>NC_087099.1:1905000-2530000 GCF_963855985.1 Ostrinia nubilalis | reverse complement strand
CTTAAAAGCAGGAAATTACAATATTTAAATGGTTATTACATACTGGAATTGTACGTCTACTTACTTAGCATAAGTACTTTAGCGAGTACCTACCTAGTTGTTGTAACGGATTAAATATCCGGCTCAAATTAATCGGAATTAGATTTAATTAGAGTACGATTATGATTATTTATATTATTACGACGTTTAATACTCGGAATTCTACAATAGGGGGTGGAACTATTGAAACTACTTAAGCTGTTATCTCAGACATTCACACTGTGCTTCGTTGCATATCTTAAGATGTATGTGTCTACTTGCATAAATAGTTTTATCAGTCTTATATCGTCGGCCGTTTGGTGTAGTGGTTCAGAAAGGACTACTATGCCGAGAGGTCCTGGGTTCGATTCCCGGCCGGGCAGAAATTGAAATGAATTTTAATTTCTGTAACGTGTCTGGGTGTTACTTGACTTACTTGACTTATGGTCCTTTGTCCCCTAGATGGGGCAGAGGGCGTCCACAACAGTCCTCCATCTCGTTCGGTCAAGGCACAACCACATAATACAAAGTTATTTGTTTACATTGGTTCATACCTTGAGCTCCTTAGGCTCATAAAGGCATTCCATTACATCATTAATCATCATATACATTTCACGTCAACCAGATAACAAGGCGATAACGTACTTATAAGATTTAGCATAGATTTGTAGGTCATTGCACCGGTAGTGCTGGAATAATCTGCTGATGTGGACATCTATTTCACAAATTATCAAACCAAGTTAATTGATACAACGAATTTCCCTAAAACAGTCTGTATTAGCACGTGATAAGGTAGAGACTGATAGCAAAGTAATGGTGGTCGCACTGAGCAGCATCCTTGCCATATCAGCGGATGTAGTATTGCACTGCTAGTGCATGGTACGTAGGGTTCATGACCTGGTCACCGGAATTGCAAGGTTCAGCGGAAAATTTTACGATGTGTAGGGTCGAACTCACCAAGAAGTACGTAGTGGAATCACAATTGATTGTATACGTAGGTACTAGGTACTATCTTTAAAGATACAAGTGCTACAATATGGCTTTGTAGTTTAAACTATAGGATAGTTTAGAGGCCTTTGATATGACGGTAAGAATACAGACTCTACCATAGCTAGCTGGGCGTTTTTTAACTTCAAACCAAAAATCTTTTGTACTTAGGTGGGTACCTACTTTGTTTTTACTTGTAATTTTTTTCATTGCGTTAATTAAAGCAATCTAATGTAAATGAAACCTGTTTTGAGACAAATAAATACTTTCTATTCTATTCTATTCTAATAAGGGTACGATTACGGAATCGATCACCTAGGGATGCTTATAGTATTGGGAGTATCGAAATTGATGTTATTCACACGCTTTCTGTGCATCTTGCAGAAACCTAACTATATTCTAATCATATCTCATATAATTTACAGATTAATTAACATACGCGGTAAACAAGTTTAATAACTCGGATCATAATTAGCTCGATTCGCGTCGAAAGATCACGAGACCTCATCATGTGGACGCACAGTGATCTTTTAAGGGCAAGCAATCCAATGGGGCCCAAAAGATGTAACAATTTAGCTGACAAATTCTTACATTAGACGTAAACTGTAACTCCAAAGGCAGTTAATTTCAAAATCAGCTAAGGTCCCACAAAGTCTATCTATAGCATCTTTAATCCATCTTATTAGTCTCTCTCTCACTCTTTGATCCGTTCAGTAATTTTCTCACGACAACAGGATTTTCCTTGACATAAGTAATGGCATTTATCAAATAGTACTTTTCAGTTTGACTTCACCTGTGCGAAGGTTAAGAGATAAATAAGTATTTGGTTTTTAACTAGGTACTTAACTTTAACGAAATATCAATTTGTGACAATCACGTAATAGATATTAAGAAATAGTCACTTAAAGAAGTTTTCAAACGATAATCAAATAGCGTTTGGTTTCATCCGGTGTGATGAGTTTATAATGAGTAGAAATATTAATTAAAACTATGCTAATAAATGCAACACCTGCTTGGCACGTGCTATCCTAAATTATTTATTTAATTACTAAGCAATTAAGTCTTTAATAAATAATTTGCGATTTTGTTTCTCTTAGAGACAAGAATTATTATCCTGAAATTGCCACCACGTTAGTAAGCAAGAAATATAGGTAGGTACTTAATTTAGTTATTGTTCAAACAAGGAATAAATGTAACACATGTAACATATTCTACCAAGTGTGATTTCACAAGTACTCTACGTGCCTCTACATTACCTTACAAATGATTGCTGATTCTTTCTTGAAAATGTATTTATGATAAATGTTAGTTTTATGGTTATGGTTTTAGTAATTAAAACCTTTTGTATGAAATTATATCAGATGTATTTGTAACACATGTGTAAACTGAAATTAATAAATTTAATTATTCGAACGTCCAATTAACAAATAGTTGACAAACACCTCCGCTGACCTCCGTCCGCTCACGGAACTGACCTGCGATACCGCTAATCTAGAGGCCGCGGTTGTACCGCCACTAGGATACTGGGTTAATGGTAGCGTACAGGTTTATTTTCAACTACAGTGGTGATATTTGGATGTTTTTCCTTTTGTTTAGATTGGTCATTATTAGAAGCCATGACAAATAATCATATGCGATGATGACCGATCAATTTTGAAAACAGAGTAGATGTGTAATTTAGGAGAAGGGCTTGGGCTTTCTGTTTTATCTTTTCTATCCCTTATACCTTAAGCTTTTATTTTCTGAGACCTCATGAACTTTACTCTTACAAGTCTGTCGCCATAACAACAATGTTAACAGCATTGTTATGTTCCGGCAGTTAGAGGTAAGATTGCCAGTTCCTTCGTGGTTGAGGATTCCGGGTGAAGCTCGCATCCACCTTCGGCCTGATCGTCACTTACCATCAGGTGAGATACAAGCCAAGAGCTTCCTCGTTGTGGATAAAAAAAAAAAACAAAATATGTAGATGCTATACAATGACTAACTTAACTTTGGTAGTTGATATACACTTAAAACACACATAAATACATACTCCTATACTCTTTAATTCAAATGATATTAAAGAGGTCACATATTTAACTACACAACAAAATAGTAGAGCATAAATAATTGAAATTAATTATCACACATTTTAAGCTTATCAAGACAAATCATACAATACTCTATTAAAAACACTATAGTAAAATTCCAAATTATAAGAGGATCTATTTAATCATCCTGTTAACATTAGTTGAGTAACACCTTTGCTCACGGAACTGACCTGCGATACCGTTAATCTGGAGGCCACTCCACTAGGATACTGGGCTGAGTCTTATCAGGAATCCGGATGTAGGGAGGACATAACCAGTATCATATTGAACTAATTAACCTACCTAGATATTGAACTTGGGAATACGTAGTTAAATAATTATAATTAATTATAGTTATAGGTAGAAGATAATTAGATTGGTACGAGGATATGAAACTCATGGTATGTGGTCCTGTCGAAGCCACGATAGACGAACTGTAAATGGGCCCGACTGGCCCACTCGAGATCCGAGAAACGTGGATTCGAATCCCACCGCCGCTCAACTATTGTGATGAGTCCACTCGTAACACATTTAACTTACCACGAGGAAGCTAAATATGGTAACGGGAGTATTAGTAATTTGTGCAAACACAAATTACTAAAAATTCCAGACGCATTTTGACTATCAATTTTGTCGCACAATCATTTAATTTTTCAATTAATCTTCTGCAACAAAAACAGCGATAATCAAAATGAAACAGTCAACTGTCTCCACGCGAATCAAATAACAAATATTGCAATTTTTGACGACACAGTGATATTAAACAGTTATCTCCATATTACATAACACCAGTGATTGTTTAGATAACATTGTCACACCCCATTCGCATCCTCATACTTTCTTCACGTGCACCCAAGAGTGGGTGTGATGTGCGCATTATTCGCGTACAATGTGCAGTCGTAAAACTTTCTGTTTGATAAGATAATGTGACACTTCCATCGAACTGTTCGTATGCTCATACAGGGTAAAAAACTGGAGACATGCACTCAGAATAGTGTTTTGAACCCGGAATTATTTACTTCTTTTTTTGAAATGTATACCGACGGTTTTTTTACTTTTTTTCCTAAATCTAATTCACGGTGGCCACTGTGCGAGTAATTCATAAAATCACAGTTTTTTTTTATTTTCACTACAGAAATACCACAGGTTTTCTCAACTCGAACACATAGACTCGTCTGAACTCATTGTCCAGACTTTCGCCAACCTGCAGTCTAAATTACGTATTGTTTGTTTACACCACAGTTAACATCGTAAGTGTTATCATAATCAAACAGTTTATTTATGTATGACTAAGTTAAATAGTTATATAGACAGTGTGACTACAATGTCCAAAATGCTTATAGGTGAACTAACTGCCTGCGACCTTCTATTTTTTACGATTTTTTCGGGCAACTTTTCCAATCTTTCTTTTCATAAAAATCTTTCTCAGATTTCAACAAATAAATAGTGTTAATCGATGCTTCATCAAATTGTATCTTTTTCGTAGTCAGGTAGATTCATTACATTAGTAGTATGAAAACCTGAATCTACCTGACTACGAAAAAGCACTCGACTGCTACGAAATCCTACGAAGTTACTACGAATTTTCGAGTCACTTTATGTTCCATGCTTAGGTTCCTTGTAAATATTGAAAGTTTCATATCTTTCATCTCTATGTCATGTATACGAACAACATCATTATGCTTATTATTAAACATAATAGTTAACACACACATTACATCATTCACCCAAACAACAAGTTCCGCAATCCGTTAGACTATTAGTAAACAAGATAAACAAGATTACATAAGAGACACATCTATTTTCATGACAAGGAATAATATATATACTATACTCGTACATACGAGTACTTTACAACTTCAGTTTAATACCTAAGTAGTAATTTAGACAAGGTAAGGTAAGATAATGGACTAATGAAGTCGATATCGTAATAATGCATGTATCTCGTGGATCTAAAGACAATAAAGATCCAGTATAATGAAAGTTAATCAATCAAAGATTTTAAATCGAGTTTCTAGCGTAGAAATGTAATTCGTCAGTCATTTAACCGCTGTTATGAATAGCAACTTTAGACAGGTCACAATGTGCGTGTCGACCTAAATCAAATGCTGTAGTAGCATTGTGAGGCTTAGAAAGATTAAACATTGCGGACAAAGTATAAATTGGCAACGGTTATCTCTGGATACTATGTTAATTTTGCAGTCAGCAATTAAGTAACGAAAACGGTTGTTATCATCACAACAGTAATAAAAATGTAAATCTAAAGCGATCACCAAAAATGGGGTTTAAGAAGCATGTAACATAAGTAAACAACACATTCATAGATAATGATATTATCTGTAAAAACATAACATTGCGCTGTATAAACAAGTTGATAAAGTTAAAACTTGAGCAGGCAATCTGAATCGAAGACTGTAAGGCGGATATCACACTGCGCCGCGCTCCGCCGTGGAGCGCGTGATTTTCATATAAAAAATCACGCGCGCGGACGCGTTGTCAGTGTGAAGTGCCGCGCGTGTTTTCTATACAAACTGAGGTACCTACTTGCATACAATGATTAAATCTGTCGCCCCGCGCTCCGCGGCGGAGCACGGCGCAGTGTGATAACCGCCTAGAGTTTATGCAAGTGGAGGGCGGGCCGCGAGCAGCCCGAAACAAAACAAAAAGCATTCAGCGGCGGCGGGCTGAAGTTACACTCCGTGCAGTCCATCACTCGATGCTACAATCGAGTAATCTACTCGATTACTCACCGATTGCCCACGATTCAAGATCGGCGGTAAGCACCAGTTGGCACAATCGATAGGCCATTCCCATTTTTTTACGAACCCGGTGAATTTTTTGCCAATGTGAAAATCAACTGACATATTATTATAGCCGCTATGTCAAGGGTATAATGCATTGGGAACTTGGGATCTTGAGTTGTATAGTGTGGTGAGCTTGTAAGCTTAGCCGATGTCGTTGGCAACCAAGATGGGTGCTTTGACACATGACATAAAACGATATTTACGAGACCGAAGTTCGCGAGTCGGGATGCGACATGCGAGACCGTCACGAAACGCGGAAATACGGCACGGCTCCAACGAACGATTTCTATTCATGACAATTTTATGTCGGGGCTTCAGAATGATGTATTCGATACGTTAATTCGATAACTCGCTCCGTCGGGTACTCCACGGCAACTTGAATTGCGGTTTACGAATTTGGAAATGATTTAAGACTTGAAAGCTCCAAGCTCAGAAGTTTTTACTCAAACTCAAGCATAGTATTCAAAACTACGAATATGGATTTTTTTACATACATATTTTAATATTTGCTTTTTTCATTCTACGGTTTCATACTAATAAAACTTCGTTGAACAGTGTTTTAAGGTGACGTTTAGTATGGAATTGTCTTTTTAAAATACTTAGTGTTCAACAACTGTGTAACTTTTTATTAGGGGGTTACAGTTTATTTTTTGATTTATGGCGATAAATGTTGATAGGTAATTTTTAATTAATTAACAACGTGCCGATGAGTTACCAATTGTAGTTTCGGAGCCACTCAAAACGACTAGCGATTTCGTGGGTAATTTAATTACGGGCATTCATTATGGCAGCTTGACACTAATGTGCCTAAGTTTGCCGCCTCGCCGCTGCCGATCGGACGCCCAATTGGCAAGTCTGAATTTTCGTAGCTCTACTAGCCATTTTGTTTGAAACTTTGTAGAGCCCGTTCGCTGCCTTAATTATGTATTTAACTGGCATGTAATTTTAGATGTATTTTTTATTAAAGAAACTATTATTCATTCGTTTGTTGGATTTGATAGGATTTGATTGAGAATTAATAGAGACCGGTTTTGATCAAGAACTTTTGGATAGGCATAATATAGTCTCACAATCTCACATGAACAACTGGCGTTATCTTAACTTAAGCATTAAACATAGTAGTCTTTTTTTATCTTACTACTAAAAGTGCGCGTACGTATTCGGGTATTAGAGAGTAAAAAGGTAGAAGGTGGAAGGAACTTAAGTGGACTTACACGTTTGCATCTATGATTATTTTGTAGTGAAAACTACGAAACTGAATCAGCTTGCAAAAGAAGTTGTAAATTTCGCCTAAATTATAGCTACTTAAGTTTGCGCGATTCGTTATTACCTATCCATATTTGTCTTGCAGGGGTTCCAAATCGCGATTTGCGTTCCGTCACAGTTTTCATTATTCGGCGAGATTATCATTTCCTCGTAAACGTTTATGGTGCCCCAGTTTGTTGTTTTCCGGCTGCACGCACAGTTTGGGATACAAATTGCTTTCTTTGGGACACAAAATGAACCTGTATCGAACTATACAGTGTGCATAGCATATCATTAAAGTTAGCTAATCATAGGGAGGGATAGTTATGCCCATGTTCTGATAATATGCTCGAAACTGAATTCAATTTTAGGCCTATGCCTAACATTCAGACCTTTGTAAAGCAAGCGAACTAAGGAACGAACGAAAATGTTTAAAAAACGGGCATTTTCCTGCAACTCTACATATCTTTTTCGACCGAAGTTTACGTAAAAGTACCAAATTATGGGTGGGTTATTCATCCTTACTGTCAACAGACGTACCTAATACAAATTTTGATCATATACAATATTTTGCGTTAGAAATCCATAATAAAGGGTGATAAGAGAGCATCAAGTCAACGGCCGGATGATGGCTCACACTGGACCACGAGCAATTTGCGTCACGTTTTTAATCGAACTTCAGTTATGAATTTTATTACACATCGTATTTTTCTGGAAAGAGACACAAGACAAGTGAAGGCAGTAGACGTAGCTGCGTAGGCAGAATTTATGTAGAATCAGCGAGAAAGAGAACCAAAATCGAACACAGATAGATTCGAGTACACGAATCACTATTAAACAATCCATTACATTAGTTAATATTGGAAAGTTTTTTTTTATTTACTTATGAAGAACTCCATCAAGAGTATGGACAAGTTTGATGTTAGGTACGTTTCAAAACTAAGTAGGTAACTTTTTCAGGTGAGTCTTGACTTTGATTTATTCTGATAGGTACATGACTTTCAAAATTCAATATAAATAAAAATATACTGAAAATATACTGATAATGATTACCTTATAAAGTAGGATTTACGTAATCAAAGGCTCAGACACTTCATTATCAAAATTATTTTATTGGGGGTATGTAGGTAATCAGTAACAATTTTAGTTCACGCTTACCCAAACTCGTTACAAAAACTTATCTTTCTTTATAGTGAAAGTGATGAAATGCAGATACGAAGACGTTTTCTATTGTGTTACCTACAATTGTTGGACTCACTCTTTTTATGCATCTACTCTTACAGGTAGCACAAACAGTTTGACGGATTTTGATCCACACTATTTGCACAACTTAATGCTTATTAATTTCAGTAACTTTTAAAATTTTTCAACTGAACCCTTCTCTCTTTTTAGACCATTATCAGTATTTCGAGGTCAGCCAGATACCGTCTAAATAAAACGGAGCGAAGTAATAACGGTGCACTGCAAATAAAAACACAAGATAAGATAAAGTGATGCACTGCACTCATTTCATGCACAGATTTTTTATCATTACGACTGATGACTTAATTTCTGTATTTATTTATTCATGAATAGAACGGTAGTACCAATTACACTATTCAAACAAGACGTAACAAAGCTCAGAATAACATTTAAGTAATTAAAAACAATTTAACTTAACTTAATTTAGGAAAAGTACATAAATCAGATGCGATTATTTTCACAATAACCCAAACATTCTGCTAGTAACGTACTCCACCCCTCTGCAAATACGTCACATTTTGGGTTTTGGGTTTAAATAGTCATGGGGACATTATTACGCTCGTATTCACAAAAGATGCTTGCTTAAGTTAAGCAGCAAATCCAACGGTAATCCTCACTGTACCTCTAATGTTTGTGAATAATTATGGGCAATAGACTAAATTGAAAATGAAAAGCGCTACAACTTAACCACAAGATGCACCTTTAATGCGACTTTGATTCGATGCGAATCGATAAAAGTCTACAAATAATTTCGTTATCGCTTCGCTATGTCCAAATTATTTGACAAAGGAAATAATATAGAGACTGCAATAATTGTCGAGTGATTTTTGTTTACATTCACCGTAGGATTCGTGCTCTTTTATTTTCTGTCGATAGTAGTCACAAACTGGAAAATGCTTACTTACTTAAATTGATTTAAAAGAGCCTTTGATAGAGCAGTAATTATTTATTTACTCTCTTCACACTCAAAATATGGTTGTGTAGGCACACAGCGTAACTTGGTGGCAAAATAAATTGATAGCGAAAAGATATCTGAATTATTTACAGTATCAGAAATTAAATTATCATGCGGGATTGTATTATCGGTCATCGAACTGCCGGCGACGCTAGCACTGACGTCGGCGTTAAGACTGGTAAGGACGTTACTAGAAAAATATTAAAATATTATTATCATCATTCTACAAGAATATGAGTTCGAATCAGAGGTGTGGTCTTTGCACTAACCAAGTGTGTAGTTACCTAAAAGAGTGAAAATCACTAGATACTTACATGATAGTGTGTATTGCTCTATTTATTTTTTGCTATAAAAATTTGGTCAAATTTTTGTACCCTAATTACTGTAATTACCTACATACACACAAATACACGTAGATAGGTAGCTAGGTACCTACAAAATGTTAACAAATTATCAATTTATCATCAATTCTGAAAGTAGTCATAAATAAGCTTATTTATACCCCTATGTTATTTGATTACTTACCTGAGTATAATTCTCGCACGTTCTAAACGATAATATTTCAAGTTTTTACATGAATGTAATGCACTTAAGTATCTCGTAGCTATGGGCCACAGTTCCAACTACCCATTTCAGTTTTTTCTCTCGCTTTCATCAAATGGTGTTTCATTACGATAGAGCGAGACGATATGACCGGAAATGGGTAGCTGGAACTGTGGCCCATAGCTACGAGATACTTAAGTGCATTACATTCATGTAAAAACTTGAAATATTATCGTTTAGAACGTGCGAGAATTATACTCAGGTAAGTAATCAAATAACATAGGGGTATAAATAAGCTTATTTATGACTACTTTCAGAATTGATGATAATGGCCACAGTTCCAGCTACCCATTTCCGGTCATATCGTCTCGCTCTATCGCAATGAATCACCATTTGATGAGAGCGAGAGAAAAGACTGAAATGGCTGGAACTGTGGCTCACTAGGTACCTAAGTACTATAGTTATTTGCAACTTTCTTCATGGTGTACCATACTACTGTATAAGACAGACGTAGGGCGTCGGATGTAGAGTCCCCTAGACAAAGTAGCTTAGCAAAACTACGAGTGCATACGTACCTTTTAGTAGGTACCTACATACAAAACATACAAAAGTAGGTAAGTAAGATTAGAATTAAGTGTGGAAAAACTAGTGGTGCACCGCGGTCTAGTGCACTTAAGAACTTTATGCAAGATAAGCACATTTATTTAAAACGTACCGAAGTAAGTTGAGTTTTTAATCTGAGGTAAGGAGCACGTACGCCCGCCCGGGAGCCCCAAACCTGCCACGTGGTCTATGGTGGCTACGACGGTGTTGGTGGGGTTGACTGACGTTTGTTTCGAGGAATGTAATTAAGTAGTTTGTGCTTTAACCTATCCGACTACCAAATTGCTAACTAAGAAAATAACTCTTTGATAAAATTCTGGGTCACTTAGAAACCAAAGCTTCGGCTGTTAAAATTAGTTGTGGGAAATCATGTTAAATAATATCAACCTGACAATGATTAAGTAGGTACTAAGTGTAATGTTACGTCATACGGATGAAATTAAAAAACAACTCATTTATCAGTACATAACTACAAAGCTGTTTGGGATTGTATATCGCAAAAACACCAATGTTTATTATATAAACAATAATTGGATCATAAAGAAAGTACGCATTAAGTCCTAAAGATAAGTAACTGAATTACCTACCTACCCACAACGAATTCATAGTTAACTCATATAGATAAGTACTTTATTCATTAAAGAAGTAGATTACCTAAGTACTTAAAAAAGAGTTCAATATTAAAGAAACATTATGCCACTCCGAGAAACTGCATTTTTATTTGCTGGTTTTACCGCAAACTGCGACTCTACCAAACTTTTTATGGCCATAATATTTGCTTATATTACAATGCAAGCTTTTAGTTCCGCTTCAGTACTCCCTATAATATCGATAGCACTTTTCGCAAGTGATCCCTTAGGCAGACACTATCGCTATCTAAACATCACGTGTGGTTCATAACAAGGGTGACCAGTCAGCCGTGACGTTATCAACCCCCTCAGAATTATTCGTAAATTTTTAAACAGTCCAGTCACCTCCCTCGAGTGTAGTGCACACTTGGTAACGTATATTTTTCGTACCTAAATAATTTCCTTTTATTTTTTTAAGTGCAATTTAACACTGGCTTACAGCAACTATTGCAGTTAAAAAGAAATAAGGCGTTTCTTTTTTGTTTTACTTACGCGTAATTTTTATAGTGTGCCAGTGTTCCAAAGTAAAAATAGCTTAATTTTATTATCTATCGAGGAAGTAAAACTTTTATTGATAAAACCACGCGTTATCCTGATTGCGTTGCTAGGATACATAGTACACGCTGTATTATCAATCGCACGAACCATGGACTTTTTTGTTAAATCTTGCAGTGAATCATGGCTTTTGCACATTATTTCCGTTAAAGGTAAGACTTCATTCATGCCTTCATTCAAGACCTTACATTTGCTATTTCCAAAGTATTTTGTTTACGTTAAGCTACGAAGTACAAGGTTAAGTTGGAGCTATTTCCATACATTAGTGCTTGGGTAATTGACCTGCAGTGTACCTGACCTACATAGTCGTAAAATTGTTTCACAGATAAAGCCAACAAGTTAGTTAAATGACTTAACATTTTAAATGATTTTTTTTTCAGTGTACCAACTTAATCTTATTGATTGTGGTATTTTGAAAGTCACTAGTCTACTTAAGTACTTCCTTACTTACTTTTCTTAAATTATTCTCTGAGTTGACCTTAAAATATAGTATTACCTGTGATAAGGTACCCTTTTGATGTCATTTACCTGCCTACTCGTAAAAATCATTGTCCAACCACACCGCATAAATTACTTACACCAACAATAATCACAGGCTTACGACCTCAAAAGTAAAATACAATACACGTCCCTCCGATGGTTTATTTAGCGTTGAAAAGAGACGGACTTATGCACTTACCCCATGTCCTACTGAACAGCAGTACTGTGGGGGTGATAATTAGATGCCTAGCCCGATAGCCAGCCTTCCTTCAGCCTACCCCTTGCTTCTACATCGACCGCATTTCCATCGCTGTCTCACCACGAACAAGTCTTAACAGTCATTTAAATCCTTTTTTTCCTATTTACTCACTCACCGACTAATTTCTTTCGCATTTCGTGCTTACCAAGCATTTATCAGGCTAGTTCTAGCGCAAAATGTCTTTTGAATTTAAGAAGGCTCATCACCTGTATTTTGAAGTGAAACACAAAAGGAAAACGAAAAAGAAAGTGACTTTTCAGGTGTAGATTTGAATTTGCAGGAAAATTGTCTGCATTTGAAGCTATTTCTGTACTTAATTGTGTGGTTGTTTTGTGGCAGTTACCTACGAGGGAAGGTTTGACTACGCCGAGGAGCGCTCGCGCTCCGGTCGGTAGGAGGACTCCAGGCACTCTACCACATCAACGTTTGAAGAAGGAGGTGTGTATGTAAATGACACTAATTTAAGGAGAGTCTGTTAATGTGTGTAACCTTCCTAATATGTGCTTGTTACCTAGCACTTCATCTTTTTGTGATAATTTCTGTGTGTAGGTAACTATTTAAGTAAAATCTGGGCATGCCAACTTACTAAAGTACGAATACTTTAAGTACATAATTACCTATATCTTTGTTGTACAGAAGTCACTGGAGAGTCCACCGGAGATGGACTCCCCAGTAGGCAGCCTAAACAGCGATTTGCGACGGCAAAATGACGAGCTGCGCGCTCGTCTCGCCGGCGAGGCTGCTGACCATAAGCGCAGACTCGATGCCTACCGTCGAGCTCAACAGGGGCAGGCAGCGCTCGTGTCTAGGCTTCAGTCTAAGGTATAGTGTTTAAAATAACTGGAGTAAAAGAAAAGGTTTTTTTTTAATTAGGACAAGATTTTTTTGTATAAACTTTATGGTTTTAAATATCTTGATTAAACATTATATTAAAAAACAAAAAGTTTTTTTTTCCTAGACGTCAATGTCATTGTCATATGGTCGTCAAAAAATTTTGTTTACATTTTTGTATTTTTGAATGAAATTTTTTACCAATTTGCAACTTATTTTATTAATTTCAATACAAAACTGTGGCAAACCAAGTGCGCAAGAATGTCAGCTACATATTTTCTACGTGATGTAACCGTGTTTTCGCGCCAAGGTGCTCCAATACAAGCAGCGATGTTCGGAGCTGGAGCACCAGATGTTGGAGACGACTCCTCGCGACCCGTCGTACCGGCCGTCGAGCAGCAAGACCACCATAGCGCTGCCGCCGCCTATCCCGGCTTCTGCCAGCTCGTCAGGGTCGGATACTCGCCGGGATGAGAGGATCAATGACCTGGAGACCGCTCTTCGCCGGTTGGACGATGAAAAGCGCAAGTACGTGAAACTATGCTAATCCAAGCTCAAAGCTGTTTAGTTTATGCATGAATCAATGTACTAAGCCAGGGTCTTCTTTTTTGACTGCTTGGATAGTAAGAAAATAATTTTTGAAATATAACATTACTGTTAATTTAGCAAAATAATTAACAGATACAATACAGAGTTATTTAAGCTTGTACACAAAAAATGATAAATCCATTTCCTAGCTTTAAGTTGGAAAGTTAACTTAAGGGATTATTACTACCTCTCATTCCCACCACTGTAACTAATTTGTAGAAAAAACACCAACCAGTGAAGACCAATTTTTTCAAGGGGAAAGTTAAATAAAAATTGCATCCAAATATTACTCAAATAATATTGTTTTTAAATGTTATAAAAATATCTAAAACAAGAGTTAATGATGTTACAAAAACATACAGGTGTGAAAAACTGTTGTCTCAAAACAATCTGCTCCGTGACCAACTGGAGGAGTCCCACCAGCTGAATGAGGCGCTAACTGGAGACCTGCAGAAGCTGACCAACGACTGGGAGGCGCTGCGGGACGAGATGTCCATCAAGGAGGATGAGTGGAAGGATGAAGAACAGGTATATAATAGTTGTTATTTTTATGTTTTAATACATAAATAAATTGGAACTCTTTATCACACAAAAACTTTTAAGATAATTCTTCCCCTCTCTTAGAATGCTGTGCCTGACAGGGTCCATAATTGTATCTTATAAAACCATACATACCACCTCTGTAACATTATGGATGCAATAAAGAATTGAGTATTGAGTAAGAAAGACAAAAGTTATTCATGTAATCTTATTGTCAAAAGTTGGCCTAATAGATAAGTCATTTACTTGCATCCATACCTACATAATGTAATGTAATACAGCATGTAAGATAAAAACAGTGCAATAAATGAATTCTGCAAATAATTAATTGTGGGAGAAAGGTGAAACATAATTTATTTATATATACTTGTAGGACAAACAACATAATATTTTACACCATTAATACATTGCTAGCTAATAAACCCCTTGCTCCTACAATCAACTGCATTTTCATTCCAAGTATAGGTAGAATTACAACTAGGGTAAAGTGCCAGTCATTGGACACTTAAGAAAGTTATTGGACAGTTATTTACTGAATTAAAAATAGCATTTCTATTTCAACAACTGAGAGATTCCGGCTGATGGAGATAAAAGGGCGTTTTTTTTAAGGAATATTCATTGTGTTTGAAGGAATATTCATTTGTCCAATGACTGGCAGCGTCCAATGACTGTTGGTTTACCCTACTTACTACTACTTTATGACATTTATAAATTTTATCCAGGCCTTCAACGACTACTACTCAAGCGAGCACAACCGCCTGCTCAACTTGTGGCGAGAAGTGGTCTCGGTCAAGCGCTGCTTCAACGAGTTCCAGTCGAACACGGAGCGAGATCTGTTCCGTGTGAAGAATGACCTGGACTCGTCTGTTAGAGACCTGGTGGGAACGCTGGCTGGATACTCCATCAATGCGCATGCTGCTCAAGGATCTAGGGTATTTTATTTATTTCATAAGCCATACCAACTGATTACATATTATTATCGACAAGTTATATTAATTTATTTATTTTAATATAAAATCTGTATTTTTAAAACCTGTATATATGTTAAAAAAATGTACTAAAAGCTAAGTCAGAACCAGTTGTTACAACACACTGTTTAGTGCTCCTCTTCAACACACTTCTTTGCTCTGTTCCTTTTAGGTGGAAACCGGGCCTATAACTAAAATTTTTTCAACAAGAATCAATCTTTTAGGATATTTAATTAAAGCTTGTTTTTCACTCTCTCTAGCCTATAGATAACCCTGGTCACAACCCATGTTACAACCCAGGCACCACCAACGTAGGCCTAGAAACGCTCCGAGTCGAACTTCGCGAGATGACCACGCAGCGTGACACGGCGCAGGCTGAGCTGCGGGAAAGAGACGCCCGCATACAGCGTTTGCTTGGCGAACTACAGGGGCTGGTGAGTTTTAAAGCCTGTGTATCACGACGCAACCCTAATTGCCTTAATATTTGTCTAGAGATCTTGTAGGACAACGCAGCCGTCACGTGACACAGCGCTCGCTAAAATGAGGGACCCATGCAAAGAGAATAGAGAAACTTGATGAGAAGAGATGTCACAGCTTAGAACCCTAGCTTCACTACATTGTTGATCTAGCTCAGTCTTTCCCAAAGTGGGCGATAACGCCCCCTTGTGGGCGCTGCAGGCTTAAAGGGGGGCGGTAAGAGACCCAGAAAAAAATCGGGACGTTGTGTAGAGGCTTGGGAGGCGTCATCTACTAGGAGGACTCTTAGACATCGACTGAGCTCGACTCTTGACTACAAAAATGGGGGGCGCTAAAAATAATTTATTCTCAAAGTGGGCAGTAGACTAAATAAGTTTGGGAACCACTGTCTAGCTGGAGGCATTGTGTTATTATGCAGTTTGTCAGAGCCCTAGATGAAGGAGCGAGATGCGCTCATCGATAGAATTGTATGAATTTGAAACTGCTGACGCAGTACTCTCGAAACTTGACCTTCACTGGTTGGGTTTTTATTGGCGGCCAAGCCTGGCTACAAAGAAGTTGCAGGGGCGGGAACGAGACGTGGGAATAGTCCCGTTTAGGTGCAGCGTCACGGTCATCATACCCTCGCTTCACGAGGCGTGATATGACGCAGCGTGCGGAAGATGAGGGGATAGAAGCTGTTTACGGAAGACAACACACTCATACAAGCTGATTACTGCGACATTTTATGTAGTTGTAATAAGTCCGACTTTGGAACTAAATGCTAAGTTATCTATACTTCTACCGGGTGTTAGGTAAATGGGTATATGAGCCGACACTAGCCCATGTTAACATGGTCATATAAATGGTATGGTGAAGTCAGAAATTTGATATCATCATTTTAATTTTTTTAATTTTCATACAAAATAAATTTTATAAAATCCGATTAGTATGGAAATTAAAATAATTAAAATGAAGATATCAATTTTCTGACTTCACCATACCATTTATATGACCATGTTAACATGGGCTAGTGTCGGCTCATATACCCATTTACCTAACACCCTGTATACTATCTATACTAATATTATAAATGCGAAAGTAACTCTGTCTGTCTGTCTTGATTTCACGCCTAAACCACTGAACCGATTTTGATGAAATTTGGCATAGAGATATTTTGAGTCCCGGGAAAGGACATAGGATCGTTTTTATCCCGGCTTTTAAAACAGGGACGCGCGCGATAATTTTTTTCTGTGACAGACAAAATTTCACGCGGGTGAAGCCGCGGGCGGAAAGCTAGTTTTCTAATAAAATCGTGACATAAGTAACCGCCGATATAAAAACATAGGAGGAGCGCTGCGACTGCGCCGAAACGATGTGCTCGGAGGCGAACGTGATGCGTTCGGCGTTGGAAGAAGTGGCGCGTGCTCTCATACACGACTCCGAGGCCGACATCGCGCCTGCGCTCCACCACCTGTCTGATAGGTACGTTCTAAAGCCCGGTCTATAACATTTTGTCATTTCAACAAGCAACATTATCAACAGATTGAATTTAATTCTATAGTTAGATTTATTGAAGTACCAGTAGTAAGTACCAGTAGTAGTAGTAGTAGCAGTACCAATGTAGTCTATAGTCTGGTCCGCGAGCACGTAGAATTTTGTCCAATGACCCCAAGCTACCCATCCTTATCGCTCGCGCGTAATTATATTGCTGTCGCGACTGTGCGACGGGCGCCCGCAGTGAGTGTGCGAGCGCGACAGCAGCAGCGACGCGCGAGCGATAAGGATGGGTAGCTTGGGGTCATTGGACAAAATTCTACGTGCTCGCGGACCAGACTATAGACTACATTGAATTTAATTCTATAGTTAGATTTATTGAAGTACCAATCTGTAGATAATGTTGCTTGTTGAAATGACAAAATGTTATAGAGCCGCTAAAATGCGCAAGTCCGATACCGCTTCCGAACGCATGAAGTCGCAAAATCGCCAATCGCTATGCTAAAAATAGCTGGTACATGCTGTGTCTCTTAAGAGGCGACTAATGGATAAACACACGGGCATCGATCCCGTCTGATTATTGTGAAGTGTAAGCTAAATCCTCCATTTGCCACTGACAAAGTTGGATAGAATCATATTGCTGCAGTGGAGACAATGACCTTCCATCATCCATCAGGACCTCTTTCACCTATCGGGATCTTTTGTCCTTCCCCTCATTGGGTCTTGAAATATTCCTCTACCATATTAACTGATGTGTCACTTGTTGTGATTTGGAAAAGTAATTCATGGTCTAGGATAGGAAGGTGAAGTGTTTATGGGTTTTATTTGGGGTCATTAACTTGTATTATAAATCCAACTTCCCATATTTTTCGTAGATCACCAAAACGCAGCGTTTCACAGTCTGCAAACGCAACGGCATTCGCTGAGAGCACGATATCAGCTGTGCAGGCCGCCCTCCACAAATACCAGATTCAGATTCACGAGCTACAGGTGACTTCAAACTGTTTTATTATACTACTTTAGAGCTTTGGTCCTTTTTGTTTCATTACACCATTTGATGTTAGACCTTGAGCTAATAAAAAAATCACTGCTAATTAATCTTTTTTCTTAGGTCAAACTTCAAAACTCAAGAGAACAGCTAGCAACCACCCGAAAGCATTGTGAATCAGCTGATTCCAACATCGTCTCTCTGGAAGCCAAGATCCATGATCTACAAAGTAAGTTGTATTTTGTAGACGATTTTTTATTTTTTCTCATCTGACATATTTATGATTATATGATTCTAAATAAAATGAAATTTTTAGCTAAATTGGACCAAGCCAATGGAGATCTCAATCAACTTGTGCAAGAAAAGGATTTAATGCAGAAGACCATAGAAACGCTGAGAATCGACAAGAACAACTTGGAGCGAAATAGAGTCGAAATTAATGCTATGGTAAGTACAAACAAAAATAAGTTAGTGCAAGACAGAAAATACCAAAAATCTCTGATGTCGTGTGTATAACTTCACTTGATTTCGAAAAAAAAAATCTGAGAAGTTCCAGATAAAAACAAAATAATTTAGAACAGATGTGTAAAGATAAATAGTTACCTATCACCTGTAAAATACAGATCTAAAAATGTTGTCATTTGTTTTTTATTTCTTGCATGATAAAGTCTATTTCTGACTGTTCTGTAATTTAACCAGGTGGAGTCTCTAACTTCGGACTATGAGAAGCTTCAGAAGATAAACTGCCGTCTAGAGAAGACTGTAGAGTCGTTGGAAGCCGAGAAAAGAGCTCTGAATGCTGAGGTGGACCATCTGCATCGAGAAGCCAGTAATAGGGAGTCCATTCTAAGGTAAAGTAGTGGGCACATATTACAGGTATAGACTATACCGTATAGTGCTAAGGGTAAGCCGATACTAGCTTCTTTCGAGCGGTCTTGTCGGCGCCTGCGCAGCGTCGTCACAACGCCGGCTCAACGTTGCCGCGACGCCGATGCATTGTTTTTCGGGCAAGCCCATCAACCCCATTACGTTACTTGTCCGAAAACAACATGGTGCCATACATAAAGCCTGTTCGCCGATAGTTGATAAATATTATGAAATGTCTTGCAATAGCGACTGTCGCTTAATTATCGTATTCTGTATGGCGGGCGTCGTTTGTCACAACGCGCACTGAGTACCATGGTACGAGCCACGCAGCTCTCGTCAAGCGCCCCGGCCGGCGGGCGGCGGCGGCCACAGCGTGACCACTTTTAGAAGATTTCTACTTTTTTGGTAGATTTGAGGCAAAGAGAACGATGATTTAGTAGTGCGAAATCGTTTAGTATATTTTGGTAGATAATTGGTATTTTTAGAACATTCTTATAAATGGTAGTCCAAAATTAAATTGTAACCGAGCCGAGAATCCAGGCCAAAAAAAAGGCCAGGCCAAATAATCTACCAACCTTTTCATTATATCGACAAAAATAATTAGCGGGCCGCAATTTATAATGAGTTTAGAACCTCTGATATTTAATTTTTTTTATCAACTCTCGGCGAACAGACTTTAGATGCGACGTTCGAAAGACGCTAGTGTGGGGCGTCCCGAAACTGAGGAACACAGAAACTTACTTGTGGTACTGGAGCAGTGCGGGAGGTTAACATGTGACGTAATAGACTTGTCACGGTTTTGTCACATTTGAAGCACATCCAAGTTTCGCTGAAGTTTGACGTAACAAATGGCCAATGGGGCACATTCCTTGAATATTCAAATTTTTCTAATCAAATCCAATTTATCCAGACACGCGGCAGCGTGTCAAGGCAAGTTCAAGCAAAGGAATTTGCACATGTGTGGTTTGACAGTTGATAAATTGATTTTGATTTATGTAAAAAATATTTATAGTATACCAAAGATGAAGGTTTATTTCCCAGGGCCGAAGAAGAGCGCTCCACCCGCCTTCGCACAGACCTTGTTTCTGTGCGCGAGGAACTTCACAAGACCACGCTGTGCCGTGACTTGCTCGACCAGCAGAAACTGGAAGCCGACGCCATCATCTCGCAGATGGAGAAACACCGCAGTGAGTTGACGATTACATGTATTCTTAAATGACCTGATTATGAAATCAGGGTAATCCTCTAAATGAGAAGGAAAATGAGGGAAATGGAGGATATGGCCAGGCCTGTTCATCTCCGCGAGTTTACATCGAAAACAAAACACGCACGATGGCCTACCTACAGGATACTATTCGACAAGGCCTCACATACGAGCGAACATTGACTCACGCACGCGTATTCTTGTGTATGATGGAAGAAAATAAAGAAAATGGTGTACTAAATACTGTGCAGTATTTAACTGAATATATAATAATAAAAACACAGAATGTACTTTTTTAAGTTGCCTCAAAACACTGAGAGGTAAATAAGTAGTTAATATTATTCATGATAATTCATGCTAAATCATGTATTTCCTCCGCCATTTTCCGCAGTTTGGCACCTCACGTCACATCGTTTTACCGAAGTCAGCCCTATAGCTTCGGCGCAGTGCCGATCACTGACGTTTGTCAACAAAATGGTGCTTGACTCTTGAGACAGGCTAAATTACACCATATTGTTAATGACATTGAGCATACATTTTTTTAAATACCTTCGCGAAGTAAAACTTCTGTACGTAGTACTTATTATTATTCTGTGATATGGCTTACACTCCCCACCTTATATTCGCATATTATGTTTCTTAGTCACCTTTTACGACATCCAAGGGAAGAGTAGGAGTGGTCCTATTCTACTGTGCTGGAATTACAGCTAGAACTTTAGGTGTTACATTTTTTACATTATAAAGTATCAGATGATGTATAAAAAAGGTGACGCCCTGCAAGGACCTGTTTGAATGGGAAATAGTCCTTTTAAATGATACAAAGATGATTATTAACTGTTTCTTTCGCAGTTTTTCCATTGTTTTATTTTGTTATAATCAGGTGACCTGGAAATCGAGCTAGAAAGAACAATTATGGAGCGCGGCGATCTGCAAGACCTTGTAGAGAAGCTCGAGGCTGCCATCAGAAACCTCGAGGGCGATAAGAAGAAGCTGCAGGATGACGTCAAACACGTACGTAATTAATTCACCATCCAAAATAATTTAAACGCTACTTTGGATCAAAGTAAAAGCATGGTTTCATTCCATGCTAAAAGTAACTAGAAAAACCTACCATCGCCTTAATTTTTAATGCTTCAACCAAACCAACGCGTGCAGATCGCCATCGCCGGCGCGATCATAGGCCAATGACAGCTCGCGCGATCTATGAAAGTCCGCACTGAAGCTTAGGTAAATGAATAGGGATAAGACTACAAACTGTATTATAATCACTTCAATCAATGGCATTCCACACTGGACATATGCCTCCGCCAATGGACGTCACAAAGCACAGTCTCCTTTTAGTATCGAGTATCGTGAGCTGTCGGCTATTTTCTGGAGAAAAACATGCCCCATATATTTAAAAAAATCTGCAAAGGTCAACCTACCTTTGCAGATTTTTTTAAATATTTGTTACTCATTCTCAATATGAGTTGCTCAAACAAGGGATAGTGCTTCAGTCTTCACTCATCTAAAGACAAAGAAGAATTTGCATACCTACATCAACCAAAACCATTCTTTAAGTACCTATTTAACGAGCATCACTATTCGCCCTTCTGCAGCTAGAAGACGAGAAGTCCTCCCTATCCAACCAGTCGTCAGAACAGCAGGGCGACCTGAACTCCTTGCGCAAGGAACTCCTGGCTGCAGAACAGACCAGGATGGAGCTGGAAGCTGACAAGGCTTCCCTGTACGAAAAGATCAAGTTCTTGGAGCAGGAACGGGAGAAGGTGGAGCTTGAGATGAGACAAGTCATCAGGTTTGTATTGGAAGAGATTAATAGTTGACTACTAATAAAACATTAAACAGTTGTTGAACACGTATTATACACCAAAGACTAGATAAGATACGAATGGTGGATTCGACCAGAGAAAACAAATATCAATCTCCGAATAAATCGTCAGGTTGGACATATTTCCCATATTTAAACTGTCAATGTGCCAGTTATACAAGGAGTTATTGTCGGCTAAAAGTTTGGTCGAATTGGGCCTTATAAGAATATTTTGGACATACGCCTCGTAAAACAGTGAAAGTGTCGCTTTCAAAGGTAATTAGAAGACTAGAAAATGAAGTTTATATTTTTTTAATCAACCAAAAAAAATTCCGGAGTGTAACAAACACTTCGGGATATATCGGCTAGTGCTGAGAAAAAGGGCGGACTCATGCCTGTTTTCACCATCAGTCCCTAATTTTTAAGTGACCCTTATGGTAATACATAACAGGCATTTTGTTTTCATAATCAGTCACCTTTGTCGGCCTCTTATTTATTTTTTTATGAAAAACTCTTATAAAAACTTTCCTAATCGTAGGGAGCGCGGCGAGCTCAGCTCCCAGCTAACGGCTATGGTGCGCAAGAAAGACACTCTGAATGAAGAGATCATCCGCCTTCAACAGCGTTTAGAACAAGCTAACGAGACCATCGGCCGCCTCAACCGAGCTCTGGAAGATCACGTCAAAGACGGAGAGGAGAAACAGGTTAGTATTAAATAAGATATAGTATATTAATGTACTGCATGCACATAGACAAGACTCAAGACCGTACGAGATGGAGGACTGTTATGGACGCCCTCTGCCCCATCTAGGGGACATAGGACCTTAAGTCAAGTAAGTCATGCGCATAGACAAAGACATCATGATGACACCAAACGACGGAAGACGCAAAGGACAAGGGAGCGGCGTACGAAAACTAGGAAATTTCGATACGCCGGCACTTTTACTTCCTTTAACAACTTCCAACAGAGCAGTTACTGTTACCGAATCAATTTTATCATTCTATATCATATTATCATACTTTACTTCATTTCGAAATAGTCTTTCCACTTCACTATACTTAGGCTGGGTTGCACCATCTTACTTTAACTTTGACAAACGTCAAAAATCTGTCAAACTCCATACAAAAACACCGGTTATCGTTATAGTCACGGTCAAAGTTAGATGGTGCAACTCAGCCTTAGTGTCATTGGCTTAAACGTAACTGTCGATTACACCAAATGCAGGTTTCAGAAACTGATACTACACGTTCGCGCATCCGTGAAATGCGCGTCCTCTCCCCCAATCGCGATTAAACGCAATTAATGTGTCTTATTTTACGCAAATACACAATTTTTATCGATAATAATAAATAAACAATATTTTAAATATAGTTTGTTATAGTTATAGACGCTTTCCTTCGTGTGACGTCATATCGCCAGCGGCAAACTTAACTATCAATTCAAAACTTTGAGACGCAAAAATGATTTTCGTTTCTACAGATCCTCATAGACAGCTTAGAGAAAGACAAGCAACACCTCCAAGAGCAGTTAGCCGGCGTCCGTTCAGAGAAGGATGCGTTGGAAGCGGTGCTCTTCGACACCGCCAATATGCTGGAAGACGCCGACAACAAGCGAAGCAAGTTAGAACAGGAGTTGCAGCAGACTCTGGTGCAGCAGGAGAACTTGAAAGGTAAGAGAAAAGAAAGAAAGTTGATTTCAAGATTGAAGACAAGTGTGTCACCAAAATGGGAATCTACTCAACATCGTGCCGAGGGAGAGAGAGAGAGAGAATAATAGAGTAAGAAGTACAGTAGCTCGTTAGCTCGTTGAAGAAAGCTGTTCTGTTTGAAACGGTTCATATTATCAAAAAGACAAACGCAAAAAACGGCAAACGCCCGGTTTACGTTATAGGATGGGCTAAAATGTCCCCACATTTCCAGCTCAAATCTCGAGGAGAACAAATGAAAGTCTTGACTGGAGCAAAAACACACTGTGACATTGTATTGATAACCTGTACCTCATTACTGTGACGAATTAAAGCTTGCGACTTTTTGGTCTCGTTTGCATCAGTCTTCTACCTTGGTTGGATGTACAGAAGCAACAATATTCTCATAGTTCGCTCTCATTCGAGACACATTATGGCACACATTCTTTTTTTTCCTATTGTTTTCTTGTAGCTGACTTGATCCTATTCAACATTTTGTTCAGGTCAAATCGCCCGCCTGACCAAAGACCTGGACAACAGCGAGAAGAAACTGCGTGACACTCGCAACAGCATGCAGCAGCAGTCTGGCAAGAAGGAGGCGGAGTACCAGCAGATCATCGCCAATATCAACCGCACAACTAATGAGAATATCACCAAGTTGAAGGAGGAAAAGGTAATATGAAGCTTATAAAGTCCGGTCGCCGAGCATATAGAATTTCGTCCAATGACCCCAAGCTAAAGCCTGGTCCGTGAGCACGTAGAATTTTGTCCAATGACCCCAAACTGCCCATCCTTATCGCTCGCGCGTAATTATGTTGCTGTCGCGCTCCCACACTCACTGCGGGCGCCCGTCGCACAGTCGCGACAGCAATATAATTACGCGCGAGCGATAAGGATGGGCAGCTTCTACGTGCTCACGGACCAGGCTTTATCCATCCTTATCGCTCGCACGTAATTATATTGTGCACGCGATTGTGCACCGGGCGGCAGCAGTGAGCAATTACGCGCGAGCGATAAAAGTGGGTAGCTTGGGGTCATTGAACGAAATTCTATCTGCTCAGCGACCGGACTTTAGTTGGCTGCATAGATCATAAAGTCCCTTGTCATAGCTGCATAAAAAATGTGTCAATATTCATTGCTAAAAAGGCACGCTGTTCTAAGTATTAGTGATTCTATAGTCGACAAATGTTTTCGTCCTAGGAACAATTACGCCAATCCCTCGAGCACAAACTCAACCAAACCATAGCGACTCTGTCGAGCGAGAAAGAGTCATGTGAAGCCAGCGCGAGGGAAAGAGAGAAGAAGCTTCTGACTGCGCGGGACCAACTCATTTTGCAGCACGACGAAGCCATGCTCAGAGCGGAGAATGATAAGCAACAGGCTTTGCTCATGGGTAAGTACAATGCATAGTAGACTTTTATATTTTTTCAAATAAATTTTGTATTTTAGTCGTCATTTAAAATAAACTGATTTTTGCTTGGTTACGTAGCCAAATTGAGATTTCTTTCAAAATATTAAAACAGATTCCATTCAGCTGAGATGTTCAATTTACGACATTTATGATTGTGCCAATGTTAACTTCATCATCATCATCATCATCATGATCTCAGCCATAGGACGTCCACTGCTGAACACAGGTCTTCCCTAATGCTTTCCATGTTGCCCGGTTGGTAGCGGCCTAATGTTAACTTATTTAATTGCAATTGAAAATCAAGAAGGTAAAAGTTTCATAACACTGAAACTAAAATTGAACACTTGATCATAGCTTGAATGGTCTAGTATTTAACGTACAGGTATACAATGTGTTACTATAATCAGGCCTGTTCATCTCCGCGAGTTTACATCGAAAACAAAATACGCACGATGGCCCACCTACAGGATACTATTCGACAAGGCCTCACATATGAGCGAACATTGACTCACGCACGCGTATTCTTGTGTATGATGGAAGAAAATAAAGGAAATGGTGTACAAACACTGTGCAGTATTTAACTGCCTAAATAATAATAAAAACACAGAATGTACTTTTTTAAGTTGCCTCAAGACACTGAGAGGTAAATAATTAGTTAATATTATTCATGATAATTCATGCTAAATCATGTATTTCCTCCGCCATTTTCCGCAGTTTGGCACCTCACGTCACATCATTTTACCGAAGTCAGCCCTATAGCTTCGGCGCAGTGCCGATCACTGACGTTTGTCAACAAAATGGTGCTTGACTCTTGAGACAGGCTAAATTACACCATATTGTTAATGACATTGAGCATAAATTTTTTTAAATACCTTCGCGAAGTAAAACTTCTGTACGTAGTACTTATTATTATTCTGTGCTATAATTCTAGCCCACCAAGAGCAGCAAGCTCTAATCGAGCGTTTAGAAGAAGCGAAACGCTCGCTCGACTGCGCGTCCAACAAACTAGAGCGCACGCGCAGGGAGGCGGCCGCGCGCGCCGAGCAGGATCGTGGCGCCTGCAACCAACTGAAAGATGAAATAGCCGCTCTCAAGTCGCGTCTTGAGGAAGCCAAGTGAGTGTACTGATCTAACTAAAGCCCGGTCTGTGAGCACGTAGAATTTTGTCCAATGACCCCAAGCTACCCATCCTTATCGCTCGCGCGTATTTATATTGCTGTCGCGACTGTGCGACGGGCGCCCGCAGTGAGTGTGCGAGTGCAACAGCAATATAATTACGCGCGAGCGATAATGATGGGTAGCTTGGGGTCATTGGACAAAATTCTACGTGCTCACAGACCAGACTATAGCCTGTGCTGTATACCATTTAGAAAAATTCTGCTACTGATCCGCAAAGGAACTATAGGCTCATAGGACACGATGTATACAGTGTAGCCTTTAACGTTTAAAAGCTTCTGAGTCTTTGCCAGTACTGAACGCCTCTTCCTAGCGTAGCTTCCTAAGTAGAAATTCTATTTTTTTATTATCCGGCAATCTCCGCACACTTCATTCAGACTAACTTTCCATTTTTGACCATCATTATGGTAAAGTACTTATTATGATTTAAGCTTCTACTACATCAACGCGTGCAGATTGCCATCGCCGGCGCGATCATAGGCCAGTGACAGGTCGCGCGACCGACATTTTTTGACGAATAGTAAATATAAAACCTTCTTACTCAGAGCCTCATGCGAAGACGAGTGCGCCCGCTACGAGAATCGCATCAAAGAGTTGCATCTGGAGAAAGAAGCGGTCTGCCGCGAGAACACAGAAGCGCGCGCGCAGCTGTCGCTCGTCGAGGATAAGTACGACAATGCGTACGCGCAGTTACAGGAGACCTTGAGGAAGCTGAAGGAGCGTAAGTGAAAATTATGGATTTAAATTATTTATTAGTGTGCACGCCTTTTTGGGGGCACTTATGCACGCACGTCCCAAATATAACCTACCCTACTACTACTTTGAAATAATGGTGGAAGAAACTCAGACGACAAGCAGCCTCATATTTGTTACAGTATTTCTTTGCTGCCTTTTGTGCGTTTATAGTCCGGCTCTAGAAAGTTACAACTATTAAGTTACACATCTAAAATATGCCGTCGTGTTTTGTATAGATCTTGCTTATGTAAATGCATGTTGTGATAGGATGCGCGTCTCTGTCAAAATTATCAGTTGTGAGTCACAGAGCAAGCAATGCCTGTTTTTAGGTACGGGAAAATATAACATAATGCTACGTCATAAGTGACACCCAATATAATGTCTATTATAATTATTCTTGGCAGTGGAAAACGAAGCCGACGGTCTTCGCAAAGAACTAACCGATGTTCGCCGTCAACTCACCAACTGCACAGCCGAGCGAGACAAGTACAATAGCAGCTGTCGCGAGCTGAGAGACCACGTCAAACGGTCTGAGCACGAGAGAAGGGAGGCCGCCAGGGCCAGAGATGAGGCCTATCATAAGATCGCTGGTAAGTTGAAGTACCTAGGACTTATTACTCTTTGATAGGGTTCAAAATAGCGTGACCACATAACAGCAGCTGTCGCGAGCAGAGAGACCACGTCAAAAGATCTGAGCACGAGAGAAGGGAGGCTGCTAGGGCTAGAGACGAGGCGTACTATAAGATCGCTGGTAAGTTGAAATGGGACTTAGTTATCTTTGATAGAGTTCAAAATAGCGTGACAAATAACAGCTGTCGCGAGCTGAGAGACCATGTTAAACGGTCTGAGCACGGGAGAATGGAGGAAGCCAGGACTAGAGATGAGGCCTACCATAAGATCGCTGGTAAGTTGAAGTACCTAGGACTTATTACTCTTTGATAGGGTTCAAAATAGCGTGACCAGTATAACAGCAGCTGTCGCGAGCTGAGAAATCATGTTAAACGGTCTGAGCACGAGCGAAGGGAGGCCGCCAGAGCCAGAGACGAGGCTTACCATAAGATCGCTGGTAAGTAGCAGGTCTTACTACTCTATGATAGGGTTCAAAATAGCGTGACCAGCATAACAGCAGCTGTCGTGAACTGAGAGACCATGTCAAACGGTCTGAGCACGAGCGAAGGGAGGCTGCTAGGGGTATAGACGAAGCCTACCATAAGATTGCTGGTAAGTTGCAGTAGGACTTACTACTCTTTGATAGGGTTCAAAATAGCGTGACCAGTACAACAGCAGCCGTCGTGAACTGAGAGACCATGTCAAACGGTCTGAGCACGAGCGAAGGGAGGCTGCCAGGGCGAAAGATGAGACGTACCATAAGATTGCTGGTAAGTTGAAATGGGACTTAGTTATCTTTGATAGAGTTCAAAATAGCGTGACCAGTACAACAGCAGCTGTCGCGAACTGAGGGACCATGTCAAACGGTTTGAGCACGAGAGAATGGAGGCAGTCAGGACTAGAGACGAGGCTTACCATAAGATCGCTGGTAAGTAGCACACTAAATCTGAAAGGCACTTGATAAGGGACAAAATAGCGTAATCATAGAGATATAGAGAGATGCCAACTAATGCCCTGAGTTCGAAACTCAGTGTTGCATTAGAGATTCACATACACAAAGTAATCAAAATACTCGTATGTGCTGATTATCCACTGCGGTATCAGTACCCAACGTTCGAATAATCTTTAGTACTACGCGAGCAATGTACACTGTTTACATATGACGTCGCTGCTGTCATCATTGCTGTCAGGAGCAATGTGTTCATATTGTTGCGACACCGGCCCCGCCCCCTTGTCACATCTCCCTTTAGTTTCTGTGATCTGTGAGCGTAACTAATGCTCAACGGAGCTGCTGTAAGCTGAGAGACCTTGTAAAACGCTCGAAGCACCATCAGCGTAGAGAAGCTGCCAGAGCCATATACCACCCATAAGATCACTGATAAGTTGCTCATTGAAATCCTAGAATAGTAGCTACACTTTGATAGGGCATAAAATAGCGCGACAAATACACAACAGCAGCTGTCGCAAAACGGGAGACTTATTTCTTTGACTTACCTGATTTAATCTCAATCCAGGTCTGGAAGAAAGCCGTACATCCCTCGAGATGGAGCTATCCCGCGTTCAAAACATGCTAAAGGAGTCGGAGACGGGCGGCGAGCACGTGACTCGCGACCTGAAGGCCACGGAAAGCCAACTGAAGCGCGAACGCGCTGCCTTGGAGCAGGCCCACCATGATATCAAGGAACTGCAGTCCAGGTCAATTGGAGCTAAAGTTAAAGTTTTTATTCTAATACGTGATTTCACTGTAAACTAGCGTTATACTGTAACCTACGTAGGTCTAAAAGTCGGTTCACATTTGACAGCCGCGACCGCGAGCAACTAAAGTGTAGCCCCGTCTTTCGTTTAGGTGCAGCCCCACCTTTATAGCTTATTCTGAGTTTCTATTAATTTGGGTTTTACACAGGCAATACTATTTTTTTTTATCGTAATGTGTTGTTCATTTTGTTCCTAATACTTCACGTCTCATTCTTAGGGATAAAAAAATCCTAGCGCATTAGCTTAGCGGTGTGAGCGTAAGGAACAACTAAGTATATGCTAAAACAATGTAGAAATGGTTCTATGTATTCTAGCAAATAAATGATTGTATTTGAATTTTATTTAGTACCTGTAATATAGTCTATCAATCATAATATTATTGCTTCAGACTACAAAATGAGTGCGAGGAACGCGAGCGCTGCGCTAACGAAGGAGCAACAGCGCGGCGCCACGGTGCCGAGCTTGAAGCAATGTTGGGCAACGCGCGAGCTGACCTCGCTTCGTGCCGCCAACGCGCAGCTGAGTTGGAAGAAGCTTGTAGGGCCAGGGACCAGGTACCTATTATAGTGCTAAAACGCTTTGCCAACCGCCATGTGACGTCATAACACGCGTCAAACACCCTCGAGTTCGCTAGTTCACTTTTTTTAAATATGTTACGTATACATATCGGCATTTCCAGGCCATGATGATCGGCGGACATAGTCGCTTACGACAAAACGAATTGAAAAGTGATTTCCGTTTAAGTTGTCATGGCATTCATTTTAAATACGTTCTTTTTAAAAACGTGTAAAACATGTGATATTTAAGGAAGAGAGAAAGAAAGAAAAATTTATTACTATTATTTATTATTTATTTATTATTTTTAGGAACTAGTGCTGCGTCTAGAAGACTGCAGATCCAAAGAACGACGGCTGGAGGAACTGAAGCATAATCTCGAAGTGTGTCTCGCTGATGCTACACAACAAATACAAGAACTAAAGGTGCGATTACGTTAGCGTTGTATTTTAAATATTAGAAAGAAAGAAAACCTGGTGTTTTATTTTGTGTGGAAAACTACAGCATTTTTTACTTATTTATTTCATTCAGGCTCGTCTCGGAGGTAGCGAGGGTCGTTGCAGAGCGTTAGAAGCATCGCTGACTCAGTGTGAGAGTGGCAAGCGCGAGGCCGAAGCAAAACTATCATCTATAGCGCACACACTGCGAAGAGTTTGTGGTGTGCAGCCAGATGGAAGTGTGCACGCAGCGGCTCGCAGGAGACTGGCCAGCCCGGCTAGGAGATATAGCCCGCATAGAGGTCAATATTGCTTGCAATTTTAGGCTAGACTATAGTCTGGTCCGTGAGCACGTAGAATTTTGTCCAATGACCCCTAGCTACCCATCCTTATCGCTCGCGCGTAATTATGTTGCTGTCGCGCTCGCACACTCACTGCGGACGCCCGTCGCACAGTCGCGACAGCAATATAATTACGCGCGAGCGATAAGGATGGGTAGCTAGGGGTCATTGGACGGGATTCTACGTGCTCACGGACCAGGCTTTAGTATAGTTATTTAATTTTTAGCGTTAAGAGTCGCATCTAAAACTAATTTGAAAATTATAAATAACTTGAAAAAATCGAACTGCCTAAGGCGGGAATTGCACCCACGACCTTCCGCTTGCCTTCCGCCTTAGGCAGTTCGATTTTTTCAAGTTATTTATAATTTTCAAACAGGCTTTAGTAGTTTTTTCCTTGCGAGAGCGGTAAGTGTGAGCCTGAAGCCAAGCTGTCATCTATAGCGCATGCGCTGCGAAGAGTGTGTGGAGTGCAATCCGATGGAAGCGTCCACGCAGCGGCTCGTAGGAGACTGGCCAGCCCGGCTAGGAGATATAGCCCGCATAGAGGTCAATATTGCTTGCATGTTTAGGATAGTCGTTATTTTTTGAGCGAGAGCGGTAACTGCCTGGTGAAACTATCTAAATATAGCGCATACACTGCGAAGAGTTTGTGGAGTGCAACCCGATGGAAGCGTCCACGCAGCGGTTCGTAGGAGATTGGCCAGTCCGGCCAGGAGATACAGTCGGCATAGAGGTCAATATTGCTTGAATCTTTAGGCTAGACCAGTTAAAGGCGTTTTTTTTAGCGAGAGCGGTAAGTGCGAGACCGAAGCGAAACTGTCGTCTATAGCGCACACACTGCGAAGAGTTTGTGGCGTGCAACCCGATGGCAGTGTGCACGCAGCGGCTCGGAGGAGACTGGCCAGCCCGGCTAGGAGATATAGCCCGCATAGAGGTCAATATTAGAGATGGGCCGACTAGTCGCCGACTAGTCGGGAAAGCCGACTATTCGGCATCATTTGTAGTCGGCCGACTAGTGACGACTATTCGGCAAAATCTGCCGATTATAATCGGCGCATTACAAAATTAAATATGTGAATGAAATGAAACTCATAATTACCAAGATGATTATGAGGTAGACCAAGGGCGCTAATCTAAATCATTTTAGGCTGAAAAAAATCAGTGAAAAGTGGTTTCACCTGTTTTAAAATTTTGGCAATCAGTCTAAATTCATACAAAGTTAAAAGTAGTTCAAAATACCAGGAAATCATCACAAATGTGTAAAGTTTATGCAATTTGTCCATATAAAATTTATGACACTTTTTCGGAAAAAAATGCATGGAATTGCAAACCTACCCTACTGGGAAGTGGTAGATTATGAGGGGCTCCTCTCATCGGAAGGATGAGGCATACCCACATAAATAACCCCTGAGCTCCGTCGATCGCCTTAGCGTGAAGAACTATGGGAATCCGGACAAAGCCATCAACTATCACAGTCTGTGCCAGCAATTGGCGGGCCCTGCCTATCCGACGGTGGTGGTAGTCCGTGCTATGCAGGCGGGAGTACCCCCACGCCCCCAGCTTCTGACCTTCACCGTGGAGAGTGGAGAGGAATCAGTGGGCCTAGGATGCGTGCCGCGATAAGCGCAATTTGCCCATACATTTTGACGTTGATAAGTCCTAAGCATCCTGGCCCAGCAGGAGGCGATCATATTGTCACCTCCTCTGACCCCTCCGCCATCAAAAATTATGACATCTACCTTAGGTACTGTTAGGTGATTGTAATGTTGCTTTTTATAAGAAATCTCATTTCTCAAGAAGTTATAATTTATCTAAATAATAAATAAATAAATATCCTTGGACACTTTACACTGCGCTTCTAGTCCCAAACTAAGCAAAGCTTGTACAGTCACGGAATGAAAAGGTTCGTCATGGTTCGTCAGTTTTCAAATTGATTCCTTCAACGAATCGCGAGCACATATTACCTTTTGAAACTATGTTACAGAATAATCTCGAGTAAGAGAAAATAATCTTTAACTGTTCGTCAGTAAAGTTCAAAATTATTCAGATCAGAGTTGTTTGACGATTTATCTTGTCAAGAAAATTATTATGATTGATAAACTAAAACCTTCTTGTTGGTTCAACCTGCCATTATTATTTCTATTAAATAAAAAAACTATTGTCAATTGGTCAATGTCATCATTGCATTGCACTGATGGGATAGAAAAATAAACAAGCAAAACCTTATTTGTTAGCAAACGTCATATTTATTTAAATGTTAGCAGCACTGTTTCTTGCACGGTTATGTTGGCAGGTTTGACTCTTACAGCACCTAGTGCAAGCGAAAACCGACACTAAGGTGACGAACCTTTTCATTCTGCGACTGTACTATGGGTACTAAACATAAAATATTTTCTTTGTAAATACATACCTACATAATTATACATGGAAAACATCTCTTTAGAAATCTAGATATTCTTATTTCTTTGAGAAATCTAGATATTATACTTCGGACAAGTAGGTATTAGAATGATCGGCATTGCCGACTAGTCGGCCGACTAATCGGCAATTTGAAAACCGATTAGTCGGCTAGTCGGTTAGTCGGCAAAGACCATAGTCGGCCCATCACTAGTCAATATTGCGTGTATATTTAGGCTAGACCAGTAGTTTTTTCGGTCCGAGAGCGGTAAGTGCCAAGCCGAAGCGAAACTATGCGCATACGCTGCGAAGAGTTTGTGGCACGCAACCCGATGAAAGCGTCCACGCAGCGGCTAGTAGTAGTAGGAGATTGGCTAGTCCGGCTAGGAGATATAGCCCGCATTGAGGTCAATATTGCTTGCATCATTAGACAATTTAAAAGTGATGTTTTTTCGGTGCGATAGCGGTAAGTGTGAGCCTGAACCCAAGCTGGCATCTATAGCGCATGCGCTGCGAAAAGTGTGTGTAGTGCAACCCGATGGAAGCTGCCACAAAGCGGTTCGTAGGAGATTGGCCAGTCCGGCTAGGAGATATAGCCCGCATAGAGGTCAATATTGCTTGCATGTTTAGGATAGATCATTTATAGGTGTTGTTTTTTGAGCTAGAGCAGTAAGTTCCAGGTGAAACTATATCTATAGCGCACACGCTGCGAAGAGTTTGTGGAGTGCAATCCGATGGAAGCGTCCACGCAGCGGCTCGGAGGAGATTGGCCAGCCCGGCCAGAAGATATAGCCCGCATAGAGGTCAATATTGCTTGTATTTTTAGACCATTTAAGAGTGATGTTTTTTCGGTGCGATAGCGGTAAGTGTGAGCCTGAACCCAAGCTGGCATCTATAGCGCATGCGCTGCGAAGAGTGTGTGGAGTTCAACCCGATGGAAGCGTGCACGCGGCGGCTCGTAGGAGACTGGCCAGTCCGGCTAGGAGATATAGCCCGCATAGAGGTCAATATTGCTTGAATCTTTAGGCTAGACCAGTTAAAGGCGTTTTTTTAAGCGAGAGCGGTAAGTGCGAGACCGAAGCGAAACTGTCGTCTATAGCGCACACACTGCGAAGAGTTTGTATAGTGCAGCCAGATGGAAGCGTCCACGCAGCGGCTCGTAGGAGACTGGCCAGCCCGGCTAGGAGATATAGCCCGCATAGAGGTCAATATTGCTTGCATTTTTAGACCATTTAAGAGTGATGTTTTTTCGGTGCGATAGCGGTAAGTGTGAGGCTGAAGCCAAGCTGGCATCTATTGGGCATGCGCTGCGAAGAGTGTGTGGAGTGCAACCCGATGGAAGGTTCCACGCAGCGGTTCGGCCAGCCCGGCTAGGAAATATAGCCCGCATAGAGGTCAATATTGCTTGAATCTTTAGGCTAGACCAGTTAAAGGAGTTGTTTTTTAAGCGAGAGCGGTAAGTGCGAGACCGAAGCGAAACTATCATCTATAGCGCACACGCTAAGACGCGTATGCGGCGTTCAACCCGATGGAAGCGTGCACGGGGCGGCTCGTAGGAGACTGGCCAGCCCGGCTAGGAGATATAGCCCGCATAGAGGTCAATATTGCTTGCATCATTAGACCATTTAAGAGTGATGTTTATTTTTTCGACCGAAGCGAAACTGTCGTCTATAGCAGGGTTTCCCAATTTTTTTTTGCCAAGGAACCCTAATTGATTATACTTTTCCTAGCGGAATCCCCGTACTACTCCGCCCGCGCGCCCTGCCCCTCCCTTGTGCGTAAACAAGTCGGTGCGAGCGAACAACGTCGGTCACGAAACGTGGGATAATATTTTTTACGGAACCCTTGCGGCCTTTCTACGGAACCCCAGGGTTCCGCGGACCACCATTCGGGAACCGCTGGTCTATAGTGCACACACTGCAAAGAGTTTGTGGCGTGCAACCCGATGGAAGCGTCCACGCGGTAGCTCGTAGGAGATTGGCCAGTCCGGCTAGGAGATATAGCCCGCATAGAGGTCAGTATTGCTTGCATCATTAGACCATTTAAGAGTGATGTTTTTTCGGTGCGATAGCGGTAAGTGTGAGCCTGAAGCCAAGCTGGCATCTATTGGGCATGCGCTGCGAAGAGTGTGTGGAGTGCAACCCGATGGAAGCGTCCACGCAGCGGTTCGTAGGAGATTGGCCAATCCGGCCAGGAGACACAGTCGGCATAGAGGTCAATATTCCTTGCATCTTTAGCCTTGAGTCTAGACCTTTTAAAGCCGATGTTTTTTTCGGCGCGAGAGCGGTAAGTTCGAGCCTGAATCTAAGCGTCCATAGCACATGCGCTTCGACTGCGTGTTGCAAACAAAGATTTCATAAGAGCTATAACTTTGTCTGAACTACATAAAAGACATTTAATGTAATTTCCCTAATTTAATATTGTCGTAATTCTGTTTAGGTCGCGACCATTCAGAAGACCGGAATGAAATCATCGATGTAGATCCTGAACTTATAAAGAAGGGTGTCAGAAATCTGATGCATGAAGTCTGCCAGATTGAAAGGGAGAAGGTAACAAAGATTTTCATGTAACTATTTTTGTATGCAATGTTGTTGGTATGCCTCAATAAATACATAATATTTTGTCTCTTGGACTAAAGATACTTACTGACACTATTTGCAGTCAATTCTAAAATGCGTTTTCCCCGCTAACTTTTGTTATATTTTTTTTTATTTTTGTAAGGACGACTACAAATCCCAAGTATCAGTCATGAAGAAACAGTTGAAGGACGCCAGCGACCAACAAGGCAAAGGCGAGGGCAAGTTACAGTCCGTAACGAGCAACCTCCGCAACGTGCAGGAAGAGAAGGCACGCTTACAGACTGCAGTCGGGCAGAAGGAGGCACAATTGACGGCTTTGGTGAGTGGAATAGTTAGTTTAAAAGGACTTCTTCAAACTTGAGAATGGGATAAAACAACGCTGTGAAAGCCTCTTCGCCGCTTTAACAAACAGAGAATGTTGGCCAAATTCTCAATTTGCTTCTGGTAAATTAGTGGGTCTTCCTCGTACAGTGGAGACTAAATGATCTGATGGAAGTTGAAAGCAACGCAGTGGCACCATAGCCGCGTCACTGCCACAAATCTAGAAACGCCACATGCCGTTTTAACGCGCGGTATATGTTTCATTATAAGTGAATCGAATTAGAGGTACTATACCTGACAGTGGCGCCAAATACGGCAACCCTCACAAGTAGATATTTATGCAAAGTTTATTTCTTCTTGTTTATTTTCGTATTTTAATAAGTTAATTTTACATTTTGACATCTTATACATTACTTTCAGAACGAATCTGTGCAAACGAAGACGGTTGAAATCAGCAATCTTCGAGACAAAATCACAAGTCTTGAAGCCACACTGAGCTCGGTCACTGAAGAAAAAGTTCAAAGCGACGTGAGTGCATCACTATTATTTTTTTAATGAGTACTATTCTTTTAATCATCAAGTAAATCGGGTTATTGTATCGTGATCAAGTCTTACTAAGTTTTTTTTTTATTTAGAACAAGGGCGAGAACCTACGTTTACAACTTGGAGAACGCGTGCAAGAAGTCGGGCAACTTCGCGAAGCATTGGCAGCTGCTGAAGGTATGTGATAATAATTCATAGAGAAAGAAATCATTGATCATTGATTTGTTGGCCCGTGCAAAAACTACAATAACATCATCGAAGTATACCAAAAATGTATTCAGAACTTTGGATACGGTATTCGTAATAAATAAGCATTATTTTATAGGTCGTGCTGCACGACTTGATGTTAGAAGAGCTCAGTTAGAAGGCGATATACAGCGCGCCGCCGTGGCCGCTAGAGACAGGGACCAAGCTCTGAAGGTATGTTAATGACGACAGAACCAGTTATGATAATATTGATATTCCCGCTAACCATATGAGATAATGCAAAAAGTAGTAACTAAACATTATAGTGGATTTCAAACCAGTTATGATAATATTGATATTCCCGCTAACCATATGAGATAATGCAAAAAGTAGTAAACCTAACATTATAGTGGATTTCAGTCACGTAACCGATGAAGTGTGTGGTTTCGCCAAACGTATTTTCATTAACTAGATAAATCGACGACCCCAAAATTGTTAGCAGTGATCCGTTAAAAATGCGTATAACTATGCTCTTTAGCTTGACGTCCAATAGCAAGCTGTAACATGATACTTTATTCAAACTTCACTACTCGAAAAAACGTACAATAATTATTTATTTATGTTTAAACAACATGAATTAGTAGCGTTTATTTCTTTCCAGAAACTTCAAGAACGCTGCGAAGGCTATACCCGCACCATAACCTCGCTCGAAGAACGCTGCACATCTCTCAAAGGCACAGTAGAACAGTTGTCGACATCGCTTCAGAAAGCTGCTTCAGCCGAGAGCGAGCTTCGAGCAGAACTCAGCAAAGTGCAAAGGCAACTCAATGAGGCTAAAAATAACGAACATAATGCCGTGGAGAAACTTAGGCAGCTGCAGAAGAGTGTTTGTGAGTAGATTTTTGTTCTTTTAGAAAATAGAAAATATCACAAAAGTAGGTTATATCTTATCCAAAAATTTCATTTAGAAGATGCCGCCAAAATGTACCTATGCTTTTATATGAAGTGTACCTCATCTGGTATCAACTTCGTTTCGCAACCAATTTCTTGCCGGCAACAGACAATGCAGCTATTTGGCAGCCCAAGACTTCACAATGGTGTGACCTTTGCATGGTGGCGCCACCATAATGTTCAAATGGGATAATAGGACCCTTAAGTCTACATAGCAAGTTGAGTAGGTTCCACTTCTCCCGTATGAATTTTGTGTAACGCTCTTGTAATATTATTTTAGCAAACTGCGAGAACGAAAGGCGCGTTCTAACAGAGAAGTTAGAGAGCGCTAAAGCAGCACTCGGCGAATTCAAGCGCCTCAACTCCAGTCTCGAAGACCAGGTGCATCGCCTCACTAACCAGCTGGCCAATGTTGAGGTGCAAAGGTAAAAGTTATAAGTACTATTTTTGTTTGTCTCAGCCATAGGACGTCCACTGCTGGACAAATGTCTCCCCAAAGATTTCCACAATGACTGGTTCTGCGCTGCTCGCATCCAGATGCTTCCTGCAACATTCACTAGGTCGTCATAACGTCACTGAAACTTGCCTACATATTATTTTCAGTCGATGGTCGCCACTCGAGAACTTTTCTACCCCAACTGCTAATATTACTATTTTAAGAAAGCTTTTAAAAAGAGACTCCAACTAATTCTCTTGGAATGTGTGTGTAAGATGATTCTGCATTTGCACAACTATTCAATATCAATAAAGCTAGTACTGACTTGTGCTGAAAGCCATATACACTCGCGAGCAAAAGTATGGAATCACCCCATTCGTTTTGAGTAATCTTTGTAGCTAAACGACTATGAAGATTAAATTAAAAATGGTACCAGTTTAAAGGTTACATTACAAACTCTAACTTGATACCATAGATGCATAAATAGTCCTTGAGTTCTTCAGATCGTTGGGAACAAAACACAAGATGGTGATTCCATACTTTTGCTCGTAAGTATAGTTTACAAAACCCTATTCCTTGTAGGTCGGGACTCGAGTCCCAACTGCGCATGACTACATGGGACGGCAAGGAGAGCAGCGACAGCGAGCTAGAGCGCGAGCTACACGCGTTGCAGCGCGAGCGCTCCGAGCTAAAGGCTAAGGTAAACCTTATCTTCATACATACACGGGTCATTTTCAGTTCATGAGATGTTAGTTTTTAGGTTCGGCTAGCATTTTACACTGATCTGTACCTCTTTAAGATATAAGTGGATAGGTATTTAGTAGGTTATGAGGCACCGCCACCTAACTGTAAAAGCTGCCTATCTTTATACTAAGTAAATAGAAATTCACCTAGCGTTCTAGGGAAGAATGTGCCTGTCACGAAACATACCAGCTACTCCTAATAAATAAATAAATAATAAATAATAACTTTATTTCTCTCTTTACAAAATACATAAAGTCACATTTGTAACGGGTAATTATAACAACAAGGTTCAAAAATAAGTATTTCGTAGAGACTGGTGTCCGTACTAAGATACCCTGTGCTACAGCACACCAGGTAACAACGTTATCCATTTCACGAAAAGCGAGACATCAGGATGAGCGACAGTGACAGTTACGTTAGTAGCCTCGCCCTGCTATATTTTAACTTAGGCTCGGTTTCCACCAAAGCGGAGCGGAGAAATGTGACCAACCAGCTTTCATTCATTTTGAAGAATATAAGCCTTGGTGGAAACCAGGCCTTAGACATTTTTTGTGTTCACCCAATCAATCACTAGCTCTCTCAATTTATGTAATCGCGCAGGTCGACGCTCTCCAAGACACAGTGAAGAGGCTTGAAGCGGAGAGACGCGCGGCCGCCACGGCGCGGCCTTCCGCTCTCAGGAGCAAGAGTCACGATCGTGCTGATAAGGGAGTCTACTACTCATCCGACCTCGACTCAGGTCAGTCACACTACATAATTACTATTGTTTTAGGTACAGTAGAATCCCGATTATCCGGATCAATTAAAACCAGGGGTGTTCCGGATAATCGAAAATCCGGATAATCGATTTCAAAGTAAAATCAAACAAAAATTTACTTTTTACAATAGAAAGTGATTTCAATACATCATTTAGAGTCTAAAAATCGACATTTTAGACCACTGAATGAATCCGTTTCTTTTAATAATGAACTAAGACGACGTCCGTACCGTGTTACGGTGGCGGCGCCTTCCGTTTTTATGTGTCCAGACCCTAAATCGGTAATTAAAAACCGTGAAGAATGAATCCGGATAATCGGATATCCGGATAATCGAAGTCCGGATAATCGAGATTCTACTGTACCTTCCAGCATGGCGTACGTTCCAGCGTACCCAGCTTCTGGCTTAGGGGGGAGAGGGGTTGGTCAAGTCATACCCGGTTTATGGCCTGGGGAGGGGGGGGGGGGCAGTTTTAGACGTCAGATAGTTTGACTAGCTGCTTCAAAGCGACGTCCATGGGTTAGGGCAGCAGCCTTCCCCCTGGGTACGTCCGTGCCTTCCAGTCAAACAAAATCTTCATTCTAGTAGATTCAGACCGCATCTTGCACCGGGCGTGAATTTAGGTGTTTTCTCCACAGAAAGTCTTTAACGCGCGCGTGTCCACCTTTCAAAAGCGGGATAAAAACTATTTTTTTCCCCTGGGTCTCTTTATTTTAAATAAAACCTACCAAAGTATAGTTAATGCAGTATATGACAAGTTAAGAATAATAATTATCCTAATAGTACGAGAGCCCACGACCAAAACCATGTCTCATAGCAATACGGCAAAAACCCTATAAAATCGTTAGATTGTATGATTCTGAACCCGACTAGGTGTGTAGTAACGGTCGAAAGTGTAGCAACTGAGTGGGAGGCCATTTCTGCTGAGTCAAAAAAAAAAAGACAGTCGGTATTATAGCAATACGTCTGATAGTGAAAATGTACATAGATTTTATAATTGTATTACGAAAAAGTTTGTTTTCAGACATTTTGCGCGTAGCATATAGCCTGTGCGCATTTTTGAAAATGTCAACAAATTTAGCCGACCTGTATCATAGCAATACGGATAATTATTTTTTTCAACTTTTCGTATTGCTGCCATGATTACCAAAAACCTGTTTTCAGACACTTTAAGTGTATCAAAAAGTTGTATGATAGAGAAGGTGCTACACTTAATTTGTCTGATATAAATTTTTTGCACATGTGGACAACTTATTTTATCATGTCCAACAATTTTCAGACATATTGCTATGATACCGATCGGTAAAATTTGTTAACATTTTCAAAACGGTCTCAAAATTGAATGCGTTCACATTTCCGTCTGAAAATTGTTTTCTTCGCATCAAATAACCAAAATTTACTAATAAAAAAGATTTTCAGACGTATTGCTATGAGACATTTTTTTTGGCTCATTTTTAATTTTTTTAAGTGATTTTACGGGTTTGCGCTACACCACTAACGTCTGAAAATAATGTTTCCGGTATCTCAGAACTATCAAAGTCAAAGTCAAAGTCAAAATTTCTTTATTTGTTTAGACTAATAAATAGTTCTTACAAATCGTCATTTTGCTCTTAAGGAGCCTCTACATGTCTCATAATCTTTTTACCCTACCAGCGCTTCGAGACCAACATTTGGCAAGTGCTGAGAAGAAGCGCCGCAACAAACTCAGTCACCACTGTCTGCCGGTTAATATAAATAAATATAAATAGTAGTAGGTAGTAGGTACATTCGATTCAGGAGCAGTTCACTGAATTTACCATGCATTCTTGTATGGTGTATCTTATAAGAATGGGTATACAAGATTGCGTGGTATATTAAACAAGGTAGTGACGTGCTAATATCTAGACTTACATATTAAGATACTAGTAGAAATGACTCGCATACATAAATTTGAATAACTTGGATTGACCAGTCCCCGAAAGCAGCGCCTGTTCACAGACATGACGAGTGAACCAGCCATCGCTTCACTCGACCATATTGGAGGGAATGTAACGACCCGCCTCACTATCATTCAACTACAGTCTGCAAATCAGACATATTGCTATGATGCAGTTCGGTAAAATTCTTTGACAATTTTGAAAATTCGGTCAGATCAAACGCTACGCGGAAAATGTCTGATATTGGTATTTTCGAGTTCAGGATAATCGTATCTATCGATTTGATGCGGTTTTGGCCGTATTGCTATGAGACAAAAATTTTGGTCGTGGGCTCTCGTACTATAACATTTCACGTGTGACACTCGTGTTAGAATTTTACACTTGCGTCAGAATTTTACATGATAAATTCAAACGTGTAATTTGGATCATAAAGGACATTTTATGACGTAGGGAAATAAATCTTTTGAATATAAATAAATTTACCAAATACGTGATTCAATAAATTCCTGTTATGTTTATCAGTTTCCGTTTCATGTTTTGATTTCCTCATACCTTATTATTAGTGTTTTCACCTACTGCATGTTTTGTGGTTACCGAACAATGATTATAATTTAAAATATTTTACTTACCTACTTTTTCTTTGATTGCAAGCAATGATGCCGTAAAAACCATCGCATACTTATCAGTATGTGTTTATAGGGTGGTCAAAATTAGCACGTCACACTGGAGGGAGCTGGGCCTAAACGCATCGAACAAGCCTAATCGGTCGATAGAAAAGTTTTATAAGTTTTGAAATATTATGACTAATTTTAGTCTGAGATTACCGAATTATGCGTTTAACTTTAAGGCCCTACTTATGCAAAAGGGAACCAATATGTTATTAGACTAGTTAGTGCGTGAGTTGATTTTGTTTTGTGTAACTGGTAGTTTTATTCTTTATCTTCTACCTGCCAGGTCCGGATTCAACGAAAGACTCCATGAGATGTTACAAGGAGGTTCCGTGCAAGGACCGAGGCTTCACCGCCGACCTCACGCTGCTTGAGCTCGAGAACAGAGAGCTCAAGATGAAGATCCGACGCCTTGAGAAGGAGCTAGCTGATAAGGTAACTTAATGAGGGCTATCGTTTTTATACTTAACAGTTGGCACCCTTGGCGATTGACAGGACCTTACTCTACAGTGGCGCCATCTTGATGAGTGCAAATGCGATAGTCCTCGTACCACTTTAGCGCTCACCAGTTGGTGCCACTGTCTTCGCTACTAGCAAGTGACAGGACATTACTCTACAGTGGCGCTAACTGGTGAGCGCTAAAACGATAGCCCTCATTGATAATGATGTTCGTTCGTTTCAGCCAAATGACGTCCACTGCTGGACAAAGGCCTCCTCCAAGGATTTCCATAACGACCAGTCCTTCGCTGCCCTCATCCAGGCTCTTCCCGCGACCTTCACCAGTTCGTCGGTCTACCTAGTGAGGGGCCTGCCCACGCTACGTCTTCCGGATGATGACGTAATCATCGTTAACTCGAATCGGTGCAATGTAACTGACGTCGTGTGTTCTGCGTAATAGTAGGGCTGGAGAGAATTCACAGTACTCTGAGTAGGTACAGTTCCTTGAATCATGGTGTGTTGACTCTTTTATTGGAGGATATCAAAGTGTTTAGTGATTTTTGTAGGTAATTTACCTTTTCTTATACTCGACGCAAAAACTCATGGCAGGCGGGGCCATAAGTAATTTTTGAAACAGAGATGCACACTCGCCCATATTTTATTAATTATTACGAATTATAAACAACGCTATGCCTGCTTCTGTGTGATTTCACCCATAAGCAGTGTGAGTGCGAGAGAAAAGGTGATATGCCCCATAAGGGTGAAATGAAACACTCTTGTAGGTTGTTTAACTTGTATTTCAGCACCACTGATTTACACAATTCCGACATTATGACGTCAACCTAATAGTACCTCTCGCTTCGAACGCTAAAATCGAACTGACTGTCCAGCGGCATGCCAGCGATAAGGTAACTTCCCCTTCCATCAGTGAAAGTCGACCGGTTCAAAACGACTTATCGACGGCATGCCCCGGAACTAGTCAAATGCAATACTTATTTCATAATTAGCTGTTTTTTAATTTTTAAAATACTAAAATGTATACAATAAAAATCTAAAATAATTAAATTAAATAATAAATATGAAATAATTGGATGTAATACAAAATAAATCCTAAAATCATTCTAATGTCTGCAAAATGCCTAGGAAGTAATCAAATAAAGTATTTTAATTTAATAATGGGTTTTTGGGTTCTTCTAAAATACAATACAAATACTGAAATTGTTGCAATAACTATTTAAAAGTAACCAATAATCGTATAAAATACAATATAAATTCTAAAATCATTACAAGGGCTAACTTTTCTTTTTTTATTATTTTCTATAATAATTTTGACGTTCATACCTAAGTGCCACTTGTGGTCTAAACTGAATAAATACTTTTGATTTTGATTTTTTTTATTTTGATGCATTGTTTTATTATTACACCGCCTGCCACGAGTCAACAAAACTCATCTCTAGATGGCTCATCGTAGCTAGAGTACATTATTACAAACATGTGCGTTCTCATCCTCAGGAATCTGAACTAAATCTGGCTAGGAGTCGCTACGTGAGCGATCTATCAACTTGCTCGCCTAGCAGGCGCCAGGACGCCGAGCATTACCGCCAGGCCGCGCTGCAGGCCGAGCGCATGATGGAGGCCCGTGAGGCCGCGCACAGGCAGCAGATGCTGCGCCTGGAGAACCAGGTAGGATCGTCACTACCACAGCTGAACCAGCTGGAGTCGCTACGTGAGCACTACCGCCAGGCCGCGCTGCAGGCCGAGCGGATGATGGAGGCCCGTGAGGCCGCGCACAGGCAGCAGATGCTGCGCCTGGAGAACCAGGTAGGATCGTCACTACCACAGCTGAACCAGCTGGAGTCGCTACGTGAGCACTACCGCCAGGCCGCGCTGCAGGCCGAGCGCATGATGGAGGCCCGTGAGGCCGCGCACAGGCAGCAGATGCTGCGCCTGGAGAACCAGGTAGGATCGTCACTACCACAGCTGAACCAGCTGGAGTCGCTACGTGAGCACTACCGCCAGGCCGCGCTGCAGGCCGAGCGGATGATGGAGGCCCGTGAGGCCGCGCACAGGCAGCAGATGCTGCGCCTGGAGAACCAGGTAGGATCGTCACTACCACAGCTGAACCAGCTGGAGTCGCTACGTGAGCACTACCGCCAGGCCGCGCTGCAGGCCGAGCGGATGATGGAGGCCCGTGAGGCCGCGCACAGGCAGCAGATGCTGCGCCTGGAGAACCAGGTAGGATCGTCACTACCACAGCTGAACCAGCTGGAGTCGCTACGTGAGCACTACCGCCAGGCCGCGCTGCAGGCCGAGCGTATGATGGAGGCCCGTGAGGCCGCGCACAGGCAGCAGATGCTGCGCCTGGAGAACCAGGTAGGATCGTCACTACCACAGCTGAACCAGCTGGAGTCGCTACGTGAGCACTACCGCCAGGCCGAACGCATGATGGAGGCCCGTGAGGCCGCGCACAGGCAGCAGATGCTGCGCCTGGAGAACCAGGTAGGATCGTCACTACCACAGCTGAACCAGCTGGAGTCGCTACGTGAGCACTACCGCCAGGCCGCGCTGCAGGCCGAGCGGATGATGGAGGCCCGTGAGGCCGCGCACAGGCAGCAGATGCTGCGCCTGGAGAACCAGGTAGGATCGTCACTACCACAGCTGAACCAGCTGGAGTCGCTACGTGAGCACTACCGCCAGGCCGCGCTGCAGGCCGAGCGGATGATGGAGGCCCGTGAGGCCGCGCACAGGCAGCAGATGCTGCGCCTGGAGAACCAGGTAGGATCGTCACTACCACAGCTGAACCAGCTGGAGTCGCTACGTGAGCACTACCGCCAGGCCGCGCTGCAGGCCGAGCGGATGATGGAGGCCCGTGAGGCCGCGCACAGGCAGCAGATGCTGCGCCTGGAGAACCAGGTAGGATCGTCACTACCACAGCTGAACCAGCTGGAGTCGCTACGTGAGCACTACCGCCAGGCCGCGCTGCAGGCCGAGCGTATGATGGAGGCCCGTGAGGCCGCGCACAGGCAGCAGATGCTGCGCCTGGAGAACCAGGTAGGATCGTCACTACCACAGCTGAACCAGCTGGAGTCGCTACGTGAGCACTACTGCAGGCCGAGCGTATGATGGAGGCCCGTGAGGCCGCGCACAGGCAGCAGATGCTGCGCCTGGAGAACCAGGTAGGATCGTAAGAAATGTCACGACTGGTCAAAGGGCTCACCCAAGGATTACTACAATGACCTGCCCTGTGCCCGCAACCAAGTGCGGGCCCCAACTGGGTCTACATTGTTCTGCTTGATGTGGTGAAGCAATAAAGTATTGAGTATTGAAACCGCATGCTTGGGTATAATTAGGATCATGACACCACCCAAATGAGCGCTATCTCAGCTCACAGTACGGTTCTGTCACTTGCCAGAAAGGCAAAGATTGGAATCGATTTCTGATATTGAATCGAGTGTCGTTTAGTAATACATACAGGGTGACTGGAACTCAACCCGCCATAGCTAATACGCGTATAGAGGAGGTCATTTGCTAATTATTGAACCTTACTTTCTATGCCTAATGTTTTATAGTTTAGGAGATATGTCAATTTTTATACTTTTTTCAGATTTTTCCGAAATTTGACCTAAAAACTGCTTAATTTTTTTTTCTCGCGTAATTTCAACAGTTTTTTTTATTAGATATTAATATCGAATATGTCTTTATTCAAATAAAATAGATTTCTGATCCAGATAATGATTGAATAACTAGTTACGAGCCGCCAAAGTGTAACAAAAGTACAAACCACGAAAAAAAATTGTACTTCGAATTCGATTAAAAAAAAAACTAATGGTGATAATGGATTGCCAATAATCTTAAAAATATCTCTAGCTTCTCTACTTTCCAATGATATATCACACGTTGTAATTAGATATTGAAATTTGTCAAAAATTCAAAGTTTATGGAAGAAAATGGAGTAATAATACAAAAATTATCCATACAAAGGTGATTTTGAATTTTTTTTTAATCTTTTCTTCATACTGTGATTATTATTTTAAATTAATTTTTCAAAAAACACACAAAAATAGTAATGAAAAGGAGTATAGCAGAAAATATGAGATGTTTGAAGAAACTTTGTATGGATAATTTTCGTATTATTACTCCATTTTCTTCCATAAACTTTGAATTTTTAATAAATTTCAATATCTAATTACTACGTGTGATATATCATTGGAAAGAAGAGAAGGTAAATATATTTTTAAGATCATTGGCAATCCATTATCACCATTAGTTTTTTTATAAATCGAATTTGAACTTGAATTTTTTATCGTGGTTTGTACTTTTGTTAAACTTTGGCGGCTCGTAACTAGTTATTCAATCATTATCTGGATCTGAAATTTATTTTATTTGACTAATTGTTTATTCGATATTAGTATCAAATAAAAAAATCGGTTAAAATCATGCGAGAAAAAAAATTAAGCAGTTTTTAGGTCAAATTTTGGAAAAAGTATGAAAATTGACATATCTCCTAAACTATGAAACTTAATCATAGAAAGTAAGGTTCAATAATTAGCAAATGACCTCCTCTATACGCGTATTAGCTATGGCGGGTTCAGTTCCAGTCACCCTGTATATTTCTCACTAAAGTTCAGCACTTCCAGTGGTGTTTAGCCTATAAGATTCGCGCTTGTATGCGAGTCCCGCTGCACCGGCGGGCAACTAGTAGAATCGCGCGGGCCGCGGTAACCGCAGCCTCTGCGGTTTTCGCCCGCGCTCTCTGCGATCGATTGGCGGGCGACCATTTTGTACCAGTGACTTAACCCTACAGTGCACGATTTTTCCAAATTGAACAAAAAAAATAATATTACTTTAAAATGTTATCCTTGTTTCGGGAAAAATAATAAAAAAAATCTATTTTCAATATTTTCGGAAATATTTTGAGTTTTTCAGTATGTACCAGATGTGTCCCAAAATGCATTAAGGGTACCTAAAGTTTTATGTATGGTCTGACATACTGTCAGTGACAATGAAATAAAACAGCAAGATTTATTATGATATATTTCAATTAAAAATTAAATTAATATTATAACAAAATGTTTTATGTATAATATAGTAAGTAACGACACCATAATATAATAGAAAATAGGAATTTAATGAGATCAGTACCATGACGCAGTTCATTTTCCTCTTGAATGAAATTTTACGGTTAAATCACTATTTAATTATAAAATTTACATTTTGAAATGACATAAGACAATTTTTACTTTTATTTAGGCACAGTGTTACCTTACATTTTTCACAAAACATGAAACATTTCAGCCAAATGACGTCCAGTACTAGACAAAAGCCTTCTCGAAGAATTTCCTTAACGACTGATCCCGCGCTGCCCGCATCCAGGTACTTCCCGTGACCTTCACCAGATCAGCGGTCCACCTAGTGAGGGTCCTGCCCACACTACGTCTTCCAGACCATGGACTGAAACGATGAAAGACTTCCCCTTACAACCTGGAAACGTACAACGTGTTCTCGTAGTTAACCATAACGGGGAGTTGTCGATGCCATCAGTCCTGCTGGCGTCTTTGGGTGGCACGATAGCTTTTGGCTTTTTTCATACTTTACTCCAGCATATCAGAAACGAATGACAATCATCATCATTTCAGCCACAGGACGTCCACTATTGAACAAAAGCCTCCCCCAATGATATCCACATCGCCCGGTTCGTAGCGGCCTGTATCCAGCGCTCTCTTCCCTTCCTGCTACCTTTATGAGGTCGTCGGTCCACCTTGTGGGTAGACGTCCCACGTTACGTTTACATGGCCTCCACTCCAGAACCTTGCTGACCCATCGGCTGTCAGTTCTGCGCGTACTATGTGCCCTGCCCATTGCCACTTGAGCTTGCTAATCCGTCGGGCTGTGTCAGCAGCTTTAGTACATTTATTGATCTCTTCATTTCTGATTCGAAAAATTCTCAATTTCAGTTTCTGTAACTCTTTTTGCGGGTCATCATCTGAAATCAATCAAGTAATATAATTACCCTTATTGCACAGTGACCCACATCAGGCACATACAAATAACATCCAAAATATGCGTTGATAGTAACTGATATCAAAAAATACTTATTTACCAATAAACTAGAAACAATAACTTACCCCTTATAATTTTTTTCGAAAGAAAACATTGTAATTTTAACTTTTTTTCCCAAGAGTAAAACTTTACTAATAAACTTTTTCACAAACTGACCGACTTTTTCGACTTCAAAACAGTTTACTGAGTGCAGCGCTTCCGTGGCAACAAATGTGAACTATTTTGTTATGTGCTATAGTGTGTAGTTATGGTACATTCTAATAGATGGCATTAAATAGCATCGTGTTACGAAATATAGGCAATAATTTGGTATGTACCATATATGTCCCACTATGCGCTGTAGGGTTAACTGCGTAATCACGCAAATTATCGGTCCCGTGAGTTTTGAAATAAAACCGCAATTCCACAACGGCCGCGGGCGCCGTTGAAAATCGCGCCATGAGTTCTTAGCCTAAAGATGTTATTCCCTCAATCATACGATCGTTTATCCCACAGGCGGCTCAACTTCGCGCACAGCTGTCAGCAGAGATCCGACGGCGACAGGCGTACGTAGCACGCAGCGGCCGCGCCGCTCGTGACGTGCAGCGCCTGCGATCAGCGCTTGGAGACTCGCTGCGGACTGTCTCACAGGTAATACTAAGTTACTAGTTCCCACCACTGCAACTCCTGTGTAGCCAGGATCTACAGCTTGATCGCCATGAAAACACAACCAATGAAGGTCAAGTTCAGGGGTTCCATACAAAAGAGGTGCCAAAGGAACTCTGACAGGACTCTATTGAACCATCGCTGCGACATAGCACGTAGCGACGTGCAGCGCCTGCGATCAGCGCTTGGAGACTCGCTGCGGACTGTTTCACAGGTAATCTCGCAGGATTTTAAGTTCTGTACCCAAGGTGATGCCAAAGGGATACTAGAGTTTCCGTGAGGGACAAGGTGCTAAAAGAACTATTGAGCCATCGTTGTGGCATAACTGCGCGCGCAGCTGTAGTTAGAGATCCGGCGGCGGCAGGCGTACGTAGCGCGCAGCGGCCGCGCCGCTCGTGACGTGCAGCGCCTGCGATCAGCGCTTGGAGACTCGCTGCGGACTGTTTCACAGGTAATCTCGCAGGATTTTAAGTTCCGTACCCAAGGTGGTGCCAAAGGGGCCCTGTACACAAGGTGCTGACAGGACTACATTGAGCCTTCGCTGCGGCCTAACTTTGCGCGCAACTGTCAATGGAGATCGGCGGCGGAAAGCTTATGTAGCGCGTAGCGAATCGCGTCGTCGCAGGTAATGCCCACAAGGTGCAAAGGGACTGTAGACAAGGTGCTGACAGGCTGTATCCAACTTACACTTAGTCGGCCTCAAACTTGACAACAGGTGGGCGAGACGATCGCTTTCGCGACTTTGCGCCCACGTCGCTCAAATTATTACCCGCTGATGGGCAGTTTGTGGCTTAATTAAAACATTAATAAATGAGATTCTGTATTAAAAAAAATATGGTAAGATCTTGTATTAAACAGAGTCCAAAGTTTGTAGTCTTTTGTGTGAAATATCATGTTTGACCTATTGACTCAACAAATTCTCAGTATATTTTTCAACTTTGTTATTAAACTCATTTTATTACAATTCATAATATAGTACTTTAATCCCGGGCTGTGCACGACACAGCTTACTGCAAGTGCTTACAGTAACTCCTGTTCGTTCCAGGATCCTGCCCTGGACTGCTATACTCTGGAGCACGAGACGAGGAAGCTGGATAGCACACTGGCCCACAGCCTGCCTCCGCTCAACGACAGCTATGATTCTTCCAACAAATAGACACCGCGACGTTACACCCAGAAGAATACTGTACGGGTGTCTTAGCACATATTACCTACTATCTACTATCGTAGTCGGACTATTACATTTCTAGAAAGAGATCAATTCTGTTTCAGTAGATTTACAAATGTATTCGATGGGCATCAAGAACTGTATGTGGGAACCACCGCATTCGAATGCAAGCATAAGAGTTGAATAGAGAAATTCTTTGTGGAGTCTGTTATTTAAAAATTTGTTAAAAATTTAATAAGAAAAATATCTTCACACTTTTGACAGACTTAGATAAACCAAGTAATGATAGTACAGTAGAACGCCGATTAACCGAATCGCCAATTATCCGAATCGGTCCTAAACGTAATATAAAAAATTAAAACCAAGTAATTTTTGATTTTTTTGTTGGAATTCGGATATATTTCAACTGAGCGTTATTGTAGCAGTTCTACAATAACGCCAAGTAGGAAATATATCTGTTTGGTAAACTAATTAAAGTTTATTATATGTGTGACAGTTGGTTTTTCCCTATTACACCAGTCTATGTCCGATTATCCGAATTTTCGATTATCCGAATCGACCCCGGTCCCAATTAATTCGGATAATCGGCGTTCTACTGTATTTTAATGGTTTGGAAGAGACACAATTCACACTTGTAATAAAAAATATGACTTCGAAAAAAGAGGTACAAAAACATGAACTTTTACAAGACGCACAGTTAAAATACACTGTTACCTCCATAAAATTTATGAAATGAAATTCCAAGATTTAAAATAACGCACAAAATATTCACAAAAACTTTTACGTCTCTTATGGGGTACCTTAAATCTTCCATTCAGAGCAACTATGTAATGCACAAATTAGTCATACGTCTTCGTGTTGAGGTCAGCAACAATATTAAACGATGATCTGTCACTTAAGTCCAATAAAAATTGTCCAAATAGCTGACTTGTCACCAAAAAGTGGCTAAATTCTGTCTAGTGGCTTCTACTTTAGTAAGTATTAAGTCATTTGTAATAATAGTGATGTGTATTCTAGTCACGTCGTATTATTAGTTTATTTATATGATTATTTATAATAATACAATATTTATTTTAAATTTAGATTTCGAGAATTTGTTGACGATTCTCAAAATTGTAATCAAAATCATATGTATTGTATTTAAATGGTTGTCCTACTAAGGTTTTTCTATTACATTAGCTTGTAAGACTTAAAACTTTTTATTAGGTCTACTATTTGAATCCTACTTCTACCGCCCTAAATAGTCAATTATTCCACATCGACTGCCAGAAGTATCAAACATCGATGCCAAAATCATTGCAGTTATTAAACAAATTAGCAAACATTAGATTTAGTCGAAATTTTCGTTTTAGTTCGAAAGATGAAGTGTTACATTAACTTTCACTTAATTAAACATGTTATCATGAACTAAAATAGATTTTAGAACCGCACTCGCAAAGGCAATGAAGTGAAGCCGTGTCCATAGATCGAAGTCGCGAATAGCTATCTTCAAGCTACCTTAAATAGACAGATCTTTGGAACTGGAACGTATCCCATTAAGGGTCCCACGCATGATGGCATCTAGTAGGTACTTATAAACGTAGTAGGCAGAAGTTTATCGCAAAATCACGAGTCAAGTTGGGCTGAAACTTTACCTGTTATTTAATTTTGCTAAAACAATAATAGCAAATTAAATCGTCCTTACTAATCAACGCTCCATATCAGTCAAACTGTTTTACACTGTTTCGTAATATCTGTAAATTGGTAATTTGAAATTCCTCAAATAACGACGTAACTATTCATTACGTACGTTCATTAGCAAAGAGGTTTATATTATACATAGTTCTAAGTTATATTCCGTTACGTTAGACCCTTAAGACTTGCGGATAAAGCTAAGTAATGCCGGTGAATCATGTCATTGTAAGGTCGTAGATCACCCGGAAGGCCGGAAGTAAGCTTCTAATAAACCTGAGTCATTTTATAAGAACAGGTCTAGTCAATGTTCAAAGCGTGAATTTATTCTCGATGACTAATCAACACAGCCATAACACCGCTAAGTAGGACGATGTTACGTTAAAATCACGCGTCTTAGTTATGAGGTAGTATCGAACCTTCTGAATTGTTTACAAATGTTTGTAATGTATTACAATTAAAATATTGTCTGCCAAGAGCATTAAAATAGATTATGGATGTAATAAGTAATTATGTGGTTGTGCTGTGGTATTAATGTATTTCAGCAACAGATAAGGAATACTATTAAGTCGAAACTAATATGAAATGCGCAGATCTCAAAAATTATATTCAATAATCCAATTGTTTACAGTTTCCTTAATGTACCTATTTGCAGAGAAACAAAATGTTGTTTAACATACATAAGCCATTACGATATCATCTTGAATGTATGTAATTTGAAATTATAATGAATAAATTGACTAAATTTATTATAAGTAATCACTTCTAGTTAAGTTTAACCTAGTCACTAACATTGTTAAGTCCGTCCAATATAATTATAAAGTAATAGCACTTAGTTACATAAATTTATAGAAAACTGTAGTCACATTTTCCGCCTTTAACATCTTATGAAAATAATGCAGATAGACCAAAATATTATAGTTCTCTATAATTGTTCATGAGTGTTCAATTACTCATGAAACTATTGTATAATGACGTAAACTGCAGAAGCGTCATCAGCACGTTTATTAGTCTAATTAGTCAATTAATATACCAACTGACATATTTGTAATATGTTATTCTATTTACTAAGGTTTTAAAACTAAATACAGAGTTTTCTGTATTATTACTAATCACGTCTTGCTCAAGCTCTACACCTTTTACAATTTAATATCTAACTGTCCAACTGCAACATATTTAGAGCCATGACATGTTTGGGCGATTCTTATCAACATTTACTATCACTATGCAAATTCATGTGATAAAAATAAACATATAGATAAAGCATATATTCCTCAATATTATGACCGTTTATTAACCCTTAAATGCATAGTGTTGCCATATGTCTACGAAGTATTTTTTTAATTATAAAAAGTAACACATTTTATAAGCGTTTCTGAACGTACGCTAATATCATAGAAAACATCATAATACAATAAAAAAAAAACGCAAATGAAGGTAGATTTGAAAAAAAATTAACCGATATTTGACGTAGCGATTGCGAAAGAGAAAAAATTGGTAGTGTTAAAATTTGTGGTATTTGAATTTCGGATTCAGTGAGAATTAATTGCTAAAACGATTGGAAAAAAATACATACGTGTTAGAAATAATGTAAGAATTCATTATTAAAACTTATTTTTTTGGTAATCTATCCCGAATGTGCCTTCGACTTGATTTTTGTGTATGTAGCCAAATGTCTACACCATGCGTTTATGCCATTAAATTGTTCTATGGTTTGCTTATTTGGCTTTTCTTTTCAGCATGTTTGGCTCGCTATCTGAAAAGGAAATTGAGGCAGCTCTTGCTGCTTTAAATGATGGTGCAGTCTCAGAAGATGATGAAAATTTAGATGATGATAATATCGATTTTTACCCAAACGTACGGGATTTATTGCATGATCTGGATGAGGAGTCCATAGATCATAATCTACCCTTGGAACATAACGAAGATCTGATCTAATATATGCTCCTCTTCATAGACTATGGGAGGGTTATGTTCCAGGGTCTTCGTTATGTTCTAAGGGTAGATTATGATCAATGGACTCCTCATCCCGATCATGCAACAAATCCCGTACGTTTGGGTAATAATCGATGTTATCATCATCTAAATTTTCATCATCTTCTGAGACTGCACCATCATTTAAAGCAGCAAGAGCTGCCTCAATTTCCTTTTCAGATAGCGAGCCAAACATGCTGAAAAGAAAAGCCAAATAAACAAACCATAGAACAATTTTACGGCATACAAACGCATGGTGTAGACATTTGGCTACATACTGTTAATTTTCAAAAATATACTTTTTTTTCGTACTAAGATTTTTTTTATTATTTTTCCCTCTATCTGTGACTAAAAATCTAATTGAAATATTTTTTTCATAACTAAATAAAAAATCATGCATTTAAGGGTTAATCCTTTATGCAGATAAGGGCATGGTTTCCAGGATTCATGACCCGTTTGAAACCGAACGCGATAAGCTGCGATACGAGCTTCGGGCGAATAGTTAAACGCTCATTACAATTATCAAATTTGACCGTTTCCGCGACGTCGTTCCCCAGAGGTCGCAATTGTATGTAGATTGAATCACTCTCGCAAGCTTTCTATTTCAATTACAATGTTAGTTTTGTTTAGGCGTTTCTTTTGTATATCCGCCCCCATGGTGAGCTCGATCTATGTATGAGACCTTGTTTCACTCCATGGGCGCGCCACAGGCCAGGTGTAACGCGACACTTGTTGTGCATGATAGATCGCGCCGTTTAGTTTACACTTAGGCTAACTTAGATATTGTGTTCATTTTCATTGGACTGTGTCAATTCTTATGTTACTAGAATGTCGACATACGCCCGCCACGTCACACTGCCATTTATTTTTATCGTGTTTGTAACTACCTAGTCGTTTAGTGATGTAAGTGAATACACATTTTATGAAACTTTTTACACTGTAAGGCAATAAAATAGTTGTAGATGGTAATTGTTGTTTCAATTAATTGAATTCAATTAAAATACCCAAGTCAATTGACGTTCATTTGATTGGTGAGGGGAACAGCGAGGGCGAGCGTGCTGTGAGTCACGCAGACGACGGGAGAGCCGCAAACGGCGACAAAGTATACCCCAAAACAAATATTTAAAATTGGTTTTATTGATAAATTTGCAAAAAAAAAGAAATTAATAGTTAATGTACATGTCGATTAATTATTGATTGCAAAGATAAAAATATACAAGTTCTTAATTTGCACAATATATATAAAAATATAATTCAACTCAGATCAAAGTCATTACCAATATCCTTGTGCAGTAATCTTACATGTTAACAGAAATGCAAATGGAGGAAACATCTAATCCCGTAACAATATTTGAACACCTATATAATTATTACGTTTAACAAAGTTTATAGCAGCAAAACTTAGGTTGGATTTATATAAATGAGCCAGTTACCATAAAACTTTATCCATTTACAATAACGATAATTTTTTTATTTAAAGTTTTCAATTTCATAGATGAGGGGTTATAGTCCACTTTTGTATGCCGGTGGCATGCCTCTAGCCACCGCACTGGACTTCTCTAGGCAGACGCTGAAGACACTACGGTCAGCAGGGTGCAATCACCTAAGGCTCACTAATATTTGTTCAAAGGTTATCAAGTCCTAAATGGTGTTGCATTATCAACTTCCCTTCGATACATTTGAATTATATAACAAGACAATAATATATCTGAAAAAATTTAATGTATCCTTAATATTAAACATTACTTACATGCTGGTACAGGCCTGCTGGCACATTTTCCAGGTCTCTTCGGAGCCTGCATATTCTACTCTCATTCCAAACGTTCAGAAGTTTGGGGCTCTTGTAAACATTAGTGCAATCAGAACAATATTACTAGAAAACTAGAAAATAAATCATCTTTCCGTACATTGCTATGTTCAGACAGCGAAGATATATTAATAAATGCATTTGGAATTCATGTTATGACTATATAATTTTTTACAAAATGAAGAATAATTCTGTGTAACATTTGAGTATATTTGAATGCCCTTGAGATAATGTCATGGTAAATACACCCATTGTTACTTTTCCTGTTCAAAGCAACCGTCTGGCTGAACGTAGCATTGTTACTTCATTGAATATTAATAGAATAACATTAGTTATTTTTGAAAAGACTCAAGAGTTTGGCTGTGACCTAAATAATTGGTCCATGACAACTACAATTTTAATTAACATTAGATAAATGAATTATAGTAATTATTGCATGTCATTTACCTATTTTTCATATTGATTATTTTACAATACACCTACATGGAATCCCGCTGCAATTGCCATGGATTAAAATACAATTTATTGTAACATTAAACTTCTGAACCTAACAGCATCCACACATTACAATTGGAATTTCTAGAGTGAAACACACACAGAATCGTCGAATCTATCCTCAAATATATCTCATTAACTATAAAAAACAGACCAAAATGTGTAGTAGCTACATTTATTTGGGTAGGACTGGATAAATCCACGATGCTCTGTGCATTTTCCACTCGTGCTAAAGCACTGGTTCACGACACTGCTCAACAAATGCACATTCTCGAAATGCTACAGGTGCTCGCCAAGTGACGAAGCTCAACACCCGATCTAGTTAACTTTGGGAACTGTCAAGAGCCAAATCCGGGTACGAGAAGTCTTTCAAATTATTAAATATTGTATATCTAGACGCGTCTGAGGCTCCGCAACACTTACAGAAGACGACACACTTTATTCTTCCTAACTTTCCTTTCCTCTTTGGGTGACTTCTTGTTGATCTGTCTTACTAGGTCGTAGAATACGTCGTTGACGTTGATTTTCGCCTTCGCCGAGGTCTCCATGAAGGCGCAGTTGAAGTGGCGAGCCAGGTTGCCGCCCTGGTCCTTGCCCACCACGCGCTCCGCCTCCAGGTCGCACTTGTTGCCCACCAGCACCATCGGCACGTCGTCCTTGTCCTTCACTCGCAGGATCTGCTCCCGGAGATCCTGCAGGTCGTTAAACGTAGACTGTGCGGTGATCGAATACACTAACACGAATCCCTGGCCGTTCTTCATGTACAAATCCCTCATCGCGGTAAACTGTTCCGTGCCGGCAGTATCCAAAATTTCGAGCATGCATTGTTGACCGTCCACTTCCACCTGTTTCCGATAGCTGTCTTCTATGGTGGGGTCGTATTTCTCCACAAAGATGCCTTGTACGAACTGTACCGTGAGGGCAGACTTTCCCACGCCTCCGCTACCTAACACGACTATTTTGTATTCGCGCATTATTAACTATTTTGTATCACGTGTTATTAATTGTTGAAATCAAAGATCAAATCGCTAAAAAGCACATTAACTAGTGAGTTATTGCAAAAAAACTTTTAACAAGTCAAACCGCCATGACACAGTAACAGGGCGATGGCTCACTTCTGCAATGTTGCCATAGAAAATAATTTTAAGTATGATAAGCAAGCCAACAAGCCATCACGGTATGCTCTGTGTTTTAAAATCACGTTTTCGACTTGGATTACTAAAATATTACTTGTACCATTGCAGTTGCACCACGCGCGGGCGTAGATTATTTAATACTAGCAGTAGTTAATTGAATTCGCTCTCGACCAATGCAAAGTACTTATTCTTATCTATGTCACAACCTAGCGATTATTGTTCTATGTATGTGGTGACGGTAACGTTCCGTTCCTGTTATCGTGACGTCATCCAATGGGAAGGATGTTGTTATGATTTGGAGTGGGAGGATGTAACAAATAAATATTAATCAAATTCGTATTATCTCGAAATGTATTGGCAAAAACAATAACACTAGGGCACACTCTAAGGCTCATAGCTTAGGTCTAGACCTAACTTCAGCAGTTAAATTATGATTGAGTATTTGAGTCAAATTGATCAACAGACTTTTGATAAGCTCCCCTTTCAACGATCAACGGACTTTTATTGAATTTACAAATAAAAACAAACGTAACGACGTAACGTTACTAATTGAGACTGGTACAATAATTAATTATAAATCTTGTTATAAATAAATGGGTTGAGGTAATCAAAAATTAATTAATGAAAATAAAATCTATAAGACACGACTTTAAAAAATAACGAAAATATTATTTCTATTTTTAAGAGGGCAACACTGGATCTGTCAGGGTGAATTATTTTTTGTTGATTCCACTACTTCCTACTAGATGGCGGGCAAGCTGTAGAGCTTGGAAGTGGAGGTGCTAGAATACTGAAGATGGCGCTATTGCTTTCTGTACATTTATTTTAAATATTAAAAAAAAAATCGGATAAATATTAATTGATTAATAATTTTGTTTTGTTTACATTTCCAAATTTTGCTACTCATTCGTTCAACTCATCATTCACCGTCACGAAATCGTGCTTTGTTCCTTGTAGTAGCTTTCGTCCAGCACATAGAGAAAAGTAATACATAGGAAATAGAGAGCCCTCTCTGTCAAATTTTTGAACCTACTAATTGACAGCCTGGTGTTAAATTCCCTGTACTTAACCTACGTACGTAACGCTCACATACATACATAGTACACGCACACATACATACATAAAGTGCACGCACACATACACACAGTTCACGCACACATAGGCCCTCATAACCTTCAAAGAATTATTGTTTTTATGATGTACAATGTAGAATTTTTTCAAATCCATTATTTTGAAAATATTTATCTTTATGGTATACGTATTGTATTATTTTCAAAACAATGGATTTGGAAAAATTCTACATTGCACATGGAAATGCAAACAGGCCTCCGTCACTCGCCTATGCCGGCCGAGATAATTACCTACAGCGCGCGACAACTTCAAGTTGCAAATCAGTCAGGACCGCCACGCGCCTGTGAGCACACGCGTATTTCTATACACGCTCGGTCGATCATCGTCACAATCAAGGTTTATTGTTCCAACAGCACTGTTATCCTTCTTTAATGTAAAATCGTAGTATTTAGGAATAATAATTAACTGTACTAATTTGAATATAAAAAAAAACTACACTTTTTAAATAATTTTGTAATACTTATGACAAAAAACTGTAGCAATAAAATTATTTTAGCTAATATAAACATTAACTTACTTCACCGTGTCTATTTTCCGACACTACACCTTTTAAAACTATTTGTCCAATTTCGAATTATTGCAACACTGAAGTTTATTAATAGGTACTTTAGAGATGGTACGATTATACAAACACCACTAGATTAAAGATTACCAATCGTAAATACAATAAATGCTTCTTAAAATTAAGTTATTATTTATTTTACTTTGCTTATACAACCCTGACGCTTGAGCTGCGAGGTAGATTAATTCTGAACACAAAAAATTTGCGCTCTTGTGAGCGTAGTAGTAAGGTGCGATTTCGAATGCACCATGTGCGTTGGATATTTTGCATTATTATTATTACCGTTAAAATGTCGGCATCTGATCCTACACAAAGGAGTGCAATTTCTGTTGCTACTATTATGTATTCTGTGATGCAAATAAGTAAACAAAAACTTTTGAATTTAATAATTTTACTTTATTTATGAACACACATAATATTATACACCAAAAGCGTCTTTTCGCAAAGTTTTCAACAACACTAAAAAAGCATTTGCACATTGAGAAAACTCAGATCACTTGTGAACATAACAGAAAGTTTCTTCGCGATTCACGAAGGAACGAACAAAACTCCGATGAACCAGAACAGCAGCAGGTACGAAGGAATGAACTTGAATTTGACTCGACGACTCTTCAATACTTTAATAGGGCCACAGAACACTTAAATGATGGCTAAGAAAACAAGAATGCATTTAACATAACAAAAACAACACCGGCCATTTTGGAGGAAAAACAAAGTTGCCATATGTTAAATAGTAATTTCTACTACTCTATTATGTAAATTATAACAAAAAATGTCACCGTTCAGTTTTAAATTAAAACAAATTAATTTCATTTAAAAAAAGTTTTCACATTGTAATTAACAATATTCTCAAATATATTTTAATTAAGAAAAAAATTAAAATATGAAGGAAACAGGAGCAGCGACATCTAGAGCGTTTTAGGGTAGTTAAAAAGTATTTGAATTTATTCACCGATGTCGCTGTTTGGAAGCAAGTTTCACTTCGATGACCGTTGTATGGAAGTTTCCGCACCCTGGTCCAGCAGTTGACTGCCTATGGCTGAAATGACGATGATGTATTATTTTTATAAAGATTATTAACAACAATTTGTATTGCTCGAATTACTAATAGTCCTATTAGCCCCTAGTGTTAGGCTAAATAAGCTTGTGTTACGAGTGGGCTCACCACAATAGTCGAGTGGCGGTGGGATTCGAACCCGCGTTCCTCGGATCTCGAGTCGGCCAGTCCGACCCCTTCACCGTTCGGCTATCGTGGCTATAATGTATTAGTACTTACTTATTATTAAGTAACTTACTATCAGGAATAATCATGATTTAATAATTTAATGTGCCCCGAACGATCTGAACTTCTGAAAGCGCTATCCAGTGGCTAAGATAACTTTATAAGTGCGTACGAATATTAATTATCTGCGATAAGACGCCATAACAAATTTAGTACGTCGTACGGATATAAACTTGGTATTTCGTTAAGGAAAGTTTATGATCTTGCAGGACAATCGTAAAACGCATATAAAATGTGAGATAGGCGACATTTTCTTAGATAACGTCAACCCTTTTCGCAATGTGCAACATCATCATCATTCCAGCCATAGGACATCCGCTGCTGAACTAGGCCTCCCCCAATTATTTCCATATTGAATGGTTGGTAGTGGTAGCGGCCTGGAACCAGTGCCTTCTTGCTACCTTTATTAGGTCAACAGTCCACCTTGTGGGTGGGCGTCCCACGCTGGGCTTTCCGGTATGTGGCCTCCATTCCAGAACCTTGCTGCCCCATCGGCCGTCAGTTCTGCGTATTATATTTCTGTACCCCCAGTGAAAAGGGATCTAACTCGACTTAGATCAAAATTGACTTTATAACATAATGTGAATCTCTGAAAAATTAGCTATTTTTGTATCTAATCGGTAAGTTTCTACGACGTATAGAAAAGAAAAAAAATTTGTGTCAAATGATACAAGTAAGGCTTTGTGAACCAATTTTGAGTTTTCTTTCGTGTATATTGATACATGTCTACTTTTAACAAAGTGTACCGGAGGCTTCTTTCAATTTTTTATTGTGTCAAGAGGTATGACTCGTGTTACTACTTTTTACACGATTGAAGTTGTTCAGATTGAATTTGTGATTAACAATATAAGATGACTCATATTAATATACACAAAAAAAACTATGTATTGTTGGTTGGTGAAAAAGAATGTAACTTAATTTATAGCACAAAAAGTTAAAGACAAAAGGTTATTTATTTTGTGTATAATGATTCAATTAGACTAATACCATTAACCACAAAAGTTTCGTACATGTGTAAAATGTTATAAGTTACTTAGATCAAAAACATTTGAAAATCGTAACTAATAATTTGCTTAATTATTTGGTGTAAAATTATATAACTTACCCCAAACGTCAGATTAAAGGAAAAAATAATGTCGTAGTTTATAAATCAAAGAACTTTAGTTTATAGTTTTAATAAATAATGGTGAACATCTACTAGTAAAACATATAATTGAATTCATAGTGCCTAACGTTGTCAATAAAAGTACTTAATAAGTGCTTTATAGAATTTACAAGAGCTCCAACTACCAGAACTCTTTATAAACAAAACTCATCACCTTTGACAACAAATTGAACTCGAAGAGTCATGTCGATAACAAAATAAAAATGGCCTGTATAGCATTCCATCAGTGCAAGAGACTCATTGGTAGTAGATGAGGTCTCAACCCAAAGATAACACTTTGGCTCTACACGTCGGTTATATGGCCATCTTACACATATTATTATGGATCACTTGTGTGGTGGCACAGAACACAACTATCCACAGTAAGATCAAAACTCCAAAGCCTGCAACGCCTAGTAAGCATAGCGGCCACTAGTTGTATGAGAACCACTCCATCGACATCACTTGAGAACCTTCTGAATCTTAGATCTTTAGACCGCAGCCGCTCTAAGACTTAAAGGTAAGAACGGCATATAGAAGCAAAATAAGGAGACAGGACATTTCACGATCCTGCACAAAATCCTAATAAAAGAAATACCTCTCACCGAGGCACCCATCGACAGAATTCCCTGTGTTCACATCTTCGACTGAAGATATAATATCCAGCTTACAGCGGAAACGCAAGATTGCTCTGGAATCAATGAAGTTAGGATATACACTGACGGCTCCAAAACCCAAAAAGGTACGGGAGCTGGTGTCTTCTCGAATTACCGAAATATACTAAGAATATCATCAACAACACTAGATAAACACAATACAATTTTCCAAGCAGAATGCAATCAGAGCAGCACAGGCGGTTGCAACCATAGACATCCGAGGTCTGAATATAAAAATAATCTCAGATAGTGCAAGCAATACAAAGCAACTTAATATACTACATTATAATACTTATATTGGAATGCCATGACGCGCTCCTAAGTCATTAAATAAATAATAAATAATGATAATTGTATTTGGTCCGGAACAATTATAATGCCGATACCATAAGCACAGATCAAGACCTGGCTGCGCTCCAAAATAGAAAAATAACATCACACAGAATGGAAAGATTGTGAAAGATGCAGGCAAACAAAAGATGCAGTTGTGGATATATCGAAAAAGTTCTCCCGCAGCCTCATAAGACTAAACAGGGACAACATCCGCAAGGTCCTAAGTGTAATAACAGGTATGTTAAACAAACACCTACACAATAATAATATAGCTGTTACAGACAGCCTACTGTGCAGAAGATGCATGGAGGCAGAAGAAAAACCGCAGCACGTGCACAAGGAGTGCACAAGCGTAGCAGATCAACAGGCTCAAATTCTCCAATCACCAGGGTCGCTGCAGAAGGCCTGTAGCGACCTAGATAGGCTGCTGCTACCTGGGGGGATCTGGAGCGGTTGGAATAGGAAGATAAACTACAAATAGCGCACAATGGTCTAATCAAAAGGCTAAGTGCAATATTCGATTGCCCTGCATAACTAACTACGAAAGTCCTTATGAATGGATACTATGTATAAAGTATACAGTGTGTCCGGGCTTGTAGTGATCAAACTTTAAGGGCGTAATCTATGGACAATTTTATCGATGAAAATACTTCAAATTTGGGGCCTGACCCATTTATCGAAAAATTACATGGATTTAAGTTTTTAATTTTTAGTTTTCACCTCTTCCTTCAAAAACAAGTGATAGCGAGGGTAGCTTAACACTAATAAGCAAACATTTTATATCATGCGATAGTCAATAAAATTATCTATTAGCAGAAGTAGAAAACAGATACAAGTTTCATACATTTTAAGGAAGTAAGAATGGATTTAATTAGAAAAAAACATGACTTTTTTCACTTCTTTTTCAGTTATTTTCCAACACAAGAAAAACCAGGTCGTTAAGGTATGTTTTATTTGCATTGTATTATTAGTATTTGAGCTATTCTACAAAACGAATGTAAATTTATTAGTCTACGTCTATTAGTTTCGACGTAATTGTTGAACAAAGATGCCCCTTCCCAGCGGTTTCCTTAGTAATCGGAATAGGTTGTGAGATTCTTTCAGGCAGTGCATTTTCGCATGTCGCGTGCGCTATGGAAACCGCTGGGAAGGGGTATCTTTGTTCAACAATTACGTCGAAACTAATAGACGTAGACTAATAAATTTACATTCGTTTTGTAGAATAGCTCAAATACTAATAATACAATGCAAATAAAACATACCTTAACGACCTGGTTTTTCTTGTGTTGGAAAATAACTGAAAAAGAAGTGAAAAAAGTCATGTTTTTTTCTAATTAAATCCATTCTTACTCCCTTAAAATGTATGAAACTTGTATCTGTTTTCTACTTCTGCTAATAGATAATTTTATTGGGTATCGCATGATATAAAATGTTTGCTTATTGGTGTTAAGCTACCCTCGCTATCACTTGTTTTTGAAGGAAGAGGTGAAAACTAAAAATTAAAAACTTAAATCCATGTAATTTTTCGAAAAATGGGTCAGGCCCCAAATTTGAAGTATTTTCATCGATAAAATTGTCCATAGATTACGCCCTTAAAGTTTGATCACTACAAGCCCGGACACACTGTATAATTATTTAAGTGGCATGTGTGGCTGGACTTTATCTGCTTAGCTCGCAAGTATAAAATGTCTTGTTAATTCATGTCTCTATTGATTTAAGAAGATTTCCGCCTTAGGCAGTTCGATTTTTTCAAGTTATTTATGATTTAAGAAGAGGCTAAATTTCTTGCGCTGCTTCTTCTCAGCACTGGCCCATTTATGTCCCAAAATAAAAGTAGGGTTCAAGTAATACTAGGACTTGTTAAAGGACTTTTTGAAAGCCTCTTTGTTGAAAACAAATGCATTTTATGACTTTACTTTTATATTATCCTCCTGTAGCCAAAAGGCAATCAATATAGGTTGACATCATCATCTCTGGTCCAGAGTTTGATTCCTAATAGGGTAATTGTAGATTTTTTTTAACTTCAAATGCGATTTCCCAAAAATCACCATTTTCGACTTAACTCCCTTCTCACTGGGGGTACAGATTTGTGCTATGCGACGTATGTCATGTTTATAAGGATCTCCTCTTTTTGGAGTTTACGTTCCATAAAGAAACACCGAGCATAGCCCTCTCCATAGCACGCTGTTCAACTTTGAGCTTCGAAGACCTATTAATTTAACTATTTTCATTGGGATAATTTGTTATTTAGTTATTTCCATAGCTAAGTACAAGTTCCTTGTTAAAAGAACTTTAAAGCTAAAAATTTAAAATGAAGTCTACGTAACTATGTACCTACTTAAATTCCTAATGAAACACAAGCACCATCGAGTTTCAAGGGCTTTATTAATAAGCTTCCGAACAGATTTAAATCAGAATATTGTTTTTAAAACGATAGCAGTTGAATTAAATACTGAAAATTGGTTTATTGAAGGCCGTAATTAAATTCTGTTTGAACGTGTTTCAGTTTTCAGGCGCCTGCTATACGTCTGTAGCTTGTGACTGGACAAGTCACGTTCATAATTGTAATCCGTCCGATCTTTTTAAATCCTCCGATTTATCTTTAATCGTTAATGATTTTAGATCATTCGTGAACGATTTAGTGTATTCGACAGATTTGTTTGTAGTGATGTAGACTAGTGTTTCATTGAAAAGTAATCGAAATAAGCAAACAGCAGCAATTCAGAGCTATGCTGTGATTATGTACGAGTATATACAGGGTGGAAACGTTAAGTGATCTCACGCGATTATTTCTAAACTATACAAGATATCGGAAAACTGATTACTGATTCTGAAAGTGCTTCACAAGCTCTTTCAAACGGTACCAATAATAGGTTAAATATTAAACTGGATCTATACGAAAATTCAATGTTTCCAGCTTCCATACATTTAGTAAAACCACAAAATATTAAAAACTATACAAGATATTCAAAAACTGTTTACTGATCCTGAAAGTGCTTCACGAGCTCTATACAACGATACTAATAATAGGTTACAAAATAAACTGGATCCATCCGAAAATTCAATGTTTCCAGCTTCCATACATTTAGTACAGCCACAGTCATGGCACTCAAGTCTTGATAAATTATAGCAAGTAAAGCCTAAAACCAATGTTTTCCATGAATAATTTTAAATAGGAATGCAATTTACGAGTTCATTTTAAGTGTTTATTTATTTAATAAAAAAAAATACTTGTAATATTGTTTGGCTGGCATACATTTAGTATGGAGGCTGAAAACATTTAATTTTCGGATAGATCCAGTTAATTCTGTAACCTATTATTGGTACCGTTGAATAGAGCTCGTGACGCACTTTCAAGATCAGTAACCAGTTTTCCGATATCTTGTATAGTTTAGAAATAATCGAATGAGATCACTTAACGTTTCCACCCTGTAGAGTAGTTGTAGCTTATCTAAGGAAGCCTGAAATTTCTTTTTCCTCTAAGCAATGGCTAAATGGCAATGGTAAGTATTACTTAAGTAGTAGTTTCATGATCTCTTTAACGTTTTTATTAAGGTCCAGGAAATGTTCTGATTTCAACGCACGTTAATTCTAATTAGTACCAATTTTAGGGTTTGATTTTGACATCAAATAACTGCGTCTGAAAAATATGATTTCAGGCCATTTATTAGCGCAGTAATAAGATCAGATTGCTTTTATAGACTAGTATTACTTACTGTTCATTTTCAGTCGTGTCGTATAGTCGTCGATCGTGTCGCCCGTTGTAAATAATAGCCCAGATAATTAGCATATTAATTGTAGCGAGGAGTCGTGATTCACCCCGCCCAGCCGTGCCCAGGTAATGTCATTCCCCATGTTTTTGCCTCCATTTTGTTTACGGCATGCTGAAAATTTGGCGGTTAAATGACTGCTGCAATTATTACGGAACTTTACGGTTATGTTTCGGAGGTAAAACACGTTAAACAGTTTATTTGCGGTTGGTTAAGTGTGATGTTTTCATTTATAATAATTAACCCTGACTGCGGCTTTTTAGTTTTGATTTCGATTTGTCACAGAAGGTTTTTAAAGCACACACTAATCAAAGACACTTTTTTTATTGAAAGCTACAACACTTATGTAATTTAAGAAGTAGGTAAAATGAAATGTGAATTTCCCTAGATCTAATTTGATTGAACGAATTTTCTGAAAGTGAAGATCCAAGCTCGTTTTGCTCTAGTCCTCTCCTGTCGCCAATTAGGCTCACGTGTTTTTATCATAATTTGTTAAAGGTTCTAATGGCGTATCTCCACTCTACAACATGCGTTAATAAACCCCATTGGTCATGGGTTGCACAGCGTATCTGAATTCTGCCAATTCAGTTTGCTTACCTATCCTTTCAGTCTTATACTGTCCCAACACACTGCGTGTGACCACCTAATACCGTAAATGCCTAAATCCACACAATATCAGGCTGACTGCGAACGGCATCGCTTCGTGATAATGAGATGGTCGGCTTTGATTGCCTCGGTAGGTATTTCATTAACCTATTGCGGATACCGAATACCTACCTGCCACTTGTATATGTTGTGTGCCCTGCCTAAGTATATTTTGGATGGTTAGGACGGTTTTGAGTTAATTAGAGAGATTTCTTTCGTAAAAATGAATAAGAAGAAATAAGCAAATAACTTTTACCAAGTCCGTCCTCAGTCCGTGTCCGTATCAAGTTTTTTTTTCAAAGTGATAACTAAATCCTGAAAAAAAAAACAGACAATATGCAGGCGAATACGCGATTAAGTGCAAACCTATTTTCAATTTTTTTTATAAGTTATTAGTGTTAATTAGTAGGTAACACTCGCATTGGCTGGCTTATTCTAAAAAATTGATCAAAGCAGTTCTTTTATCTATAAACCTTGAGATGTTGGAGGCATTAATTTGCATTATATCTCGCAGAGGAGTTCTAACTGAAATTATGGCCTCTCTATTGGTCCGCTGCACACAAACAAACACAGTGTGTGTTCAGTACACTCAAATAGGCCGATTGGGAGATGCTTTTGTAGACGTACTGTTAAGCCTTTAATCCAGAAATACACGATGATTAATTATCGATTGAAGGAAGCTTATTTTATAGTACCTAAAGGTATGAACTGTTTGATATAGCAGTTTTCTCTCTAGTTCAGTTCGGTCACCCTAATTTTCATTTAGACATTGTATAGATAGACAATGGAACTCCTTTCTTTTGCGGCGGAATTCTCTGTGTAGGTAGAAAATAGGTGATGCTACAGTTACTGCTGTCGGTGCCCAAGACATGAAGTTAGAACCGGACCTAATACGTCATCAGCAGTCCAATTAACCCTATGTCGTATTTGTACATTGTTTTATTATAGTGTCTCGTTTGCAGACTTCGAAGTTTTATATTCTACTGAGTGTAGATAGAGCCTCTTTCTGCTAAAACACAAAGTCCCCTGTACTATGCTCTAGATCCGGGCAGAATATTAAAAATTTATACAAAAAACAATCAAAACTGTGTCGTATAATAACTTGAATGAATTTAATGCCTTTGCCGTCATTTTAAAACACAAGGCATGCCCCGCTCGCACGCTCTATTGACCCCTTTGTAGGCGGGTATTTGAACGATCGGGACTGAAACTATGGCTCAGAACACACAGAGTAGCTATGATATAGTACCTAGTTCTTATTCAAAAGCCAATAGGTTTTAATATTGTTGGATTATAAATAAATACTTTTATAGGTTGCCACTTTTTCGCGTTGTTTAAAAAAGAAACATGCTGAAACGCTCCTAGGGAAAATTATGTTTGTTGAGTAATTTGAAACTTATTTATGAACAAGTGTTATGTTAACAGTTTAATATTTACTGAATTTGTTCATGAGCTTATAATTTTGACTATAAGTTATTTTAAGATATTAAAAATGTAAAGCTTCTCAATTAGCATTGTTGTGGATAGGCTTTAAATTCAGGCTGCAATGGCCTGTTCCCGGTCCCAACTGAGAATTATTAGAATATAATAGTTTATTTATAATTGCTTTACAATCTAAGAATTATAATCCTGATGGTGTACCACTAGCATGTCGTTGGTCCAAACTCGAAATTTTATTACAAGCTATCTAATGAACTTGCATTTAAAGATTCACCAAATCAACCTAGAGACAGTCCTAGGCAAAAACAAAGCCCACATTATCTTGGGTCTGAAATAGTCGCTCGGGTTACTTTAAATTGGATTTGGGGCGAATTAATTTCTAAAAGACGTAGTATAAGCCGCATGGGTTTGATTTAGATTGGTTAAACAATATGTGAGAGCCTGAAAGTGCTGGAAAACCCAAATATGAAGAGCAGATATTATTTCCTATAGGTATACCTACAAAGCATGTAAGTCAGACTGTTCCATTCTTGAAACATTTATCAATAGTGTGTTCCAGTAGCCACAAGAGCTGGGACAACACGTTGATTCATCAAATGCACCGGGCTGTTAACAGGCCATTCCTTCCGCCAGGAACCGAGCAAGCTCGCAGTGACAGGTGATTACGGCTCGCTCGCCGCTCGGCACTCGGCCCGCAAGATATCACGTTACGTTTCACAGGGCTGACAGTAAGGATAGTACTATTATTTTAATACGATACATAGCCCCATTTTGTAAAAAGTAAGCCTCTCTTCTCCGCTTTGGTGGAAACCGCTTTTCGTTTTACAGGGCGGACAGGCATATTTTTATTACATGGCATATAGGCATAAAATATTCAAGAATGATAAAACTATTTTTTTTAACTCTACGAGTAAATTTCAGTTATATCACTTTTTTAACAAATTTCTGGCTAAAAATGTTTGGCGCTCTACGTTCAGCATTCAAGAATCTACGTGTATTTTCAGGATATTTTATTCGACAAAACTTTAGAAGTAATTTGGAGTAGCACACCTAAATGTCCTCTAGGCACTTGAACATTTTAAAATACAAAGATTTTTGTTATAAGTAATGCTTACTTAGTTAGTAGATAGTCAACCAAGCAGGATAGTCCTTTCATATTATTTCGAGAAAGCTGAAAAAGAAAGCTTAAGACTGCTTAGTGAGCAAAAAAAATTTCCTGGATTTAGCCGTCTTAAATTGTCAAAGATGCCGTAGTGCAGCCCTGGCCACGCTCCGTCTGCTGACATCGCTCGGGCTGAGGCTTAGTGTTACAGATATTTCAGTTTTCATTATTTATCTACAGTTTATTGCAAAAAATCCTCCATTTAAATGGATTTCTTGCAAAGTTGCAGTCTCTACCATATGGCCATTATTCAGGCGGCTAAAGTAATCGACTAAGTGTGGATTGGACCAAACAAGAGTAAATATTAATCTTAGAATAAACTTGTCATTTTGACATATTTCCCATATTTAAACTGTCAATGTGCCAGTTATACCAGGAATTATTCTCGGATAAAAGTTTGGTCGAATCGGGCCTAAAAATAATTACTTTTTTCTTTTCAGTTAATCGATTGTGTTTTTTTAAGTGAGCTACTCGTAGTAATAAAAATGCTACCACAGCAGATTGGACATTTCTCTTCTTAGCACTTGTGTCTGAAACGCTCATAAGGCCCAAAAGAAAATAAACATTAGAAGTACTATTTCATACGTTTGCAAGTCCAAATCTTGGTAAAAATATATAGACATTTTATCCCATTAAACTTGTTTACAATAGTTAATGTAATGTAGACGGAGGGTTTACAGTAATACGAAATGTTTACTAACGTATCCGAGCGTGGGCTGAGATTAGGAGTGTTAAGTGCATGTAATGTAAGTGTCCGGCCACTGCCGCGTTTGTCTGCTAATCCGACGCCTGTCCAGGTAAAGCTTGCTTAATTGCGTGTCCTATTCCGATTGAAGAGAAAAAACAACTGATTTATTTTATCTTAACAAAATCATCTGTTTAGCTCTGGACTCTTACCTGAAGACCAAACAAATCGCTGGAACAACAGTAAAAAAGAAAATGTTACTTCCAAATCCAAAATGGAACTTCAAGATCTATAGAATCCCCAGCATTTCTTATTAGAGATTGGAGCCGTTAATTGAGCTATTATATTTATGTCTAAACTAATTGAAATTATTTATTAACTAAATCTGTAAAAAATCTAAATCCAGACAAATCCGCGAGTAGAATTTTATCTTCAAGTAGTCTAATTTCAGACACGCAAAGGTCTCGCATATTGAAGTTAGTCAAGAGGATATTACAATATTTTCTCTCATTCCCTTTTGATGTGTCTTCGGAGAATGCTCTCGGATTCCCGAGTTACAGAAATACTCGACTGTTGTTTACTCGTGCGTGTGGGTACTACGTAATTGATTAATCACAAGACGTCATAACAGAGTGATGTATTTAGAAGCTAGAAAAGTACAAGTAATGTTTGTATGGGTTTATAAACATTAGTAATATGAGGAAAAAATCGAGACTAGGTACTTAGGCTTGGTTTTATTAGCTTAATAACTTTTCTTTAGATTTCATTCTGAATTTTTATCATTAAATTGATTAAAATCTGTGTGTGAAAATTAAATGTTGTTACTACAATATAATGTCCGCCTCTCCCGAACTCTAGAAATCGAAATCTACGAAGCTACGAAATCGTAGTATGCTACGCAGCTACGACTACGATTTAAATATTATCGTAGACTCGACCTTATTATTAACTATTTATTTTTATAACACTAAGGTCCGATTCGACCTAACTTTTATCCGAGAATAACTCATGGTATAACTGGCACATTGACAGTTTCAGTCTTGCAGTATGGGAAATATGTCAAAACGTTGATTAACTGACGATTTACTCTGAGATTAATATTTACTCTTGTTTGGTCGAATCCACCCTAAAAGTGCGATTTCAATTCAAGTGATCCTGTCCTGTGGTTGATAAATATTGAAATTCTACCAATCAGTGCTATAAATCAGATCTAGTTTGAGTCGTATCAAGATCAACCTAATGCTGTGTATTATCGTTCCTCTAAATATCCCCGCGGCTCTATTCGTCTAGGCGCGCGACTTGTTTAAACTCAGCATATTTTCCTGTTACACTAAATAACAGCTAGGCAATATCAGACAGCTTACTTGAAACAATACATAAATAATAACTCTTATCTGACAATAAGAGTTATGAGGTGTGGCGGGCGGTATGCCTTGAACACACATTTTTTTATTAGGTACTAGAAATATCTGTGCTATAGACTGAAAATCGAATTTCTGTTTAGCTTGCTTTATAATAACTTTTGTGTTATTTAGACAAAAAACAGGACGAAGTGACTTTTCTTATTAATTTAGTATGAAGTAATTTTGATCTCAGTGCCTTATGATCATGCAGGATTCTTGGATGGCTCAAACTTGGAGTGCAGTTGTGGTTTTGTTCCCCAGTCGACGAAGCACATGATGTCGTGCCCTGCGTGACCAAACAACTGCACGCAGGAAGATTTAAGAAGGCTACTGACTACGCCATTCTTGTGGCGGAGTTTTGGGCCGACGCTGTGTATGTTTGTTGTCGGCACGACAAGAAGAAGATGCAGTTTTCTACACTACTACTAAATACTAATAGTTTCAGTAAAAAATATAGAGGTGCGGTTTATGCGTCTGAGTATCATACGGACTACTAGGAATTGAAATCCTGGACCGTCTGGGAAAAAAATCCTCGTAGTCCCATTATGGGACTACTTCGGGACTACACGACTGTAAGTTATACTAAGTATTTTCGTATTTACTTTACTATCCTGGCTGTTCTGTAGGCGCTAGTTACGGCCATCTGCCGAGAGATAGTTAATTGCACGAAATTTGTGTTCGTGTAATCTGCACCGTCAGCCCAGTAAGTTCGCGCTAGTTGGCTACTCCAGCTGTAGCCGTTTTTATTTACTGAAAGTCTGTCTAGTTTAAGTTTAACCACATTAAACCTTGTTTTGAATGTTGCTTTGTTAGGACGAGGGAAACTAGCAAGAGAGCAATAATTAATGTTTATATTAATTGTAGCAACCACAGGGATAAGTATTTTCGTATTTTGTCAATTTTATTAGGGCTTATCATATTAAAATTAGAAAAGAATACCTAGTTGTTTTCAATTATTTTCGTGCCCATTAAATTAGGAATAAGTAGATAAGATACATAGGTATTTAGGGCTGATTTTACCATCGTCGGATACCTAACTTTTAACTGAAGAATAAACTTGTCATTTTGACATACCTACTTAAATATTTTCCATACTGAAACTGTCAACGTGCAAAATTTATTCTTTAGTTAAAAGTTATCCGACGATGGTAAAATCAGCCCTTACTCGTATAATAAAGCCATTTTGTATTAAAAACAGAGATTGCAACGCAAGCTACAGTCAGAGACTTCATGCAATTTTTCTTTCTGTTTGTGAACTTTGATGCCAAAGATACAGGTCGCTTTGGTTGCTCTAATAGGTACTAGGTTGGGATAATGTCAATGTCAAAGCCATTTCTGAAAAAGTGGAATAAAGCCGGCATTATTAGGTATCTTACTAGTAGGTACTTAAGTTACAACATAGATGAAGAGATGTTGGTAAACAAAAAACATTTTCGATCATTTTAAAATTGCTGGGTGTGCATCGGTGTTGTGTGTTTGGACGATCTCAAGAACATGGCTGGCAAAGGCTGGATGAAAGAGCTGAAGATCAAACTCTTTGGTGCTCTTTCAAAGCCATGTTCCAACACAGTAAAAGAGGACCAGTCCCACTCTTTCCATAAATGTCTTAAGAAGAGACTAAGGGACAAACGTTGGGAGTGTAATGCCCGTTTTCACCATCAGTCCCTAATTTTTAAGTGACCCCTAAGGTAAAACATAACAGGAATTTTGTTTTCATAGGGGTCACTTAAAATTAGGGATTGATGGTGAAAACGGTCATAAGTGTGGTGTAAGCCAAATCCTCCATTAAAAACGGTCGTGCTTTTGCAGTGGACACTAATGATGATATTGACGCACGACAATGGACTGCAAGTAAGTAACTAAAATAATAAATAATAACGATAAATTAAGTTAAGTAAGTGAGTAACTCATATAAAAATGTCGCGTTGAGACCCGTGTTTCTCTATTTTAGGTGAAATTAAGTTGAACTTAGATATTTTGGGTACCACACCACCTCATTGGAGGAAAATGTCTAAATAAAACGAGTAGGTATTACACGTGTCGGTTGATTACAAGTCGAAGAACAATCCTGTTTGCCATCTGGAAGTGGGTTGCTTTATTTGTCGTCCTTGTTTTGTTTTCCAATAGATCATCTTTGCGTAATTGGATATTTCAATCCGTTTCGATTGTTTATTTCCATCTCTTCTGGGAAACGGGCTTCGTTGGATAAGAAAAACAAAAGAAAAACGGTAATTAGGTCTATTTAAGGCATATTTTCGGATTAATTGTCACATTGTTGTTTGTTTCGAAAGCTGAAAACATGTTTTTGTAGATCATAATTAATTAACAGTAAAAAGAAAAGCCTACACATAAAACTCTTTTTGTTTGTTTTCCCCTTTTATATCTAAAAAATAAAATACTTATTTTTAATTAGATAATCTTCAGAGTACATAAATCTGGTAATTTTATAAAAACTGGATTATGATTGAATTGATTATGATTATTTGTCTTGTCGATTAAACTTTTATAATTTCAGGCTGAGTTGCACCTCTTAACTTTAACGGTAACTATGACGGTAACCGGTGCTTTTTGTATGGAGTTTGACAGATTGACGTTTGTTAAAGTTAAGTAAGATAGTGGAACCCAGCCTTAGCTAACTAGAAAATTTAACTGCCATGACCCATCAATACGTCATTATCAACTTTACGATGAGAGTTATTGTATCTGTACAGTCAGCAGCTGAGTGCACAATAACTTTAGACTTTATGTCCATTGACATAAAATAGCTTACCTGATAATGGGCTACTTTTCATGTTGACTACCGTAACAGCCTCCGTAAACATTGGAAAATGTTTCGCTTCTGGCATAAAATTTTACAGTTTTGTTTATCGGCGCAATATAATAGGGATTGCCTTGTTTTAGTGGGTGCGAGCATGTATACTTTATTCTCATTACTAGCTTTCCGCCCGCGGCTTCGCCCGCGTGGAATTTTGTCTGTCACAGAAAAACTTTATCGCGCGCGTCCCTGTTTCAAAAACCGGGATAAAAACTATCCTATGTTCTTTCCCGGGACTCAAACTATCTCTATGCCAAATTTCATCAAAATCGGTTGCGAGGTTTAAGCGGGAAAGCGTAACAGACAGACAGACAGACAGACAGACAGAGTTACTTTCGCATTTATAATATTAGTTGGGATAGTTGGGATTGTATAATGTTATCATTTTATAGCTTATACGTCTTTGATAAGGTTCCATTCGTGTAGATTACTGTAAGTTCAAGAAAACACACATAAATAAAAAGACTATTGGAGGTGGTATGTTATTAATTTTAGGAAAGCTCATATCCAGCAGACGATAGACACTGAAATGATGTTGTAGTGTACATATTTTTATTAAAAGGGCTCTTTGAGATTAGTTATTATTTTCTTTTGACGAATTGGAATACGAACTTCATGCGTGTGCTTTCCGCACCTCATGATACGAACGTGCGTCCATGCGTGTTCTTTTCAACCGACTTCAAAAAAGGAGGAGGTTCTCAATTCGACCCGTATGTTTTTTTTTTTTTTTTTTTTCTATGTTTGTTACGCGATAACTCCGCCAATTATGAACCGATTTGAACAAATCTTTTTTCGGCGTATAGGTAATACCTCAAGGGTGGTCCCATTTAAATTTAATAATAAAAAAAACAACCCCCAAGGGTGGAAAATTGGGAATGAACTTTTTTATACGCAATATCTCCGCCGATTATAAACCAATTTGAACGATTATTTTTTTGTTGAATAGGTATTATCAAAAGGGTGGTTTCATGCGAATTTGAGGAAAATATTTCACCCCCAAGGGTGGAAAATTGGGGATGAACTTTTTTATACGCAATATCTCCGCCGATTATGAACCAATTTTTTTTGGTCTCAGTGTACTGCCTACCTTCAGTGGTAACATCAAGGTAATAATTAGTTAACTAAAAAGCAAGAAATAAGTAAAATTTTATAAAAAAAAATAAAACCGACTCCAAAAAACCTACACTAAAACGTAGAAAAATAATTACAAATTACCTACTTATTTATTAGGACGAATTATTAATATTTATGTAGGTATACCATGATTGATACTTTTGGAGTCGGTGCAGGCAAACTTTACATGTTTCATAATCTTGGCACCGACTCCAGAAGTATCAATCATGGTATACCTACATAAATATTAATAATTCGTCCTAATAAATAAGTAGGTAATTTGTAATTATTTTTCTACGTTTTAGTGTAGGTTTTTTGGAGTCGGTTTTATTTTTTTTTAAGTATCACGTAAAGAGGTGGCTTGCGTGAAACGAGCCCATTAGCGCGTCCACGCTTGCATCTATGGACATAAGACTGGCAAAGCAAAATACTTCAAATTCAAATTGTTTATTAGTATGTTATGACCCTTTCAGGGCACATACACGACGTCCCAAATAAAACTCTCCTATATTTTCCGATTCAGTTTGGTGACGCAAAAGAAAAATACTTACTTGAAATACTTTATAATATTTTCGCATTCAAATTGATAAAAGTCGCTTCTATTTCAGATCTACAACAATAACGGGTGCTTGTCGCTTCCATACCGGCACCATAGCCTATGTAGTATGCTCGATGATAATGCGCAAACGATAAGTTCAAGAACATGGGACTCGCAGTTCCCAACTACTGGAATAGACGAAGCTATGGTCCAAGTGACAAGGGTTTTATCAGGAAATAATGTCTTAAATTAAATAAAAAAATAAAGTTTTCAAGTTTTACTTACAGTTGTAGATAACATGTAAATGGAGAGCTTTTCAAAGGTTTGGACAAAAATGCCTTCATATTCTTTTCTAACATCTACTGTGGAAAAAAGATGGCAAGAATGGACATCTAAATTAGTGTGTGTGAGGAGATTCTAGAACTTATTTGAGAAAGAACCGCCGCCGTCTTAAAGTCTGACCAGGCTCTTGACCTGGCAAAACAATATAAGCTCTATTTTTTATTTACAACGAGGAAGCTCTTGGCCTGTATCAAAATTATTACATTGCTGCATTAAAAAAAAGCCGAATTAATTCATTAGACGCCTTTTCATTTTCCCGTGGCTTAGTTATAAAATCAGAGGTTAGTTTCCGTGGCTAAAAAAATACTTCTTGCTTTATATTTCTTTTTTTAAAATTTCTGTTAAAAGCTTCATGCTCATCTCTTGCGCCCGCTGGGTGCTGATCAGTAGCAGGTGGCACAACTTGCTATTTCGCGACGCATCGATCCCTGTTCCTTGCCCCCGGGACTGGTGCGGTGCAAATTAACCGCTCAGCTCCATGGAAACTGTGGCGTGGCAGTAACCGATAACTTTAATAAGCATCCATAAACGCTAAGATATCGTTTGAGAAAAGTTGTTACCATTTACCAAATATGGAAATAAGCCAAATCTTGGTCGAAATTGGACAGATACGAGTATTATTTAGGTTGTTGCGCAATGGAGACGCAAATATCTAAATTCGCTGGCATTGTATTCATTTACTTTTATTGAAATATTTCTAATTATACTTCAGTGTAAAAATGTTTGCATTTATAAAGAGGTAAAGTTTGTCTGTTTGTATATTTGTAAAATTGTAAGGGGTAATCTCGGGATCTACTGAACCGATTTTAAAAATTCTTTCACTAATAGAAAGTCACATTATTGCTGAGTGTCATAGGTTATATAAAAAACCGAAAAATTTCACGCGGGCGAAGCCGCGGGCGGAAAGCTGGTCTAATATAATATTACAATTTAGAAGCTTTAATTACTTTACGAAATCAAAACATAGAAAATCTCCTTTAGAAAAGTTCTATTGTTATTCGCAATCCTCACATAATATCGCAATATTTTATGTACCTACAAAGGCTTGCCAATCTAGACCCAGCTTCTGTAAACTATACCAAAAAGTAGCTAATAGACCGGCATATTAAGTTAGGAGCGCCAAAAGCGCAAATTGTGGTAAAGGGGCGCACTATGTACGCTATACACTTGCATTGTTGGCCGAGCAAGCTGTGCGGGAGTTAGTTTGCTACCGAAGTGCGGTTACAATGCTATTAAAAACGATAGTGAGGATAGAGGGAGTTAATGAATGAGTTAGAGTAGAGCTAAAGTAGAGTCGTAGTGCAAAGTACCCGATATTTTTTAAATTATAGCTCATTTTTAAGTCCTAGCAGTGGGCATGGCATGAATTACATATTTGTTTTTGGACACCATATACCTAAATCCTTTAAGCTCTCTCTATATTGCCTATCAAAGACAAATGCGACGTATAAAACATTGTGCTGAAAATATAAGTAGGTATATTTTTTATAAGGGTTAAAGGTAAGTAAGGGTTTTTTTAAAGGTATTAAGTAACCCTTAAAACATTTACACAGTAAAATAATACATGTCTCATATCTAAATAATTTTACGAGAATTCTTTATTTTATCCTTTTTCACAAGTATAGTAAACATAAGTTTGTTTAATAACCACCATTTGGTTTCATTAGACCAGCTCTATGGCACCATTATATTGCATTGTCATGCAGCTTGCTAAAATATGCAAAATTTTAGCTCCAGCGTTCCAGGAAGTGGGTCAAATACAGCCCGTAAAATTTCATTGGCTATCCCACGGACACTGGGATAGGTGGAGCTAACTGCTAAGTAAACGCTTGAAAAGGGTACTTCACCCATAATTAATTTTGGGGAATAATCTTGTAACTACTGGACAGTTTTTACAACCCAACACATTAGTGCCAAAGAATAAGAATAATTCGAATAGAAAAGAGAAAAAACTGCATTGCACAATACACTAAACTGACAAATTACAAAATTTTACAAAAAAGCGGCATTTTTCCAGAAATATCAAAATTCCTACATGTTGAAAGAATGTTTTTAAAAAAAATTAATGATCAGAGCTCGATTTCTTCTATACGAATAAAATCAATCCTGCAAATTGTTTTTTCAATCTCACTTTGGTTGGATTAAGATGCTACAATTTATTTGACAACTAGCTTTCCGCCCGCGGCTTCGCCCGCGTGGAATTTTGTCTGTCACAGAAAAACTTTATCGCGCGCGTCCCTGTTTCAAAAACCGGGATAAAAACTATCCTATGTTCTTTCCCGGGACTCAAACTATCTCTATGCCAAATTTCATCAAAATCGGTTGCGAGGTTTAAGCGGGAAAGCGTAACAGACAGACAGACAGACAGAGTTACTTTCGCATTTATAATATTAGTTGGGATGTATAACATTGAGGAAGATAAACGGTACAAGTACCTAATGAGAAGACATATTACATGTACACTCATTTGTTTTGTCAGACATGTAATTTACATAGCACTTCTCAAGGCCCGTCTCCTCAGGGTCGGGGCCTGGGCCCCATCGATCGTGTTGACTGGCTGTTTATTAGTACTAACTCCACAATTTGAAAAGAAAATCAAAGATTGTTTTTACATTTTAAATGGTACTTAGCTGCCAGCATCGAAAACAATCTCGATATGGACCTTTGAAAAGAAAAAAAAAATATTTTTTTAACTTCAAAGGATGGTTAGCTGCCAGCATTGAAAACAATTTCGATGATTTTTTTGCTCCTAAACTCTAAGTCAAAAATCTGTCAAACTCCATATCAAAAAACAAAGTTGGTGCAACTCAGTCGTAGCTGTTCATGATTTAAAGGTCACTCTCACTCGTTACAAATAAAACTTAATTGAGTTATGCAGTAGGAAAAGGCTACTGCAATTCTTGGGGTGTTGTTGGATAGATTTAAAAGGGGTGAGTTGTGATTCAGTACTTAATCTATTTCCAATATAACAAAATATTTAGCAACTAGGTACATACATATAAATACTTGTTTATTAATTAAAAAAAACAATCCACCATCTACTTACTACTTTGATAAGTTAAGGAATAGTTTTGATGGTGAACCTACTTCGGGCGGATGTGCCGACAGGCTTTTTAGACAATTTTCTTGTAGTTGACGTGGAGTGCTCGGCATTATGTGCATAAATACGGGTATCTTCAAGAGGGTGAAATGCCTCTTGGATCCGGAATTCTACGCACTCATAAAGTGTATGAGTAGTGTGGCTTTTCCATTGTAAATATTGACACTGGAAAGTGTATCCTTTTTTGTACTTATTAAAATTAAGTTACTCAGCAGATAAACAATTTAACAAAATTATTTATCTACCGAGTAAATTAATAATACTCGACTTTTTAATATTCATATCATTGGTTTAGAAATGATTTATGGATTTTGTCGATTATATTTTTGTTAGGTCGATGTGCAGGCAGACTGTAGACTGTAGCTACATTTTAATTAGTTATTATTATACGTTAAATAGTTTTAAATTTATATGATGCTCAATAAAAAGTAAGTCAGTGATGATTAAAAAAATAGCATTCAGTTGAAATTGGAATGAAACCTCCGCCCCTAAAATCACTCTTTCGTATAACGACTACCGAAAAAATCTTATTAAGAATTTATAATTTAATCCAAGTTTGACCAAACCACTTACCAGGGGTATTGTTAAAAACGTTAAAAATTACGAGCCGAGTCGCTGCGGTGTCTGCCAGCGATACCACTTAATTGGCTTTCGCACCTGAACGAAAGGAAAAGAGGCCTATTGCTCCTATTCGAACGTTTTGGTCAAGCGAAAAAAAAAAAGAAAAAAATTGGTTCCGTTTTTTTATTGAGATGATGTAATTTCCAGTTCCAGCCATTACTTATTGAAATAAAAAAAAAAAAAATACCTTTTTCGGATCGTAACTTTCTTCGTTAAATCTAAGTACGTCTTTCTTGTAACTTTATTTCGATTAAAGCGTTTTATACCCAATCTAAAGATTTTTTCATAGAAGAGAAGGTAAACCATATGGGTATTTGTGTAAATTTTCTTATCTCAAGTGATCATATAGGAGATTCTGAGAATAAGCTTAAAATTAATTGAAAAGTTGTTGATGGTCTTATGGCAAAAAGGTTGCAAACTTTTATCAAGCAAGATAATGAGGGCTATCGTTTTTATACTTAACAGTTGGCACCCCTGGCGATTGACAGGACCTTACTATACAGTGGCGCCATCTTGATGAGTGCAAATGCGATAGTCCTCCTACCACTTTAGCGCTCACCAGTTGGTGCCACTGTCTTCGCTACTAGCAAGTGACAGGACCTTACTCTACAGTGGCGCTAACTGGTGAGCGCTAAAACGATAGCCCTCATTGGTATCAGTACCTATTCTGAGTAATCTGCCTATTACCAATTAGATTATCATCTTTCAAATAGCTGGTTGGAAACAAAAATGGTTTCCATTACTTCTTTTCGACCCCCAGAGGTGCTTATTCCTTTGAAACATTTGGCCCAAACAAAAAGTAGGGGCATTTTTTCATAAAACTTGAGCGATCGGCCGGATTAACTGCGGGTAGAATTGGCGTAAACTGGAATAATTTTGACCTTTTTGTGCCGTAAGTACGACTGGTTCGGGGGGTAATGTTGCCAGTCTGCCTTTCCTCGTTTTGGTACATAATTGCCTTTCTGAATGTCCAAAGTGCGAAAAGAATTGATTAGATTAGTCCTAAAATAACGCCCACACTCTTTGCAATGTTTTGGTATAATACCTACTATTTCGTTCGTTGCAACTAAATCAACAACAGTAACATTTTTTTGGATACATGAGTTAAACTCAACAACAGCGCATTGGACATTGCCCATTTCAATCATTTGTCAATAATTTGAAACTTGACTTTATGTCACATGCGCCCTTTTAACAATCACGTCCAATGTTGGTCGAAGGATTATAGTTAATGACACTGTGTAACTGAACCTTTAATGGTTTGCAGCAGCATGAAACAAAGCTATCACTACCAACATAACAACGATGAATGTGTTTGCGGCATTATGGCCATATCTCAAATACGTGCATGAATTTCTCGATTTCTCCGAATTCCCCTAACTCTGGAGCTTAATCATAGTTTGGGTGTTCAGTTCTGACGCTGGATGCTGGGGACTAACTTAGTACTGACATCATGCCTTTAAGTTAACATTAAACACGACATGTAGGATTTTGTTACTTATTTAAAACTAGCGGTGCCGCGTTAAAATCGTTTGAATATTTTTCATGTTTTACCAATATTTTTCATTGATGTTTTGATCCTATTGGTCGTAAATTTTAATAACGTGATAAATCCTATAAGCTTCCTAGAATATTGGACTAACTAATAAAAAAAAACTATTCGGACCAGCTGGTGAACAGTATTAGCGCGTTCAATCAACCTACCAAACTAATTCCTCAGCTTTGTATCAATAAACGATGCTTCAGGTTCACAGTTTGCAAAAACAATATGACTCAAATGCAGATGTATTATGGATTCGGTATTGAATAAGAGACTGCGTTGGGTTCACCTAATAAACTTTTAAGGTTGAGTTGCACCACTTCTTAACTCTAACCGGCATTTTTATGGAGTTTGACAGGTTTTTGACGTTTGTCAAAGTTAAATTAAGATGGTGCCACCGTGGTGCCACCGAGCCTTAGTAAACAAATGAGCATGTGGTGGTTACGGTCACCTTTAGTCAATTGCAGCGCATAAAAAATCCTATTTTCTCTTACTGCTATTGGAAAACGCTAGCTATCAAAAAATATTCAATAAGGCGTCCACACGATGTGCACAGTGTTCGGCAGCCTTAAACGGTTTCACTCGCCTGCCACATTTGCGTGGAGACGGATTATAGGATCCGCAACTCTTTCAGACTATTCCGTGTTTTGGAGAGATTGTTCGGGTGTATTCGTCCTATTTTTGGAATTCAGAGAAAGTGTGATGTATGCATGTGTAGAGTTATTTTGCTTTTTTTGTTTTTGCTACTTACTTATAATTATATAGTTACTAGTTAGTTATGTATTTAGACAAATAACTTTGATTAACAGTATCATCTTGGACGCTACAATTTCTAAATTGAGATTTTTAGCTTGAGCGTGCTTGTTTTCTACTTATGTATACTAATATTATAAAGAGATCAAGTTTGTGTGTTTGTATATTTGTTCAATTGTAAGGGGTAATCTCGGGATCTACTGAACCGATTTTAAAAATTCTTTCACTAATAGAAAGCCACATTATTGCTGAGTATCATAGGTTATATAAAAAAACCGAAAAAATCCACGTGGGCGAAGCCACGGGCGGAAAGCTAGTGTTTTTATAGGTAGGATGATTTTTCATTTATTAAGTTTACATAAGTAGTAATGAGCACGCTCACGCTAAAAATCTTAGAAAAGAATCCAGAAACCAGGCACCAAACTTTCTTAATTTAACTAACTTTAGGTTCCATCAGACCGGCCGCGGCCCTTGAAATTGTATCGTCATTTAATGTTAATAACCTCCTCCTTTTTTGAAGTCGATTAAAAGAGCGTGCTACCTACAGCTTACTAAGGGAAATATTTTGTAATAATTGAATACCCAAAGAAAATCGACAGCTTCTGCAAATATTATAAGTACCTTTATAATATTTCTCAAAGAAAGAAGTGTCGCTTTTGTACTTCCCGAGTCTTAAAAATATATTTATGTAAGTATAAAATTCTTTTCAAATAAAATAAAGTGTAAATAAAAGATGAATTTCTTAAAAGGTAAACGGACCATGAATGGATGGCAAGATTCCACACAATATAATGAAGAGAAAAGAAAAATTACTAAAAGAATTTCCCTGAAATAAATGTAAGAATTCGTTTCTATTTCATATTCTGTCCTGGTCTGCCCTCAAGGTCGGAATTAGCATGAAGTACTTGTTATTGCTAATTTATCAAGTGTTTCCGGGAAATGCCCTGTTTTTGCATTTTAAGGATTCTGCTATTGGCTCCGTGCACGATTACAGCGCCAACTAGCGTCCACAACTTTGTGGGTTCTGTCACATTGACATTTAGGTCGTATATTTGTGAAAAAATATCGAAATGAAAAAATAACAAATATTTTCAACGAATAAATTGTTGTGATACCACGATTTGGGTGGAAAAAAGGTTTTGAAATCATTTTGGTCATTCAAATCAAATGAGGTAAGTCCAAAAAGTGTGTTTAATTTTGATTGTGTCAGGGTTTGTTTACTTCATTTATAGTTGTAGTTTTACAGTAAAACAAAAAGAAAAAGCTACTTTAACGGTTTCATTATATAACAGTAAATATATTTAAATGTTTCTGTATCGCTAGTAATAAATTAAATATCGTTTTCAGATCGAAATGAGTATCGTTTTGAAGACCGGGTTTGTGAGAGTTACAATATCAAATTCCAACCACAAACCGTATTTAAAGGAAAGTTGTTGGTATTGGCTGGACAAGTCCGAGATGTAGAAGAATTAAGAACAAAACAAGGGCAGAGTTCAATAATTCACGCTCTCATCATAAGGCAAACATCTGTGCACAACAACTACTGTGACTCATTTTGGTACTACCACGTTGTATAGTTTAGTTATTTCCAAATTGTAAACGGCTATTAAAACAGCCCTATCGAAATACAGTCCACTCTTTTATTTAAGTTCCCAGTAGGACCCTTTTCATGCGATTAATTAATGATATTAAAATGTATTATGTAGAATCGCTTTGCCATTGACAGATACATCTGATGACAGAGCTTACATTATTTCTACTTTTGACCACCATGAGCGCTGCGATAGATTATGTCCCCCCCACCTAGTACTTCGCACCCAGCGAATTGCCTTTTGCAATATTCCGAGTTTGTTACTGCATGCCCTTTGTTCCGGAATGACCCCTATTTTGTTACGTCCCGAGAAGTGAAATGATCAAAGAAACATACTCTGTTTCCATAATATTATGTTACATCGGGAATTTTTAATTAATTTTATGCCGTCTTTTACTAAATTCTCAAGAGATACTGTACCTTGTTAATTAATGACTTAATGGCTGTCATTTGCCATTTTCTGCCAGTGTTGCTAGATTTTAATTTGTAATTGCCATTATCCATTGCTACTATTATAAAAACTTTGCAGGAATTTTTATTTGCATTATGACTATAGAATCTAAGAAGTTAATCGAAAGTAATATACTAAATAAATACACAACTATTAAAATCAGTTATTTTTGGATGAACTATGATGAAAACGTCAACTAAGTTATTAAAATTACAGGATTTGTAAGTAATCATGTAATCTTTCGCTCTAGCACTTCATTAAATTGCTTTTTACTGTAATAAATATCCATCACACAAACCGAACTATTACATGCAAGTTGACATCGGAAAAATCCATCATAGATTCTGTGGATATAGTTGAATTTCAATCGGAAAATTCTATTCTGCAATCCCGTCACCGGGCAGTCACAGATTAACAACCTAACATGCAATCTAGTGTCCGAGGACTCTGGTTGTGGTTTTCTCGTTAGATCCTGATCATTATTATACTATACAGTGCGCTTACCATGAGTTTACGTTAGGTGTGCTCGCTAGCGACTGCGTAAAAAAATGACATTAATTGTATGACATATTGTGCAGCGCCCCTAGTGGCTACTTTCAAGAAACAAAATCTTCATAGAGATTTTTGACGTACTCGCTAGCGAGCACACCTAACGTAAACTCATGGTAGGTACACTGGGGTTGTCATCTATGTACGTAAGCAATGTACTCTAATTGACACACTTTAGGGTACAGTTTTGGGTGGCAACGTCTATTACTTTTAAATTGCTAGGATGACGGTCGCGTTTATGTAGTGCCTTTTGTCAGCACCAAAATATAGAAACGTAACTACACTGCACACTGTAACATTGATACTTAGATAATTGTAATATTGCGAAGTGAATAAATGAATATGAATATTAAATAATTACTTGAACATGAAAGGACAAATTAAAGACTCACTATCAGATAAATAAAATCTTATTTATGTGGTCACTCACGTAGATTGAAAAATTCTTTACATTTTCATAGCGGACACAATACGAAGCATTTTAATCATTTTATTAGCGGTATCTATCTATAATGTTGTTCTAGAGCAGTGGTTCTTAACCGGTGGTCCGCGGACCACTGGTGGTCCCTGGAGACATTCCAAGTGGTCCACGAAGTGCACTTGCACACCTTGGTGAATACCACTTTTAACTGATTTTTGCAGTCAAACTGGTTTTGACCGATTATGAGGTGGTCCCTGACAAGACAGAAATTTGGTAAAATCCCTCATGACTTAAAGGTTTAGAACCACTGTTCTAGAGCAAAGAATTAGGTTAGAGTAGCTTTAATAATCTAGCTTCGAAGTTAAAATCTACTTTCATAAATAAGGAAAGTAAGTACCTATGTGTGGTATGTTAGGTACCTAGATATGTCAATATTTTCCTTTGATGATATAAGGCACAAAATACCTGGCACTTTGAGCTCAGTTTTTCTAGGAACAATCATTTTCTTAATTCATCTTTCTATGATAAATAGAACTCAATTGGAACGAAGGTAATCGAAAAACTAATATATGTACAACTCAGTTCCCACGTAAAATATCTCAAATAATATACGAATAGATAGGTATCTGGAAATTTGAAATCCATCACTTTGGTTTGCCAATATCCATTTATGTTATCTCATGTATTTACATGAGAGTTATTCATATTTAGGAAAACGAGTACATAAATTTTACGAACGATTTAACGAAATGGGGAAAGTAAAACAATAACAATAGGGATAAAATAGGCTGGTTTAAGCCACGCCGGGTAAACGCTTCGTTTTGTATTTGTATTCATTCAAGGATGTGATTTATCAAATTGGGGACTCTACCTCCACTTCTTAGGTTTCATTGGTGACTTATATCCTTTCTATGGAGCTTGCAGTGTTAAGAACGGGATATAGGATTGGTTTTGATTTTCAAATAACAGTATCATTCAAAGATAGAGGGAAGATAGAGATATTTAAAATCTGTAACAACTAGGTTACTGTACGTCAAACCCATATTCACACATAAAAATGATTTGATTTGATTAATTCTAACCAAAATGTTGGTTTTGAACCTAAACATCTGTTTTCCGCATTCCATCAAATTGTTAATGGAAAGTCCATCGAATTTTTAGGTACTAAAACTGAACACTGTTTGTTCATTGACATAAATCCTAAATCTGTGCCGTAAGACCTTCGATCGCTCTTAGCAAGTCTCGAATCCAGTGTCAACAGCTGGAGTACGCTAGCGGTTTTTTAGATCCAATCAGCCCAACTATTTTCATCCCACTATCCGCGGTCTTGGGGGATCAAGCGGGCGAAAAACCCCGATCCTGAACAAACAGAGCGCTGTCGGGCACAACCACCACTCATTAATGCGTCGGCGACATTTACATCGGCGGAAAGAGCTTTGGGTAGTAGGTTCGCTGATATTTAAACATGAAGACTAACACCCGTATTCACAAACATTACTATGAGGTCTCACAGTGCGCGTGGACGCACAGGGTGACCCACGAACCAATCACAGAGCTCTATTCAACGCTGTGCGTTCCATTTGCTGCTTCACTTAAGCAAGCATCGTTTATGAATAGGGGCGTGAGACAGTATTTACGAAAAGTTTTTTTTTAATTAAATTATACCAAATTAGTAGAGGCAGAGATAGGGAAAGTTAGTGGAACTAGTTAGACTTATGATTTACTTGTGCTAACAGCTTAACCAGTACTTCCGAGTGAACTCAATTGATGTCATTGTCACAGTTTCATCTTCTACGATTCCTTTCTAGTTAACCTGGACCTTTATAGGTATACTTAAATTCTTGTTAAGTCTTTCCCAAAGTCGATTTCTTTTTTCCCTCATAGATGACTCAAGATGACTACAAAGTGCTCGATGTACGTGTGATGCGTCATCATCAACAGGTCATTCAGTCGGTACTGCAGGATGACGACCCTCTATAATTTACTTAGAGTAGCAATTACAGGTATAATTTGGCCTACACTCCTCAAACTGGCCAGACATTTTGGGGAGACCTTTTCACATTTTCTCCCTTAGTCGCTTGCCTTAGTAATGTGGCACAATGCACAAAAGAACGTATCTGTGTGCCTTCTGTGTGTGCTTATACTAAGCATCGCTTGTCATACGCGAGATCTTATTTGAACAGGACAGAACGCGGGTTTGAATAAATTCGACTTGTGCCTCGTCGTGTGTCGCTGAGAGCACGTTGACGAAAACGTAATGGTAATGTCGCCATCAGATACTGGTAAGATTAATCCATGTATATTTCATGACACATGTTAATTTTGACTCGCAGAGTTGCAGCGATCGGAGGAGAAGAGTCGCATGTTCTGAGAATTAGTGAGCGTAAGGATAAAATGTGATTTTTGAAATATGTGAGTTTAAAAAACAATTTTAATTTAATAAATAAATGCAATGTCTATTACTTCAGCATCGTAGAGCACGTACCTACTTAATTTAAGCGAAGGTGCATTCGGAGGTAATCACTGACTGAAAACCTGAAACGGTCAGTGTTACTGTCCAAGTTCGTAGCCCAAAAACCAAGAGATTTTGATGCAAAATAGAGCAATATTTACTTTAATCATGTCGTCCAAAAATAGTAATATTCAATGTGTTGTAAGAGTATCGCTAGTCTTGTCTCTCGTGTGATTGACATAATCATTACGTGACGAAGTTCGCGGATATAGGTTTTCAGCAAGAATATTCAGAGGTTCCTTTTGAAGAAAAACAGAGTAATTGAAATGATAGATTTGTCAAAGTAAAATTGTGAAGTTTAGGTTTTTTCTCATAAAAATAATGCCAAATAAGCACTTATTGTTAATGATAAATGAACTAGTCTATTTTTGAAGCAAAAAAACCTCATTCAATGAAAAACTATTAGCTGAAAGCCTTGTCAAAAATCACATTATCTACTCATGAATAACTTAAGCATTCTATTCTTAAAGCAAATAAACTTTTCACTTCGTTCTCTAGACTCTTGTATATTCAATGACCGGGGATTATTTTTACCCGAACTCTGTACCTCTAGCACGAAAAACTTTCGTCTTCGAATCGTTTGCGCATTCGACAAATTCGATTCAACGATAACATAACGATCTCGATTGTCAAAATTAGTTTCGTGCTGATTTTTCAATCGTCTGATAACTTTTTACTGAAGATTAAGTTTGGCATATTGACAGTTTCAGTATGGGAAATATGTCAAAATGACAAGGTTATTCTTTAGTTAAATGATATCTGACGATTGAAAAATCAGCCCTAAGTTTACTTTACGTCACGTTTAGGGGCGCTGTTTAAGTTTTCATCTTTTGATGGTGATTCGAATACGCAAACGATTCTAAGTCCTAAGCTTTTCGTGCTAGAGGTACACTACTGTAGGCTCGAGCGCTCACAAAGGGAGGCTGGAAGGCTGTTATTGGCTACTCACTGCTGAAACGTTCTAGTGCCCATTATGCGAGTTTCCAATGATCAATTTAACTTCGCCCGCTGAAAACCCCGCAGAAGGTGGTAAAAAACTGGAAGCGGGAAGGTTTGGATACGCTAATTTAATGGCAATTTTGTTGTATTTTATTGATGTTATTCAAATTAAGCTTGTCCTTTTTAGCACTAACTACGTTGCATTTTCTGTGATGCAGTAAATTGACAATCTTTTGTGCTACTTTTTCCAAATAGGAATATTTCCCTTAGTCCCCCTTCGACTGAAAATCGTGGCATCGTGGATATTAAAAGATATGAATTAGAATAAAGAAGGAGAAAGAATTTTTTGGTCCATCAGAAAAATCCCTGTTTCCCTTGATAACGATGTTGAGAACGTCTTCACCGATTTCATTTATCTTTTTTTAGTTTTTACGGAAAATTAAGAAAATTTCCCAAAGAATTGGATAATTCACGCGTGCGAAGTCGCGGGCCCTGGTGCCTAAATAAAACTACTTATTTCAATATTGCCGTAACATTTTGTGGCTCTTTCGTCCATGGCAACTCCTAGACGGCAGCCGGAGTTGCCCTAACGAAGTCATTCATGCGCCCGCGGCGTTGTCCGCCAAAGATATGCTCTCTTAAATTGAATCAAACTTCGCTATTAACAGTTCAACGTTAATAGCGAAGTTTGATTCAATTTAACTAGTTTTAATACTTTGGTTTACTGACCTTGTACCGAAGGAATGGAAAGTATTAGAAAGTTACTGCCGCACCAAAGGTGTTAATAACGATAAAAGGAAAAGAAAATTCATTGTTTACCACCCAAAACAATAAGATATACGAAAAGAAAAAAACACTAAATATTAATTCCTCACGCCACGGTCACGCCATATTTTATAACTTGAATTTTTTTTTAACAAAGTTTTCTATTACTTACGGCCGAATACTGAAACGCCATTTAAATATTTGACGGCTTCTCAAATAGTTAAGCAGCTCCTAAACTTACATTTCGCATACTCAAAACAATATCTGAGCAGTTCTCAATTTTTAAGCACCTCTCAAATTAAGTTGCACTCAAACGCCACTTAAATGAATTTTCGCATACAGAAACGCCATTCAACGCTAAGCATTACTCAAACAACTGTCAAATCGTCTTAAGCAGCTGTTAAATTTGAGAGTGCTTGCGAGGTATCTTAAATCCTATTCTTATACCTAAATCGACCTAAATAGTGGTAAATAATGTGTGTCATCGTTATCATTTCTTTCGAGGCTCGAGGAAATACCTAGATCTAATCGCAGGAACGCAATAAGGCTGAACGCTATTGAAAAATATTATTATAATGACATGCAATTCCGAGCGAGGTTCCGCGTCTCTAAAGAAACGGTGTTGTTTCTGTATTCATAATTTGGAAGCTCTTTGAAACCCCTCACCAAATGCCATACAACGAGTGGACCAAATACTTATTATAACCCTACTGTTCTACGCAACGGGAAGTTATGAACGTGTACTGGTGATATCTCCCACATCTAACAGCCAACTGTGCATCCTATAGTGCACGAAGTAACAACCAAAATAGCTGCTATGAAATCGCTTTACATAAACATGCCTATTTCTGAGGATTATGGGGACATCGCATAGCAGCATTTCCAAGAGTTGTTGATTTGTCAATTTGATTCTCTGTCAATCAACAATGATAAATGTCAATTGTGGTTACGTTTCGGTCCACGATCGCCACATAATAGATTTCAACAATAAAAAGTATCACCTTTAAAATTATTTTTTTAATTAAATAAAAATGCAAGCATTAATTTTTTTATATAATTAAATGAGAATTATGTATAATAGAAACTAAAAATAAACTGTTCTATGTTAAGTTGATTGAGTATATTTCCATAAAAGACAATACATAACCAAACGATGCTGCGTGTAATGGATAAAAGACGTAAAGTTATCATTTGTGTAAATGAAAACATACTTTTTTTGGTAAATGTTGCCATTATGTAAACATTTGAGAGCTGCTTAGCTGATCACGGCTTCAAATCCGTTGAGTAGCGTTTGAGAATACCATTTAAAATTGAAGGATACTTAAATTTAGGAGCCCGTCAGCTGAGTGACAGATTTGAATAGTGTTTCAGTATTCGGCCGTAGACCCCTAATTTCAGTAAAATTACTACCGCGTGCGAAGTGGTAGGCACAGCTAAGTAAATGAAACTATTTATTTCGATATCGCTCACACTTTGTGGCTCTTTCTCCTAACTCTAACTTACTAACTCCTAGACGGCAGCCGGAGTTGCCCTAACGAAGTCATTCATGCGCCCGCGGCGTTGCCCGCCAAAGATATGCTCTCTTAAATTGAATCAAACTTCGCTATTAACAGTTCAACGAGGTGTTAATTTAATAACGATAAAAGGAAAAGAAAATTCATTGTTTACCACCCAAAACAATAAGATATACGAAAAGAAAAAAAATGACATTTAGTCTTTTTTTTCTTTTCGTATATCTTATTAATCCCTCACGCCACGATCACGCCATATTTTATAGCTTGAATTTTTTTAACAAAGTTTTCTATTACTTAGCAAGGTTTACGGGAAGAAGTCAAGAAAAATGCGCAGAAAATTAGTCCCCTAATTTCAGTAAAATTACTAACACGTGCGAAGTGGTAGGCACAGCTAAGTAAATGAAACTATTTATTTCGATATCGCTCACACTTTGTGGCTCTTTCTCTAAACTCTAACTTACTAACTCCTAGACGGCAGACAGAGTTGCCCTAACGAAGTCATTCACGCGCCCGCGGCGTTGCCCGCCAAAGATATGCTCTCTTAAATTGAATCAAACTTCGCAATTAACAGTTTTTAAAAACGATAAAAGAGAAAGATACTTCATTGTTTACCACCCAAAACAATAAGATACACGAAAAGAAAAAAAAAAGACTAAATATTAATCCCTCACGCCACGGTCACGTCGTCATACTTAGCTTGAATTTTTTTGTACAAAGTTTTTAATATTTAGCAAGGTTTACGGGAAGAAAAGTCAAAGAAATTGGGCACCTAATTTCAGTAAAATTACTAACACGTGCGAAGTGGTAGGTACAGCTAAGTAAATGAAACTATTTATTTCGATGTTTTTTTTATGCATAACAAGGCAGTTATTTGACCACAATCGCACCTGATGTTAAGTGGGATGCAGTCTAGGATGGTACACTCTCGCCTTGAAGAGGCCCGGATTATAGTTTTCGGGAAAGACAGCAGCAGGCAACGAATTCCAGTCCCTAGCTGTTCGCATTATAAAAGAGTAATCGAAACGCTTAGTACTCGCTCACATTCTGTGGCTCTTTCTCCTAACTCTAACTTACTAACTCCTAGACGGCAGCCGGAGTTGCCCTAACGAAGCCATTCATGCGCCCGCGGCGTTGCCCGCCAAAGATATGCTCTCTTAAATTGAATCAAACTTCGCAATTAAAAGTTCGCCGAGGTGATCGTTGCACTCCCGTTCCGTTGCGGCTTTCAATTGTTCGTCAAATAACTATGAATTGCTACAGTTTCCATTTTTGGTCGAAAACTTTTTTCGGTGGTTGCGGTTTGTGTTGGCGGTGCGTTCAGTTTGTTTACAAACAAGAAGACTAATATAAGTCATCTATATCTATATATATAAAAGAAAGTCGTGTTAGTTACTTCGCTTATAACTCAAGAACGGCTGAACCGATTTAGCTGAAAATTGTCAGGGAGGTAGTTTAGAGCCAGGAGAAGGACATAGGATACTTTTTATCCCGTTCGAAATAAAAAAAAAAGTCTGCTTATTTATTGCCATTAAGGCGGAACAAAGTTCGCCGGGTCAGCTAGTATATATATAAAAGAAAGTCGTGTTAGTTACACCACTTATAACTCAAGAACGGCTGAACCGATTTAGCTGAAAATTGTCAGGGAGGTAGTTTAGAGCCAGGAGAAGGACATAGGATACTTTTTATCCCGTTCGAAATTAAAAAAAAAAGTCTGCTTATTTATTGCCATTAAGGCGGAACAAAGTTCGCCGGGTCAGCTAGTAAGTAATAAATTTTCTGCAAATTGGCTTTTAAAAAGCGCATTATTTGTTACAAGCTTTTCGATAACGTCTTCATTGCGTTTTCTGCCAAATTATTTATTATTAAGAAGACGCTTCGTCCTAAATACAGCTAGCTCTACCGCATAGATTATCTACTTATACTTTTATTGTACCATCAAGTTATTGTTGTGATATCCTACGTTAAATAGCCAAAATTTTTGCAACTTGGGCATCGCTGTGCGACAGGGTGGCACTGCTTAGTTTACTTGCTCATTCATTGTACATGTTTTATGTCACCTCTGTCTTATTTGCTTTTTTTTTTTATTTTACCTCTTTTGTCTTTTGTGATGTCCATGGCAATAAATGTTTCTTTCTTTCAACTTTAAAATGTAAACAAAAAAGCGTGAGCACAATCACAGTTCTTTCGGACTTAGAATAAAGGAGGTACTATTTAAGTGCGGCTTTGGCAGTAACTTGGCTCGTCTCAATCAGGTACTTCAGATTTAGGAATCAAAACTACAAAAGGATATTACTAACTTTTTTGACTCTCTTTGAAACAGCTCTTGACAGGAGTTTCGGCTGTGCCAGAAACACTAAAACCTTAAGTATCGTTTCGATCCAATCTCTTAGTCATAAAGTCCAGGGTAAATGCTATTTATAGGCCGTAAGAAGGAAAGCGGGTACATTAATTTTATATCAATCCGCCTATGGCCTAAGGAAAGCTCGTAACTTTTTGTTTTATTTTCTGTATATCCCATACTCCGAATTGGGCTTGTGCGTAGTCAATCATCTTCTAGTTTATATCAACGTATCAGAATCTAAGGCAGATCGTATACAGATGGAAAAACATATTATTTGGTGTTCCAGGAAACCAGTTGTTACGCAAAAAATAATATTGGGTACATGTCCAACGCGATATTGTCGCGGGACTTGGATTCTTGCAAATGGATTTCATAATATGTTGTTCAAACAAGATTGTGGCTATGGTATAGGTAACCTGTGTTTTAAAATGATAAAAATATTTTTTTTTTTTTTTTTTTTTTATCCACAACGAGGAAGCTCTTGACCTGTATCTCACCTGATGGTAAGTGACGATCAGGCCGAAGGTGGAAGCGAGCTTCACCCGGAATCCTCAACCACGGAGGAACTGGCTATCTTACCTCTAACTGCCGGAACACAACAATGCTGTTAACATTGCATATTAATGATTATTTTAAATTAAAGATACATTTTAGTGGAAAAGTGATCTAAAAAACTTATTAGGTTACTCACCAGTTAACTCTTTTACTGAAAAATACCTTAACCAAACTTTAGTACCTACCTAAGTTTCTTTCGCGCTGCTATTTTGCTTTCTGCAATTGCCCATATTGTCCTGAAGCAGTGTGGTAGAGTTTTAATGGGCCGTGTAAAAGCGCTTTTTAAATGCCAAATCGCAAAAAATACGCGACTTTCTATGAATTATTTGCTGGAGCGATTTTAAAACGGCCCGTGTGTACTACGATTTATTGAAGGCACAATCAAGTCCGGATCACACGCGTCGCCGAATACAATTTGAGTGTTATTTGAAAATAATTGGGGCTTCGATGGATAATAATATTATAGACGGCCGGTGGATATCTTTATTGAGGTACTTACTTTGATTAGCCACTCCCTTTGACGATTGAACTGAGTATGACGAACACACACTCAGTTAACTCTATCATTTGAGAGACTCTATGGATTTAAATTAAAATCTTTAGACATGGTTTGGTTAAACGTGCCTTGCATATAATGTCTAGAATGACTTGAAGTAGACTAGATTTTTGGCCATTGATCCCATAGTAAAAGTTGTTTATTCAGGTGAAAAACTCGGTCGCTTACTATGGGCCTCATAAGAAGGCTCAAGGTCACACAAAGGGCGATGGAGCGGGCTATGCTCGGAGTTTCCCTGCGTGATCAAATCAGAAATGAGGAGATCCGCAGGAGAACCAAAGCAACCGACATAGCTCGCAAAATATCTAAAATCAAGTGGCAGTGGGCGGAAGGTTCTTGAGTGGCGACCATGAGCTGGAAGACTAGTGGACCGACGATCTGGTAAAGGTCACGGCAAGAGCCTGGATGCGGGCAGCGCAGGACCGTTCATTGTGGAAAACCTTGGGGGAGAGGCCTTTGTCCAGCTGTGGCAGTCATTTGGCTGAAACGAACGAGCGAACGAATGATTCACGTGAAAAAAAAAACTACCCCTTAAAGTAGGTATATTTCACGATCAGTCTAAGAAGCTTGAACAGGTACTTTTTCGGGGCAAACATTTATTTTATTTGTCATTTTCTATTCAACGACTTATTTCTTACATCTTTTCCGTAAAATTGGCTAACGCTTTTTTCAATTACCCTTTGAGTCCTTGCTAATTTAATCAACCTTTTCTTTAATTTCTCTGTTGTAAGCACCAGTAAATACTGAAGCAGTCTGAAACGAAGAGAGTTGCCCAAAGCCTATGATTTACGAATAACTTTAATTTTAAAGCTCCTTCTAAAGTCCGTTGCTTAATTTCAATGGCCCGCCACCGTTACGCATTAAGTTATTAAAAGTTAAGTGAGGAAATCGACGGTTCCAAAGGGTCCCTTATTTATTCCATTAAGTTTGGAAGTTATGAAAAATCAAATCATTTGGCTACTCAATCGTTTGTTACTTTACTTACAGCTATTATGTTAACTTAACTATACCGTTAATGTTCGGAAAATACAACAACAGCCAGCGAATTTTAAATTCCGTAGCTGTTCACATTAAAAAAGAGTTACAACTTAGAAAAACACCGTCATTAAAAAGTTTAAGCATTAACTTTAGGGGGGTTTAAATAACTTTACTTTCTACTGCTTTCAGGCAAACGTTTTGTAAGTACGAGTAGGTAGGTACTAAGAAGACGCTACAAACTTTGTACTATTTTCCTAGTTAAAAAAAATGATTAGTAATAGTACAAGGTACAGTCAGTCAGTGACAAGTTTGTGACACCCAAAGTGGCTAAAAAGTTGATGACCCAAAGATGTGTTGCGAACTTTTTGGCTACTTTGGGTGTCCGAACTATTTGATGCTGACTGGCTGACCATGATAAATTATGTAAGCACTATTTTTAATAGTCCATGCAAATAAAGGAATTTGACTTTTAATGGTCATAATGTCTACAGTCAATGTCTATTATCAGAGTTCTCTGAAAAACTTGAAGAACGAGCAAATTAAATTAAAACTATGTTAACTAGCTTCGAGCCGCAAACGAGTTCCACCCACACCTAGGGCTGTCAACTAACGTGTGACGAATCGTCTCACACCACGAACTTAGCACCACGGTGCTAAAATAACTTGTGAAAAGAGTAATTATAGATTCACACCGGTATTTCAGTGAGCCCATACTTTTCTAACTTAAAACTAATAAATTCTATGCTTTCTAATTAATAAATTCTATGCAGAACCGGTTCTTTGATAGGTTTTTCGCAGAAAAGTTAATTTAATGGTTAATTAAGTACTTAAGTTTCTCTTATGCCTATACATAGAGTAAAGTAAATAAGCTATATCGAACCTAAAAACGGTGCAGTAAGAGTCATTTTACGAGCACTTGTGCTAAAATTATGTTTTTTATTTCTTAAAAATCCACAATTTTTTACGAGTTCAAGCGGAACGATTATGGGTTGCACTTGCTTGAAGTTGAAGTTAGTAAACTTTAAGCCTTGAGGAGTTTGAGTTTAAAGATGCTTAAGAGCTGCGATAGACAAAATTTAATGCATCATCACTTGTGTGCTTAGTAAAAATATAATTTAAATAAACACAACAATCCATTTATGTTTTTCACAATAATTTTCTCTACTTTTACGTAAAGAAATACGAGTAATTATGTCACTGTTTTTCGAAATTCAGAATAAAAATAATAACAACAAGGTGAGCCAGATTTCTTACAAACTCTTATCAGTGAGAAGCCTGAAGTTGGCTAGATCCCAGTTTGATTAGTTTCCGCTGAAAAATATTTAGATTTTTTGTAGATTAAATCTTTACCTGGAAATTCTTACAAATTGAACACCTCTAAGAAGTTCACTTAATTGCTTATTAAATTAAGTAAATAATCGTCCGTCTGGCGTAATCAAGTAAAAAGTAGAGCGCTTTTTCCCAACGAGTCACACCCAAACGAGTAAGTAACACTGTTACTCCTTGGGAAAAAAATCCCACTGTAACCCGTATTTTATTACTGTAAGCCTTAGATTACGTATTATATTTTGATTTTTACGTGTTTGTGAAGCAGCAATGCTATGCAAATTGAACGCACAGCGTTGAATAGAGCTCTGTGATTGGTTCGTGAGTGTCACTCCGCCACTCGAGTATTGTTTATGAATAGGTTTGTGGGACCCTGTGTGTCCACGCGCACTGTGAGATAGTAATGTTTGTGATTGTAATACGGACATCCGTACACAATACTTAATATGTACATACATATTAAGTATTTTGTACATTGTTGATGGGAATATTTTTAGGAGTAACAGTGTCATTGGGAACAAGCGAAGTAGAGTCACCCCTGTGGCACTAAATGCTTTGGAGTGGACGTTGTTTGTGTAAATTATGTCCGGTAGCGCGAAAGCGCTGCTTTTTAATTACTTTCGCATTTTCTAACATTAAAGGCAGAAAGCCGTGTTTTTGTCTGTCTGCTGCTTGATGTAGGTACAATTTATGCGCTGTGAATATTCAAAGACAAGGACGTTAAAAAACTATGCTTAGTTAGCAGATGCCGGCGACTTCGTTCGCGTGAAATTTAAAATCTTTATGTTTGCAATTTAGAGTCGATTTCTAATTCAGATGTATGGATATTATGGTATTTTGGTCTGTCATTTATATTTACATTAAAAAAAAGAAAGATCTTAGATAAACACTACAATTATAGTCTATTACGTAAGAAGTAAAATCATAGTCAACCCCTTCAAAGTTTATTCCTTACGACAAAGATAGCCTGTGTCTCTCTAATTATTCCAACACTACCTATACACGAATATTTTGCTCGCTGATCCCACAGCTTATGTATGAAAACATAAAAAATAGACAGACGGAGTTACTTACACTTACCTTAGCTATGTAGGTAAAGGACTCATTTGAAAAAGAAAAAATGTTAGCCTATCTCCAAGGAGAGTAATCTGTAAGTCTGTTGTATTGTTTACTGCTCAAGTTTTACCCGTTTCGTTAAATACTTAATTAAAATACTAATTAACGTAAGTAAAGTAACGTCAACAAGCTCCCACGCACACTCCATAACGACCCCGGGCAGTGTGTGGGAGCTCTTAGAGTGCGATCATGCAGAATTTTAACATTAATAGCCAATAAATGTAATCTAAAAATAATATTACGGCTAACTTTCTAATTTTATATTAAAATTTCGCCTTACTAATACTTTTTAGCATTAAGTGGTTGGAATGTTACGGCTTGATATTGTACCGAGCAAAAATATGCATAAATAAAACTAACTACCTACATAGGTATTTATTTATGTGTAACAAGTAAACTAATTGTAGTTTTACGATAAGGTTATTTTACTAATTTTTTTCTACTATAGTAAAACAACACTAAAAGGAACTGATTTTTCTCAATTTCATTGCATCACATTGGCAACATTGCCACGGACATTGCTTTGCTTCCAAACTGAAGTTGCTGAGTGTGCTAGCGCTTACTCTAGCGGAAAAGCAGTGTGAAGTTAGACGCAACGCGTAGTGATTTGTTTGAAAACGTCAGTTCACGTCATTTTTTTGGCTGCCTCGTAAAATATTGAATTTTATTGAGTGAGTGACTTTAAGGAATTGATAGTCTTCTTCATCGATATGATTGTGTAAATAAGTCAAACAAACAACATTATAATTTAAGCAAATAACATTTCGAAGATACGGGCTCCTGCCAAGCACGTGTCAGGCAAAGAGGAGAAGAGGTTTGTTCGTCTTTTATTTGCTGATTATAGTGTGATGCTAATAACAATGTTATCAAAATTTTACACGTATTTAGTATTGTAAAATTGCTACCATATGTTGACAAGTCTTGGTTTACTTAATAATGAACATAGGTTGAAAAACAAATGTTGCGTTGCCCTCTGCAATACGTCCTCGTATATTTTCAATATCGTAACACGAAACTTCGGAAAGTTTACAGCCTCACCGCTATTAAACTCTGCTTAGCGAGGACCGGTGGAATCACCGGTGGAGGGATTGGGAATTCGGGAACGATCGGGGCTAACTTCGTTTGGTTTTTACGTAACCTCCAAGACAAGGCTCTGAGTTGATTTAGGTTTTTGTAATGTAATTGTATAGGATCTGTGTGCTTACCATGAGTTTACGTTAGGTGTGCTCGCTAGCGAGTACGTCAAAAAATCTATGAATATTTTAGTTCTAGAAAGTATCCGCTAGTGACGCTGCAGCTGTACAATCCGTCATACATTTAATGTCATTTTTTTACGCAGTCGATATCGAATGCTTTTGAAGTCAACTTTACGCCTCCTGATATGATAAATTCGATTGTAACCAATATTGTCTGTCCTTATCATTCTCATTACATATTTCACTTTTTAATCAAAGATAGGTTGTACGAAATTCAGTGTCCATGTTAATCTGATGGAAGGCAATCAAAATTACCAGTACAATTAAAATCCGCCGCTTGCTCTTATTACTGTAGGTTCTAAAGTCATTTATCTCCTAGTTAGAGAAAGCCATAGGGCAAAAAAATACCTTCTTTTAGGTGTCAGTTTGTTAAATTATGTAGCCAGACGAGATTGAGCAATACACGCAGTACTATATTGAGTAGAAGGCTGAGTTACGTGGCGGCGTAAGGCGTAGGCGACGTGGGCCACCGCCTACGGCCTCGCGGAACAAGGGGCCTCGCGCATCAAAAATTTTGCTCACATGTCAAATTCAACTTTTAAATACTATTAAATACTAGCGCGCGGTTTCACCCGCGTGAAATTTAGTAGGTATGTCACAGATCGTCATAAATTATAGCCTATATGTTAATCTGGGTTATAAACCGTAATACTGTAAAGTTTCAACAAAATCCGTTCAGTAGTTTTTGCGTGAAAAAGTAACAAACATCCAGACATCCAGACATCCAAACATCCAGACATCATGACATCCAAACTTTCGCATTTATAATATTAGTAGGATAAATTATTGATAGCTAAACAATGTAGTTAAAATTTTTTTTTCCAAACAAATTCAGCCATAATCAGACACAAAATTAAGCAACAACACGGTTTTAAGTGACAAACATTATTCTTTGGCGCAAAATTCCTTTAAAAATAATCACTGAATCAAGAAATCAGAAACTGTCAATGAATAGACCATTGACCCGTTTTTTTTTATTATTTCATAAAATCCGTCTTCAGGTCGCCACAGAACAAGGCCTCGCGAAATCTGTCTTGCCCACATCAAATTTAGGTCTTGCCCCGCCACTGCGAGTATGGCTCAAAATATATTGTGGGTAACTATTTGGGATAAAAAGTTTCACAATGCAGTTAAATATTTTGTTCTAAACTAGAATATGAGCGCTCGATCGGACCGAACACCTGAATATCTCTTCCAAAAACCTGTTTTAAATAATTGTCCCAATGTTTTTATACTTTGTATGTTCTAAAAACGAATCTAAAGCTAGAATGAAAGCCATTAACTCTAATAACGTACATTTCGCTGATTCGGCAGGACGATGACTCAATTGAAACCCTTCAAGTTCGTACCTATTTGTCTTCGCGAGTGCTGACGATGCTCGATGCGAGCCCTAAATTTTAAGGTAGAGTCAAACAAACTGGCTGGTCGACCGACTAAAGGTCATAGCAGACTTATCAACTCGGAAAGGGATCAACGACGTATCGCCTTTCGCGCGCTGTCAATCGCGAGGCGAGGCGTTTACGTTACGGTGCGGATAATTAGTGTGCGTCGCAGTATACGCCTGTATTCACAAACATTACCTACTATGAGGTCCCACAGTGCGTGTGGACGCACAGGGTTACATACGATCCAATCACAGAGCTCTATTCAACGTGCTTTCGATTTGCTGCATTCTTAAGCAAGCATCGTTTGTGAATTCGGGTGATAAAGATACAATGAAGATATGTGTGAATGAGATACAAAGAATACTGACCACCTCGAGTTGATAAGGTTAGAATCCCTTTTGCGGGTTGATAAATGTGCGACGTCCTTAAAAAGGAATATGTGAGCAGACAATTTTATGGGATTTTTACGATGGTATGTGAGAATGAGGCTTGTTTAATTGGGCCCAGGTTAATGTTAGTGACATAAGGGAGAGTCCGCTAATTTGGACCAGGTTTTTTCAATCCCATTTTACACATAGTTTTCTTTTGTTTTTGCTAATGTCCATGGTATATAATAAAAGATAAATTATTCTACTTACTATTTCATAAGTATTAATTAACATGATTGTTGTATATTTAGCACAAATCAACAAAATACGAGCTCAGAGCTTCGGTCCAATTTAGCCAACCGGTTCGATAATTTGTACCACAGGGTTACTAAATTGGATTTCAATAAATTTCAAGCCTATAAAAAAACTATGGCAAAATATTATATGATACATTCTTAACAAATTAGGAAACGAAAAGGAACAGTAGTTAATAACGTAGACAATCGATATTGTTTTAGGGGAGAAGGAGGTAAGATGGGGTGGCGGGTAAGACGGGGTACCCAGCAAAAATCACAGTTTAAACTGACCAATCACGCTCGTTCATACATCTTTCGATGCTCCGCCATGACACCTGTCAGTCGCCCGGCCATTAACATCACAAGTACACGCGTGTAAAATATATCTTGAAAAAACTGTTTTGCTGCAAATTGCTTGTCATATTTTCTTCTGTTTTGGCACGTGACTATGGTTTGTTTAATAACGCTAGCTGATGATGTGTGGCTGTGATTGATGCTTAAACAAACCTATAATAAGGTAGGCATTGTGTTTTCTAGAGATTGCCGTTTGTTTTTTTTTCTTTGAATATTATTAGAAAATGGCTTAGCAGGCAAGATGGGGTAATGACTTCTCCAAAACAACTCCTTCCCCTTCCGGTTACCAAAAAAACCTTTCGTGTTACTAAAAAACGTGGGAAAACACAAATTATCACCTATCACCCTACAAACAAGAATTATAAGTCACCGCTCAAAAGAAAAAAGATGCCGAACAGAAGAAAATTGAGAAAGTAGAAACAAAGAAGAGAAAAGAGGAATTGAAAAAACAGAAGAAAGCTACTACAAAAACTCAAGCAAAAACAGCAAAACGACGAAGAGTTACAGAGACTTCATCTGAAAATTTAAGTAAAGAAGAGGATACACCATGTGTGATGCAGTGAAGTATATTCCGCTTCCATTGAGGGGTGGATATCATGCTCACATTGTGGAAGATGGTCACATAATAGCTGTGTGGGAATTGATGACGATGATGACGAAGTGGGAATTGATGACGATGATGACGAAGCCATCCATTTCTGCCAGTTCTGCCACTCCAAATAATTATCTTTTTGCCTGATAGTTCTCATTACCCCATCTTACCTCAGGGGGGTACCCCATCTTACCAGCACCATGGGGTAAGACGGGGTGAAACCCCTTTATTTCTATTTTTATTTTTTACCTAAAATGGATAGTTAAAAGTTCCTAATATTGCCAAATATTAAAAGAGTATTAACTAATTGTTAATTAAAAAATAAATATGATTGTCTAACTATGTATATTTTTCATTTATTGATCTTCAAAGCTTAAGTACCCCATCTTGCCACCCTCTCCCCTACACGTTATCACGATTTTGAGTACAAGTTTTGTAATTCCAATTATCGTAACGCACACTTGTACCTAATCTACTTTGCCAGTATTTTGCTTTCATATATTGTTAGTCAAACATAACTACGCTATTATAACTTCAAAATATGATTTACTAAAAAAAAATTCAAAATCCTTTGGTAAAGTTCCATACAACTTGATGTGGTACAATTTAGCCGACTATGTGATAGTGCTTTTAAAAAATCGGTAAAAAATATAGCTTATAAATACCGAAAAATGTTTCAAATAATTGTAATCCACACTAATTTACGCTTCTAAATAATATATTAGAAACACCCTGTGATTAAATTTAACAAAATTACAAACTAAACATGCATTGTCAAAAGTTACTTGAAAACAATGTAAAAATACTTTTCAAAATAAAACACACGTGTTTGTTGTCACGGCAAAAACCACATGGCCGATATTAATTGAATTTAGTTGTGTATCGCTGAGTGTTACAATTACAGACATTCAATAAATACTTTACGAAATATGAGGGTGGTACAATTTACCCGGCGGTACAATATACCGAACTCTCCCCTACTAGGATAAGTTCTTCGGATCATTTTCGATATTATAATTTCGTCTTTGTCATTTACGATATTTCTTGTCATTGACGATATTTTGTCGTGGGTCCTCAATACTAAGGAATTTCGTATTTGTGTAAACTTGTGGTAAGGCTGCCGCGACACAAGCACAGCTTAGTGCAGCAGCCTGGAAAATATTGTCTATTGCCCTTTTGTTAGAAATAAATAACTCTTTACTTTATTTTACTTTTGACTTTTGAATGACAACAAATGACTCTTTAATTTACTTTTCTTTTGACTGTGTTAATTTCACCTGTTCAGGTGTCTGTAAGTAATTAAATGCCAAGTTCAGTTTCCAACACTTTCCTGAGCTCGAATGAGTTTTGAATCTTGCATGCTCATGTAGGTATAACGCCTCTTATGTATAAGTTACATATAACAGTAGGTTTTATAGCAGTACTTGATTTATAGCAGTGTTTTGCTAACGGTACCCCACTGCTGTACGTACAGTGGTCATTAGATGGTGTGCCTCGAAAAAATAAAGGCAATCACTTAAAAATGATTTTTTTATGTGTGGTCTACCTCCAAAAAATTACGTTTTCCTAGATTTACCTACCTTGAACACAAACATTTTGCGGAATACTGTTGTAGAGCTATACTTTTATTTACATTAATGTTGATAACTAGTCAGTAGATATTAGTTTGTTGCGGTTTTACCTAGTTGTTAGCACTTGACAAATGTTTTTCTCTTCTCAAAGCGGCAGGTCCTCTGGTAGGGCTAAAATAATTATGGCGAGTAAAGGCATAAGCCATCCTATTCATATTCCATAAGCCTTTAAAAACGTATTATAATTTTTCAGGCTTTGGCGTTCTAAGTATTGAATTTGTTAGTCAGTTATTAACTTATTAACTGACTTCAATAAAAAGGAGGAGGTTATCAATTCGGTTGGTGTTAGGGTCTGACTAGACTTAAGATAATAATATATAAATTAAAAGCGGACTGTATTTCATAGGTGTAATGATTTTAAATATATCGCTAGTTCGCGCCTACGTGGGAGGGCCGCGTCTGACACCGGTGACGGTCGTGAGGCTGAGTGGGCGTCGGGCACGTACGGCGGAGTGTGCCGGCGCCTCGCGCGGAGCCGATGATGGCCGATCGATCTCGATGAAGCCCGAGGACTCGAGAAGCGCCAACAGTTGGTATATATTTTTTGATGTTGATGGTAGAGCTAGAACTTAGCTCATAGCTGGTATTTAAAAGTGTCTTTTGAATTTTCATAATAAATCTACTGTATGGAAGTGCATTGTGTACTTATTTAGATTTGTGACGTCAACTCCTCTTTGAAAACCGATATTGGCTCTTGGAATTCGTTAATTCGCCCCGAAGATTTACCTAGCTATTGATCTGGTACTTTTTTAATTAAGCGAGTTCGATTCGGAACGTTTTTCAACCCAAATGTATTGAGTTTCTAATGATATGCACAAAATGTATTCTAAATATAGGCATATGTTTAAGCCGTTGAACTCGGTTGAATTTTGATAGAGAAGTAGCGACTTGATTTGGTAGAAAGACAAGGTGAGAAGGTGAATTATTAAGGTATAAAAGATTTTATGAAGAAGACACAATTTCTCAGGTAGGGCTATAAAAATGCATATTTTATGCTTTTGGCAAAAAAAGGACCTATCAGTGAAGATTTTACGAAAGTTTTTCATTGCAAGATGCGTTTGGTGACTTTCTACCGACCGACATCTACGCAGGCGGAGTCACCGTCAGGAATAAGTAGTCTTTAAAAAAATAGCATTTCATTTTCCGTAAAATATTTTAAAAATAGCATTTAATTTTCCGTAAAGTTACTTATTATACTCCAGGGCGACTGTTCCAGGATCATGTTTAAACATGTCCTGATTTACACTAGCCCTTCTCAGTATTCAAATCCACGACCGCTAGTTTCGCTGGCTCGCAAATCACTTTCCCAGACGGCAAACAGAGCTTAGATTGGCCTAATTTAATTTTTGAGTAGGTCTTATTTCAAGAAAGGCAATTTATACCTCTCCGACCCTGCATTAGCATCCAATTCTAGCTAAAAAATCCCCTACAACATCTAATGCCACAGTGAAACTGTTCATTTCTCAGAAAAATTGCCAAAGTTGGTCTTGGGTGATAAATCTAGCGGATTTCGAGCGACCTCTTCGCCCAGAAGGTTGTACCGCAACATTACTCAGACAGTTCGTAGTTTGGCCGAGTCTGACAAATAGCAAGCGGTCTATAGTGTAGGCAAGAACAGAGACTTTCATGATAGTTTCTTGCACAGAACTGTCATGAAACTAGTATAAATTACTAAATTTATCTGTAAATTGTGTTGTAAACAAGGGCTTTCTGGAAAAAGCTTATCAGTTTGTCTCAAAGACCAATGTCACCTTTCTTCTTCAGCATAAAGTGTACATAGGACAATAAGTCTTACATTCTGAAAGTAAAGAAGATAATAAGTAATGCTATTCTTAGATTTATCTCTACCAGCAAAGATTTCAGAACGCTAACGACCAATTTTTTTAGCCGCATAGCTTGCATCAGTAAACTAACTACGCGAATAAAATATTATTACCTTACATATTTGAAAAAGGGGTTGTAAATGGCGAATAGGGGTTTTGCTGAAAAAAATCCATTATACTGTAGAAAGTAATTTTAACAAATTAGACGGAGACCTTTGTAAAAGCACATTTGAAAGCGTATCAATAAATAATTGACTTCTATCATTCACCTGACTTACTCTTCACATGATACATTGTTAATGAAGCACAGTATTCCAAGATTCCATCCATTCGATTCCAGGGAACCCCGCCATTCCTTATTCACCCTGAGAATAAATATTAGTTCATTTGGCACGTTTACTTATTCGATTTATGCGGCTACTTAGGAAAACAATTCCGAGTCTTATGATTTAAATGAAAAATAGTCTCTCCGGATATAGTGTTGGTTTGAGTAAGACATAAAATTATACTTGATAGCAGTACATCGCATGACGTTTCAACCAAAGGATGTCCGTCCACTGTCCCAAAAGTATTTCTACGATGTCTGCCAGTTCTTCTGCGAACCAATTGATTCCCTGTCTGTTACGTACTAGGAACGTAGGTAGTCTTAGGTCATCGGTTATACAGGGTGAAATTGAAATCGTTGGCATCCTTTTAAAATAAGAATTACTTATTAGTGTGCTCTAATAAAGTGTTTAAAATGATTTCATAAGTTTTTAATTATTGCCATTTTAACTCATTGGATTTATCTCATATATGGGGAATGTACTTTGTATCATGAGTAGAGTCTCATTTAAAAAGGACACCAACGATTTCCATTTCATTCTGTATAGGAAACACAACTCTTTGCAAAGCGAAGTTAATTCAACGTTCTCTCTGGTCGCAATTGCGTTGTGGCTCTCCCGTAGACTAATTGTGAGGTTCACAAGGAATTGTTAATAGTTTGTGCAGTCTTGGTGCTTTCTAAATGCCGTGGGGTTGTACCACCTTCATTTCTTGTCAAGTTTCCTTGAACTGCAAGTAACAGTATTAACACTACACAAACTAATTTGCAAAGATTCCGCAGTCTGTGGAGTTAGTCCACTAGTTCTTTTGATTTTTGCTCCACTATGAGTTAACGTACGATTACGCTCAAGTCTCAACCAGGTTGAGATGAATCCCAACTAATATTATAAATGCGAAAGTAACTCTGTCTGTCTGTCTGTCTGTCTGTCTGTTACGCTTTCCCGCTTAAACCTCGCAACCGATTTTGATGAAATTTGGCATAGAGATAGTTTGAGTCCCGGGAAAGAACATAGGATAGTTTTTATCCCGGTTTTTGAAACAGGGACGCGCGCGATAAAGTTTTTCTGTGACAGACAAAATTCCACGCGGGCGAAGCCGCGGGCGGAAAGCTATTGGTTAATAAAATTGAATACACTTGTGCATTGCTCTGGATGTATCCGTTATTTGACTTATTACGCTATGAATTAAAAGAGAGACTTGGATTGGTTGTCAAGCACTCACTTGCGTATTGTTAGGAAAACTAAAGACGACTTGATTAAAATGAGTTTCAGTAGATACTAAAATGTTTTAGCCATAATTATAATCTACACTTGATAAACGACGACTTTGCTGGTTGATTTTTTGACAATGAGTCAACATTTCAGCACCTTTCAGCACCAAAATAACAGGACAATTCAACGAATCCAACAGATGATCTAAATAAACTTTGCACACATCTAAAAAGTAACCATGCATATGATATTCTAGTTTCTTACGTGTTTCTTGGGGCTAGATGGCGCTGTGTGAGATTGTCCGAAGATATTTATTTATTTATTTACGTCAAATCGAAAGAAACCTCAGCAAAAATCTTGGACCACTTCTCTCGATATTGAATCACGGTTCAGATCTCGACCTATTACGCCTCACAGGAGGCGCTTCTTCTCGTAATGCCCGAGTAAATTCAGAGGCCACTTCTATTATGTAAGCGAAAACCATCTCAAAAATTGGTTGCTTTCCAAGCCCTCTTTATGTAATGCCCGTTACAAGTACGAGGGCCAGTAGACTCGCTGTGAAGTGTTGCGATTTTAATTTCTTTGGGAAATAGGACTACTTTTGGTAAAAAGTAAAAAGAAAATTAATGTGAAGCCTTTTTTATTAATCTCCATGACACTATGTGACTTCTACAACCACCTACTCTGCATTTTATTGTACGACGGCTCTCAAGCTATGCTTTGTGTAACTTTACGTAGTAGCAATAGCTATGTGTACCTACTTTGAGGTGTCAAAATGGCAACATGTGTGCAGGATAGAGTTTTAAATGAGGTATTTATTTATTGATATTATCCTTTTAATAAATGCAATGGAATATGTTGCTATTATATTATAGTGGAGGAGGCTCATAGTCCAGCAGTGGACTGTAAAGGGCTGTTGATGATGTTGCTATTACAGCACATACAAGTAGTAGGGGTCTGCGTCAAGGCTAGAGTCAAGTTTGACTTCGTAAACTAGACTGTCATCACTATTTAAAGTTTTACACCTTTACATCTTGGGTCGGAAAACTTATAGACTTAATAAAGTTGCACCTACTTTTAATACTTTCAATCTGCCCTGGTAAATGATACTACTACCTTTAGCTCCCTATTTTGTGCTTTCGTTTCAACTCATTGCCGCAATAAAATCTAATGCGATGAAACACAGCGCGAACAACAGGAAAAACTTAGTATTTCAGGAGAAATATCGGCAGTTACTTATCAGATTTATTATATTTCGGTAGCATCGGAGGTATAAAACAGGAGCGGGTCCAGACGAAAGGCATAAAATTTATGGCAATCATAACAACGTAACGGGGCCCCAAGGATCGGTTATTTCATGCACAGTTATTTTATTGTCTATTCGGTTATTTTATTGGCTAGATCCACGGGACCCGTACTTGCCAATGCCACAATTGATGGCGGTCCGCGCTTATGTCAGGCGGGAAATGCCATGGTTCCAAAACCATACTCGAGAGAAAAGAAATTGGGTCTCCCTGTTTCTTTCACGATTTCATGTTAGAATGAAGGGAATGGTCCAAATATCACATGGCATCTAGATGGTTAATTGTAGATAAAAAGCTGTTAATACAAATTACTGTATCCATAAATCCATATCCATAAAAGCGAAAGGTCACTGATTGACTCTCTCACTCATCACGAAATCTCAGAAACTACAACACCTACAAACTTGAAATTTAGCAGGTAGGTTCCTTATAGGGTGTAGACATCCGCTCAGAACCAATTTTACGAAACTATCCCTAAGGGGGTAAAACGGGATCCACGCGTACGAAGTCGCGGGCAGCCGCTAGTCTAATGATAAATACATGTAGGTATAAGAAGTAATAGAAGCTCAGGTTTTATCTATGTAAATTAGAGGTCCAGCGTGTACGAGGTACTTTAGCAACTACGTAGCTGTTAAAATCCCTGTCCGCACTGATTTATATTTTTAGAATATCGAAATAGAGGCATTATAAAACCCTAATATATCTCCGAACGTATAAATCCCCAATTTATTTTGTGTTTGGCCAGTCAAAACTTGTCAAAGCCCGTGATATACTGGTCTAAAGCTGGCTTGATGGACGACCGACTGTGTAGTAAATAACGTTTTTGTTTTCGGAATGGATGAATTGATAAAAATCATTTTGTGAAACCGTCTGCGTGACAATTTAGAAAATCGCTGTACTTATTATGCCGATTAATTATAGCTTTTCTGTAAGATTGAATTTATAAGATCCTCCATTTGACGCTCCTAAAGTGGGCCCTGAATGACCTAATGATGATGACAACAAATTAGAAATAAGAAAATTCGTGGCAGACCCTTATAATCATAGTAAGGGGGGTGAAGTAGTAGTGGGCAGGGCACGTCTCAACCACAAGGACAGATAAACTCCAGTATAATTCAATAAAAAGACCTAACAAGGTTGGCAGTTAACAAAATTGGAGAAATAAATAGTTTTTTACGCATTGATAGTAATTTGTTGAAACCTTCTTTTATCTTTTCTAAATCAAATCTTCTTTACCCTAGAAAAGATTTGATTATGTGCTTTACTGTCACCAGGTATTACTTGTTTTGATAAGAAAGCCGGGTGAAGAAGAAGATAGGATAATATAGAAAGGGTGACAGGGAAACTCGACCTATTCCTAGTGATTTTTGATTTTGATTTTGTTAACGTTAGGTTTTCGAGTTAGCTTTCGAGTTTGTGTGTGTGAGTTAGTTACAACCGTATCCTGTTACTAAAACCGTACTCAGTCTCCCCTACATAGGTAAACAAACATTACAAATCCTGTTCAAACTGCCTACTATTATTTTGTATGCAAGCACGGAGCCTACGACGGACTTCACTCACAGTCACAGTATAATCCTTTTCAAGGAATAGGTCTAGTTTCCCCGTCACCCTGTAGATGTACGAATATCTTTAGACCCCAACGTTATTCCTAGCTGGAGACTAAGTTCCTTCCATAAATATGTGGGCAATAAACACAAATCGACGTAGTCTCGAGACAGAAATAACTATTTTCGTTCTCGGGAAGCCATCGACAAGAATTGATGTGTACTTATTTCTGATTGCGTAATTTACACCACAAAGGACGCCTCTGATTTAAGTAGCCTGTCTAGACAGACTTTTTTGGGATAGCGACATGACGAACTTAATAACCTACATCAATGATATCGGAGTATCTCCAAAATTAGCCAACGTATACCACAATAGCTCAAGAAGTACAATAAGTACATGTTGGCCTTGAGAAGTTGAGATCACCCTTTATCAGCCGGGCTAGGATGCGCGCCGTGACAAAATCTTATCGATGATTTTAGACGACAAACGTATGGTTATCGCGTAAAATCGATAAAATGGCGTGATAAAAGCTTATCGCGGCGCGCATCCTAGGCCTACAGGGCTCGTTGCCACGGCAATCTAGTCATGCAGGGTCCTGCAAAACTAGACTGTGTGGTGTGAACACGCATAATGTGTGTTTGAAATGGTTTGAAAGAGTTACAAATTCGAATGCAACGGTTTTTTGCGGGTCTGCAAACGGGACATTTGTGTGAAAAGGATCTGCAAAAAATATTATCTGTGGGAACAAACCCTCAGACGTAGAATAAGAGCGGTAAAGTTCAACCGTAGCTCTTTCAAATTAGACGTTTTTAGCAGGACAGTGATACGTTTGCAAAATACCGCAGTCGAATTGTTAGTTTGTACCTAATCTTTAACAATAAATAAATAAATTGTCTTTTTTATTTCAACGCATATGCATGCAACTGCAGTTGTCATACAGTTTTCCTTTATGCAGTCCTTTAACGGACGACTAACGAACGGCTCAAAATGTACTTGAAAGAGCCCTTAAACTGGTCTTGCAATCGAGTTTACCATTTTATAAATTGCTCGGATTTTTTTATTTTACTCAAATAGCAAATTCAAAGGATTTTATTTGCAGAAATAATCAAGCGAAGGAAATGCAACACAGTTTACTTTGTAAAAGTGGGCGAATACAGGAAATTGAACGTGGACTTCAGAGGTTATTGTGGAGTTGTACTTTGTATGATATTGCATATTATTATTTTGCATTTGCGATAGAATAAGTTGGCTAGGTCAACAAAATAACTTGCCAGATTAATTTTAGTATAAAAAAATAGTAACGAATTTTCAAGTCGTCAATGTAGTTGCTTTTGATGTCAGCTATATTTAATATCCTGTGAGGTTCCTGGTAATTCCAGTATATTTCTTAATTTCTACTATAATGTGTAGTACTCGAAAGTTTTCAGGCCAAGTGATTTCAAATAGTAACCTACATGCCTATTTACATAAAGCTTGCTACAAAGATAATGCCAATTTAATAATTTCTAATAAAATATTTGTAAGTATTTTCTAGAAAACAACGCAACGTGGGCGTCCTTTGATTACTTACCAAAATAACTTCAAATCACATTTCATTGCTCTGAGCAAATAGTAGAGTGTTAGAGTAGGTGCACACCGTTGATTTTTCGTCGGCCGATAGTTTAGTCGGGCAGTTGATCAGTATGGGCATGTATGGGAGTGCGCACACTACGCCGATGCGATTTGGCCGATTCTTCATACAATTTAAACTCGGGCACAACAACTATCGGCCAACTAAAAATCAACGGTGTGCGCCTACTCTTACTCGTAGGTATTTTCAGACTTTTAACTTCGCGGGACTTATATTTATCTGATCCTCTTTTTTTTGGACTATCCTGCGGATTTATTGCCGCAGTGGTTCTGTCAATGTTACGAGTGTCTTATGCCCGTTTTCACCATCAATCTCCAATTATTAAGTGACCTCTATGAAAACAAAATGCCTGTTATGTGTTACCGAAGGGGTCACTTAAAAATTAGGGATTGATGGTGAAAACGGGCATTAATCTCCTATACATAAGTGTTTGATACACATCAACAACAACTCAGTGAACCACAGCTTGTCTAGAGTACCTACTTTGTCTGTAGATTAATCTAGTCTCATCTACGTCGTCTAGTTGGTCCATTTCCACCGAGATTGGTCTGAACTAATTTAGATTAAGCTATCTCTTATTGATCTCTGCCAACTGTGGCGACTGATTGGCGTAGTGGTTGAGGAATTACTTCGCTATGACAAAAGTTTCTGGTTCGATCCCTGCATATACAAACACTAGCTTTCCGCCCGCGGCCTCGCCCGCGTGGTATTTTGTCTGTCACAGAAAAACTTTATCGCGCGCGTCTCTGTATAAAAAACCGGGATAAAAACTACCCAATGTCCTTTCCCGGGACTTTACCTATATCTATGCTTTTCATCAAAATCGGTTCAGTGGTTTAGGCGTGAAAGCAACAGACAGACATACAGAGTTATTTCATGAGCCAATTCTCGGAGTTTAATTAAATCTGTTAAAATGATAATTTAATGATACTAAAAATGGTTGAAGCAAATAAAAAAAAGTATTGTGAATCTGTCTTTTCAATTTTAAATTATCAGTGAAAACTCATAGGCTTGTGTAAGACTTATTATTTTTATTCTACATGTATCATAATATAAGCTGTATGTTTTCCTAATAAAGAAAATAAAATAATAAATAAATAAAATCAAAATAACTTTTTAAAAAAAAGTGACTTAAGTACAACATTCTCATAGAAACTAGAATACGATACGTAATTGGACCTGTCGTTACGAATTATAACTACTGTTTTCTTAGTGTACCCACGAATGGCCAATATACAGGGTGACTGGAACTGAACCCGCCATAGCTAATAGGCGTAGGTATAGAGGAGGTCATTTGCTAATTATTGAACTTTACTTTCTATGACTAAAGTTTTATAGTTTAGGAGATATGTCAATTTTTATTACTTTTTTCAGATTTTTCCGAAATTTGACCTAAAAACTGCTTCAATTTTTTTTCTCGCGTGATTTCAACAGTTTTTTTATTTGATATTAATATCGAATATGTCTTTATTCAAATAAAATAAATTTCTGATCCAGATAATGATTAAATAGCTAGTTACGAGCCGCCAAAGTCTAACAAAAGTACAAACCACGATAAAAAATTCTACTTCGAATTTGATTGAAACAAAAATTAATGGTGATAATTGATTGCCAATAATCTTAAAAATATCTCCAGCTTCTCTTCTTTCCAATGATATATCACACGTTGTAATTAGATATTGAAATTTATCAAAAATTTAAAGTTTATGGAAGAAAATGGAGTAATAATACAAAAATTATCCATACTATTACTACTACTAATTATCCATAGAATTTTTTTAATTTTTTTATCTTTACAATGTGATTATTATTTTTAAATTCATTTTTCAAAAAAACACGAAAATAGTTATGAAAAGGAGTAAAGCAGAAAATATGAGTTGTTTGAAGAAACTTTGTATGGATAATTTTCGTAAATTACTCCATTTTCTTCCATAAACTTTGAATTTTTAATAAATTTCAATATCTAATTACTACGTGTGATATATCATTGGAAAGAAGAGAAGGTAGAGATATTTTTAAGATCATTGGCAATCCATTATCACCATTAGTTTTTTCTTAAATCGAAATCGAATTTGAATTTTTTATCGTGGTTTGTACTTTTGTTGAACTTTGGCGGCTCGTAACTAGTTATTGAATCATTATCTAGATCTGAAATTTATTTTATTTGACTAAAGGTTTATTCGATATTAGTATCAAATAAAAAAATCGGTTAAAATCATGCGAGAAAAAAAATTTAAGCAGTTATTAGGTCAAATTTCGGGAAAATCTGAAACAAGTATAAAAATTGTCATATCTCCTAAACTATAAAACTTTAGTCATAGAAAGTAAGGTTCAATAATTAGCAAATGACCTCCTCTATACGCGTATTAGCTATGGCGGGTTCAGTTCCAGTCACCCTGTATTAATACTCGAGTGACTGCTATTGTACGCGTCTGCTTCGTGCAAAAAATATTAAAATGTAAACAATTAAAATTGTATAAACTTTAAATAATCTATAGTTTTAAGGTTAATTTTGTATTTCTCTTGTAAGTGAATGTAATTCTTTTAGAGAAATAAATGTCTTAAACCATAAACCATTACTATCGCATTTATAATAGTGGTAGGAATTTGTATGCATGAACATTGAACATTTGTGTTTGAATTGGTCTAGCTAGATGTTGGATAATAATTCCAAAAAGTAATGTTTACCTTTATGATATACTTTGTTTGTTGCCTATAATACAAGTTTAGCTAATATAAAACACCAGACTAATATAAATATAGTCTCTATTCTAAGTCTCTTTAATATTAAAGGCAAATGTTGGATTTGGCCTACCGCTACTAGGATAACTAGTTAAGTTCTTATATTTACTCATTTTATACATATTATATGACTAGCGGCCGCCTGCGACTTCGTACGCGTGGATCCTGTTTTACCTCCTTAGGGGTTGAATTTTGCAAAATCCCGTTTTAGTGAGCACCTACGTTTTAAAAGGAACCCCCATGCAAAATTTTAGACTTCTAGCTCTTGTAGTTTCTGAGACGAGTGAGTCAGTCAATCAGTGATCTTTCGCTTTTATAGATATACTCGTAGATATTAATTACATTAACTTGATGGTTGCTAATCGAAAACCGATATTTGACGTACCTAACTATTATAACGATTCCCTTAAATACTCCTCTCACTTCAAATAAATTCCTCAGCCAAAGCCGGCGAGCAGAAAAGTGAGAAGTGGCAACCGTTTTTCATTTTAACAAATGGGACCTTTTTTATTAGGAAACTTTGCGTCGACTTTCAATATTTTAATGTCTGACTGGCTTATTGAATCCTAGGGTAATGTTTCTAGCAAAGTTTCTCTTAACCGATATCTCAATTTGGCGTCTAACTCCACTTTTCCACAGTTTTGAAATGAAACTTTTGATTTTAAAATTTTATTGGGCACTGAAACTGTTATGGCAGTTTTAAAATGCACGTTAAAAACGTTATAAAAGTGACACAACGGCTTTTTTGTAAAAATAGCAAATATTTTATCTTTAAACTACGTTTATTATTCGTTAAAGATTCGAATGTTGTAATTGCTTCGTTGAATGTGGATGTATCGAAGTATCCATGATCCTACCTAATGTTACTTATTGTAACAGAATAAAGCAGTGTTAGAATAAGGCCGATGGGGCAGCAAGGTTCTGGAATGGAGGCCGCGTACCGGAAAACGCAGCGTGGGACGTCCACCTACAAGGTGGACCGACGACATCGTAAAGGTAGCAGGGAAGCGCTGGATCCAGGCCGCTACCAAACGATCAACGTGGAAAGCATTAGGGGAGGCCTATGTTCAGCAGTGGACGTCCTATGGCTGAAATGATGATGATGATGATGAAAGCAGTGTTTAGGTTGACGCCATGTCGTCTAGTATTTACATCTCATACTTGATTGTTAGCACATTGAAAGCGTTTTGAGATAGACGATAAGTTAAACGATTTTTCCCAAATTCCTATTAACGACATTAAAGAGAAATTTAATCCATCCAGCTTCTAGATATTCCTTTAATAGTGAAGTAAGTACAAAAATTTTTTAATTATGCCATTTTTGGTAAATATTCAACACTTGATAAACTAATAAACGTTTCCAGGTATTCGGAATAGCTATTTTCTAATTTATTCTGATCTGTCCGACTCAGAAATTCATCAACTAATTTGCTTTACTAAGTACTAAGCTTTAGCCCGCGGCTTCACCCGCGTGAAATTTAGTCTGTCACAGATCGTCATAAATTATAGCCTATATGTTATTCTGGGTTATAAACAGTAATACTGTAAAGTTTCATCAAAATCCGTTCAGTAGTTTTTGCGTGAAAGAGTAACAAACATCCAGACATCCATGCGTAAGAAGTAAGATAATATTAGTAAGATATTAGTAAGATTAGGCTACAAATTAGTTCTTTCAAGACCTATTTACTGCAAGTTAACGAGTCTTTTGGTATATACTAATAGCCTCTAAATGTATATAATTAGTTTGTTAACTAAACAAATTCATTCTCAATCACCGGCAAGATGTACAAACAGTGTTAACATAACAGAAATTTAATTTCCGCCCTTCCTAATCTGGATAGATCTCGGACCTTCGAAACTTGTAATTAGCTGGCACCGTGAACGTCAACCTGTGTTTAGAAACTATACAGGGTGTAGCCAGAATGAGAACTCCTAAAGGAATTATACTTGGTTAAGTTGATTCTTTTAAAATAAAAGAACTACCCACGAAGAACGGGTTGTAGTCGATTTGCCACAAGGTCGATTTTTCACATTAAAAGTAAATTCGTCTCAAACGTGATAAAATAAAAAATTCATAAAATTCATTTATTTTTGCAAATAGGCTTTAAAAAAGCGCTTTTACACGTCCCAATATTAACCCTACCACTGCTTCGGGACAATAAATGGGCCAGTGCTGAGAAGAAGCAGCGCAAGAAACTCAGTCACTATTGTCAGCCTCCTTTTCAAGGTTTTACAGTCTTTAAAATATACAAATTATAGTCATAAGTATTGATGCGAGCTAGAGCGATAAAGTATATGAAAATACTCCAAAATAATGAAAACGAAATAATAAAAGTGTGATTGGACGTGCTTTTCTTCGTGACAAATCTACTTTGTGGCAAATCGAGAATAACTCTGAAGAACTCGCCTCAAACTAGGCAGAGCTAGTACCTATAGCAGAGTAAAATAGGAACAAATACTAGATTGAGTTATAAAATAATTTCTTATTTATCCTAACATTTACTCCAAGTGACTACACTTGAAGCTATTCAAGATGTAATTTCAGTAAGCGAAACACTAGGCCAAGAATGGTGATGATTATGTATAATTATTTTTTGTACCACCTAGCCAATCAGAAAGTTGAAGGACAGGGCACATTGCGAAAATAATTTAGTTGCTATACCAACTTACAAAATAATCTAATTACGTTGTTAGATAATATGAAGATAAGAAGTCCTTGTACGAGTACTTACTCCCTGTATAGTAACTAGGTAATAAAATATATTTCCACGATATTAGTTAAGCTGAAATTGGCAATTAATTACCTACGTCTAATAAATTGATTATCTATGTCTCACGAAAAAAGTACCGAACATGAGTTTCTTCTAGCAAGCAGGTTTTATTAAATGGGCGACAAAATGTCTCTGACTTACTAAATTAATTTTCCTTTTATGGGCTTACGATTCAATTAAAGTATGTTTGTACCTAACAATAATGTTCTCTCCCTGGATTGTCTAGTCAAGATCTCCACCACATAAATGCCGTTTTGATTTGGTATTTCTTTTCTGTGGTGTTCAAAGTAATATTCTCTGTCTACATACCCACTTAACATTAATTTATCATCATCATCATTACAGCCACAGGACGTCCAGTGCTGAACATAGGCCTCTAACAATGATTTCCATGTTGATCGATTGGTAGCGGCCTTCGTCCAGCGCCTTCCTGCTTACCTTTATTTTGTCGTCGGTCCACCTTGTGGGTGGACGTCCCACGCTGCGTTTTCCTCTGCTCTGCTGGAGCGAACCAGATTAACGTTAAATAAAGTAAATTAAAAAGTTCAAATTTTAATTTCAGCTGGTTAAGATTCAGCAAAGAGTTCGCTAGGTGCTCGTAAATCAAATGTGAGAATAATCGAGCAAATCGACAATTCCGCAAAAACTCGACTAATGAGTTTAGTTCTTATTGGCATTTACAAAGTTAAAGCAAGGAAATCCCATTTCAATTTCTGTGAAAGTTGCCCGAGCCTCGTTTGTGTAAAATTTCCCGCAAGTACATTTGAATATTGCTTTTGAACGGCACTTCAATACCTACAGAATGAATTTAACAAATAAAACATAGCCATTTGTATTCGGCATGCAGTCGGATATTTTTTTAATACATACGAGATGATCTATGTTTTTGACGTATACTAACAATGATAGATATTTTGAGAATAAAGAGAATAGACTATTGATAAAGATATTTTTGATCTACATCAGGTGATTACCTGATGGGACTCGATGTTAGCGTTTACTGCCGTTCATGGTGATTGTGTTAAAACTATGGGGTTTAGCGTCAACTGATTCGAATCTATACAGATGAATGCCATTTGGATTATTTCGTATGCAAATTAGACGAATGGCAATTTAAAAGTTCCCAGTTCTCGTGCAACTCTATAGAGTATTATATGCTAGTGGGGCAGGAAAGTTCTTGAGTGGCGACCACGAGCCGAAAGACGTAGCGTGGGCAGGCCTCCCACTAGGTGGACCGACGATCTGGTGATGGTCGCGGGAGGTGCCTGGATGCGAGCGGCGCAGGATCGGTCTTCGTGGAAATCCTTGGGGGAGGCCTTTGTCCAGCAGTGGACGTCTTTCGGCTGAAACGAACGGACGAACGAATATGCTAGTATGTTTAACTTAAAATAACCTTTATTTTATTGTTTTTGAAATAAAAACATAAGCGTTCTTAAGCCATCAAAAGTGTGTACTTTGTAAACGAAGTTGCCAGTTGAAAGGTTTTAATGTACAGGCAGGCCTGTTCATCTCCGCGAGTTTACATCGAAAACAAAACACGCACGATGGCCCACCTACAGGATACGATTCGACAAGGCCTCACATACGACCGAACATTGACTCACGCACGCGTATTCTTGTGTATGATGGAAGAAAATGGTGTACTAAATACTGTGCAGTATTTAACTGCCTAAATAATAATAAAAACACAGAATGTACTTTTTTAAGTTGCCTCAAGACACTGAGAGGTAAATAAGTAGTTAATATTATTCATGATAATTCATGCTAAATCATGTATTTCCTCCGCCATTTTCCGCAGTTTGGCACCTCACGTCACATCATTTTACCGAAGTCAGCCCTATAGCTTCGGCGCAGTGCCGATCACTGACGTTTGTCGACAAAATGGTGCTTGACTCTTGAGACAGGCTAAATTATACCATATTGTTAATGACATTGAGCATACATTTTTTTAAATACCTTCGCGAAGTAAAACTTCTGTACGTAGTACTTATTATTATTCTGTGGTACAGGCTACAGCCAATTAACTATACTCTGTACTATCAAATACTTAATTAGGTTGTATTTTGCAGCAATAATAGAGTCTGCAGTGCTGTCGACTGTTTCTCAGTAAGTCACTAAGCAGGCTTCAAGTAGGCCTCAAGTCAACCCATTTCAGAATGAAAACTTCAAAGGCTTTTCAAAGCTTACTTAGGTACACTGAGAAACCCACGCTCTATGCAGCTTAATTGAAGCAATCAATTTGTTTCACAAGCTCAAGAATTAATTTAGTCTTTTACCCACTATTAAAATGAAAAGTATTTTAAGTAAATGAAGTAATTTTGTTGCGAAGCTATCAATTATGATTGGACTAGAAAGGCGCAGGATTTTAATACATTTTGTTTGTTTATTTAATCAAACAGATTTTAAATTAATTATTTTCTGAGGTTCTTGTTGCAAAATAGGACCTTAATATAACATCTTAAGGCACCATAATGTTGATGTTTTTTAGCTTGATGTATGCCGTATCTACATGAAAGATGGTGGTATTAAATTTAAAATTAAAATGAGAATTCTTTAAATAAATCCTTCTTTCTTCATCTTACGGTGTGAAATGGGAATAACTGGAAAATTCTGGATGAAATTCACTTAAAGATCGGCATTTGTTTTTATTAAAGGCGTTTAGAATTCTGCTGAAACGAATGTTTTGGTAGATTCTCGAAAGTATGCACCTAATGAAGTAATGTCTGAAATAAAATAATCATATCAGTAATAATTCAAATAATAATTTTGTCACTTTGCATGTTTAAGAAGATGTCTGAAGAATAGGGTCTTTAATATTTTTGTAGTCACAGCTTTTAAACAATATTCGTTTCAACTTCGAAAAATTGGTGAGGTACCTACATGGCCAATGGCCATGTTATTGCTTTCTTTGAATCCATGCATATGAAATGCGTTCACTTTTATAATAAACTCAAATATTTAAAGAAAAAAAAACTTTTAACCGACTTCAAAGAAAGGAGGAGAGTAGGTATTGATTTGAAGTGCAAAAATTAATTTACTGAGTATACGGGACTCCGTGGATAGCTTCCATAGAGCATATTTTTCTTCTTTATGTTTTGATGTCTGTCATCTTATTGTCAACTGATTCTATAGACGGGCGTAATAGCATGGTGTTTTAATTGATGAAATATAATTCAGTTTAAAAAGGAAGAAATATATTTTATTTACGCCCATATTTTAATAGAGGTTCCCAATACCATTAAGTATGTTTTTTATTGCACAAAAGGCAAAGACACATCGTTGGCGATGCCGCACGCGTTGCGCCCGCGCACCAGGTAGTAATAGCCTTTGTCCCCGAACTCTTTGCCCCACGAGTTCTTTATTATCCAGTACTTGACTCGGGGCTCCTTTGGGTTTTGTGGCACTGAAAAATAAATCAAATATTTTAAATCAGTTCAGTAATTTAGTTTTTATATCAAAATAACTGGAAAATATCATCCCAGTAAACGAAGTTGCAGAATTTGCCTTTTCATTGACTTTGAGTGACTTTCAGAGATTTTCAGTGGCGTTTATGGTCACTGTGTGAATCTAAAACAGTCCCAAAGGCCTGCCTATCTTCACATAGGCAGGTCTGGCATTAACATATTAGCAATTGATATCTGTAGTGCGCTCTTTCTCTCTGGGTGTCCACGGAAGACCAGCGTAGTGGCATTCCCGAGTTGCTACGACACATGCTGAGTGGCCCGCCTTTTTAGTATCATGTTTAAGTACTTTTTTTTATTGTTGTAAATTAATAATGTGTGATACTGAATAAACATGTTTTCTTTCTTTCTAATAAAATACCATGGACAATTATTTAAATGTCTTACCATATTCGTTGTATCCCACGATCAAGACAGAATGATTCGGTGTCTCTGGGTCACAGTATTCCTCTTGTGGTTCATCGATACCTCCCTTGTATCTAGCCATAGATGCGGAGTTTATCCCTGTGGATAAATGATAATTATTTAATTGAAAATAATATTTTGTAATAGGATACCATTGTGCTGAATAATTTCACACGTAAACACGTCATAATTATAGCAAAGCAAATGTATGGGTTATCTTGTTTTTCCATGTAGATAACTATTTTGGTTAAATGCCACACTAAAGGGTAGACTGCGACAATTACTTAGTCTGGACTTCAAAGAATTTTTTTCTAGAATCTCTCACATTTCCATTTTGTTCATTTTCACGTTGCGTGTTATGATTCTATGAAAAAGTTTTATTAACCGTCTTCAAAAAAGAAGAGGTTCTCAATTTCATAACATTGTTAGTTAATTTTGCAATAATAGGGATGTTTCCTGGGTAAAAAAGCAAGAGTTTTAATTAGTTCGTCAGTTAGCTTATCAAAAACTACTCGACAAGTATTTTTCACTTTTTGAAACTAATGAAAATGTAAAAAGATAAAGCGTGCCAAAGTTCTAAAGAAAAGGCTCGTGACGTCAGTGAGTGCGTAAAAGTGCAGCACTTTGTGACGTCGCGCGGAACTTCAAAGCACTATAACTTTGTAATTATTTGTTTGATTGTGTCCAATACTTTTTTATATTAAAATTGACGGACTAAAAAAATTTTTTTAGGAAACTAGCTTAATACACTCGTAGGTAGCTGGTAATAGATAAATCTATGTTATGTATACCTGCAGTTACCGGTCCATATCTATACAGCCACTCTGCCATCAAGTCTTCATCAGAGTTCACCCTTCGGAAGCCAATCACCGGAACTGGTAGAACATTTACAAAGTTATGCTCAGGTCTTGACCATCTGCAGTTGTTTTGGCCGTTCTCGTATGGATAGTAGTCATTGTCGCGGAGTATCCCGCCCAATTGGGTTACTATATGCCTGTAGAAAGTAAGCATCATTTATATCATTTAGTTTAAAAGAGGTTTGCTTCTATACGTATCATATTCTCTACAAAGACTGTTATGTTGGTATAGTTAAGTAGGTAATTGTTTCCACCTGTGACTATTCCGTAATGACTTTTACAACTTTTGCACATAACCTCGATCACAATCAGTAAATCTTGAGTGCTAGCTAAAATTATCTCCAAGTAGAGCTAGTTTATAAAACCAAAGTTTTAAAGCTGGATTACATCTCTGTCAAACTTCGTCCAAAACACCAGTTATCGTTATAGTTACGGTTAAAGTCAGGTGGTGCTAATTAATCCACTGTCGATGCACAGACGTTGGTTCGTTAAGCTAAACACGATGGCCTCAAGTTCCTAAAAATAGAGACGATTTTGCGACAAAAAATATTTAAAAAAAACCCTTACGAATATGATTTCAACAGAGAAGCGTCTCCGCAACCATTTTTGAAGGGGCTGCAGTCGATAAGGAACTGTTCAGATAAGAGTTCCTTTACACCAGTGTAGATCATCACATGACTCTCGACTGCACCTGGAATAGATATTTTTCATCATCATCATCATCATCATCATCATCATCATCATCATTTCAGCCATAGGATAGGACGTTCATTGCTGAACATAGGCCTCCCCCAATGTTTTTCATGTTAATCTATCGGAAAATGCAGCGTAGGACGTCCACCCACAAGATGGACTGACACATCATAAAGGTTGGACGCAGGCCGCTACCAATAGATATTTTTAGTATACATTAATTAGGAATTTGGAATCCTAATAAACGGCACCAATAAAAACGCAACCAGTGAAGGTGCAGTTTGTCCCGGGGAAAGTTAAACTGTCATTGGACCCGCAAAGAAATTAATCAGAAGAACATACGAGGAGTTCGAAGTAAAGGTTCGACTTCCTTCCACATTCACAAATATTTCCAAAAATTGCAATATTTAGCTCATAATATAAATTTCAAAATTTTTACAATACCTATCAGATGTTCATCGTATCTCCTATATTTGATTCTCCCTTATTTTATTTATTTCATTAATTAAACCATGGTGCTTTAAAATTCATAAAGTTATCAAGCTTATTACAGCTTAGGTATACTCGAACTTATCTCAATATACCTACATAGTAGGTACGAGTTTATGGTAAGCTAGTAACTCCGGTATTTCATTTCATGGTTGGCCTACTGCCATTGCACTATGCAAATGAATATAATTGCTGTGTTTAGCCCTCAAAGGAGACCCCTCAAAGGCCCGGTCGAGGAGTTTGCCTTTATCAACGCTCAATCAAGGCATCTCGCCAGATATGTGTGCTTACTAACACAAATCTGTCCTAGAATGTTCCATCATCTAGAATGTTCAACGGATCGTGGGTACGAGGTATTTTGTAAGCTCTCGATTGGAGCTCTTGTTGTTACTACTTGTAAGAATGGAGTCAAGGAAACAACTTTGAAGCTACCATAAGCGTCTCATATGGATCAAAACATGGCAGAATTTATTTTTTAAAATTTTCGTCTCCCATTTGTATGTATAAAGGTGAGTAAAGACTAGAGCAATTACTTGTAATAGAACAAAGAGCGCTCTATGTATTCTAGGTATCACCCTGTCACGAACCAAACTTCGTATGTTTCACCTGTATTGTGTAATTCGTAAGAACGTTACATTACATAGAAATGCTCTAGCTGGTCTATATTCATGACAAAGATGACAGAAGAAGAAAATTAAAGCCACCAAAATAATTGGTGTTTATGTTAGAATTTGAAAAGAAGCATTGAAACAATAAAATCCCTAGGAAATTCACTTACTCGTATCATATAGAAAAGGATTCTTCTTCATTATTTACTAGATTTTTCTTCGCTGTAAGCAAACTGAAAACTCATAAAATTCTTTATATTCTTATGAGCTTGAGGCAGTTGTTGTTTTTCCAGAAAAAGCACATTAATGTAAACCATTTCAAGCTGGCACTGACGAACTATTTTAATACAGAAACTCTTACTTAAGCAGTAATTAAGACACATAATATCAATGGTGATGGTAGGTAATTGATATTGCTGTTCCCTGATGGTTCATAGGAAGTAATTAATTACAGCGGTAATCACGACACTTAAGATCGTTTATAATTAACGACATATTATTATGTCGCTTCATAACTGGTTGCTTGGTAAGTGACCAAGAAGCTGATATGAAATTGTTGAAATTTCCGGGAAAATTCGAAAAAAAAAAAAAAACTTTTTCCTATCCCCAAAAACAAGGAGCTCTGCATATTAAGATACGAAGTTTTTTATATAATATTTTATAATATTGTTTAGCTGTCTCAACAGATGCTCTAGTTAGAGGTCCTATTGCGTAGATACTTACAAAGATGTTATTTCATATCGTAAATTCATGTTTTTTTTTTTTTTTTTATATTTATTAGGTATATACTACAGTTGACAATCGAGTTTTGTTAGTAGATACTTAAGTATGAAGTTAAATCTCGTTTTGTTTGTTGTAGAGGGTTAGCTAAATAAATGTTGGAATATCTATCTATGATTCAATTAATTATACGAAATAATTGGTAATTAATAAAATTATAATTACCAACAATAGCGAAAGCCCAGCAAGCAGCACAATTTAATTGATTCTTCACCGGCGAAACGGCGTCTTTTTGCCTCCAGTCAAAATAATTTGGCACAGGACCATCATTCAAAGGTTTACGACCAGGTAAGAGACCTCCTTCTTCAATGTTTGAATGATTTCCTTTAGCATGTTCAATTGGTTTAATATCCAACGTGCTTGGTAATGAGTAACCTTGACAAACCACGAGGACACCGCAAAGAATGTACAGCAACATTGTGGCGCTGTGTACAAATTTTGTTATGTTTTTATATCTTTCCAAAAGAATCCTGGCTATGTCAGGTTTATGGTGTGTTTTATTATTTTTGTTTATGACTTTTTCGCGCATGTCGGGCATTCTTGTGTGTTAGGTTTTAGGTGCATGTGTAATTTTAGGTGCTATGCACACGTGAAAAATTGGCTGATATTTTTGAATTGTGATGTTGTTTGTTTTTCTTTACATAGTTTATTGAACGTTATAAACTAGCTGTTCCATAATGTGTTAAAACTTATCATGTGTCTCTCTCATCTATAGTTCTGAATCCACAAAAGCCTAAAACACGAGTCAATGATCATTATCTGGGAAATCTTACACGGTCCCAAATGAGATTGAAAGGAATTTCCTGTTTTTTTTAATGCTAATTCTCATTGGTTTTACTGTTTTGTATATTACTTTGCACTCAACTTTATTGTGGTATTTTATGTACATATGTATACTTATTAAAAAGGTGCAATTTTGCAACAAAAATGTAGAATAAGCTGTAGACTATACAATCGATAATGATTAAACATTCATTTGAAATAATTATCTTTATATCCATCGCTCGTCATTTGCTTGTGTCCATACAATGGCAGTGTCAATATTAGCGCAGCCCTATTCACGAGGCTTTCCGTCGAATCGTGAATTATAACATTGTTTGAAATTATTCGCATTTCCTCCAATCGTTCGCTTTTAATATTCATTGCTATGTATTTTTGTGCGGTTTGAGAGTTAGATTTGTTTACACATAAATGGTTTATTCATAATTATTTTGAGGGATAATACAGTGTGAGTCACGTTAAAGTGTACATATGAAAATAGATGAAACTAGACCTATTTTTATCGACAAAAAAGAGGTCAAAAAATTTTTGAGATTTTTTTTTAATTTTTTATAGAATTTTTTTTCTTCCAATTACTTATTGTAAAGAAAACGTAATAACTTTTAAACTAAACGGTATATCCTGATAAAATAAAAACAGTAATAATGCTAAATAACAGGCGATACTAAAAAATACATAAAATACACAAAAAAGGCCAACAAATAATATAAAATGATACTTTTTGAAAAAAATCTGCTTTAAAATTCGTGTTTTTTTGGTTATTTGATAAATTTCTCCAAAAAATGCCCCTATAACAGGTGGTTTTTATTACTTTGTATTATTCTCAATCGTATTATCTTTGTAAAACCAAAAATCGCATGTCTCTAACCCTATCACAACATTTGCTATGATCGTTTGAACAAAGGCCTGCCACAACATTATTCTCCGCTACAGTTAGAGACAATTTTAATTTTAACTAAAATGCTTATTTTACTTCGAAATCTTTTGTTTTTATTTGAAATCTAACTTGTCTGTATCAAAATTACAAATCTAGAGCCATTTTCAGTTTCGTTGTTAACGAAGCGTTGAATGGCGCGCCCGGAGAGGCTTAGTTCAAACGATCATTGCAAACGTTGTGATAGGGATAGAGACTATACGATTTTTGGTTTTACGAAGGTAATACGATAGAAAATAATACAAAGTAATAAAAACCACCGGTTATAGGGGCATTTTTTGGAGAAATTTATCAAATAACCAAAAAAAACACGAATTTAAAAGCAGATTTTTTTCAAAAAGTATCATTTTTTATTATTTGTTGGCCTTTTTTGTGTATTTTATGTATGTTTTTAGTATCGCCTGTTATTTAGCATTATTACTGTTTTTATTTTATCAGGATATTCCGCTTAGTTTAAAAGTTATTACGTTTTCTCTACAATAAGTAATTGGAAGAAAAAAAATTCTATAAAATTTAAAAAAAAAATCTCAAAAAATTTTTGACCTCCTTTTTGTCGATAAAAATAGGTCTAGTTTAATCTATTTTCATATGTACACTTTAACGTGACTCACACTGTATATGTAATTTAAGCACATAGATCGACTTATATTAATTTATGCTCGTACATAGAGACCAATAAAAGTATTAACTGCAATGATTTTAACTAAGGCAATTTTTTTTAAATTGGTGATAGAAAATACAATCCTGTCTGCCTGTCTGTCTTCCTTTCACGCCTAAACCACTGAACCGATTTTGATGTCTGACATAAAGATAGTTTGAGGACATAGGATAGTTTTTATCCCGGTTTTTGATAAAGTTTTTCTGTGACAGACAAAATTCCACGCGGGCGAAGCCGCGGGCGGAAAGCTAGTAAATAATATTTACTTTTTGAATAGACCTAGACTACTTGACATTTTTATCATACCGAGACTTCTTACTCCGGTAATATGGAGGAGCTTTATCAAATTAGTGCTATTCAAGAATCCATAAATAACCTCATACATATTACTATACGCCCTCAACCCCGATAATATTCTCGAATAATATGCCATATTACTTTTCTGGTTCAATGGGATAGTCATCTTGAACCGATTTCAGCGTGATTAGGCATTAGGCAGCTAATCCGAGTTAGTTGTTTGGATATCAACTAGTGGAGGTAATGTACAGCAGTCTCACGCCCGTATTCACAAACATTACTATGAGGTCTCACAGTGCGCGTGGTCGCACAGGGTGACACACGAACCAATAAGCAAGCATCATTTGTGAATACGGGCGCCAGTTTATAATATAGTCACAGGGCCGTAAGAAATGAATCTATACATCTATACGTAGGGGAGACTGAGGAGAGTTAAGACAAAGGATTGTTGTGACAATGTCGATTTTTAGAAACCTAGCCGAGACTTGAACTAAAATGTAGTGCACATTTTTAGTTCAAGTCTCGCCTAGGTTACGAGCTCGCTAGTGGTTAATAAGTTCCAATCACAACTCTCGTCTCCTCGATTTTCAAAATTGGTGTGTAATCCAGTGGATAGAAATGAAGAGTGACAATAATTATAGTAAATTTTCGTTTGTTTTAAGTTATATAATGTTAGCACCCGCGGATTGGTGCGCAAAATTGATCGCGGACGAGGAACGTTCCTGATTGGCTGTTGGACTCGCGCATTGAGACGTTGAGCGAAGAAATTTGTAGCAGGGAGATGGTATATGGCCGCCAGTTCTCGTGATGAGCTGTGTATCAATGTTACAGTGTCTAATATTCCGTTTTCTGTCAAGGTACACCTAGACGTCCAGAGAGAAATTATCCTTCCTGCGAGCAGATTATTTGGTAAGTTTAACATTCACTATAAATTGGTAACTTTAACGTTTGTAGCTACACCTAAAAAAGGCTAAATGCGATTAAAATACCTCTCATAAATCTAAATTCAGTATCCTTTTTTTTGTTGTCAAGCAAAGTTCATAAGGTTCCCCACCTTATGAAGACAAAAAAAGAAAACTATTCCTTTTATCAGATACGTAATGTCCACTTTAGAATGTTTCTCTCTCCTCAATATAGCATAGAACGAACCTACTGGTTATATTTTGACTACAGCATAGTTCCACTTATCGGCAGCTGGGCTGAATGGCCGCCGAAAGTATCGCGAGTCCTCTTGACAACTATCTCCGAGTTTTAATTGGTCAATTTAACTTCAACTGCTACAGTTTGACCTGGGTTAGGGCTGTCGAACGAGATTTGAATTTGAATTCAATGTCATACGTACTTGAACACCTGTTAAAATGATTCGTAAATTAAAAATTAAAAAACAAAAGACAACTGTGAACTGGAGTTCATTGAACGAAGCTCAATTATATGTATGAAGCTGTTCGCACCACATAATTTTAAACTTTAATATTTAAAGTGAAAAAAGGTGTTCATTACCCTGAAAAATTCAATTAATCGTAATTACACATATTGTTCCAGGAAACTGCTGTTTGGTTTCTATGTGAGCTCTGTTAGGTGTTCCCGAATTCCCGGAATAAAAATTTAATTAATTTGCCGACGTACCATCGTTTTTACCATCTTGGATAGCAACTACATTACCCTTTTATTCAAAGAAAATCTACACCATATTCTTTTATGTAATTACAAGTATCATGTTTAAATTATATAGCAAATAATGTCAATTACAGGTTTTCCTTAGTTACATAGTAAACTAAATGCAAGTCGGATATAATGATTTAACTTTTGATTTTGACTTATGGCTTTGTGTAAACCCAACTCGCTACCGCTGTATTGCACATTGGTGTACACCAACTTCCGTACGCATCGGATTTTAATGCAGTTTTCAGCAATAGACAGTAGAGTTATTAACCAGAAGAGTATAATGTAAAATCGGGAAATCCGGGTCGTTTCGCGGGTAGTATCAATTCAATAAATTAAATAAATAACAGCAGTCAATCGAATACTTGGCTAAAATCTATATAAATAAAAATAAATTGATGTTCGTTAGTCTGATTAAAACTCGAGAACAGCTGGGCCGATTGAGATGATTTTGGTGTTAAAATGTTTGTCGTAGTCCAGGGTAGGTGTAAACGGTGAGCAAATAAGGCAAGATTTGCTTATTTATTGCCTTTAAGGCGGAACAGAGTTCGCCGGGTCAGCTAGTAAAAAATAAACTTAAATTCAGTTTATTGCCAACCCTGAATCTAAGCGTCTAACTTTAGACGTTCAATCGCTCTAGCCCTAGGGATTTCACCTGTATTATTGCCGCGAAGGCAAATTTAGCGAAGTCCTCTACGATTGGCCTTGAGTCCAAACTTCGCTTGCGGTAAGTTCGAGAAGCTTGCGAATATACAGGGTGTAGAAAAACAATCGATCAAAGTAATTTTCGCAAATTATTATCAGATGCGTATACCTATGTACGTATGAGTAAAAGCTGGACAAAGGCCTCCCCAAGGATTTCTATAACGACCAATCCTGCGGCGCAGCCCGCATCCAGGCACCTCCCGCGACCTTTTCCAGATCTAAAAACCACCTAAGAGTATAGTATAGAAATTAATATGAAAATTACAGCAGCTTAGACTACAATGACGATGATTTAAATAAATTAATAATTAATGATTTTAATAATTCATTTTCGTATAAATTAATAAAATAACATTAATATAACCCACCAAGGCCGTATTTGAACAGTAAATGTAGAAACAAACCTTTAGTTTTCACATTATCATTTATTTGTCTCCCATGAGACATTTGATACTGTGAAACCCTCAATAGTTCTATGATCAAAACACTACAAAGCTTGAATCTTTCAAGAAAATCCTCACATTTTATATATTTCAGCTCTGAAATTCAAAAGTTCTTACGTTCGTAGCTACGGTCTTAAAAATGGCAAAGTGTCCTCACTTATTTGCTTGAAAATCTGCGATCTCGAAGCCTTTGAGTGTCTGTACCGGTTTTTGCTTTCTTCCCCGTAGATGCTAGTGCAAAATATTAATATTTCTATGTGAATGCTAAAATATAAAAAGAGTATGGACGATAGTACGTAATATTATAGATACCGCTTTTAAATGAAGTAAAATTCACGTGCCTAAAAGCAATAAAAATGCTATAATTTTTTTAAAATTAAAAAGCATTCATGTGCCTTCAAAAATAATTATAATATTGATACTTAGTTTTAAGCACTTTTAGTTATAGTAATTCCATGTATGCGTGTTTGTCTTGTTGGTTGTCAGATACGCACTTGCGGGTTGATTATGTATGTTACATCTACATTATATTTATACGCACTCGTAAGTTGTTTTTTTAGTTAAAATGGAAATATTGTTTTATATTGTGTGTCTCACCTGAAAATCAAATCTAGATTGAGAGAGTCGCACACTCTAGTCTTTAGACCACGATGGTGATATTTTAAAACACGATAAATATGAAATTGCACCTTATAATTTAATTCTATTTACCTTTATAAGGCTTCTTTACATAATTACGAAGAGAGTGTCTGGTAAATAATAAACCGTATCTTTTGTTATAGCATTTTATACGTCAATAAATTTAATATTTACGGCTCAAGCCTCTTGAAACTAATTCAGTATTTCAAGAGGAAAATTAAGCGGAAATAAAACGAACGATGACGGTAAAAGTGCAGTTTCCCGGCGCGCATTAACATTATTTTAAAATATTTCACACTGCCACTAGGAATGCCAAACTTTTAATAATCAAATACAGGACAAACCTTTTCGAAGTTGTTTACACTGACCAGTTCTACCAGACATTGCAATATTTCTGTACCGATAAATGCCAATTTTGATATGATTTTGTGCAAAAAGACCTATAAATAGTAACAAAATAAACATTTGTTACTTAAGTTATAGGATACAACGAAGCGATCACGATATCAAAATCATTGTCTAAAGTTACAAAGAAGATTATGTGTACGGTTTTATAATATAACCCTAATATGCTACAATGTTGTAATTTGGTAATAAACACAAAATATCGTGCATCGTACCTATTTATAGTAAAAAAAATCATTGTCTGGTCACCCTAGTGCCACAGAAGCCATGTTGTGTTCTCGTTTTCTTTATTTTTAATTAAATGTTATGAAATTATTGCACGTTTCGTTCGGCGGCGGCGACAGACAAATGAAAGTTTCCCGTATTTTAGAGTAATTACAATATGCTTGTACGAGCAGTGGAGTGTGATTTGCCAGTCTGCTAGTTCGTACGCGTTTTAACATATTCGTTAACAATATTTTAGATGTGGTAGTTATAGTTAATTATGGTAACTGAGTTGCACCACCTAATTTTGACCGTAACTTTAACGATAACAGGTGTTTTTTGTATGGAGTTTAACAGACTTTTGCCATTTGTTAAAGTTAAAGTAAGATGGTGCAACACAGCCTTAACGTCAGACAGATTTAGCTTTGGAGGAACTAGTTTGTATTAAAATGTTTCAGCTCAAGACTTCGTAAATTCAAAGTCAATTCTATCCTGAAAAAGAACTCTACAAAACGGGACTTGGCGTAGTAATAAAAGTTAATTTCTCAATCTAGCCTCGAGACAAATATGAACTCAGCAAAAACTTCCAGGAAAGGCAGATATTGAAAATGTTTCAAACATAATATTGCCTTTTAAACTTGGGCTATTTTGAAACCAACTACAACTTGTAATTTTTTCTCTCGGAATATTGTTTTATTCTAAGTTCATCGTGTCCGGGCGAAGTTCCTTTTCATTATAACCACCCTGGCAATTATTCGACTTCGAGATGAATTCCTGACTCTGTTGAATTTATTCTAACTTGCATTCTTTGAAAAAATAGGGTTTGCTGGGGCGTTGATGAGGGCAAGCAACATTATAGGGAAGTGCAGAAGCATCAGCGATTCCTTTTTAGTATATTGTGGTTAAAAAAATTAGCTATAAAGACTATTTTGGCGCAAAAATCTTGAGATAGTTGTAGAATAATAATTATTACAGAATAATAATAAGTACTACGCTAATACGCACATGGAAGAGATATTATAAGTCCCAAATATGTAGTTAGTCTAATCTAACACTAATGGCATAACATATAGGTAGCACTTTAGGACATCCAACATTTTATGAATAACTCAATAGGACCGACAGATAGATTAGCGTATCATAAACCACGAAATTCCTTTTCGGAGAACATTTTTTACAGCTTGAAAAGGCATTTCGTAAGGACCAAGGACATTGTGATATAGCAATTTCTGCGTAGTCTGGTAGTCTGCGAGAAGCCATGACCTTTTTCCCATCCATGATTTATGGCGTAGTTACACTATACGCAAACTTGATCGAACAAAAGCACGCGCACGGAGGTATGGCGAAACGAACTGAGCTGCGTGTTTAAACCTGATTCGATCAAGTTTGCGCATAGTGTAAATGCGCCATTCGTCGTTTAAGCCAAATGACGTCCACTGCTGGACAAATGCCTCCCCCAAGGATTTCCATAACGTTCATCCATTCGCACCAGGCTACTTCCCGCAACCTTTACCAGATAGTCGGTCCACCTAGTGGGTGACCTGCCCACACTACGTCTTCCGGCCCGTAGTCGCCATTTAAGAAATTTTCTGTCCTAGCGACCATCAGCTCTATGAGCTTTGTGCCCCGTCCACTGCCACTTGATTTTAGCAATTCTGCGGGCTATGTCGGTCACTTTGGTTCTCCTGCGGATCTCCTCATTTCTGATTCGATCAGCGAAACTCCGAGCATAGCATGCTCCATAGCTCTTTGGGTGACCTTGAGCCTTCTTTTGAGGCCCATAGTAAGCGACCACGTCTCAGATCAGTATACCATAACTGAGAAATATTGCAATGTCTCGTAGAATTTAAAAGCACAATTTACGTTGGTTATGAATAAATAATCCAATTCCAACTGTTCTATTAAACCTACTGAATCTAACCTACTGTAAGAGCAGCAATGGCTTGTAATTAGCGTTTTTACTGGCCGTTGTAATGTTTGCTTTGTGCAATTCCTGGCGCAAAGTTAATACTTTACGAGCATTTTATTCACAGAAGCGCGGTATTCGTAACAGTATTATTTCACCCTGTCGCCTGTTACGAGGCCAAGATATTGTATCTATTTAAAGATCGTCAAGAAATGTTATACGAGGTTTTCTCAGAAATGAAAAGGTAAATATAAAATACCAAGTAACTAAAAAGTTTATTTAAAGTACCTACATATTTTAATGTATTTGCGCAACAAGTTTGGAACTTTATACTTTTAATGCAATTTAAAGAATTCGACTAGCAAATGCACGTCAATGGTAGAGAAAGTTAAATAAAATCTTATCATCAACATCATCATCTCAGCCATAGGACGTCCGCTGCTGAACATAGGCCTCCCCCAATCAATAAAAAAAATCCCCCTAATAGAAAAGACAATAAAATCTTATGCTTGGCTGAAATTCTTGATGGGGCCATAAAGTACAATACTTTTTAGTTCTTGCGGTCTCTTTGAACAATGCTTCCTGGAAAGGAAATTCTCTGTCGGTGCAGGTGTTCGGTATTATACCGCAGCAATATTACGGAATGCGGCAATTGTAGAGCAAATCTTGTTTTTATTGTTGCAGTTTGAGAAACGGTGGGAAATTGTCTTTGACGACAAGTGTTGCCTCCAGTTAACTTTTATTTATTATTTATTTGATGTTTGCTCACTATTGTTATTCTGTATCTATAATTGTATGTAAAAGTGTTTGCAATAAATAATGATACATTTTAAACTTAAGCTAAGTTGTCGAGTGGCAACCACGGGCCAGAAGGCGTAGCGTGGGCATGCCTCCTACTAGGTGGACCAAAGATCTGGTGATGGTCACGGGAAGAACCTGGATGCGGGCAGCGCAGGACCGCTCGTTATGGAAAACCTCGGAGGAGGTCTTTGTCCAGCAGTGGACGTCATTTGGCTGAAACGGACGAAACATATTAAGTATACTTTAGCACTTGGTTTTCAAGGCTAGTTTTTACAGTTTTTGATAATTGTGACAGATTCTAATTTGTTTATATTGTGTTGTTTATGTAAAATTAATTTAACCTAGTTAATGTAAGGCATCGTTTAGAAAGATACTGTGTTCTGTTTACAAGCAAAATTCTTAATTTTCTTACAAGTTAAGCAAAATTTCTTATAAATTTTTGTTGTAATCAACAAGAATTCATTTAACCAGTAAACTTCTAGGAATATACATGTAGAGCTAGGGTCTTTATTTTTCAAGTAATTAATTAAATTGTTTTGACTGTACCAGCCTTTTAGATATGACGGTAACAAAATCTATTTAAGAGGAAGAAAAAGAGAAACAAAAGAATAGCCAAATTTGTTTATTAATAATTAATATGTCTCAGGAAGTGAGTTCCTAATTAGTCTCAACCGACGCACTACTAGAGTCTCTAAAAATCCAACCGCACTGTCCTTGGTTCGCTCGTAGTGGCAGCAGCGACAAGCAACGCTTGCCACGTCAGGTTCGGCGTCACGGGGCAGGCGTCAGACGATGGTCGCACAGCAGCGGTTCTCTTGACGGAGGAAGGAGCCCTGTAATCCACGTCATCGGTCGTTTTATTGAATGTCCGATTTTATAGTTTAGCTGCGACATCAGCTTTAAAGCGAAGCAGGGGAAAGATTTGTGCAAGAAATAGTAATTCATGATGCGGCAGCCAAACAAAATCAACTTTAAAAATAAATAATTCATTTTATCCACTAATACTGAGACTATAAGAATTTACTAAGTAGGTACTGAACTACTGAGTAAATATTTCACATTTGTTTGTGTAATATTCCTATTTTTAAGTACTAAAGTTATTTAATAATCAGCTTAACTAATTAAAGTAATCTATGGTAATAGTTAACAATATAATTTACAATTAAATAAAGTTTCTAAGGTGACATGCACAATTCGATGACCATCGAAGGTCAAAGGTCATGTCAGGAACCATTTTGACTTATCAGTGTCTTTATAATATAGGATATGGTCAATATGTTTGGGAAATAAGCCAAATACCCTCCAGAAGTCCATTCCCAATATAAAAGAGTGTTTTATGTTTGGGACTACGTAGGCTTTAAGAGTGTGAGTTTGTCCGTAAAAACTCACTGGAAGGTAGATGATTCCTAAAGAACTCAGTTTCTCGCCACCAGCCGTAACAAACTTAGAAGTGTCAGGTTGTTGAAGTTCATGACCAGCTTTTAAGAGGGATTCATGACATCCATTTCCAAGAATTGTGGTGGAAGAACCGGTATCCAACAAGCCAATTAGTGGTTTGCCATTAATAGAAACAGATACATAGGGTCGGGATACATTCATATCAGGAACATTGTTATCCTGGATTGAAGAGACAGCGTTGTAAGTAAAAAAAGAAGAAACAAAATTTAGCCAATTTTGCCACTCAGATGCATTGAATTTTTTAGATTTGTGAGTCAGCTTATCGGTGTCATTCCTCCAATCCAGGTTGACTAGTTTTTTTGGTTTAAATTACCACTTTTCGGGTTACAGTCAGGACAATTAGGATACTTGAAATCCTTTTTACCGCACCCAAAGCAGACAATGTATCTGTCTTTACGACAAGTTTTCAGTGTATGGCCGTTTATTCTGCACCTCCGGCAAAAGCCTTGTGAAGGATTCGGAGTAATAACATTAACATTATTGATATCGTCCGGTTCAGAATTATTTTCACTTTGTATGGCAGCTACTGTTGTATTTTTATAGTTAGTGTTATTGTTAGACCTGTAATTAGAATAAGGTTTATTTTGTTGATTTTTGTAATTGTTATTTGTAAAAGTTGTACTATGTTTGTAAGCGAATTCAGGAGCGAGCGTATTGCTAGATGCTCGAGGGGGCTCCTGAAAGGATGAGAATCTAGATTGTATATTTTTAAAATTTCGACATATTGATACCAGGTCGTCTATACTTTTAATTTCGGGAGAAGCAGCCAATGTATTAGCGTAACAGGGGCGAATATTATGAAGAATAACTTCTAATTTTTCTTCATCAGAAAAGGGTTTGGAAAGGCGAGAAAACAAGCCATGCATTATGGAAGTGTAAATTATAATATTTTCTTTTTCGCCTTGTGTGCGCGACCTAATTTCAGCAGCGAGGCGATAATCATAGTCACTGCTACTGAAGTCCTTTTTGAGAATGGTACACAACTCTTGCCATGTGCCTACGCGATCTTTGTTATATCGGTACCAGTGAAGTGCATCATCTGTGAATATCTCGTAAGCTAATGACAGAATTTTTTCGAAAGAAATACCTCGCGATTGAACAAACTCTTCAGTTTTTTGGATAAAGGAGTGTACACAAGTTTTTCCCGAAAATTTTAGTTTCGCTATGTCTGAAGTCAGACTGCGCTCACAAGATACCGAAATAGCAGGTGAATCGACATTAGAAGTAGCAGATGTGGAAGGAGCGTTAGAGATCGATAATTGGCTTTTTAAGGCGGTGAGATCTTTGTATTGCGAGTTAAAATTAGATGTGCACACCTTGTAAACGTCAGCGACTTCAGGAGTGTTGGTAATCCTATTAATGCGGTGATATAGGTGGTTAAGTAGTGTCTCTGTTCGAAGAAATAGATTTTTATCAAATTTATTTTTTAAAGTAATAATGTTATTTTGAGACTTTAGCAGAGACTCTTTTACGAATTTGAGATCCTCGTTTGGTTCTAAGTGTGATTCTAGTATGTCTTCAGGTTCAATGTGAGTTAATTTGGAAATTTGTTTACGTAGATCCGATACGGAATCACCGGATCCGCCTCGTAGTTCAACCTCATATTCGAGTTCTGCCTTTTGTAGCGAAAAGAATTTAATTGGGTATGACATTTTTACTCGGGTGTGTGTTGCAAAATTTAGAAAACTAAACTACAACAATGATCATAAAAGCGAAATCAATGCGTGGTAATATTATAATTATGTTGTGCTATGTTAGCACTTACAATTTACCTTATTTACAATTTTTATAATTTAAAATTACAGATTATACTAGTTTGATGTACAGTATATACCACACAAGGATGACAGAGTTAGCAAAAATCAGCCTTACAACTAGGGTTTAGAAAGCCAACACCAAAAAAAAAAACCATTAAATGCTTTAAGAAATCTCAGTAGCGTTTCGGTTGAGATAAAAATACCTTGAATGGGCGCCATTGTACCAGCCTTTTAGATATGACGGTAACAAAATCTATTTAAGAGGAAGAAAAAGAGAAACAAAAGAATAGCCAAATTTGTTTATTAATAATTAATATGTCTCAGGAAGTGAGTTCCTAATTAGTCTCAACCGACGCACTACTAGAGTCTCTAAAAATCCAACCGCACTGTCCTTGGTTCGCTCGTAGTGGCAGCAGCGACAAGCAACGCTTGCCACGTCAGGTTCGGCGTCACGGGGCAGGCGTCAGACGATGGTCGCACAGCAGCGGTTCTCTTGACGGAGGAAGGAGCCCCGAGACTGGGGAAGCACAACAAGTAATTTAAATAAATCGATTAAGTATTAGAAAGTTCTACCTCGTGGATCGCGAGTAATATTTTTCTAAGCGAGGTGTACGTCCGTGCGTTTAGAAGCTTCGCAGGGACTGCGAGTGACATAAGCGCCGAGCCGAGCCGGTCGTAAGTTGCTCCCGTGCATTGAATGCATAGGAAGCGTTCACTCGCAAGGTCATAATCTGACGTTCACTGAGCGCGCAATCCAAATAATTTAAATAACATCTTTGCGCTCGCGCCGGACTAAGCTTACAACATGTACAGTTTTAGTTGTTAAATTCAATGTAAATATAGTTAATAAGATATATTTGTATTATATTTGTTTAGTTTTTAAGTAGTTTTAAGTTTTAAGTTAAGTTGTAATAGTTTTAAGTTGAGTAATTTAACGAGCCGTTACATGACTATCAAACAAGATAACCTTGCTCCAAATACTTAAACAGAGCTCGAGCTTAAGAGTACTAGTAATAAGTAATCTATATAGGTTTTACTCATATAATAAAACAAATACAACAACAAGATTTCATAAGATCCTTATTCCTCAAGTTTCTAAAATTATTCAATAATACCTAGTTGTTGTAATACAGATTAAATGCACTAATGTAAAAAACAGGGATTGATTTTAACGAAGAAATTTTATTTAAAATACAATATTTTAAAGCAAATTGAGGTTGTGGTTTGATCGCTGGTAAGTCTGCTTCATACTCAAAATTACTAGCAGGAAATTCGTTCAATACCGGGCCAAATACATGTTGAACCACCACAGAAGGAAGAATGGAGATCGCTTGTAATAAAGTTTCGAAATTCGAGACTATTTTCAACATGCTACTACCACTAGAACCGTTGTACAGCCAATGTTACAGCTAGACCACGACGTGAAAGATGTTTAAATTTACTTAAGGGCTGACTACTTGAGATACAGGTATCATTACCTAGTTCAGGTGTCAGCCCACCATAGCCAATGTTTTTACTGTAAACTAGCATAATTATATTTTGGAATGAACCTTGTTTGTATATGGTTATGGTGAGAAATAAACGATATTATTATTATTATTACTTAGATGCTGCTAAGTTATTGCAAAATATGAGAGCAGTTTTACATCTTATTTAACTGTCATTGGGCTAGTAATGAAATAAATCTGAAAAAAACGACAAGAGTACAAAACTCATAAAACTCCTTTAATTTTGCAAATAGCCTTTTAAAAAGCACTTTTACACGTCCCAGTATTAACCCTATCACTGCTTCGGGACAATTAATGGGCCAGTGCTGAGAAGATGCTGAGATGAACCTACGTACCTATTCTTACTCTCTCTGCTAGATACGGTTGGAGGAAGAGGTGAAATGAAGTCTTATAGTACGAGAACGAGTACTTCTATGCAGCTTTTAAGATCTGCGGAATGAACTTCTATGCAGTCTATACAACTTCTATGCAGTCTATAAGGTTTAAGAAACACAGAAAAAGCTTCTATGCGCCTTTTTAAAGAACATATTCCACGAAACGCTTTAATCGTTGGTTCTGGTAAACTTGCGCAACAGACATTTTGCGCGAAGACACTAGCGCGTAAAGCCATTTTGCGCGAAAAGACATGAGTGCGAAAAAGTGTTTGACGTGTCTGTCTAATTGTCTTGTCAGTCTGTGGCATTGTTAGCCATGCGTGCAAATGTCTTTCGCGCAAGTGTTTCAATACGTTTATGGTTCAATATAATGAAGTACGAAAAAGCAGCCCGTAAAGTTTACCACGGAAAGCACATTCGTTGACCTTCGCAGATCCATGTTCCCGGACAACATAGCATATAGCATTAAGCTGAAATCCCTTTATCTCAGAGTCCAGCCGCGCCGCCGATGCGTGGCATTGCCTGCAATGTGTTGTACTACAATGTTTTCCGGGACGTCGCACGGAAAATCGTTTACTATGTGACAATGTAGGTGAACTGCTAATAACAAATCGACTGTGAAATAAGTTTGGGAGATGCAACTTTGAGAGGAGAGTTTATAAAGGTCTTGTATATTTATAGCAAGGTCTTACGGAAATATGGGAAAATATAAAATGAGGTCACGCTGTTTTGAGAGAATTGAAGAATAATGATGCCGAGGGAATAAATAATATACAGTCAAGGTTTTACTGTATTTACCGTGTATTTTTCTAATTCAACAATGATTTATTTAGGGACGTGTGCAGAATAAGCTTAGGTACATTATCGAGGTACGAGTACATAATACGTTTTTTAATTTAATACAATTTTTGCATGCTGAACAGCGGTAAAATGCGGATTTTTTTTATAAGTTTTATCGCCATTTGAACCATATTTTATGCTAATAAACACTATTTCATTTGATGCTATTTTCACGCTAGCGCTAACCGTCACGCGAGTCTAAAATCTAACTTCTAAATCTAGTTAGTTCCAGCGTTTCTTCTCAGCACTTGCCATATGTTTGTCTCGAAGCGCTGGTAGGACCCAAAAAATAAGGAGACATGTAATGTAAGGGCTACCTTTTTTTATCTACTTTAGTTTGACGTTCATAAGTGCCACCAGTGGTCTAAATCGAATAAAATATTTTTGATTTTGATTTGATTTTGAGCTAAGCCTAAGTCGGCCTTCGATCCAAACAATACACTAATAAGGGCTCTGTCTTCCAACTTTACATAAGTGGCCCGGTACAGAGCCGCCCTTATGGGGATTATTTCAAACTATCGGTTTAATGAAGTAGATTCGGAAATTGGCCGTTTAAGGTCCAAGGGATTCCCAATTGAGTCTGTTGGGTAACTTTTCTAAATTGGCCATATTTTGATTACGGGCTCTTAGCCAATTGAGGTAAGTTGGAGTGCCACTCAAGCGTATTCCCAAGTTGAGCCCGCGTGTCTTGAGTTTAGGGTTGTCACTCAATTTCCAATCAGAGTCAGTGATTGAGCTGAAACTTTAAAAATTAAAGTGCAGAAATGAAAGTCACTGAAAAAGTGCAAAAATTATGAAAGTGTTTTTAACTCTTAAGCTTAAGCCAAACCAAGGCGTGCAGATAACGTCGGCGAAAGCGATCACTGCGCGTGCATAGGCCAATGACAGGACGCGCGACCAATGACAGGTTTGGCTGAAGCTTCAAGATTTCAATATAATTTACTTAAAGCAATTGAATGAAACAGGAATTGGAAAGACAACGAGTTATTAATTAGACTGATTGCTGAAAACTGTAATAAAAAAGCTTATACTCGTAATATGTGAATAAATTATTTGTAGCTGTATTTTTAACCTATCTGAGGGAAAGACTAAATAAAATAACTAATTTCGTATGATGAAGCACGAATGAACTTCTTATTTTCAAGGCTCCTTCAAAACAATGTTTCTTCATATTGGAAATAGCAATAAAAATTAATTTAGAAATTTAAATGTCATCCTTTCATAGAAAGAGCGTCTTACTAATTCAATGCGATGAGATGAGAGGAGAGAGAAAATGGATCAAAGTCAAAGTTTTTTATTCTGTACTTAGAATCAACTTATCGAAACAAATAGCTGACGTACCATTCTCATTTTGTTTGGATAGTGTAATAAAATAATTGGATGTTAATACTTTCTCTATTAAATAAATAAGCCATTCGTCAATCTATTTACAGTCGTAATTTGCTGTGTTTTGTTGAGCCGGCACGTGTTGCTCTTTAAGTCTATTTTCACTTGGAACAAGTTTGTCCAAGTCGAAGCTGTCCTTCCTGACCCTTGTCACAGTAACAGTTCATTGACCAGTTGATTTTACTTTGAAAACGGGGCCTTATCAATCGCGGTCGTAAATAAAAATGGCCGAAGGGAGTTCTTTTTCTAGTTGACCTGTTCTGCGCTGACGTGATACGAAGGAGAATATTTTGTTATTGAAGCGTTTAGATAGGTGAAGATTTAAATAAACGTTTAGAAATATTTTAAGATTTATAATTTCACCTCATAATAATAGTGAAATGTATGTATCTAGCCTACGCCAACGACTCTGTAGAAAGTTTCGATTTTTTTTGTATTAAACTAGGGTCGTAGCAAAGCGATACCAAAATGAATCTACGAGTTTATTTAATTGTTACCTTTGGGCACTCGTTGTCTTTTTTTTCTTAGTTACTATTTTTGTTTAGAAGTGATATTTTGTAATGATTGTTTTTGTGACAAATAAATAGAAAAAAAAAATAGATTATAGAGGCCCTGTTTGTTTTTTTTTTATTGGAGTAAAATGAGGCCATTTATACAATGCGAACTTTTGTATCGATTCAAACGCTATTCAGTCTTGATGCAGCACCGATACAGTAACATGTCATACGTTTCACTAAGCCTAGGCTGACTAAAAATCGGTGGTCTGCGCCTAGGCTAAAAGTTTATAAAGCAGTCAATCACGCGTTTTGTATTGCTGCAAAAAGACGCAGTGTAGGCCCCTAAAACAGTCTACAGGTCATGCACATTTATAGCAAAATAACCTCTATCACAACCATTTAAGCCACTACGTATACCTTGATGAGCTATCCATACCCCCAAGTCTTCCTTTATTATTAAATGGCGCCTGGAAACCTTATCAAAGGCTTAGCGTAATTTATTCTAAATACCCTTATTAAATACGCATTTCGCAGAATATATTTACAAGGCAAACAAAAGCAATAAAGTAAATCGTGTTCTTAAGGAGCCATCGAAATATTAATAAAATTTCAAGTGGTGTACACCTGATATTGTGGATCCATCAATGACATTAGAGTCCTGGGGACAGACTAATATTGATATCCAGACATCCACACAATCTTTTGCATTTTTAATATTTGTAGGGTTGTAATTTTATGCGATAACTTTCAATTTAATCTTCAATCATCATCAGTCAGTTCAAATAATTTTTAACCAAATCATTTAGGCAAGACTATAGTAGTTTTGAATTTATCAGTCTAGAGTATTATTTATTAGCCTATGGTCAAAAGGATTTTTCATCGGCTTTTGCTTAATTGAAACTTTTGACTATGTAGTTAAGACTTTCAAAGTAGAAGAAACTTTCAGCTATTTGTAGTAGTTGTTCAAACTAGTGCAGCTTTAAACTCATCAATATTTGTTCATATATCTTCGACTCCAACCAAATATTTCCTAATGATCTCTAAACACAATGCCTGTCCCCCAGCCACAGATTCAAATTAGGGCGCGGGCCCCAAAGTAGCTGGATCGGGACCACTCAAAGGAATCATTAATCGGAACTCCGTCGTCGTGGAAATAATTTCTATTTTCAGGGTAAGAAATTGTTTCTGAAATGATGCAGATCCGACAGTGGAATGGACTAATTTCGGCTCCCTTCTGATGTTGAGATTTATTAATCCGTTGCCAGGGGATTGTTAACACTTGAAGTGGCAGATGGGTCGTTCGGAGATGGTTTGACAAACGTTTGAATTAAAGGACATTGTTCCATGTGTTTCGGTTTAGGGCACCTTCAGATTAGAGGCACGAAGAAACGATTGTAGTGGCGCCACTGTGACCCGCTTATCGCGCCACTACTAGTTGTAGGTAATACAATTTCTAGAAACGCAGTTGCAGCGTCACTACCGTTTGCGTTTGTCACGACAGTGGCGCCACTGCAGCGCTTACGTAAAAGTACGCACATTACAAATATTTGGTATCTAGTTATTTAATTTTTAGCGTTATGAGTCGCATCTCAATTTTCAAGTTATAATTTATCGTTAGTTTTATATAAGTCTACAGTCTGCGGGAACTCTTATGGGCAATAATTTGATTTCAAAGGATATTGTGCCGTAACATGTATTTTGACTCTTATTATTTCACGGACCATAAAATAACTGTATTGTTAATTAATTATGATGTCAAAGCATTGTGGAGCACCAGCTCAAACACGGTAATTATTTGAATTCCATAAAAAAACAAAGTTCTGTTTCTTAGGGCTGATTTTTCAATCGTCGGATTACTTTTAACTGAAGAATAAGTTTGGCACATTGACAGTTTTAGCATGGTAAATATGTCAAAATGACAAGGTTATTCTTCAGTTAAAAGATATCTGACGATTGAAAAATCAGCCCTTAATAAATTGAATTGTCCGTATAGTCCTGTCAAATTAGACATGAACCCTGCAATAATTCGCATACAACTGAAAATTGGTACAACAATTCGGGATTATGTAATTCCTATGAGATAATATTGACAAAGTAGGTATCTAACTTCATTGAATAACCCAACCCAACAAAATAATCTTGTTATTTCGGTACAATACAATTCGCTGTCCAAATAAACCAATGCTATTAATTAGTAACAGACATAGTGTAAATACATTTTAGGGATAATTACGTCGACGCGAGTAAATAACTGTGAGAGAACCATTAAGATTAACTTGTCCTCACAAATTGATTACAGAGCATTTTTCCGAAGTAAAATAAGATATTATAAGAATACTGAAGTCCTTGAACATAATGAATTACCATACAATGATTAATGGGGGTCCACATTAGTCCCCGGGCTGCTGTCAAAACGGTAATTCTTAATAGACAATTTGCGAAGTGGTCTGATCATTATTCATGACTGATACAGCTTCTGGGTCTTTTGTGTCTTCAGCTTGTAGGATAAGGTGTTTTTAGTTAGTATGATAATGTTCTTCTATAGTATCGTAAAAAACGAATGAAACATTCGATGTCCATAGTGATTGCAACAATTGTTTCGATTAGTAGGTAATCGAATACAGCTTGACTCACAACGATTAATACGAGCATCAAGATATTAATTGAACTTACCAGTCAGTAGAGTCTTATATAAATATATAAAAAACTAACTATTTTATTTGTGTCACTATGCGATCTGTGTAAGGACGGGCGGTGCTTCTTGCATTTGCTTGTACTACTCGTATAACATAGTCGGTGGGCGCGAGTAGCGTGGTTGGGTACTTGTGCCGGCGTCACTAAGCGGAAATTTTAAGCTAAGTAATTTTATGTTTTTAATATCTTACTATGGATTTCCGCAAAGTAACGCCTGATACTATTAATTAAACTTGACTTCGATCTCTTAAGTTGATTCCTATGCCTCTCAGCTAGGAAATGCATCAAATCAGGGTTCGTTAACCGTTAACCTTTCAGTATAATCGAGTCATATAAGATACTTACAGCGACTTTCTAAGCCTGACATTAGGGTTTTACATTGCATTAATAAATAAGATCTAAAATAAGAAGATAATTGGACTATTCGATACCAATTGATATCAATACTATCATATCGATGTCAATATTCGTCTACCTCATTTGTTATAACACAGCAAATTGTTCCCAGTATTATGACTATTCAATTATTCTATCAGCGCTGATATTTTCCTTGAACGGTATTGTTTTGTTGTGAATACAAAAAGCCAAATTCCTTTCGGGAACGCCGTAAATTTTGATGGGCTTCAGAAATAAATAAATGTGTTTACGTTACATCTGACGCGGAAATAGTTTTACTATAGCTCTGTTTGTTGCTTCATAATAACTCGGCGATTCCCCGAACTCGAAGGGAATTAGCTATAAAGATTTATAAAGGAAGCAAAAATGCCTACTTCAATTTTATGATCCACGATACGGAATTCGGCGATTGGGAGTTGTAAAATGAAAGTATCAGTAAATCTCGCAAAAAGTAAGTATTTGCGGGAAATTTTATATTCCACAGTGTTTTTGTAAAATAAAACTCTCGGAAAAATTAACTTGTTAAGGAATTGTCCTATTGAATTGTAGAGAGATCCGTTGTTTTAAGACAAAGATTTTTCCTGTAGCAATTTATGAAATATTAACATTTTTGCTACAAGATAATAAAGGTAAATTATGAATTTTATTAACGAATGTACTAGACCCCAACTTATTAAAATATTTATCAGTCAATCATCCTTTCAAAATCAACTTCGCTTAATATTTTCATTGGGTATTGCTTTATCAAGCTCAAATTGCTTTATTACTTTACCAAGGCACCCGACTCCTTCTCTTTGCCCGATTATACAGTGTGAGTCACGATAAAGTGTACATATGAAATTAGGTGTAACTAGACCTATTTTTATCGACAAAAAAGAGGTCAAAATTTTTTTTTAATGTTTTATGGAATTTTTTTCACCTAATTTCTAGTTTCACCTAATTTCATATTTGCACTTTATCGTGACTCACACTGTATTTATCACACAGACGAGTAAAAAAGTCTTGTCCGTGATTTATCATCACGATTTATAACATCAGCTGCCAAAACCACGTAGGGTTTGTAGTAAACATACTGTACAATGGGCGCGTGCGTTTAAATGTGCTAATATATCTTATATTTTCATCACGATTTCTATCATCAGTTGCCAAAACCGCATAGGGTTTGCAGTATACGTACTGCACAGTGGGCATGCGTTAAACGCGCTAATTTGTTCATCCGTTAATACATACATCACGGATAATAGACGCGCTTTGGACCGAGAGTTGGACCAGTGTGCGCTCGTAACTTACTGCACTCGCGGCAACGGTTACAAATTTATGAAGTGCCGCGCACATTTTACTGGCCCACTGTCCAATCTGTTAACGACATTTGAGAAATAATTGGGCAATAAGAACACAGATTATTCAGTGTAATAGTGTCAATATTTTGGGGCGCTACAACTAATTTATTGTTGCCATTGATTTTAAATAGTATTAATATTTTTCTACTTCTTTGAAATATGAAATGGAATAAAAAATCTGGTGGAGTATTCATAATATGAGTTTTAAAAACTGTAGGCCTAAGATGCGCGCCGTGATAACTTATATCGACGTCAAAATGTATGAGCAAAATCGATAAAATGGCGTGATAACCACTTATCGCGGCGCGCATCTTAGGCCTACTGATGTTACAACCATAGTGTCTAACATAATGCACAGCCAATAGGCTTGACATGACTCACTATTTAATTTACTCAATTCGCCCTGAAATTTAAAATTTCAGAAAATCAAGTTGATTCTAGCTAGCAATCTCATCTTGCTGTCCCATATTAAATTAAGCCCAGAAACTCCAATGAGAGAGTCTCACTAGCACTAGACCACGGAAGAGTCTGTCCGAATTTAACACGCGCACGCTCTGTTCACTGTATCGTTTGTTTCAGCCAAATGACGTCCACTGCTGGACAACGGCCTCCCCCAAGGTTTTCCACAATGAACGGTCCTGCGCTGTCCGCATCCGGGCTTTTCACGCGACCTTTACCAGATCTTCGGTCCACCTAGTAGGAGGCCTGCCCACGCTACTTCTTCCTGCCCGTGGTCGCCACTCGAGAACCTTTCTGCCCCAACGGTAGGGTTGCCAACTCTTGAAAGGACCAACCCGGGAGAATTGGGGGGGGGGGGGGGGGGGGGGGGCTTGCTCCATCACGCTGAATACGCGCTCGAATGAAGCATTAATAGAGACAGGAATGGAAAGAACAAACGTGACCATTTTTTTTTATTCAGGACAAGGATTTCTGTCTTTCGATTTCGTAAAGAAGTCAACCCAGCGTAAATCCACTCGATTTTCTTCAATAAGATGTGGTTGCACCTCACGAAAAAGTCCAACCTCATCGTACAATTTGTCACTATCTATGTCAATATTTAATAATTCCTGGAGTTTAGTAATGCTGGTCCATGTGATTGGTTCTTTTAAAGATAAAATTTATACACAAGTACGAGCAGCAATGGATGCATTTAATTTTTAGAAATACCGGAGAAAATATTGCTCTCCGGGAGGTCGGGAGGTTAACCATTATTTCCGGAGTCTCCCGGGCAATCCGGGAGGGTTGGGAACCCTACCCAACGGCCATCTTCACTGTATAGCTTCAACTAATTATAAAAACTACGCTACAATGTGGATCGTGAAATTCCGTCGCGCACTCTAGTATCAGTTGCCAAAACCGCGTATGATTTGTGCACTGCACAGAGGGTCGCGCGCTTTAACACGCGCTTATTGATCAACCGTAATATTATATCACGATAATATACTGAGTGCTCATACTGAACGAGCATCAACAAGGCGAGGAAATATTTTTGTTACAAAAAAAAAAACAAAAATAGTCTAATATATCTAAATAACAAAATATCTGGGGGCACGGCAGTGCCCCCACCAAGTCGAGCAAAAAAGCGGCACGGCCGTACCATCCTTTTCTCGAAGCAATTCAGGCCATTTTCGACCGCCTGTAACTTCGTTGTGGATAAAACTAGAAGGCTGAATTTTCATTAGCTATGTAGGCATTGTAAAGACACGGTATATTTAAAATTTCATTCAATTTGAACCAGTAGTTTAAGAATTATAACGGGTCAAAGTTACTTAATTTTGTCACTCACTGACTGACTCACTGACTCACCGATCATCAAAATTCTAAGGCACTTCTAGCAGACCTAGAAGCTTCAAATTTGGAATATAAGTAGTGTTTGGTGTATGAATCAAGGAAAAACTAAAATATTTGGGGGCACGGTAGTGCAACCGCCAAGTCGAGTAAAATTTTTCAATTTCGGTCCAGTTTTCTAGATACATAACTGCTGTCTACAAAATACAAAAAGAAATGAGATTTGGGGGCACGGTAGTGCAACCGCCAAGTCGAGTAAAATTTTTCAATTTCGGTCCAGTTTTCTAGATACATAACTGCTGTCTACAAAATACAAAAAGAAATGAGATCCCATCAAAAACAATACTTGTCAAAAAAACCAAGTCTCGCAACTCAGTTGTTCTACGGTAAAAAGTTGTGAGATCCATGTAATACCAAGTCCAGGCCAGGAAATCTTTAACGTTTTACATAAATATATTGACTTGGCCATCGCATGAAAACACGTGTAAATTAAATTATTTAGTGCGATGGCCAAGTCAATATATTTATGTAAAACGTTAAAGATTTCCTGGCCTGGACTTGGTATTACATGGATCTCACAACTTTTTACCGTAGAACAACTGAATTGCGAGACTTGGTTTTTTTGACAAGTATTGTTTTTGATGGGTTTTAGTTTTACTTTAAAAATCAGTTACCAAATATTTTATGCCTATAATAATAATATTAATTTTTATTGTAGGTACCTTTAAATATTGCCACAAATTAATGTGTTAAATCTCAATTTTTGATATCACGAGTAAGAACTGATATTTTAATGATAGAACTTATCTTTTTTATCTAATAGCTAATACTTGAACGCCAAATTGTTATATGCGTTAATAGTAAAAGGGTTATTCACTATGTCTTTGTAAACACGCTGCATAGAGACATTGCTATTAGCCTTTCTTTGAACACAAAATGAAAGGTAAAATTTTCGTCATTATAATGATATCAAATTGCAATATTTAATATCATAAAGAGCTGCAGACGCCACGAATAATGCCATTTCACTCGAAACCAAAAATGATATTCGTAGCACTCATTTGGTAAATTATTTCTACGAACATCAGTCTCATGAGTGCTACGACCGTTCTGTAGCAACATGCCAGCTTTGTACCAGTGTTTTAATATCTTTTAGTAATTTAATTTCAATTACTGTATACGATTTTGCTGTTACGAGTAATTTCAATGAGAATCTCATTTTACAGTATCTGTGAAATAAAACTATGTTATTTACTTACATAATAATAAATAAATATTTCCTGTTTTGTAAATTGTTTGTTTGTTTACAAACAACAAACGTTTTGTTACAAAACGGGAAATATTTATTTATAGTCGTAACTTTCAAAAATATTTTTAATATCAGCAACGTTTAGTTTTAGGCAAAACATTTTTTTTTGTTTAAATTAGGTACCAGCTTCATAATTACTTTAACTATCAAAAGAGTTTATGTTATTTTATATCATATTTTATTAGTAGCAAATCCAATGTGAGGATTTCTCTGTTAACAAACTGGTTACAGCAGTTTAATTTATGAAGTTGTAAATACATCAGTGGTGACGGATTGCGAGCTTTGCGTTGATTTTAGTTTGCTAGTGAATGCTGAATTGTTGCTACCGTATTTTGAAACTTATTTAAAGTAAAATAAATAGAACATTAATAAAAATAATAATGTTATACCTACTTTTTAGGTAGTTTTAATATAATTTCCATGACTACGAACTTTATCAGTGCTACGAATCCTAGTAGCCACTAGCTACGAGTACGAAATCTCGTAGGTGCTACGAATGCTCGTAGATAGCGAATAACTACGAATCATCGTTCATTGTAGCATCTCTACGTTACGTATCGCACGGTTTTCTCTTTGTTATTCACACAAAACCTGTATACAGGTTCTTACTTTGCATTCTTGCCATATTCATAGATAAAATTAGGTAATAATATGTATTATTTGAGATAAACCAGAGACTCCCGTAAAGAAAGCACACTAATAATGTGTGTCACAGTGTCAGCAGTATTTTTACGTTACCTCTGTAAACATGACAAGAATACAAAGTAACACGCTGTATACAGGGTTGATTAAGTTAAATGACTTGAACATGAAACTGTGTGCAGCACAAAGGTGCTGTAATGAGTAGCTGTTGCTGTTGATTTTGACATTTATTTATTACCTGTTCTCGTCTCAAAAAATCACTTTCATCAACTACGAGCCATACTGATCAACTGCCCGACTAAACTATTGGCCGACGAAAAATCAACGGTGTGCGCCTACTCTTAGTCTGCTAACGAAAGCTCGTAATCTGCTACAAAACCTAGTAGTCTGCTACGAAATTTCGTAGTATGCTACGGTTTTCTCTTTGTTATTCACAAATCTATACTAATATTATAAATGCGAAAGTAACTCTGTCTGTCTGTCTGTCTCACTTTCACGCTTAAACCACTGAACCGATTTTGATGAAATTTTGTATAGAGATAGTTTGAGTCCCGGGAAAGGACATAGGATAGTTTTTTATCCCGGATTTTGAAACAGGGACGCGCGCGATAAAGTTTTTCAGTAACAGACAAAATTCCACGCGGGTGCCGCGGGCGGAAAGGTAGTAACTGTATATACAGGTGGATTAAGTTAAATGACTTGAACATGAAACTGTGTTCAGCACAAAGGTGCCGTAATGAGGAGCTGTTGCTGCAGCGTCTTAGCTCCGGCGGTTAATAGCCAATTTGTATTGTAAAGCGATCAGACTCCCGAGGAAAGGAACTCGATCGGCCGGTACGTTGCTACGAGGCAAAATGTTCTGTGTATTAATTTAAGAAGTTGCAAAATTTTGAGATGAAACGGATATCCGGCAACTATCCGGTAGGCCGGATATCCGGCCCTAATTTACTATCCGGCCGGATACCGGATAGTAACTCACTATCCGGCCGGATACCGGATATTAAAAAAAACAACAATTTTCTATTAATAAAATGAAATACATTAATCTTTGAGGTAAATATCAATCCCATCAAAAACAATACTTGTCAAAAAAACCAAGTCTCGCAACTCAGTTGTTCTACGGTAAAAAGTTGTGAGATCCATGTAATACCAAGTCCAGGCCAGGAAATCTTTAACGTTTTACATAAATTATTGACTTGGCCATCGCACTAAATAATTTAATTTACACGTGTTTTCATGCGATGGCCAAGTCAATATTTTATGTAAAACGTTAAAGATTTCCTGGCCTGGACTTGGTATTACATGGATCTCACAACTTTTTACCGTAGAACAACTGAGTTGCGAGACTTGGTTTTTTTGACAAGTATTGTTTTTGATGGGATCTCATTTCTTTTTGTATTTTGTAGACAGCAGTTATGTATCTAGAAAACTGGACCGAAATTGAAAAATTTTACTCGATTTGGCGGTTGCACTACCGTGCCCCCAAATCTCATTTCTTTTTGTATTTTGTAGACAGCAGTTATGTATCTAGAAAACTGGACCGAAAATGAAATATTTTACTCGACTTGGCGGTTGCACTACCGTGCCCCCAAATATTTTAGTTTTTCCTTGATTCATACACCAAACACTACTTATATTCCAAATTTGAAGCTTCTAGGTCTGCTAGAAGTGCCTTAGAGTTTTGATGATCGGTGAGTCAGTCAGTGAGTCAGTGAGTGACAAAATTAAGTAACTTTGACCCGTTATAATTCTTAAACTACTGGTTCAAATTGAATGAAATTTTAAATATACCGTGTCTTTACAATTCCTGCATAGCTAATGAAAATTCAGCCTTCTAGTTTCATCCACAACAAAGTTACAGGCGGTCGAAAATGGCCTGAATTGCTTCGAGAAAAGGATGGTACGGCCGTGCCGCTTTTTTGCTCGACTTGGTGGAGGCACTGCCGTGCCCCCAGATAAAATGGCTTACAATAATGACGGCTTTTATTTAAAGTCCAAAAAGTTACAAAAAAGCCATATTAAGGCCTTTCAAAACTAATTTATTTTTCTGGGCTATTCACTCTAATGACGAATACATAAATAAATAGTAAATATCTGTTAATGTCGAAATATTGCCAAAAAAATTGGCGATTTTTTTTTTCACTGATGGTCTGATGACATGATGCAACTACACTGGTCATCACAAAGATCGACCCTCCCGCGACAAGCACTTTCAAACGTATGCATCCCCACTTCCCACCAATATTGGCACCATTTAAAAGCCTAGTTCTAAACTTCATTTCATTAAAGGAAAGGGTTTTACCCCAAAAATGTGTCTGTAGAAGAATCCAGAGTCACTTCTTCAAAAAATAGGTAGTTACGCTTGAGCTGACTTTTATGGCTATAAAACTGTTAAGTTGGGATTAATCGCTATCCATCTGTTAAAGAGGACACGTGAGATCATTATTTGGTTTTATAACCATAAAAATTGGTCTAATTGATCCCAGAGGTAAGCCCAAAGTGAGGTCTTTTTTCTAGTCACATTTATTGTATATCGCGTTTATGTTAATCGTCTATTAAGAAATTAAATATGTTTTTCTTTAAGGATATTTATTGGGCTTTCAAATAACACCAATATTGTTGGGGCACCATGACTGTGTCAGTAGAAACGAGTTTTCCTGTAAAGGGGGCGTCCATAAATTACGTGAGACAGTTTTGGCTATTTTTCAAATCTGACTTTCTATTCGGACGGATTCGATTTTCCAAAAGTGTGACTAGTCTATTCTACTAATAGACCCACTGATCGCGTTCGAAGCACCTGTGCGGCACTATACTCGTCACGACATGCAACGAGACAATGGGCCAACTATCCGGCCGCCGGATATCCGGCTATCCGGCCTAGCAGCTGGCCGGATATCCGGTATCCGGTATCCGGCCAAATAACTATCCGTTTCATCTATATTGCAAATCAGTGGTGACGAGTTGCATGAGCTTTGCGTTATTTTAGCTCGCTTAATTCTTTAGCTAGTGATTTATTACCTGTTTTGGTCTCAAAAAATCACTTTCAATAACTACGAGCTTCACCAGTGCTACGAATCCCATAGACGCTACGAGATCTCGTAGATGCTACGAAAACTCGTAATCTGCTACGAAACCTCGTAGTCTGCTACGGTTTTACGGAGGTACATGTTATGTTATATGTAGCTGGTAAAAATTTCAGTCAGTTGCTTAAAAATTCAAAACTTTTTGCTGAACAAGTTTAAAATAAACCTAAGGCTACAAAACTTAGTCGGTTCAACGACCGATTCCTGGTATTTCGAAGAATATCAAAGTATTATAGCAGTCTGTTGGTACTTGTTTTGTTTCTGAATATCAATTTTAATACAGTAGGTGGGTATACTCCTTAAGCGATAAAGGGTGAATTTGTGCATGAAGTAAATAAGCATTGTATTCTAAAGTTATAAGGTGCATAGTTTATTGATTCGAATAATGTCTGCCTTTACACGTGCTAATATTCTAAGTATTCTGAGATTCATCTTGAGTCACCCACGTGTTTGCGTCACTTCTGTGTTAATAATAATTTAGTAAGGAAAAGCTTTCGCACACTGAGAAAATCTGATTAATGTCTTAAAAAAGATATTAAAAACCTTCTAAATCATTAAGTACTTACAATATTTACGGAGTACAATTTTGTTTCTAAATAAATTGGGCTGTTAATCCTTATCCTCCCGCTAAGTTTAGAACAATTATATCTTTTTATAATGACGATTTCACCTCAATAGTCCAGAGGTTCGAAGAGGCACCAGAGGTCACTAGGATCTGGTCTGGAGTTGAAAGTCTGATAACAGCTGGTTATTATTTCTATAAAGATTTCGAGTTTCGAATGAAGTGAAGTTAAAGACAGTTTAAATGCTTTTTTAACGGGACTATTCCCACCTCTCGTTCCCACCACTGCAACTCCTGTGTAGCCAGGATCTACAGCTTGAAGCAAGCAAGTTTAAACGCTTGTGTGATGTACCATTTTTACAAATGTTTCTTCGTGTCTTTCTTCCTCAAAGTTAACATGTTCATTACGACGGCTGTAAATTTATTACGCCCACTGGAACGTCAACGCGAACTGTTATTTTTCCTACCAATAACGTCTTTTCTCTTCCCGACGAAAGTCATTATTATTCCAAGTCTGTCTAAAGCATATCTCAGGTTACAAGTCGATCCACCATTGTTTAGCGCCTTCCTGCATTAGCATACGCTCGCATATGCATGCGCGGCGCTTGTGTTGTGAAATGGCTGGATAATTGCTGTATAGTGATTAGTGAACCATGCGCGTCTTTCAAACGCTGTATAACGTGAGCAAGCGACCTACCTGTTGTAGCGTGAATAGACTTTGGCATGTTTGGAAATTAGGGCTGGGTTGCACCATCTTATTTTAACTTTAACAAACGTCAAAAGTCTGTCAAAATTCGTACAAAAACACCGGTTTTCGTGATAGTTACGGGTAAAGTTAGGTGGTGTAACTCAGCCTAGGTGTGGTAGAAATCTACTGATACACAGACTTGTTACGGCCAGCGTTTGTTTCATCAATATTGGGACAAAACCATTATTTGTTACTGTCAATAGCAGAAGTTTAAAAATCTATTTTTGCGCGAATAAAAGAGTCTGTCCTTTATAATAAATGTCCTACTTCAAGATCCAATCCATCTCTATACCAAATTCATCAAAATCGTTTTGTAGGTATAGTAGAGAGAACAAACGTACGAAGTTATTTTAGGATCTCATAATAATATCACGAATAGTTTCATACATTTTATGTTTAAGTTAAGTCTATTAACGTAGAATATACATACTTTTCACGGAGTAGGTTTAATAAATAACGTAGACATTTTTGGTTGATTAACCGTGTGCCCAAAAGCACTCCAGAAGCGGCCAATGCTAAAAATAGCCGTAATATAATGATAGTAGATTAATGTCACTATTATATTCAAAGCTAAGCTTACAAGATTGCTTGTTTTCGCAAAAATTTAATGTGATATTCCGAGCTTTGGACAGAAATAAATAGACTGATCTCAGTAGCTACTTTTGTAAATATAAATTAAAGAAATTTCGCAGAATTCTAAGATACATCGAAAGAATTTCATAGTATCATTTCAGTATTCAGCTCCATCACTAATGAGAAATACATTTTTATTTTTTAATTTTAACGTTAATAATAACTGAATATTTTAATGCTCTGTCAGGGTTCATTGGTGGATGTATACGTATGTATTAGCTTATGACCTTCTTACCAAATGAAGCAATTATGAATTATGAAACCATAATGTGTAGTAACTAGTGAAATATTATATGCAGTCTAATTAGACTTGACGAAGAGAACGTGCGAGAATTGAAATGAAACAAAACCTTAGAAAAGGTTTTGCCTTAAGCTGTAGTTACGTATACATTCCAAGTCCGCATGTCAACATTACAAGTGAAAGTTATTGTTTTCAGACAACCGGAAGTTAGATTGAGGGCAAAGGAAACATAGTAAAAAATACCTTCGGGTAAATATTATCGAATAACTTGCACGTGTAGATAAACCATACTTTCCCGGATGTTCCGTTGTTGTTATAAAAGAGCCTTTGTTATTGATGAAAATATTTTAATTCCGATAAATAATTTACCGGGTAACAAAAGGTAATAGTTAAAATAACTTCGTAATTAATAGCTATTCGATAAAGTCGCTAATAATACAAATATTAAATCTAATGTTTTGAAGTTATATATGAAAGTACGTTTTGTTTGTCACTTTCATCACAATAGTTATATTATGTTACATTGACTGATGATACCTATTTTAAGTCCATGATATACAATTGTTACTTCACATAGTTTATTTATTTTTATTGTTTCACTTTTATGGTATCATATTGTTTCATATTTATTAAGTGGTACAGACGTAGCAACATGGGATAAATCCATCAATAGCAATATTTAATCGATGCTCGGGCTACCGGGACGAATTTCAGTAAAATGTAGACAATTTTAGAAGGTCTAATAGTATCCCTACTACAGTAATATTGCTAACTAGCGGCCGCCTGCGACTTCGTATGCGTGGATCCCGTTTTACCCCCTTCATCTATCTTACGCGGTTTAGATTTTTTCATACAAATGTTTTTTCTCGCTAACTCCCGTTCCCGTGGGAATTTTGCAATATCCCGTTGTAACTAAGCTTTAAGTTTACTAAGGTACCTGCACGCCAAATTTCAAGCGTCTAACTTAAGCGGTTTAGATTTTTCATACAAAAGGATTTTCCCGCTTATTCCCGTTCCCATGGGAATCCCTAAGTATCCTATAACCTGCCCAGGAGTATGAAGAATAATTGTACTAAGTTTCGTTAAAATCCGTCGAGTAGTTTTTGTTTCTATAAGGAACATACATACAGACAGACAGACAGACAGACAGACAGACAAAAATTTTACTGATTGCATTTTTGGCATCAGTATCGATCACTAATCACCCCCTGATAGTTATTTAGAAAATATATTCCATGTACAGAATTGACCTCTCTACAGATTTATTATAAGTATAGATTGCCTACTTAATTTTTTTAACAAAATTTAAATCGACTCGAGACTCGAGTGGATGTACCGGAAAACGCAGTGTAAGACGTCCACGTGTAAGGTGGACCGACGACCTGATAAAGGTAGCAGGAAGGCGCTGGATGGATGCCGCTACCTACCGTGCAATGTGGAAGTCATTGGGGGAGGTCTATGTTCAGTTCCTGTGGCTGAAATGATAATGATGATGAAATCGACTCCGAAAAAGACATCGCTAAACAGTTGTGACTAATGATTTATATTGTCGTAGCCGGCACCTGACTGTCAAGTGGCAAGATAAGGTTAAGAAAAGCATACCTTGCCAGCACCGACTCCTAAAATATCCGTCATGCATAGTATTCATAGAATAAATGTCTATTTATTCTAGGAGGTTCTCTTACCTCCTACTTGTTTAAGTCAATTGCGTTTTATTGATGAAAATCAATGATTTCAAACTGCCTAACTAATTGGCCTCTAAATAAAACTTAGCAATGCTAACTTTAGGTGCATGTAAAATTGTATTAATGTGTTATTATGGAAGCTTTGCTGAAATTGTAGTTACTAAAATTGTAAAGGTGATTAAGTACCTACCCACTGTTTTCCTCTCTCATTACTATACAGGGTAGAATTTTGTAATGCCACCTGGAGGGAAAGTACTCTTGATATTGTAGATACAAAATGTTTCTCAAAGAAAACATTCCTTTGTTTTTGAAAAGAAAAAGAACTGCATTCAAAGATTTCCAAAAATTTGCTTGCCACACCCGGGAATCGAACCAACTAAAATCTGTTAAAAATTACACCCTGTATTTTTATTACATCGATCTTTAGGGTTAAGTATAAGGATGAAATCTCTCTAACAAACTTGATAAATCAAATGAAAGGAAAACCATGAAATCTTAAAATAATTTAATTAAGTACAGAAAATTGTATGGTATGCTATTGCTATGCTATGGTAGTGAATTTTCGATCAATTTTCGAGAATCTTTGAATGCAGTTCTCTTTCTTTTCAAAAATAAAGGAATGTTTTCTTTCAGCAATTTTTTTTATCTACAGTATTAAGAGTAGGTACTTTCCCTCCAGGTGGCATTACAAAATTCCACCCTGTATAGGTAGACTAAAGCGAGATTCACAAACAATGTAGTTATCTGGTGCCGCAGCCATTGTTTAGAGAGAATAGATAATTTATTTGCATCGGAAGCTGACATATTGTTTATTCAATTCGGTTACAGCTCTGAGGCATACAGCATTTACCATCGACGATTAAGAGGTTTTTTAGAAACTAAATTCAGCGACCACTTATTCAACACCGACACTGAAAAACCCCAAACGCGGCGATTAAGTCGCTTTTTGGAAGCTCAACGCAGCAACAGTCGGTAAAACGCGTGATTCCGGTACTGCGTCCGAACGCATGAAGTTGCGAAATCGCGATGCTACATAGATAGGCTGAGTTGCACCACCTAACTTTAACCGTAACTCTAACGATAACCGGTGCTTTTTGTATGGAGTTTGACAGACTTTTATTGACGTTTGTTATAGTTGGAAGAAGGAAGATGTTGCAACCAAGTCAGACTCACCAAAACGCGCGATATCGTTACCGCGTCCGAACGCATGAAGTCGCGAAATTGCGATATTGCATTGATACAGTTACAAAAACGTCGATGCTAAAAGTAGAATGTCTGTTCTGAACGGTTTGATTTGTTTATCTAACTATGCGGTAAATGACGCTGTTTTTTTTCAAATCAAAGCTGCTTGCAGTATTGATAGTTCATTTAGATAATGATGTAAATGGAAAATCAGTTTGGTTAGAACATTAACAGTTCGGATACGAATTATTCGTGGGTAGTGTAGGTCAATCATCCATTTGACTATGGTAAATTAGAGAGGGTCGTCCTCTTGCAGTGGACTGAATGATCTGATGATGATGATGATGAATTAACTTAAAAAGCTAATTGAGTTAACTTCAATTGCAATAAAATGAAACAAGAAACTCTCTCTAATCGTTACCGTTACGGTTCCGTGTCATCGTTAAAGATTTAACATCATAATATGCAATGTATTCTACTTACAATATTATTTTTAAATACATTCGTTAATTTAACAGGAAAAAAGTTCAAATAACTCTTTTGCATATGCGGTTACGGGAATCACTCTTTAGTACCTATTAATCTTTTTATAAAAAGTTTTTTAACAGGTAGCTTTTAAGATAAGCGAACTTTGAGCTATAAAAGCACAGCAGAGGTTTTAAGTAAATGCATGGATTAAAGACTGGCTTTTTATTAAGTAGGTGAGAAAAATGAGTGTTAAGTAAAATATTTCTTTATTCTGAATAGGTACTTTTAAGGGGCTAAAATCAAGTGGCAGTGGGCGGGGCACATAGCTCGAAGAGCTGATGGCCGCTGGGGCAGGAAAGTTCTTGAGTGGCGACCACGAGCTGGAAGACGTAGCGTGGGCAGGCCTCCCACTAGGTGGACCAACGATCTGGTGAAGGTCGCGGGAAGTACCTGGATGCAAGCGGCGCAGGACCGGTCTTTGTGGAAATCCTTGGGGGAGGCCTTTGTCCAGCAGTGGACGTCTTTCGGCTGAAACGACGACGACGACGACGACGACTTTTAAGGGGCATGATTTTTGATATTGAAATTGGTTTATTATTAAAGAAAGCTACTTTTAAGTATTAGTTTAAAATAGCATTTATTACAACTGCGTAATATCGAGAAGTGTTTAACGAACTGTCATCTGTAAATTCGACAGCATAGGAGACTGACTCCCGTATTTACAAACACTATGAGGTCTCACAGTGCGCGTGGACGCACAAGGTCCCAAAATACTTGAGTGGCGGAGTGACACACACGAACAAAATTAATTACAGAGCTCTATTCAACGCTGTGCGTTTGACTTCGCACAGCTTTGCTGCTTCACTTAAGCAAGCATCGTTTGTGGAGACGGGTGTATACCTACTTATACATTATTTCAAAACAACCTAAAACAACTATGTAACATGCCATCAAAGTATTTACCTTGACGTGCCTTCGTCTGTAGTACATGGATTCTTACCTGAAACAATTAAACTGATTGTGATTAACTAATTCATTTAGCAATGTTGTTAGTTTGTCCGCAACATTTATCCACGGACATCGTTACCCAGTAAAGTTCGTCCAGTTAACTAACTGTTATTTGTAAAGGACTGCACCCGGCAGGGAGAGAATATGTTGCTCAAATTTTATGTTTACGTTGGAAACCAATTATGGTACTACGTATATCAATCAAAATTAATAAAGCGAAAGGTCACTGACTGACTCACTCACTCATCACGAAATCTCAGAAACCACAAGTGCTAGGAGTCTCTTTGCATGGGGGTTCCTTTTAGGACGTAGGTGCTCACTAAGAATGGATTTTACGTTACTCCACCCCCAAGAGGGCAAAACGGGATCCACGCGCACGAAGACGCGGGCGGCCGCTAGTTCTTTAATAACAACACGAAGTATTTCTTTAAATATGTACTATGATAATAAGTTTATTGTTTTGGAACTTATAGAAAAACAGTGTTTTTTACCTTGGCTATGTAGTTTAGGTAACTTTTAAAGGAATTTTTTTGGAACCCTAGTATAGTTAATAAAAGTATAGAGAAACAAAGAAAAGTTCATCCAAAAGCAAAATACTTAATATCTCCTTACTTTGTCGTGCTAGAGTTACATAACCTTGGCATATTACCCAGTCGCTGGATTCCGGGGCTCCGTCACAATACATATAAAAATATCTAGAGTAGCTTAAAGACAAAATATCAAGTTCCTCATATACTCGTCAGTTGGGCCACTAAAAAGGCTATGAGTGTATGAAATGAATTATAGAGTAAGTATTAAACTAACCCCAACTTTGAAGCAGTTTGAGTTTAAAACAATTCTCAAATTCAGATTCAGTAATCCTATACTAATATTATAAAGAGGTAAAGTTTGTGTGTTTGTATATTTTTAAAATTGTAAGGGGTAATCTCGGGATTTACTGAATCGATTTAAAAAATTCTTTCATCAATAGAAAGCCACATTAATGCTGAGTGTCATAGGTTATATAAAAAACCGAAAAATTACACGCGGGCGAAGCCGCGGTTGGAAAGCTAGTATTAAATAAGACCATAACTGTAAGCAAGGCACTTAGCACACAGACCTAACAGTATAGGACAAAAAAATTCGAAAATGGAGACCATGAACTGGCAAAAACTGGTGGACAGATGACTAGGTAAAGGTTGCAGAAAGCCGAAGGTTTCAGACCGCTTCTAACGGGCCAATCTAGAAATCATTGAGCATAGGAACCATGATTCCCAAATTGGTTCAGGGATTAAGGATTGAACGATCTTAGCGCTGAAATTATTATGAAAATGATGTTATGTAATAATTTTAACTTTAGCGTAGTTTATCGTACGTCTACAACTGGCGGTATAGTTTGGTTTATGCTAGATTTCAGAGGTAATCACGAGCATTATACTCGTACTTTACGTACGAATCCCGCCAATTTCCTAGCCACCTAACCGGTTTAACTGGAGCAAGTGGTAACATTATACGTCGAAATAGGCTGCTACGTCTGCATTAATTTTCACTACACACGTCCTCTTACTTACCCGCGAACTTCCCCCCTCTCCCCTTTGCCAGAGAGATATGTTCGACAGAGGAGAGCCGGGGAGTAATTCACAGGTCAAGATATATTGGACAATCGACAGAGCGTAATGAAATCCTGCTAAGGTTACTTGAATAGAAAATGTGGGTCAAAATTTGCAATCGAATTTCGGGACTGTTTTACATATGCGTCTGGAATAACGAGTTACGGGGGAAAGTAGCTTAACTATATTATGTGGGTATTAAAAGGAGTCAAAGTATTGTAACTTTTGTTTTAGGTATTACTCGGGGATTGGTGAAACTTTTGTTATAATATGATGTATTCTTGAGTTAATATTAATTTGAGCCACATGCATCTTATTCTACTTTTTTACTAGTCCGCATAACATGTTTCTATGAAAGGAGAAACAACTACAGGAAAAAGGGCAGAATACACATTAACAATGGCTATAGAATTGCTAATCCATATTGAGGCAATAAATGGATTTGTCTATAAGGTCGCCATTCTTTAAATTACCGAATGAAAATGAAGAGCTTCGTTTCAGTGATAATTAAATGGAATAGCAACTAAGCATACCTACTTTATCTAATATTTTTGACTTTTGATAGTTGAATGTTCGCTAAATGATATAATATTTCTACAGATAAAATATGCCCTGCTTAAGTATATTGAGACTCTCTCTATGCATGACAATATTATACTTGTTCCCATTTTGTAAACTATTTGGAGCAGGTACGAATAATGTGAGTACCTAGTATGTATAAATAATATTGCCCCGTGTTAGTACTTTATTGTTGGAAAGTATATCAAAATAGTTTATAGAGACATCTATTGATAGCTATGTGAACCTATGATGTGTCACATTCAAAGGACAATGGGCAAAATGGTACCCGGCTCCAATAGATATGTGTCTAGTATCGTTTGAAAGGTCTTAGCAAGATGAACAACTTTTACTATGACCACCAGCCTCAGATCTGGTTGTGTACGAAGATATACATACTTTTTTGCAGAATGGTACCCGGCTCCAATAGTTATGTTTGTAGTGCCATTTGAAAGGTCTTACCAAGACGAACAACATGCACTATGGCCACCAGCCTCAGATCTGGTTGCGTTCGAAGATAAAGATACTTTTTGTGTAACCTAAGTAGGTATCATATTATTATCATACAGTATGAACGGGGACGCGCTCGGGGCAGGGCACCGACGAGATGGTCCGACGCGGTGAGGAAGACGGTAGGCGGGAGTTTACATCGTGCGGTCCACACAGCTTATGACCGCAGTCTGTGGAGGAACACTATCTGTGGTCGCGATCCTCATCAGTGAGGGACCGAGGAAGAAGAAGAAGAAGTATCATACGTGTCCATCGTATGGTACTTAGGTTATGCGAGGCAGGAAGGGTTTACTGCTCCAGCATCCTTCCTTAACTCTATAGTTATTGATGGGGATAATTGTGAAATAAATATTTTTATTTATCGAAGTAGGTACTACCCCCTTATTAATAAAAAGTTACACCTAGGAAGAACCGTGGATTAAAATGACATTTCCATACCAAATGACAATTTAAGCTAGAGTTCAACTAGGGTGTAACTTTTATTAATAATTAGGGTTAAAGTTTTATTACTTCTTAAGGGTTTTATTATGGGTTGCTAAAGTGAATAAACCCACAAGACCCAATAAGTCCACCCACAAGATGGACCGACGACCTCATAAAGGTAGCGGGAAGGCGCTGGATGCAGGCCGCCACCAACCGGCCATTGTGGAAATCATTGGGGGAGGCCTATGTTCAACTGGACGTCCTATGGCTAAAATGATCATGATGATTATGATGAAAGCGAATAAAGGGCTAATAGCTTGGGTAGTTCATCGTAGGTATAATCCTTTCCTTTTCAATGCTTCTTTTAGTTATATTAATAGATTGTAGTCATAATACATACTCGTATACATGGATGATTGTGTTATACTTTCATTATAATACTTAGTGGAATTACTACTTTCAAAACGTGAATTAGAACTGGCCCCATAGCAGACATTTTCCTACATCTAAAGGCCTTTTAAAATATATATTGGTTATGGCTATTGGAGCGGGTACCACTTTCCATACATTTGTGCCCATCATCCTTTAAAAAAATAAAATAAAATGACAGTTGTAATTCAGCAACCGACTCGTTTTACTTATAGGTTATGGGCCCAGACCCATTTTAAGTGAAAAAACAGTTTTATTGTAGTATTTTTCGTGTTGAGTCAGTTAAAATGAGTTCCAGTTATCTCGCAAACGTGCCAAAGCTAAAAGGTCGCGAAAATTTCGACGATTGGGCGTTCGCAGTGGAGAACTTGCTAGTTCTGGAGGGTGCAGACAAGTACCTAAAGCAAGAAGGAACGGGTGCAGTCGCAGCAGAGGCAGATGCAAAGACTCGAGCAAAAATGATTTTGACGATTGATTCATCATTATTTGTGCACATAAAGGATACAACGACCGCGAAGGAATTGTGGACGAAACTGCGTTCTTTGTTCGATGATTCAGGATTTTCACGGAGAATAACGTTGCTTCGTCACCTGATTTCTATAAGGTTGGAAAGCTGTGAAAATATGACGAATTATGTGACACAAATAGTTGAAACGTCTCAACGTTTAAGCGGAACAGGATTCGCTATAAATGATGAATGGGTTGGTTCATTGTTACTTGCTGGTTTACCTGAGCGATTCATGCCTATGATAATGGCGATAGAGCACTCCGGGATTCAAATAACCGCGGACTCGATCAAGTCGAAATTACTTGATATGGAAGTGGATCTAAGTGAAACGGAACGTAGCTCGGCATTAGCAGCGAAATGGCAGAAAAAACCGGCTAAACAGAACAGCACTAGCAAACATGGCGGACAGACAACCAGTACGTCAAAGTCAGGAAATGTCAACAACACGAAAACAATAATTTGTTATCGTTGCAAAGAAATTGGTCATTACCGTAACCAGTGTCCACATTTGAAGGAGAAAACAGAAAATAAGAAACAGAATAGTGCTTTCAACGTTGTATTTCTCAGTGGAGGTTTCAGTAAAAGTGATTTTTACATCGACTCTGGTGCAAGTATGCACATGACACCGAATGAATGTTGGCTGAAAAATCCTCAATACTCATCAAGTTTACCAGAGATCATCGTTGCCAATAAGACGAAAATTCCTGTTTTATGTTCAGGTGACATAGAAATAACGACAAGTTGCAACTACGACATAACTGTGAAGAATGCGTTGTGTGTACCAAATCTCACGACTAACCTCTTGTCGGTGAGCGAGTTGATTAAAAACGGGAACAGCGTCGTATTTAAGCCGAATAAATGTCTCGTAAAGAACACATTGAACAAGTTGGTTGCAGTAGCTGATCTGGTTGATGGAGTATACAAGGTGAGAGTACAAGCACAGAAATGTTTATTGACAGCAGTCAGTGGAGATACATGGCACAGACGGCTTGGTCATATTAATAGCACGGACATGAACAAGATGAAGAACTGTGCATTGGTAGAAGGACTTGATTATGCTGATGGGTTCCTGACAAGCAAATCCAGCTGTCAAATATGCTGCGAAGGAAAGCAATCAAGATTTCCATTCAGCAATCAAGGATCACGTGCCACAGAGATTCTTCAGATCATTCATTCAGATGTCTGTGGGCCCATGGAGACTGCGTCAATAGGAGGTGCACGATATTTTTTAACATTCATTGATGATTTCACTAGAATGACCTTTATTTACTTCTTGAAGGCTAAGAGTGAAGTGTTGAGCCGTTTCAAAGAATTTAAGTCTATGGCAGAGAATCTTCAGAATAAGAAAATAAAAATCTTGCGTACAGATAATGGCTGTGAGTACTGCAGTAAAGATTTTGAGGATTTCTTGAAGAAAGAAGGAATAATACACCAAAAGACAAACCCTTACACACCGGAACAGAATGGACTGAGTGAAAGGTCAAACCGAACCATAGTGGAGAAAGCGAGATGTTTACTTTTCGAAGCAGATCTGGATAAGAGATTTTGGGCAGAAGCTGCCAACACAGCTGTCTATTTGAAAAACCGATCAGTTGCTTCAAGTATTGAAAAGACTCCATATGAAGGTTGGAACAACAAAAAACCAAATTTACAGCATATTCGGATTTTTGGAAGTACAGTTATGGTTCATATACCCAAAGAAAAAAGAACCAAGTGGGACAAAAAATCGAAAATGCATATTCTGGTTGGCTTCAGTGATAACATCAAGGGTTACAGAATTTATGATCCAGTTAAAAGGACTGTAACTACGAGTAGAGATGTTGTGATTATGGAAAAGTCACGAAGCATAGAAGCTGCAATTATTCCAGTAGAGACCACAGATTCAGTGGGGGAGTTGCTGGAGGAATCTGTGGTGAACCCAGAACTCTCTCCTGTTCAGTCGAGTTCCAGTGTGTGTGAAGATAAAAATGTAGAAAAAGAGAGTAATAAGACAGAACAAGAAGTTGAAATTCCTCAGCCCGACTGTGAAGAACCAAAGAAAAGGCAAAGAAAGAAGCCAGAAAGGTATGGTTATGCAAATTTTAGTACTACGTCTATAGGAGAAGATAACTTGACTTATGCTGAAGCTGTCAGTGGTCCCGAGAAACAACAGTGGTTGCAGGCGATGGCGGAAGAGCTGCAGTCATTTGACGACAACCAAGTTTGGGAGATTGTCGACGCTCCAGATGGCGCTAGCGTAGTACAGTGCAAATGGGTATTAAAAAAGAAGATAGAATATGATAATAAAGTGAGATTTCGTGCGAGACTGGTTGCAAAAGGCTTCACGCAGAAGGCTGGTGTGGACTATCAGGAAACTTTTTCACCCGTGATTAGGCACTCAACCTTGCGGTTATTATTCGCTCTGGGAGTTCAATTAGATATGGATGTTACTCATCTAGATGTCACAACAGCTTTTCTTAATGGTTATTTAAAAGAAAGCATCTTTATGCATTTACCAGAAGGTTTTCCTGTTAAAGATTCTAATAATAAGGTACTAAAGTTAAGAAAGGCTGTTTATGGCTTGAAGCAGTCATCCTTAGCTTGGTATGAAAGAGTAGATGAAGCATTGTGCAATTTAGGGTACAGTAGATGTAAACTTGAACCTTGTGTTTTTGTAAAAAATCACAGTAACGATAAGAAAACTATTGTTGGGATTTATGTTGACGATTTTTTAATCTTTTCAAATAGTGAGTCAGAAACTAAGTCTCTGATAGAAGCACTAAGTCAAGTATTTAAGATTAAAAATTTGGGTCAAGTTAAACAGTATTTGGGCATGAGAATTAACATAAATAAAAATGTTATTACAATAGATCAGGAGAATTATATTGAACAGTTGGCAAATAAGTTCAATATGACTGATTGTAATATAGCAAACACGCCCATAGAATGTAAATTAAATCTTGAGAGATCTAATATGTGTGATAGTAACATACCTTTTCAGAGACTAATAGGTAGCTTGATGTATTTGGCGGTCTTGACAAGACCAGATATTGCATACGCAGTTAATTATCTCAGTCAGTTTAACAATTGTTATTCAGCATTGCATTGGAATTATGCAAAGAGAATTTTAAAGTATTTGTTAAAGACCAAAAATTATTGTTTAAGATATTGTAAAGAAGGAACAGAACTTGTTGGCTTTGTAGATGCAGATTGGGCCAGTGATACCATTGATAGACGTTCCTATACAGGATATTGTTTCATTAAATCTGGTTCTGCTGTTTCATGGGAAAGTAAGAAGCAAAGAACTGTAGCCCTCAGTAGCTGTGAGGCAGAATACATGGCTTTGTCAGAAGCGTGTAAAGAGGCTGTGTATCTGCAAAATTTGGAATGTGAATTGATAGGTTGTTGCAGTAAGATTGTCCTGTATAATGATAATCAGAGTGCATTGAAGATGGCAAATAACCATAATTCTCATAAACGTTCTAAGCATATTGATGTTCGATATAACTTCATTAAAGATGTAATTAATGATGATAAGGTTGAGACAAAGTACTTGCCAACTTCAAGTATGCCTGCGGATTTATTAACCAAAGGATTGTCAGGAACAAAACACTATGAGTTTATGCAAACGCTTGGTATTGTTAAAAAGTAAATTTAATTATTATATCCTAGTTTTGTGTTTGTATAGACTGTGAGATTGTAAATGTGTAGTGTAATAGATATTTAGATTATTTGCTATTTTGATATAGTGGGGGTGTTGGAAAGTATATCAAAATAGTTTATAGAGACATCTATTGATAGCTATGTGAACCTATGATGTGTCACATTCAAATTTAAAAAAATAAAATAAAATGACAGTTGTAATTCAGCAACCGACTCGTTTTACTTATATTTATGTTGAAACCGTTCATGGAATTAGTTTTATTTTCATACCATTCCTTATAAACAGGTCAAAAACTTTTTCATAAATAGAAATATTTTCTTGGAAATGTTATTGACAACATCGGAAACAATATTTCATTTCATCTAAGCACCCAAAGCCACTCCTTCATAGCGAGGTACGAATTGGGAAAAACTTAGACAGGCTTATTTCATTGTGGATAATGTAGATAGTAAAAACTGGTGTCACGTATGGTGTCAAGTTTTATGACCCACTATCGGCACCAGACGAAGTTCAATCTTATTAACAGCTTAATCCTCTGAAGCGCAGAATACCTACTTAATTTTATTTAACAAATGAGGCTGTATCACGCCTATTATGTCCCAATTAATTATCCTGATAACAATATGGTCCAAATTCACTATTTAAACTATTTCTGGAATAATAAAGTGTGATTCTGTTCACAAAATAGAACAATACCTAGTTGTGTTCGGATTTTATTTGGGATATTTAATTGGAATTCAAAAATAAAATCTGGAGCCAGCATATCTTATTCCCAATGGATACTGACTGAAATATGGACTCGAATAATCATATTTAACAGTACATGGTTCATAATACCAATAAGGTATCATGGCAAGTAACGAAGACATGAATAAGGTACTACTTTAGAGAACGATTTCCAAGCGAAGAATTTTCGGGCACAGCTGGACTCATATAAATCAGACAGGATAAAAACAAAACAGAAGCAGCTCGATTTACATATTTATTGTTTGATTCTTTGTGTTGGTATAATAATATATTCAGCCATTGGTATTAAGTATCAAAATACAATACGGGTATTATTACATAAATTCCAGTTTTTTATTCAGTTGGTCTCTACTACAATAGGATTGCCACAGCTATTTAATATGCAAAAGTTTTATGGCGTTTACGCCACACACTAAATCACGATTATGTTACAATGACAATGTTTCATATTTTTTACAAAATAAATCTTTATCAGCAACTTCTAAAATTACTGAGTTGAGTTTGAGATTGAGCCCACCGCTGGACTGAGGCTTTCCCCAAGGCTACCAGTACGACCGGTCTGTCTAAAAAAGAAGTAGTGTATGTGTATGGTAATTTACATTCCTGCATTTCAATTTTAATACCGATGAAATACTATTTAGGGTGTTTTCGGTTTACCGGTTGGGGGTTTACTTTATTAGTCTATTTTCATCATCATCATCATTTCAGCCATAGGACGTCCACTGCTGAACATAGGCCTCCCCAAATAACTTCCACATCGCACGGTTGGTAGCGGCCTGCATCCAGCGTCTTCCTGTTACCTTTGTCAGGTCGTCGGTCCACCTTGTGGGTGGACGTCTCACGCTGCGTTTTCCGGTACGTGGCCTCCACTTCAGAACCTTGCGGCCCCATCGGCCGTCAGTTCTGTGTTACCAGTGATGACATACGGCTCCGAAATGTGGCCTCTCACCATAGGCCTCATAAAGGAGCTCAAAGTTGCACAGCGTGCTATGGAAAGGGCTATGCTCGGTGTTTCTTTACGAGATCAAATCAGAAATGAGGAGATATGTAAACGAACTAAAGTCACTGACATAGCCCGATGGATTAGCAAGCTGTAGTGACAATGGGCAGGGCACATAGTCAATTTTCACTTACAAATAAATACAAAAAAAGAGGTGTAATACTAGTTGTCTTATCAAAGACACGTGGTCCTAACAAACTTACGTGAAGTCTGGGCATTAATTAATCGTAGACACAATTAGAAGCAAGTTTAACTAGACTTGTACGACATATCCTTTTGTCTGCGAACATTGACACAGCACAAAGGGTTACTCCAAGGGCGCTAGTCAGTGCCACATTATTGCTTGGAATTTGTCTCAGACAGCAAATAAATAAATATTATCACATTATTTTGGAGATACTCGTGTTTTGTCATTCTTACAAGAAAAAAAGGTCTATACTGAATTTCTTTTGTTTTATTCTCTAGTGGGGTAAACATCTTGTATAATGTTATTGTTGGTCTATTTACTCGACTGCGCCAGAAGGAGGGTTATGTTTTAAGAAGATGTATCACGTCATTTTTCAGCAATGTCTAACGTTTATTGATATTTTATCGAAAAGCTAATAATAATTTATCATCTATCATCATTTTGCCTTAGGAAGCTTACATAAATTAACAAAAAGTATAAAGTACATTCTATAAAATAATTGCAATTTTAAGTTATTCAAATGAAAACCCTAACGAAGACTTTGTCGTAACCGCCTCTACATTTTCGTACAAATGGGCACATATTCTCGCGTTCCGAGCATTAGTACGATGGGAGAGAAAGAAAAACTCCACCACTAACACAAAGTATTGATGCTTTGCCAATTTTGTTTGCAGGATCGTTCCCAATATGTTTTCTTTCCTCGCATTTTAGCGGGGAACAAGCGCAAAGCTGTTTATCTTTATATCCAGGATCGCAATGTCCGAGAGCTAGGTTTAATTCTTCTCACAACAAGCGTTTTTATTCATGAGCGTCCTGATTCGTATGCACATACCTAATTGGAGCATCCCACGAATTTAAGGTATCACTTTAAATATTCAGAGGGCCTTAGATTATGCGATAATGGTTTGGTACGTTTTTTTGGGTTCCCCCCATTCATTTGCGTTTGTGTTTATTTTATGAATATATTTTGGTGTCTTTGACACAGCTGGGAAAAAATGTAAAATGTAGTAAGTGGTGACATAACTTCGAACTCCTCCTATGTTCTTCTGATTAATTTCGTTGCGGGTCCAATAACAGTTTAACTTTCCCCCAGGACAAACTTGACCTTCACTGGTTGGGTTTTTATTGGCGGTCAAGCTGTAGAACAGGAGTTGCAGCCGTGGGAAAGAGAGGTGGGAATAGTCCCGTAAGTGGTGACATAGGAAAGGCGCTGGTTCGATCTCCTTCATCCGCTGGACTAATAATTATAATTGTCAATTTACTCTTAACACAAGTTAAATTTAGCTTAGCTGAAGAGGCTAGTGGGGAAAATATTTGACGAACACATCCATGCTCTTTTTCTTTAATAATTTAATAAATTATGATAATAAATAGACTTTTAATTTGCGGAAACTTAAAACTGAGTCTACTAAGTATTGTCATTAACTTGTAAAATTACTTGAAGCATGTCTTTTCTTGAACTTCCTTGTTATGAGAGAAACTTAGGTATGACGTGGTAATTCTGAATTCTGTACTTCTGACTTAACACATTAGTGTTTCCTGTAAAGGTAGGTGAATGAACAATTTTAACTCGCTGTGATCTCAAGGAATTTCTTAATGGGTTTTGTTTGCTCAACGCAGGCTGAATTTCTATGTAAGATTTCATTCATTCCGGTTTTAATAAATTATTGCGACTTGCGACAAAATAAATAGTTACCACAATGTCTTTTATCTATGTGTCATTAAAAATAGTGTCACTTAACTGTATGGAAGATATTAACAATTTTAACATTTACGACAAGTAAAGTTCAACAGCACTTGAAGCACTTTATTGTCGTTTAAAATAAATCTCAACATTCATACTACACAAAAAGCATCCCAACAGTTGTAAACCAGATGTGTGCAGTTTCGACCATGTTTGCGCGCTTTATTGACCCCATCGGCCCTCCGAGGCCGAAAACTGCGGCCGAAACTGTACTTGTGAAGTTGTGAGTAAATGTCCAAGCGCTTGGTATGCAATAGCAGCAGAGTTGTGTGAAATGTTGTTTCGTAAAACAAATGATAGCAATAAGTTCTTGTACGAGTATGTATGGTTAATATTTTATATTGTGTGATTGTACGCGTCCTTTCTATTTTATTATCTTTGTTTTTTGTTGCCGATTGTAAAAAACGTAGAAATAAACATTGAAAATGGTCAAGAAGGCTTTAAAAGAGGATATAATATGAAATGAGTTAATACTCGTATCTAAGTAAAGTAGTATTAAAAGGTTTTTCAAAATAAAAGAAAAACGTGGAGTGTGCGTCACTATTTGAAAGATTAAAAAATTTTGGATCTGTGTCATTATTAAATTCATTTTTAGGGTTCCGTACCTCAAAAGGAAAAAACGGAACCCTTATAGGATCACTTTGTTGTCCGTCCGTCCTTCTGTCAAGACCCTTTATCTCAAGAACGCGTGAACGTATCAAGCTGAAATTCACATGAAATACTCAGGTCTATTGTCCCTTTAAGCTGTGAAAATATCAAACTTCTAAGCCAAGCCAATCAAAAGATACAGCCGATTATGTCGATATTTTCAACAAATTTTCGACACTCGCAAAGGAATCAAAACCTACAGGATACTTCCCGTAAACTCAGAATCTTGAAATTTGGCATAAAGCATTGTCATATAATGCAAATATAGGAAAAATTGCGAAAATTACATTTTTTTAGTTATATAATATAATAAAAATATTTTAATAAAATGAAACTTACTACCTTATTTCTCACGAACGAATAAAGGTATCAAATTGAAATTTATACCAAATACCTAGATCTATTGTCCCTTTAAGAAGTAAAAAAATCAAACTTCTAAGTTAACGCGATCAAAAGATACAGCAGTTTATACCGACACCTTAGACGAATTTCCGTCACACGCTAGGGAATCAAAACCTACAAGGTACTTCCTGTGAACTCAGAATCTTGAAATTCGGCACGAAGCAACGTTATATAGTACAGATAAAGGAAAAATTGCGAAAATGATAAATTTGAAGTTATATAAAATTTAAAATATTATTTTTGCTTACATGACATAAAATATTTTTTTAATAATTATAAACTTACTACCTACCCTTTTTCACATGAACGCGTAGAGATATTAAAGTTGAAATTCATATCAAACACTTCTTAAATCTAATTGCCTCTAAACTGTGAGAAATTCTAAATCAACGCAAAAATTCAAAACGCTGAGGTAGGTACCTACCTATAATGCAAATATAGGAAAAATAAATAAATAAAAAATAATCATACCGCATATTTTTTTTTTATAAAACTCCGGACTTTGACGTAATTTTGGTTTAAGTGAAATGAATGGTGTCCATTGGCATAGCTACAGGTTTTACCTTAGAATACTTGTTTTATATTTGTAGATAGTTACCCTGCCTAAAAAAAAACCCTAGCTACGCCAAAGCTAGCGTTATTTGATAAGGATCAGATATAAACACAAAATAATCTTGCGTGCATACCAATGTTATTTATACCATTTTGCAAGGGGAAAGGGATTTGTGGTTAGCCCTGACTACTTAAGGACAGGAAAAAATCAAATGATACCGCGAGCTAACTACGAACAGCGCCATCTATTGACAACCGTGCGAACTACGTAGTGTCGTTGCTCGGTGATAGGTGTTGCTGATTGCAGCTCATTGTTACAATACTTTTTATTAAAATCGGATTTTATTCCGGAGGTTTTACAATTTCTTACTACTTTCGCAAATCATTACAAATGAAGAAAGGAATTTACGGTGTGGTACCCTCAATGTACAATTAGATTTCGAGCGATACCACTTTTGGGCATTCTCCTTTTAAGTAGTTACTTTCCCCATTGTAATGTTATGAATTTCATTTTGCAATAAAAATACCATAGTTATGACTCGATTGTCGTAATGAACGAACTTTGTAAACCTTGCAGGTTTGTACGGAACCCTCGGTGCGCGAGTCCGACTCGCACTTGGCCGGTTTTTAGATTTACAGTTGTATTTTTAGATACAGTAAGCAATACATTATCCCAAACTACAAACAGACAAAGTTTGCAATATTTTGCTGCATAGCATGTTGTTTCCCCAAAGATTTTTATTGGGGGAAACTTTTGATGAATAGGCAAAAGTTGGGAAGCTAACACATTCCGAGTTCAAACTAGCGCGTATAATAAACATTTGGCCTTCAGTAATACGTTGGGATTGCCTTTTGATGATTGTAACGCGAAAAAACAAGATTATTGTATATTCCACTTGGGTTTATTGCTTTTGGAATACTTCCTTATTTTATTAAAGATGTATATTTGATGGAATTTTCCACTTCCAACTTACATATAAGATGTAGATATTAGTAAAGACTAATATTATGCGAGTAAGTGGAGAAGTTTGTGGGGGCTCTGGTTTAATGAACTGAAACGATGTTGAAAATTCATTTATTTATATAAAGCTACATTATTTGTGAGTGTCATAGGCTAAAAATAAAAATGAACTTTCTGTGATAGTAAGAAATTCACGCGTGCAAAGCATGATGAGCAAATTGATAGCCAAGTACCTAATTAGTGTAAATTAGTTACCTAAACAGCTTTTTCTGTTATAGATTTACAGCATACGATGCGAGTCTTGTATGATTTCTATGGATCCACTGAGAGTCGAGTGCTTTAGCTATATGAATATTATGATATACCTACCTAGGGTATATAATGGATTTGAATATTCATATAGAGTTCTACGAAGTATTTGCTCTCAGTCATACTTCAAATTTACTTTAGGTCTCCTAGGATATTACATATTCCGACTATAGTGTTACATTCTGTTACATTTAATAACGGCAAATATCTCTACCGTTTCTTATAAAATGCTTTGTGACAAGCTTCAACAATAAGTAATATGAAGATGTAAATGGTCGATCTTTAACACAAATGTGGAGAAAAAAGAAAACGTCTAAAAGTTTAGCTAGTCCAAGGTCCGTATTCCAGAACGAAAGAGAGCTCAAAACTCAATTTAAAAAAATACTATTATAATTTTTATTGCACAAATAACTAATAGTCTGGTAAACACCTCGTATGTACTAAAATACCTATGCTTCAGTTACGAGTGGTACACCGCAATTAGTCCACCGGCAGCGGGGTTCCAACATCCAGCGATCCTCGGATCTAGAGACGGTCAATCCCACACCTTCACCGTTGGGCTATTGTCGCTTCTAATTTAAAATCAAATCAATCATAAATTAAAGTTGTTTTGTTGAATTTCAATACACTTACTTAGATCTATGACCAATCAAAAACTCAGATCTAAAACAAATCAAAGTCTTTATTTCCTTCCTATCTAGACCTGATTTCTTGTCATCAATCGCAAAGATAATAAGAGTTTGAACCCACTCGTGAAGTTTCGAATACCCTTGTGTTACGATCGATGCAAACTTCGAACCTCTGCAAATTCTTTTGTGACCGCAGATGTAGAAGGTTGAGCAAGCTGCACCTTAAAAAGAAATACTGGTAGACTAAGAGCTAGTGAACGCCAGAACTACGTTATTTTGTAAAAACTGAAAGTTTGTCAGCGCATGCTCCCAATTTAGGTAAGAACGATGGTGCATTATGAAGTTTGGGTCGCAGCTACCCTAAAACGATTGTCTGGCAAGGGTTTGGAACTCTCAAAATTCTCTGGCTGATAAGTAAACGACTTGTAATGATTACCCAAATATTATTATAAAAATCGGCTTATTTACGATATGAAAATGTATGGATACGCCAACGTTTTACCTATGTTGGGAGCATGCGCTGACAAACTTTCAGCATTTAATAAAACAACGTAGGTCTGGTGTTCACTACCTCTTAGTCTATAGTATAGTGACGTTGAAATATTCCCTGCTAAAGGAAAAATATGGTAACGAATTTCGCATTTTTTACAACGCGCTGTTAAAATTTAAAGCAAACTTAGCACCTATGAGTGCAAAGTTAACTGAAGTGCTAAGGGAAGAACTAGCACCTATACCTTGTTATAATGTTTTTCATATTATTTGCATTTAAATTGTTTTTTCCTGCAATTTTGTGCATTTGTAGGTATGTTTGTTTACTTAATATTATCTGTTATCTAATTGGTAATTGCATTTACATTTTTTTTTCTAAATAGGATTTATGTCTTCTAATAACAAACAATCATAAAACCTTATATTGATGATGTAGCTATAAGTAAATTGTTCCTGGTTGAGCGCATAGTTAAACTCTGGCATTGCAGTTCTTAAAGAGACATAAAGAGCACTTTAAGCATAAAATTTGCGAGTTCAAACTTGTCTCATATCTTTTTATAGAGCACTTGAAGTCAGTAAAAATGCATTTAGTGCAGATTCATCATTATGATACTTCATGAGGTTAGTAGAGTGATTTGCTGTACTAAAAATTAAGAAAGAAAATAAAATTGAATGCCCTTCTTCTTATGAGTCCGTAAAAATAAATTTAGAGTATACGTAAATGCATCAAAGGGGTTCTCATGATCATTATCATCATCATTAGGACATTTAGGCTGAGTTGCACCATCTTACTTTAACTTTGAGAAACGTCAAAAATCTGTCAAATTCCATACAAAATTTATCGTAAAGTTACAGTCAAAGTTAGGTGGTGCAACTCAGCCTTAGTGTCCACTGCAAGAGCACAACTCTCTAATTTACCAATGGAAAATGGAGGAATTGGCCTAGTTACTCTTTTCACGCTGGCCCAACGGGATTGGGAGAGCTGACGTTTGCATAATCTGTCCTTTAGTCGCTTTTCGTAAAAGCCTACTCACACATCCACGGGAAAAGCAGTAATGTTCTTATTCTACTTAGTCGGACACACGACAAAAAAAGGACATAAAAGGAAGGAAAATTGTATATCCTATCCAGTGATATTACGTCATGTAGTGTGCATGAAGTCTGTCGTCCCTGCAGAGCAAACAAGTTTTATCTTCCCAGGAATCGCTAACTTAGTTCTTGCTATATATACACTTCGCCACTCGGCGCCTCCGTTCGAGCACGGAACTCAGACTTAGATCTGGTGTGTACAGTCACGAGCACAAACATGTATACAGTATGTAGCTTTGTGAACTTCTGATAGGAAAACGTAGGTAAATGGTAATGATAGTTGATGGTTGAAAGAAATAAAAAAGAAACATTTAATGCTATGGAAATCAAACGAAGATGAAAAGGTAGAAGAAAAACATAAAACATACAATGGAAGAGAAAATGAGTTGAGCAGTGCCACCCTGTCGCACAGCCCATCGCAACGGGACCCCACTCAGCATATGCGGTGGCCTACGGTGAGGAAGGCCACGACCCTGGTTTTCAGTGTGCTCAATTCCGAGTGTCCTAGTCCATATTAGTCCTAGAATTACCGAAATAGTGCAGAAGAATAACGACCGGTCCTGCGCTGCCCGCATGATCCTACTTTCCGCGACCTTCACCAGATCGTCGGTTCACTTGAGAACTTTTCTGCGAGAACCGTGAGGAAGGCCACGACACTGGTTTTTAGTGCCCATACCGAGTGGGAGTCACCGACACTAACCTATAGCGCAGATTGCCCTGTTATTTAGGTACACAGCTGCTTTAGACCTGTTCCAATTGTCCGATTGCCAGACGTCTATAGCGGCTCATTAGGTCTGACACCATGATGATCTTAGTTTTCCAATTTACACAAGAAAAGAAGTTGCGCGCTCTTAAAACCGATCAATCAATTCACGCCGTTGGGTTCGTTTCAACAATCTTGTGTAAATAAACTCAGTCTAGATCACAAGGCGTCTCTTCGAATTCACAGAACAACAATCTCGGTTAATAATCGCGCTAACTTGTTTATCAATTTATGTCCTTGGCTTCGTTTGAAAATTTTGCGAAAGATGGCATTGGTCGCATATTAACACCCATGGAAAATGTACATAGAGTACACTACACTAGTACACAAGGCGTCCATCCGAATACACAGTATAAACAATCCCGGTTATCAATCGCGCTAACTTGTTTATAGGCAGCCGCCGCCATGTCCCATTTGCATTTTGCGCTTTGACACACTAATGCCCGCGACGTGCATTTCACGAGAGCTGATCAAGTTATTGGCGACATAGATACTGATTGCGAATTTTCGTGCTGATTTAATGTTTGTCACTGCATTTCCTGGAGAGCTTATTAGTTATAGTTCCGTCGGTAGAACGACCGACTATACTCGTACATTTTCGTTGCAATAAAGTCGTAATAATTTCAGATGTCACAGCACTTTGCGTTGTGTCGTTCTGTTTAAATATTCATTTTTAGAGTAATAGAAAGTAAACAATATTATTAATATTAGTTTACATATTCTCATCTTTAGACACCCTCTGATGGGTGGTACAGTTGTAGGTTTGAGTCCTGCTTAGGAAAAAGTGTTAAGCTGAGTTACACCATCTAACTTTTTTGTATGGAGTTTGACAGATTTTTGACGTTTTTTAATGTTGAAGTAAGATGGTGCTAATCAGCCTGTGTACTGAGTACAAGAATCTATTATAGGTTAATAGCACTATCTTTTACAGTGATGTATTCAAAATTCAGAAAATCCCGAAGAAGAATCCAGCACATTCAACAATCGTACATAAACTTTGCAACAGAAAGTCCGACTTTGGAATTCATTGGTTTAAATTATTATTTGGTTTCCCAAACACCTATTTTCGTCTGTTGGAAGTTCAAGCCGTCGTGAGCATGAAGTATAGTTCGCCTTGCAACTTTTGAGTAGTGGCGGCGCATCAGTTTGCTGTCTGAGTGGTCGTGCAGCTGTGGTCACCACGGTTTTGTGGATAAGGATTATTTTCCTTAAGAAAATACCTGAATAGCTTTTCATACACTTTATGATGAATACCTGTATAAGTTTTCATACACGTTATGAACGTACTGTATTTACTTGGATACGATACGTTATTGGTGAATTTATTCATAGTTAGAATAAATTTTGTCACCTTGTGCTTCTTTATCAGTCGTAACTTAAGCATGACCTGCTTCCTCCTCGTGCCCTAAACTCCCAGAGAGTGGCTCTGGCTGAAGATTTCAGTATGTAGTATGACATGGAAATTCGTTTTGGATTTGGATTTCAGGGACTCAATGTAAAACACTTTGTATAGAGGTTCCCAGTTCCGTAAGGGTATTCAGATTGGAATTAACTTTCAATTGAGAATGTTACTAGGTATGCAAAATCACTTGAAACCTATGTTACAGTTAGGCTTTTACATTTACAAATACATTAGTTTTTATTTCATTCAAAAATACCCAGTAGTTATGATTTTATAGGCATTCAAAGTTCGCTTAAATATTGAGTTCCGCCGACGGTCACGTGACCCCGCGTGACGTACATTCACAGTGTCCGCTTACTAGAAAACGGATATAAACATACTTAAATACATTTTTTTTGTAAATACAAACTTATTGAAATGAAAATGAAAATGAAAATGAAATGAAAATGTTTTATTTGATAAATAAAGTGGTTTAACAGGATATTTTGGTAACCATCCTTTTAAGTATAATAATACCTGTAGTAGGAGGTTACCGCTCTTCCAAAAGTATTAACATACATTCTTAGTTAGTGTGTTTGTGGACTTTGTGGTGTATTGAGTGAATTTGTGTGTAGTGTTATGAGTGGTGTATTGAGTGAATTAGTGTGTTGTGTTGTGAGTGGAGTATTGTGTGTATTATATGTGTACTTATTATACATATTAACACCCAGACCCATCACAGAAATTAAAATTGAACCAAACCCAAACTTGATGCGATTGTGTCGTTTTATTGTGAATTACCTTCCAGCTCCATCATTAGACCCTGATTACTATATAGAATTAAAGTACTCATCAATACAAAACGAACGAGCCCAAACTCGATGGATTTAAGTCGTTTTATTATAGAGTTCCTATGGCCACCTTCCAGCTCCATCATCAGATCAGCTCCATGTCATCATAATATTGTATGGTCATCCAAATCACATGTGTTTGCGAAATTTCAGCTTAATCGGTTGCCTGGAAGTGGTTCTTAATTCAGCTTGCAAGATTCCACCCATACAAATATGAGCCAGTCACTGTAATATGACGTCACGCGCATAAAATGGCGGGCCGGCTGCCGCCCGCACTTTTAAAATTCAATATCTTGGAAACTAATTGACGTATCGAAATAATTCTTTCACGTGTATTTTTTATTTTTAACAGAGAATACAGAAAGCTAAAAAACAAAATTCGTGAACATTCTTCATTCAGTGCTTCGAAAAACGTGGGAGCGGTTCGTAAAAATGTCAATATAAGATTGTTTTGTCTCAGTGCTAACACAAATCGAAGCCACGCTAGCTGAACGATGAAGTAACAATGAAAAAGTTGCGTTCTCTAAATTAATGTCAAATAGGCTGTTTAAGTCTGAGTTCGTGTGTTAAACATGGCAGAAATTCCATTAATATCTCACTACGTTTGCTCTCATGGTCTTCCCACAAGCTTGGGTCGCCGGGCGTCGGAGACGTCAAATTTGCCAACAGAGTTCCACGACATCTATTATGGACAGTTTAAAGTGTACTCGCTGTTTGTTAGTTTGAAACTTGGAGTGGTTATACTATTTAGAGATGCGGTAGGTCCACTTAGAACGCTAAGCAAATAACTGGAGAGGCTTGTATTAGATAAGGTGGAGTCTCTAAGATATAGAGGTAGGATGCCAGGGCGTTTTGAAGTCAGACTGAGTTACAAGTTGCAAGTAAAGTTCATACATTTTCTTCACTTTAAAAAAATAAGAGAATCAATAAGAAGAATATTATAAAGTTTTTGGGTTTACAAGGTACGATAATATTAGTATTAATAGAAAAAGGTAGTCATTTAATTATGAAATACTATGTATTAATGGAATATCCAGTTCCTTCTAGTTTCAAGTCATTCGATTTTTCAAGTAAAAAATGTTAGAGATAAAAAGTAATATCCATAACAACTCTGACTCTAAATAATTATAACTCTAAGGCTGAGTTGCACCACCATATTTTAACTTTAACAATAATAATAACCGGTGCTGTTTGTATTGAGTTTGACAGATTTTTGACGTTTGTCAAAGTTAAAGTAAGATAACAAAAGCAACTCGGCCTAAATATGAAAAGATTTTATCAACAGAAGATCTACTTTGTCTACTTCTATAATGCATTTCCTCAGCTGGTATAAATACCTGCCTGAAAAGAAGATTGATCTGAAAACGATACCAAAGTTTTTGGTTTCTCAGATGTTGTCGCGTTTGAAGTTTACGTTCAATGAGACTTGGGAAAATGATGTCAATTCCTGCTATCTTTTATTGCATAAAATAAAGCAGTTGTGTTTTAAGGTTCTGTTTAGTAAAAGATGAAAGAAACTCTTGTTTTCTGTCAATCTGTCAAGACCACCGCATTATTTTGTACTCATATTCGTGTTGTATTACGCCCGTATTCACAAACGATGCTTGCTTAAGTGAGGCATCAAATCGAACGCACAGCGTTGAATAAAGCTCTGTGAATGGTTCGAGTGTCACCCTGTGCGTCCACGCGTACTGTGAGACCTCATAGTAATGTTTGTGAATACTAACGCCCGTAGTACGTTTAAGTTGACCTGTGCCTCTACCATGAGTTGCCATCGAAAACTTGTATTCGTATACTACAGTCGATAGAGTTTAAACGTGGATCGATGAAGTTTGCATTAAAATCATACCATGAGTTCAATTACCGTATACTTTACTCGCCAGCGATAATTCGATGGTTTTGTGATGTTATGTTGGTGAACATGTTAACGTATCCAACTTCACACTCTATGAATGGATGAATGAAAGAACGAATGCCGCTCCTTTCTAACTGTATAGAAAAGATAGAGTAGGAAATAACAAAAATGTCAAAAATAACACTGCAAAATTTAAGTGTCCTAGAACAGTGCTTAAAGCTGAATTAACATGATGATTTTAAATTTGTATTGTTTATTTCTTGTCATTGCGACTTTGACGCAGCTGTTGTCATGACAACAGATAACAAAACATGTTTTGTTGAAGGATTATTGATGAATAATTTTCCACAAAAAATTGGATTTTAACCACGATAGGAAAATGAGAACCTGCGACTATCCATTTAAACCGATTGTAGAATTTATGGAAAGGTAAGTTAAGTAAAAATAAACATACTATGTAGTGGAGGAATTTCGAAATTAAACGAATAATTTTGAGCTGGTTTTTTTGGAGAAATACAACCTTTCCAGCATAACTTCCACGTGCCTAGCTAAAATTCAGTAATATGAGTGCTAGATTTATATTTTCTAGATACAATAAAGTTGTTTTTCTATAGATATGGCGATCTGAGTAAGCCCACTGAAGGGCCCCAAGAAAGAGCCAACAATAGTCAACAGTGGGTGGAACTAACGGACACGCGAACGTGAAATGCTGATGCCACCGGCGACACGAAAACTACTGACAAATTGAGAAAAGTGTGTATAAATACCTTCTACTTTATTCATTTTGATTGCTTTTATCTTATTTCGTCATTATTATTTGTAATGTTTATTTGTTAAGGTGTGGAGTGACTTTAAACATCAAGAAGAAGGCAACTCGCATACACAGAGCTGCCAAGGGAACACTGGACTGGTGGCGGTCCACGTTCTACCCTGAAGCCAAAGGATTTAGAGCAGAGTGATTGTAAATAACTACTTGTAAATTAAATCCATAATAAAGACCTAGGGTAACTGGAAGGATATACCTACCTTATTATTGTAAAACTTAAGATATTATAATTAATTTAATACATTATATTGTTTTAATCTTTCATGGTCACTAAACATACATGGTAGCAATCTCGTCAGTAATAATAATTAAGTAAATACATAATTATCCTACTAATATCCTACTTAATATTAAAAATGCGAAAGTTTGGATGTCTGGATGTTTGTTACTCTTTCACGCAAAACTACTGAACGGATTTTGATGAAACTTTACAGTATTATTGTTTATAACCCAGATTAACATATAGGCTATAATTATGACGATCTGTGACAAACTAAATTTCACACGGACGAAGCCGCGGGCAAAAGCTAGTTGAAAATAAAATGATTAATTTTTATTGACTATTTATTTCACAAAACCTAATACATAATACACAGACTGATTAAAAACAAAAGTAAATTTCAACTTATGAAAATACATATTCATTGTCGGATTAGCTTTCTATCATGATCTCGTAAGGCTGCGTTTCCACCAGAGATGTGCGAGGATGCGTAGCGAAGGATGTGTTTGTAAAGAACCAATAGAATCGCTTCATTTACCTCGCCTCGGTCAGCACATCTCTGGTAGAAAAGGCTCAGGCTGTACAACACTAATGAGCATTTTCAAATCTCTGCTACACATCCTCGTACGATACATTTTCCTCGCACAGCTTTGGTGGAAACCCGCACACATTTTCACAGCACAGCTAGACATCTTCGCACGACACAAGTCCCTCGCATATCTCTGGGAAACGCAGCATCCTCTCCCTCCCCCAAGGATCTCCACAATGTGCCCGCATCCAGGTTCTTCCCGCGACCTTCACCAGATAGTTGGTCCACCTAGTGGGAGGTCTGCCCACATGCTGATAACATGTTCCATCGTAATAAACTTCTTTCCGACATAATTTAATAAAGAAAACACCTAAAATGACCTAAAACCACAATTTTATTTTGCTTTTCACACGTCAATAAGCCAGTGAGTTACGTTACTGTGACAGCTAAGGTATTTTTCGATGACATCTTTGAAAATTGCAACTCATGGTAAGTTATTTGTATGAAACTTGATAAAAACTTTAGTCGCTATCGTATTCATTTAGATAGGTTTTTTACCTAACGATTTGAGATGAACTCATGGTAGTGTTTTTATTTTTGCTGTGGTTCAGCTACTAACCGCTAGAGGCGCTGTACAATTTGCCATACATTTTTTTACGCCCTCGATAGCGAGATGCTCGGTAGGTAAACTCATGGTAGAGGCACTGATGTTGTTTATTTCTTTGTTAACAGATGTCACTGTCCATCTATAAATGCCGTATTGTTTTTGGTAAGTAACCATATTTATTTAGGCTTTATTTACTTTGCGAGTAGTTCCACTTACTCTTTGTTCGTGTACGTTTTAATCAAACGGCAAAACCTTCCACGAAACGTAAATCGGTTTTCCCTTCAACTGTAACATTCCGAGAATGCTTAGTATACGCAGAATGACTCAATAAAAACACAAACGACATGATATTAAAGTAAATGTATTCACAAATCACTAGACTCGCAATCAGAGTCCTCGCCTTTAAGTCGCGTGCGATATAATTACGCCCTAGTTAGGTGGGGCGGTGTAAATAACTCTTTGCCATAGCATAATATTAAAAGCTGACATTAAAAGCTCGCTCTATGAACAACATGGTTCGTTGGTTGCTTATTTTGAAGCTTTCGCGCGTTTTAAAGTTAAGAGGTATGACGATACGAAATGCAAGAGGTTCTAAAGTAACTTTTGTCCATTTTAGAAAGACTTACTTCATTTTTTTTTCAATAATATGATTTGTATGTACTTGCCTGACCAATTTTCTCATTCTAAAGCATCTAAGGCTGAGTTGCACCACCTTATTTTATCCATAAAAATGCTTTTTCTACGGAGTTTGAAAGATTTTTGACGTTTGTCATAGTTAAAGTAAGATGGTGCAACTCACCCTTAAGATGGTTTTATAGTTGTGTGATTAAACGTCATTGCATCGAAGGATTTTCTAAACACAAAAAAGGTTTTCTTTAAGTACCAAGAAGAAAATCAAGTCTCTCGTTGAAAATTGGCGCTATCATATTTATATTCAAATGGTCAGTTCAACATGAAATTCCCAAATTCAGAGTTATGGAAATCGCAAAATGGAAATTAACTTGTAACACTTACTTAACAGCCCGCGTGTCACACTTGCCAAATCAAGATGGACGGGTCGTACAGCGACAGAAACCATTTAAACGGGACGAAGGATGGGTGGGCCAAAGACTGGAGACCGAACCAACAGCTGATTTTAAAACCTAAGCCGATTCTATACCTATAAGAGAATATTTTTCTGTTAATACAAGTAAGTCTATGTCTACCAGTAGTTGTAGCCCAGGTCACAAAAAATAATGTTGTTACAAGTGAGATAAAAATATTGTCTGCCCGCAGTTTCCAGATCTCATCGTTAGTTTCATTTGGGGTCAGATGTACCTAGAATGTCTCATGTAAAAAAAAGTAGAGTCGACTACTAAAATTAGTGCTAAACTTTATAAGAGACGATACAGAGATTTTTATTTATCCACAACGAGGAAGCTCTTCGACTGTATCTCACCTGATGGTAAGTAAGGATCAGGCTATTAAAAGTGTTTGTTTTTTATTGCAATTTATTGTCATCATATGCGTCAATAATCCCAAATGAAAACAGACTTCTAGTCTGTCCACTTTATGATCTATGACGAGCTGTTTTGTAACACAGTTAAAAATTTGGTCCAACTTCCGAATGTGATTTTTGTGGGTGAGTTAAAGTTTGGAACGATTCGCGAAAGTTGTAAAGCCTACAATGTGTTTGTCACTTTGATATACTGGTATCCTGATATCCATACAAATTCCATTTAAACGTTGTGTTGAAAATTTTCAAAAAAGGTGCCTCCGTTTTTCATTATGTCAGGAAAATTATTACTATAATTATAATTTTTGCATAGGTACCAAAAAGTAGAATGGAAAGAAGTTGGAGATATTTGAAAAATTGTGACACCTAGCTACAGTAATAGGTGTTACAATTTGTAACCCATGGGGTCATGTTCGCAAATAAAAATAATTTGAACTGATTTGAAAAGTCACTCGCTAAAAAAAGTCATATTATGAATATATTCACTCCCTTTCAGTTTAACGGGTATTTTTTAACTCTTTTTAAGTCTTTGAATGTCGAGACACTAGACACAATAGAAATTTTAATGTTCGAGGCACACTGGTGAGCCACGTGGCGTTCAAAACGTCACTAGAAATCGAACTTATGTTTGAAAATTTTGGATTAGATTTTTGTATGTTGTATGCCAAATTAAATAAATATTTTTGTATTCTCTATAACTACATGACAGACACGCAACGTTCCTCTAATATTCTAATGGATTTTTCATGTTACCTAACGCTTTTATGCTAAAGCATTTAATAATGTTTGAAAGGAATATTCGCTTGAAAGGTGTCAGTAATTAATTCAGTAATTACTATTATAAAGTTTCCGCAAGTTACTTAAGCTCGTGTTTTGAAACGACACTTAGAACTTGAGTCAATCTTGATCATAGATTTGAGCATGGGTTATGAATAATTGAATAATTAAAATATTTGGAGCATTGGTAATTGATCTATTTTGAGAATAGATCAATCTTCCCAATGCTCCAAATACATTCATAGTGTATTATTACATACTATATTACTACTATTATATTAATTTAAATAAATTAAATTCTATAGTTGCGATATCGAAACCGCCTGCCAAGCGTGGAGATTATGGCAAAACCCTCCACTAAAGTGGTGGAGGCTCATAGTCCAGCTGTAGATATGATAATTTTAATATTTTATTAATAATGGAAAAGTAATTATTCTATAATAAGTTAACTGTAGTTTTTATTTGCTTAGAAATATATTGTAAGTTAGTATTAGTTAATTCAGTTGGCGGACAGGTAGCCGTCGCAAGTTTCTACGACTCGTATCAACTAAGCAATTTCTAAAATTTATTACATGCTCAAGGACACGAAAAACTCGATGGTAAATATAAAATTTATTGCCATCAAACAGCGTTTATATTCGCGAAGAAAAATACCAAAATTCGTCTGCCATTTTTACAACTACCTAAACAAATTTATCCCCTGTTTGTCATTTCTGTTTACACTCAAACGTCCTGTTCCTATTTTTCTTCAAACTGTCGATATTGGATTGGCATGTTATTGAACTTCCAGGGGACTTGTTGTTTTACCAATTGAACAAAAAATCTTTTGTGCCATCCAAAAATAGGAACCGTTATCTTTTTTCCTTTGACACAATTTGCAATGTTTAATATTGAATTGGTTGAATTTTAACAGTCGAGCGATTACATTATTACTACTTGGAGTCAACACAAAGTTATTACTACATAACTTCAATGCATATTTCAATACAATACATAACATTAATCTTCTTCCTTTTATTTCAATATCTCTACATTTTACGATAAGTAGTAAAAACATTGTTTGTATTTTTGCAAATAAAAAAAGTTATTTTTATTTATTAACTATCTCTCCTCCTGGAAATCTATCGCAAAGCTTTTGAGTCGAGAGCTTAAAGCATGTGACTGTTAAAATTAACAAGTAAAGAACAATACAACATAATTTTACGCCCGTATTCACAAACGATGCTTGTTTAAGTGAAGCAGCAAATCGAACGCACAGCGTTGAATAGAGCTCTGTCATTGGTTCATGTGTCACCGTGTGCGTCCACGCGCACTGTGAGACCTCATAGTAATGTTTGTGAATACGGGCGTTAGTTAGGTAAGTAAAGCACAACTTAAATAAGTATGTAGTTGTAGGTATTGACTGGTATTATATCAGATGAGTTGTAAAATTCCTTGTGCTCGTCGCCACTTGTCATGGTTCATATTATTTCCAAAAATAAATTTTCTGTCGGTAAAGGAAAAGTGTAGACTATTGAGACCCCGGTCACGGAACGACACTCCGACAGACGGACGGTTCGCCGACACGATGCGATGCGACGAGTCGACGATCTGTCTACAGACTATAAAGTGGGATTTGTCTATAAAAAAAACCTGTAATATGGAATAGTCAGAAAATATTTGAGCAGTGAGCTCTAAACACTACTTGATCCAGCAAACGTTTTTAAAATATCTTAGCATTTAGAGTCGCTTCTCAAACTAAATTAATAATCCAGTATAATTATAAAATCAGTTAGATTTTTTCAAGTTATTTATAATCCAGTAAACGTTGATGTACCTAGTGGTATGAAAAAATATTTTACGCCCTATTCTCAGACCTACTGCTTAAACACACAACATTTCATAAGAATCAGTCAACAATCCATTTCTGTGTAGTTTTGTCACAAATATAGTGACACAAGAATTCATTAGATACAGTGGACAAATGCGTCACTAAGGCCTAGTTGTCCGTAGTTATAGCAACCAAATATTATAAAATATCGTTTTCACTTTCACCATCAATCTTCAAAACCATGAGATACCTATTATAGCTAGTAATATGACCTGGACGAAAATCATCTATAGGTAAGAAATACTCGGCTACGCGATAGATTTTTTACATCCAGAATTTATTTTCGCGGAATGTTACTTTTAACGTAAACTCCGACTGATCCAAAACGAAGAGGCCCCTTCGAGGATACGGTAATATGTTGGGATGTGTACACCTAGCAGACATCAACTTCATCTACCAGTACTGTTGATAAGATACTGCATAAACTTGCAGAAGAATGGGAAAATTGAATCAATTGTATGCAGAGAAAATTACTATACTTCTTCCCAGATAACTGTAGAGCCAAGTTAAATATGGTTCCACTGCAACCTTTTTTGGCACATCACTGCCACGCTTTTCTTAGGTAACTGATTTTACAACTAGTGCTATTTTTGATTCACTAAATATTAAAAGCTACTAGAAAAGCAAACCTACATGTTTGCTTTTTAAAAAAACCAATCGTCAAAGTTGCATTTGATTTGCAGTTGCATTCTACCATGGAAATGTCTGCTTATACTGTCATGACGCAATTTTCTGTCGTATTTTTGTAGTTAGCCTACTTTCCATCCTCTAGTTATAGAATGTGACTACTTACTCTACAACCATAAATGAATTTAAAACACAATGTATAGATTTCTGAAAACTTGTCCAAGGCCTGAAAGTGTGTGCCCAGGTATCACCCAGCGTGAGTGCGCCCTAACCACGATCGTGAGTCCGGTCACGCGCCGCCGCTCTCTCCACCGATGTACCAATCGCTCGCGGTCGCCGGGACGAACCTATGCTTGAGTTGGCTACCAATTGTAACGGGATACTTGTAGGTAGGATTTATTTTTGAGTATTGGTACTTGGATTTGTAGAACAGTATGTTTTAAGACGCAGACCAGCACGCTAGGAAATAACAAGGAAAATCGTGTGATTTTTGTTGACGTTTTTTCTGGAACTTTCGTTTGTTCATTTCAGCCAAATTAATGACGTCCACTGCTGGACAAAGGCCACCCCCAAGGTTTTCCACAATGAACGGTCCTGTGGTGCCCGCATCCAGGCTCTTCCCACGACCTTTACCAGATTGTCGGTCCACCTAGTAGAAGGCCTACCCACGCTACGTCTTCCAGCCCGTGGTCGCCACCTGCCACCATCAGAACTTTCCTGCCCTAATGGCCATCGTCTCTACGAGCTATGTGCCCCGCCCACTGCCACTTGATTTTAGCAATTATGCGAGCTATGTCGGTTACTTTGGTTCTCCTGCGGATCTCCTCATTTCTGATTCAATCACGCAGGGAAACTCCGCTCCATCGCCTTTTTGGGTGACCTTGAACCTTCTTATGAGACCCATAGCGAACACGTTTCAGATCCATAATATAGTTATTATCACTGGCGACACAGACTGTTACAAAGACTTTTGACTTAAGACACTGCGGTATTTCAGACGTGAGTATACTTGTCGCGAAGCTTCCCATCCAAGTTGAATTCGACGATTGACCTCTTCCTTGCAGTTGGACCTACCTAACTAGACTGTTTGTCCCAGGTATACATAATTGTCAACCTCAAGTGTAGAGTTTCCATTTCAAACCTTCAGAGGAGTGGGTGCAATACGAACATGAGACATACATTTTTTGTCTTGTCCATGTTCATTCTGAGGCCCACTTGTTGAGAGGCTACTAAGGCCATCGATCATTGTGCTTAGATCTTCCAAGGTCTCAGCCATGACTACTGTATCGTCCGCGAATCGAAGGTGGGTGATGTACTCGCCGTTGATATTTATGACAAATCCGCTGCAGTCCAGGAGCGGGAAGACATCTTCCAGGGCGGTGGTAAACAGTTTCGGAGATATGACGTCTCCCTGTCTTACCCCTTTCTCAGCTTAGAGGGTCGCGTAGAGGCCTGTATCTCAATCAAAAGTCGCATTTCCGTTTCAAAAGAACGAGAACTATATAGAGACGCGACGAGTTCAGCTTTGTGTGTGTGGCAGCAGCTATGAATCATCACACGCACACGATACCGAAATTTTAAAATTATCTTCAACCCCATGTTGAAGATAATTTTAACCAACATTTTCCCTCTAAAGTATGGATGAGCACTTTAAGTAACAATATTTTTCTTATGTGTACACCGTGTAAAGAAACATATTTTATGAGTACACGTGTAAAGGATCATTTTTTTATGTGTGCACGTGTGAAGGATCATTTTTTTATTTGTACACGTGTAAAGGATCAGTATCAAACGACGAGATAATACAATTTTATAGATATTACTAGGAATCGGTCCATAAAAACGGTATCACATTCAAACTTAATACCTCAATTAAATCAAATAATATACCAAATCCGTTTTTATGACAATTCCTCACAAATTCAGCGGAATAGTAAACTCATATCGAGAATCTGTGGGTCTACGGCAGAACTACCTCTGGTTTGAATCAAATTATTTGCGGGAGCCGAGCGAAACGTCAAATATAGCGGCAGCAGTTGCGGGCGGAGCGGGCGAGCACTGTGACTGGCGATGGCGGTGCTTTTCTCTAAATATTACTGCTTATTTGAAGGAAAACAAATAAAGAAAAAATACTAAGGTACCTATTAGGTACCAGAAATAAAAAAAATAAAAATCAATACAAAAGCAAAACAAAATTGTTGTACCAAATTGGCACCTGCTCAGTATGAGGCCATTACGTACTCGGGAGCACGTCACGGCCACTGGTATTCTGCAAACACTATAGTCCAGTAGAATTAGCTTTTAAATCGGAAATAATTCCTACAAAAGATTTTATTGTTTTAATGGCTTCATTGGTTGCCCATTAAGACTCTCCTAAGTTTTCGACTTCGACGGAGATGTGCTTAAGTGGTGGGGGCCCCCGAAAGAGGCATTTTTTCGGTTTTCCGGTTATACCGCGTAAAGGACTTACCCTATCAAAAAGTGGTCTTCATGACGGTTGAAGGGCACTTAATCCTGCATTGAATAAGACCAAATTCATATGTTTTGGACAAACCGTTCTCGAGCTAATGTTCGGCAAAGTAGAAAATATACGTATAATTAATGACCCTCTCCACGTCCAATGGTTTGTTACCCACAGGCTTCCAAGTCTTGAAAAGGGCCACCTCAACCAGTGTAACCCTATCAAGGCTTACGAGCTTGATGCGCCTATCCTTGTTCGTCCCAGCCGTTCCTTAACTGCGGTTGCTGCACCTCTTCCTGGCACTCACCTGAACGACTCTGTGTTACCTACTGTGGCTGCCCCTCTTCCTTGTATCCTCCTGCATGACTACGTTGCCTAGCCGTATGCCTGGTCTAAGGTTCGACGCCAAAAATCAACAACAACAAGTTCATATTAAAACGCTGAAGAGTTTTTTGTTTGTTTGAACGCGCTAATCTTAAGAATTACTAGTTTGATTGAAATCATTATTTTTGTGTTGAATAGCTCATACATTGAGGAAGGCTATATGATATATACAATCACTCTACGACTAATAGAGGCGAAGCAGTAAAGAAAAATGTTGCAAGCACGGAAAATAGTATTTAAACTATTTTCACGCGTACAAAGTTGATTTTGTGGCGTCGAACCTTGGACCAGGCATATAGCTAAGCAATGCAATCGTACAGGAGGGTACAAGGAAGAGAGGCAGCCACATTAGGTAACACAGAGTCGTTCAGGAGAGTGTCAGGAAGAGGTGCAGCAACCGCAGTTAAGGAACGGCTGGGACGAACAAGGATAAGCGAATCAAACTCGTGAGCCTTGTTAGGGTTACACTGATTAAGGCGACCCTTTACAAGGCTTGGAAGCATGTGGGTAACAAGCCATTGGACGTGGAGAGGGTCATTAATTATACGTATATTTTCTACTTTGCCGAACTTTAGCGCGAGAACGGTTTGTCCAAAACATATGAATTTGGTCTTATTCAATGCAGGATTAAGTGCCCTTTAACCGTCATGAAGACCACTTTTCGATAGGGTAAGTCCTTTACGCGGTATAACCGGAAAACCGAAAAAACGCCGCTTTCGGGGGCCCCCACCACTTAAGCACAACTCCGTCGAAGTCGAAAACTTAGGAGAGTCTTAATGGGCAACCAATGAAGCCATTAAAGCAAAAAAATCTTTTGTAGGAATTATTTCCGATTTAATCAATTTTTGTGTTTAATTCTACTGGCCTACTATGAGAGTGTAGGTAAGCAAAAATTCTTGCTTGCTTTGTTAACTGAGAATGAAATGCTTTTGCAGTAATCGACGGGGTTCGAATAAGCGTTTCTCGAAGTAGCAAACCCATGCCTGAACCGATGTGCCTAAAAGACAAAAAGCAACTGCCTCGGATGGTACTAATAATAAGGTTACTAAAAAAAATAGATTATAAAAATATGCACAAGAAACTGGACATAATCTTGTCCCAAATAAACGTATTGAGTATTGAAAAATATACAGACTAGAACATCTACGAGTAAGTCGTGAGAGTCTAACAGCCATCCATTAGTCTATGGACAAGTTTCAAGTGTAACCAAAATTTTCAAAACCTTCCATCTCTGCCCACGGCCTTACCCAGTCGTATATTACAAGGAAGTTTGTGCGATTCACGAATTTCTTTTATTGTTGCGTGAAATATCGACAAGCGTGTAAAATACTTATCAGGCAGATGCGGTAGGTATTGAATTTCTTGCACCACGACACCACGAGTAAAACTTAGTAATTAAAATATACAATCTTTTTTTAAAAACATTACGTTTAGCTCCAAATGACAAAAAGTCTTGAATAGTTAAAAAACACTGGCATCTTGAAGGTGAAAGGTTCCAAATAAAAAAAAACCAAACTTGACACTGGCTAATTGCAAATTAATGTTTTTTAATAACATTAATTTGCAATTAGCCAGTGTCAAGTTTGGTTTAACTTTTTTCTTTTATTTAGGGAGAAGAAAAAACCGAAAATATACAAAGAAACAATATTATTATCGTTTGCAAGCTAGTGCTTCCTAAGCATTTTTCGATTTCTTCTGACTTATGCTAAGTCATATTTAAGTGGTGCTTACTTTTGCAACGTGCTAGCAGTAAGGTCTCTCTGAAATGTTTATTAGATATTTTACTTACAACTTCAAGAGCTGAATTTTTGTGTCAACAGCGGACTTTTTGGGCTTTTCTTACTTAGATTTTTATTTTGCTTAACCTTTAAACGTCTTTTAAAGTAAGTAATTAGATTATGCGTGTATTCGTCAAAGTGGATACAAACTTTTACGCCTCGGGAAAATGTTTTAGAAAGTAAAACTAAACTTGTACTAAGTAATTGAACTAGATGTTTCAAATAAATCCTATTTCTAGTGTGTAAATGTTTGTGTCAGTTAATTATTTTATCGTTGTACTTTAGATTATGTAGGTATTGAATGTTGTTCTAAATTTTGTGTAAGAATCAGATTAACATTAAGTACATTAATAAATATTGTACCTATTACATATTGCTGATAAAATTTCAACCGCAAAGTTCTACATTACAAGCTATCTTTTTGAGGTCATCAGTCCATCAAGTAAGTCCTACGCTACATTGGCGGAGACGTGATCACTGACGTACTAATATCATTCAAAAAACCAATATTATTATAATACACGGGTAATTCAATTTTAAATTTATTTTTACCCTCTTTTAAGTTTGTTTTACCATACCTACCAACTTTGATAAAGTTATATCCAGGTACAAAGAGATTTCGAATCGACTTATCGCAACACTGTCCTGGCATAATATAGATATATCTTTGTAAATCAAGGGATTTATTACAACGTAACTGCTGACTTTACTTACGTGGGGCCGGGCTTACGTGGGCTAAAACCTAAGGAACACAGCTCACTTGCGGGACTAAAATGATACTTTACTGAAGGGATCGGTTCATGGTGATATACAGCAAAATGTATACTAAAGTGAGAGAAAAAGAGAAATAAACTGAGAGCTCATATTTTATGGAAAGAGATCCTACTTAATATTATAAAGGCGAAAGTTTGGATGTCTGGATGTCATGATGTCTGGATGTTTGTTACTCTTTCACGCAAAAACTACTGAACGGATTTTGTTGAAACTTTACAGTATTATTGTTTATAACCCAGATTAACATATAGGCTATAATTTGTGACGATATGTAACAAATAAATTTCAATAAATAAATAAGACGTGTCTAAAAAGCGCTATCTATCGTCATTGGTTAACTTTTATATTCCTTCTAACATTTTATACTGCGCCATCTAGCCTCAAACTTAGTCCGTTACACATATATTTTATTAATTAATCAAATAAGTCAATATGAATTTATGTTGCGTTGAAGTTCCTCGTGACGTCACAAAGTACTACACTTTTAAGCACTCCTTGTCACGGGCCTCTTTTTTTGAACTTTGGCGCCCTTTATCTCTTAAAATTTTAATTACTTTGATAAAAAGTGAAAAATACGTGTCGAGTGTTTTTTGATATGTTAACTGACGGACCAATTCAAACTCTTGTATTTTTACCCAGGAAATATCCCTATTCTGTCGTTAGTGTGATGTTACCCTTACACAGAATAAATCTTTGGGCAGACCAGGTACTGTAAAGGGTGAAAATATTGATTGAAAGGGGTAAGTCTAGCTTTTGTAGGTTTAGAAGTTTTGTGCTTTTATCCCACTGCCTTTCGCAGAGTAAATTTTGTTATTTGCTGGAGTAAAAACATTTGTGGCATGTTTAAGGTCCTTTGGAAATAATGTTGTCAAAAAGTATGTACAAAAATCTTTCCATCAATGCGATAATTAAAATAAAGTATGTCAACTCTTTTTAACAGCGCTAATTTACTTTTCCATTTACTTTTTACACTTGATGATACTTCAATCCATTTATAGGTAGTGTACTTTCAAAGAGGTTGTATGGGTACTAATGATAAATGTAGCAGATCATAGCCAACGAAGAAAAGCCTCATGGGGTCTAAAAGGAGAAGGGCTTACCATGAGTAGTGAAAAAAGGCATCATCATGACCATTTTAGCCATAGGACATCCACTGCTGAACATAGGCCTCCCCCAATGATTTCCACAATGGCCGGTTGGTGGCTACCTGCATCCAGTGTCTTCCCGCTACCTTTACGAGGTCCTCGTCAGCGTCGTCGTATGAGGTATCGATCGAGGTTAAAACAGTACAAAAGATAAAGATCCATTCCATAGAATCTCATAGTCAGCTTGAAATTAAGGGCCAAACACAACGTAGATAAACTTATTTTATATACACTTGATCGTAAAAATGCCTTGGGAGAGAGCCAACTGCAAATCCCACTATATTGTAACTGTGCGAGTTGCAAATTGTCCTTTGTAATTTATTAACTTTTTTACTGTCAGTGTTATAATTACATTACGTGACATGTGACTCGTTTTGGAGTCCTTGGGCGGAATGGTATGTTAGGCACACCCTGTTGCGTGTCTGGGGACCGATTTGGGGGCATGGTGGTGTTAGTGATAGGCTGTAAGCGGATTATGAGAACTTGATGATACGTCTTCGTAGTAATCTTAAAATCTTACACTTAGATCGTTCCAGAACAAACATCTGAATAAATATTATATTCGCAAGAATTGACTGACTACCTCAAAAGATAGGTAGCAATGGCTTTATGAAAAAATATGAAAGAGAGTTTTGTCACTTTTGTTATCGTGTCATCATATTAAGTCGGATGTTGCCTTTGCTATGCCAGTAGCCCCTACTTTCTTTTATGTTGTGAATTTAATTAGTAGGGATGTACTGTAAACTAAATTAAAATAACTGGAAAAAATCGAACTGCCTAAACTTTGAATTGAGCCCAAGACCTTTCGCTTACTGGGCTGAGCTACTTCAGTGGAATCCTGCATTAGGCAGTTTGACTTTTTCAAGTTATTTATAATTTAGTTTGAGAAGAGACTAAATGCTAAGAAAATTTAACAACTAAAGAGTAAGTTATAATAGACTAAGAACGTCAGACCTACGTCATTTTATAAAAGCTAAAAGTTTGTTAGCGTATGCTCCCAATATAGGATATAATGTTGGTGAATTATGAAGTTTGGGTCATCGTGGCTTTGGGAGCTACCCTAAAAAACTGTCTGGCAAAGAGTTGGAACTGTCAAAACTGAAAATACTTCTAATTATTGCCCAAATATTATACATAAAAATCAGATTTTGGTATAACGTAAGTCTACTTTTACGGTGGCTTTTTCTGTATATTCAATAGACTGTAATTCTACTAGCGTTAATAAATAATAATTATTATTAATAATCATTATTGTAATTATTATTGTAATCTGTAATGCTCACTCAACACAACTACTGCGACACAGGCCTGCGAGCCTAGTGCAGAAGCTGTGGTTTATTACATCACAGGAAATGATATTTGTGAATAAAGATTATTTATTATTATTATTATTATTATTATTATTATTGTAAATACCCATCTTATTACAATACATTGCGTGAATTACAGGTTACTTGATTCTGACTTGAAACCTTGTACCTACCTTAGTTGTAAAGTAGCCATCATGATAGGCTTATTGCAAAATAGCACATAATAAAACTATGTAAAATGCCATAATGTTTCTAATCACACCACAAAAAAGACATTGTGTTTTCATCCTAGATTATTATTAAGGTCATTTTTACTTTTGTTATTTGCATTCAAAGTATTGTAAGAAAATACTCAGGCTGGGTTGCACCATCTTATTTTGAATTTAACAAACGTCAAAAATCTGTCAAATTCCATACAAAATACACTGGGTATCGTTTAGTTACGGTCAAAGTTAGGTGGTGCAACTCAGCCTTATAAAGTGAAAAAGTCAGTAATTATTATAATATGTATAAACTTTATAATCATTTCTAAATTGATATTCTTGGCCACTTTACTCTTTGCTCTCTAACAGGCCCTACAAGGGTTATACTCGTACAATATAGCCTACCCAACTTCAAGGTCGTCCCTACATAGGAGACGGGCCACCCACGCGGCGTTATATTAATAACCAATTGTTCTAATTTGCTAATTATATCCTCGAATTAACCAATTAACGGCCCCCAAAGACGTCATAAGGGACCAAAAATGTTTATTCCACACCTCGATTTTAATTAATTGAAACAATACTACACCACAATAGTTCATTTTAGTGTGAACATTGGATACCAGCGGTCGAGTTCCTGGTAAGTCGTAGTTTTAATTTTCATTATGATTGACTTACCACTTTAACTTACCAAAATAAAATATTATACCTTGAACGTTAGTACGTTGACAGTGAAATTCATTCTTACTATTGTGTCTCGCTGTGTCAAAAATATGATCAGGTACTTTCGTAGCTTTAGGCCCGATTCGACCAAACTTTTATCCGAGAATAACTCCTGGTATAACTGGCACATCGACAGTTTCAGTATGGGAAATATCTCAAAACTGACGATTTATTCTGAGATTAATATTTACTCTTGTTTGGTCGAATCCACCCTTATTAGATCATTATTTATTCTGTGGATATAAAAAGTTAAGACACAAAATAATATAATCATTATATTTTAATAAAGTAGGAGTAAAGATATTTGATCTGTTGTTATGTATCTGTGTAAGGTAGACAAGCTGTAAATATTAAAAATAATTTAAACGCGGTGATTTTGTGAAAAAGTTCAGCTTGTATCTAAGCTTTTGTCTTACAAAAGCTTAGCTTATTTATTTTTATTACCTTCACAGTAATGTACTACACACAAAATAAATACACGCGTACGTCCATTAAGAACTGCGGAAATTCTCGCAAGTAGCCATTTTAAAGTGTGTCAACTCCGCCCATTTAAATTCTGCCATGAGTTCATGACGCTCCGCTTGATTTATATATTAATTTTGCTGGAGAGAAAAAGTTGGCTTTAATTTACTCAGAAATATTATAATGAAATGAAAATATGAAATAATTTATTTGCTCAGAAACATAGTACAGATGAGGTAATTTTGAAGCCCAACATAACATAAAAGAAGAACAATTATACTGTTACGTCTGCAGTTACAAACCTATTGTCAGACTTTATCAGCCTCTATTGATGTCAAAAATGTTTCAAAAAATCTGACGAAGTCCATAAAAACCGACCGATTGAAACAAACAAAACAGAAGTAAACATTTCAATGCACATTATGAAAGTAATAATTAAGTAAAGTAGGTATATATCGACCGAAAATATTTGCTTAAAAACCAAACCCAGACCTGACTCTTTTTCATAATATTCATCAGTGACACTAAAATGTTTTCCGTATTGAAACAAACTCAGTGCAAACACACACGATTCAAAAGCAGCACTAATAGCGACAATATTTTTGAGTGCATCACTACCACTAACTTAAGCGCTGTATAAACGACATCAACTTCCAGCATAAAACCTACTCACCCGGTATACTAGATTTGGTCTGAAAAAATAAAATAACATACAACCATGCCATTCAAAAATACACTTACAGATCGGGAGATGGAGTTCAAAATAGCATGTGTTGTGCCCCAAAAGATGGCGCTACGAAAGAGCATTTGTTAGGCCCATATGACAATGACGTGTCGTGTAGATTTTATCACAAATGGTTTACAGTCATTAGCGGAGGAGTATTTTCAGAGATCCTCCAGCGAAATTGGTGACATTAAGAGTAGGCGCACACCGTTGATTTTTCGTCGGCCGATAGTTTAGTCGGGCAGTTGATCAGTATGGGCATGTATTACGATTCTTCATACAATTTAAAATCGGGCACAACTATCAGCCAACTAAAAATCAACGGTGTGCGCCTACTCTAAGGGCCACAATAGACATGTTACTCTTAGCATCGGCGATCGGCGAATTTGCGACTGTATCGATAGAGCATTCTGGGTTTCGCGACTTCATGCATTTGGAACATTGAGATATAATGTACTAGTAGGTAATAATATTACTTCAATGGTTTGATGCAGTGTCAGAATCGTGCGTTTTAAGCTGGGTCCAGACGGGTGTAATGCGTAATATAATGTATCGTGTAATGTAATGGAATAGTATGGGCAGCAATTTAACATATTATATAATACTCGTGCCGTCCACACGTAGAATTCGTGTTATATTACACGTAATCTTACATTACACCCGTCTGGGCCCGGGTTTAGCGACTCTATCGACGCAGCATCGCGATTACGCGACTTCATGAGTTGGAACGCGGTATCAGAATCAAGCGTTTGAGCAACTGCTGTCGAGTTTCCGTAAAGCGACTCAATCGCCGTGTTTGGCGTTTGTAGGTACCTATTATGACGTGTGGAATGTGTGATCGCTGTATTCAAGTTCTAAAAAGCGACTCAACCGCCGATCGCCGATACTAAAGTAGCATGTGTGCTGAGGCTCTAAGGCGTATACTACATACCTACATACATTGTGATTTGTGTTCGGGACTGCGGTTACGACATTTAGACCTTATTTAGGTAGATACTCAAGGTTCCGGGCTATTGGCCTCCAAACAGTATTTCACTTGGCCGTAGATAATTCTTGCCAAGACCATTTTCTTCTATATTCTTTTACTATGCGGATATTGGAATATAGTACTTATTACACGAGCATTTGACTTGCAAATAAGCACTACACAAGAATGTTAGTGATAAATAAACACATTCGTTTTACTTGACTACATTTTCGTTAAATGAGACAGCGATGTTTATCAAAAATCCTACATTTATAAATGCGAAAGTTTGGATTGGATGTCTGGATGTTTGTTACTCTTTCACAAAAAACTACTAAACGGATTTTGATGAAACTTTACAGTATTATTCTTTTTAACCCAGAATAACATATAGGATATAATTTACGACGATATGCCACAAACTAAATTTCACGCGGGTGAAGCCGCGGGCAACAGATAGTATATCAATAATTAATAACGCGTAAAACCTTAAAAACAAATACTGCTTATAAAATATTGGTAGCTGCGTAATTAAATTTCATGTCCAGTCAAGCGAAGTTTCTGTTCGTTATATAACCGGCGAAGTGAAAACTGTTGGGGTTTTGGCTACAAACCAATAATAAACATAATAAATAAGGCTTGGTTTCTTCCGAGACCCCCGTAGATAAATTACCTAAGTATCTGTCTCCGGTGGGACTCGAACCAATAACCTTTGACTTTGGAGGCGACAGATCTTGAGCTACAGACCCACTGAAACAGTTAGGAAGTGGATAACTGGATATGCTGAAGTTATCATTTGGCTAGCTTTTAGGTTAAGCTCTTATTTTAGTGATACACATGTCTCCAGCTGAACGTTAGATATTTATATAACTATAAACAGTACAGTGTTTTGTTTAAAAAATATTCTTATGAATAACCCTCCAAAGAACTTTTATCACGCTGAAAGTTGGCCTGAAATTTTGCCTGACTATCCGACAACAGATAAATTTTACTTTACACAAATAAAAGTATAAATTAAACATTTAGAAGTTCCAAAGGTTAATATTTCAAGGCAAATTTACGGAACCACGCCAACAATCGCTCTGGGGCTTGACCGTTTATTATTTTTAAGCTCCGTTTTGTACTGCGAGCTTTTGTAGGCGTCAAATAATGGAGCAAAGTTCGAATGAAATTTTATTTTAACAACAGCTTTTGAATTGTCGAAGAAATTAAGCGGCAAGTGCAATATTTTGATGGTGTCATTGTTTGAGTTGGTACAGTTCATTGGTTATACAAAAGTTCATCCAACTTCGAAGAATGTTTGTGAAAAATCAGTTTTTAAATTACTTCGCATTTAACGTTTAGATTGCTAAAGACTTTTAAGTAGAAGCAGCAATTGTTTTAATTTTTTAAAATATTTTATACGACATATCGATTCATTATTATCTTTGAAAACATCTGTAGCTGTATTCTTTATTTACCTTTTTATTCAATACCACGTCTGGTTGATTGACCTTACCGAAATTCTAGAAAGATTCTAAAGTAACCTCAAATCAAAGGATGATGGGCACTTTTCTATGAAATCTGGGCGTAAAACCAACAGAAATGTAACTACTATTATTTGTTAGGACTTAATATCAGAAATATATTTTCATATAAATAACTACCAAAAACTCCCGGGTTTGCTTGGAAATTGACATAATGTATAATAGTCATAGGTGTTTTATTGCGCAAACAAAAAATATTATTAATTAATATACCTACATTGATACATTAAGTTATTTATCAATTATTATGTCCGAGTGGGGCCAACAAATGGAATAAAATAAGTACCATGTTTTACATTACGTGCGTAGGACCACACCTACTCGTGGGTACCATTTTGAGAAATGAAATGAACACAGTCATGTTTCAATGGGATTTCTACCAGTTAAGCTGTAGGTAGTGTTGTCGCATAATCGATCACGAATCGATTATTAATCGATATTGCCAAATAACGATTTATCGATTAATCGATTTCATTGATTACCATCATCACTAACATTTGATTGTTAGTTTGATTCCTTATTTTCAGCATTATACTCGATTACTGCAATCGAATAATCGATTGTGATTTATTCGGTATACTTACATACTTAATCGATATAATCGATAGTAATATATGAAACAATACTATCAATATGATTGATACAAGCAATTAAATTGACCTAATACTATTTTTATTACCCTAGTGTGATGTGAAATACTATGGAAACTTTGCATATTCAATGACCTCTATCTCCGTATCCCCGCGTATTTCAGGATTGTTGTCGTACTATGAAATGAAGTACTAGTATTTAGCTTTAATTTAGTACACTTTTTGTTTCTGTTGGTTCAACGCCCAATTTGCCCATCATCCTTTAAAATTGAATTTTGGTCTCCGATGTGCGAATACAGAGAGGATAATCTCAATGAAATTTTCTCAATAAGCAGCGTCGCGGCGAGGGTAGAAACGAGTTCTATGAAGCCCCAATCAGTCAAGGGTAGTACGAGCAACATAATATGAGACTTTTTATCAGGGTTCTGATATACCTACTGATTAATCTTGATCGTGAAACTCGACGGCGTAGCAAGATTAATTTTGATAGGGTTAAAAAGGCATAGGGATTTTAAAATATTTATTATGTTGGTTAATGCTATAATCTATGGTAGTAATGTTTGATAGCCATAGAATTGAATACAGAAATTCAACGTCAAACATCCTTACAAATTAATGAAGGCTATCGTTATTTGTTGGCAGCACTGACGAATGACATGACTCAACGACTTAGCACTACCACAGAATAATAATAAGTACTACGTACAGAAGTTTTACTTCGCGAAGGTATTTAAAAAAATGTATGCTCAATGTCATTAACAATATGGTGTAATTTAGCCTGTCTCAAGAGTCAAGCACCATTTTGTTGACAAACGTCAGTGATCGGCACTGCGCCGAAGCTATAGGGCTGACTTCGGTAAAATGATGTGACGTGAGGTGCCAAACTGCGAAAAATGGCGGAGGAAATACATGATTTAGCATGAATTATCATGAATAATATTAACTACTTATTTACCTCTCAGTGTCTTGAGGCAACTTAAAAAAGTACATTCTGTGTTTTTATTATTATTTAGGCAGTTAAATACTGCACAGTATTTAGTACACTATTTTCTTTATTTTCTTCCATCATACACAAGAATACGCGTGCGTGAGTCAATGTTCGCTCGTATGTGAGGCCTTGTCGAATAGTATCCTGTAGGTGGGCCATCGTGCGTGTTTTGTTTTCGATGTAAACTCGCGGAGATGAACAGGCCTGGCACTACTGGCGTTTGACATGACCATACTCTACAGTGGCACCAACCTGTGTGCTTACCATGAGTTTACGTTAGGTGTGCTCGCTAGCGAGTACGTCAAAAAAATTATGAAGATTTTATTTCTTGAAAGTAGCCGCTAGGGCCGGCTGCTGCACAATCCTACTAATATTATAAATGCGAAAGTTTGGATGTCTGGATGTTTGTTGCTCTTTCACGCAAAAACTACTGAATGGATTTTGATGAAACTTTACAGTATTATTGTTTATAACCCAGAATAACATATAGGCTATAATTTATGACGGTCTGTGACAAACTAAATTTCACGCGGGTGAAGCCGCGGGCAAAAGCTAATATGTCATACATTTAATGTCATTTTTTTACGCAGTCGCTAGCGAGCACGCTACCAACCGGGCAACATGGAAAGCAATGGGGGAGGCTTATGTTCAGCAGTGGACGTCCTATTGCTGAGATGAAGCGAGATGACAGCTAACGTAAACTCATAGTAATACACTGATGAGTGCATATGCTAGTCCTACCGCTTCAGCGTTCACTAGTTGTCGACCCTATCTTTAGCAAATTGACAGTGACCTTACTCTACAGTGGCGCCAACTAATGACCGCTAAAACGATAACCCTAATTTTATGGAGATATAGTAAACACTATGATATAAAATAATGTATTTCAAATTACTGCAGTCCCCGATTATGATTCTGTCAAAATCACCAAAATGCTAATACCTCTACTTTCCTAAAGTTTTTTTTGCCTATTTTGCGCGATATCGTTGTGTCTTGTGAAGTTCTAGCTCAATACAAAGTTGTAGAATGCCAATGAAAGTGCTCTTATTGGACAAAAAGAGCAATGTCACAGTTGAAATATGAACTCAGCAGGCTCAAACTTATAAAATTATCTGAAATTTATGTTTAATCTACACTAATATTATAAAGAGGAAAACTTTGTTTGTTTGTTTAGTTGTAATGGATAGGCTCAAAAACTACTGGACCGATTTTAAAAATTCTTTCACCATTCGAAAGCTACATAACTCACGAGTAACATAGGCTAAATTTTATTTTGGAAAAAAATAGGGTCCCGTAAAATATTTAGGATTTTCATAAGACGTGGAAAAGCGCCATCTATCGTCATTGGTTAAAATCTTCTTGCGCCTGACAAAAATTTTTGAGGTACGTAAATATTCATGAAGGCAAAGCTGTCAAACGCCATCTATCGACATCATTAGTAAATTAGTAACTAAATAGTACATGTACTATGAATAGCGTTGTTCGTAAATAATATTGAAAATTTAATAAATAAAGATATTTTATGTAATTGAACCATTCACTGTATGTACCTATTTGAATCATTCACTGTGTTTAAACGAGCAAATCAAAGTGTTAATTAGTGACTTTTTACAAACTTCCTTGCAAATTCTTACTATGTGCCGCCATCTACCGAGATGAATATTAGGGTATGGTTCAGCGGCGGACAAATGAAATGGGCGCGTGGGCGATTGAGAATTACTTCATTTTTATTTTCTGTATGTAATTTGTAAATTTTTTGATAGGGTCTTTATTTTAATTACTTAGGTTCGTAGGTACTTACTTATTTGATTTTAATGATAATTACTATAGGTACGTATAATTTTAGTAGAAAGAAAGGTCATTGAATGACTAAGTGACTCACTCACTCATCACGAAGTCGATAAATAATAATTTAACTAGAGTCTTCTTGGCTCACCCAGGACATCGTATCCGTGGGTGATCAAAGGCACAGAACAAATTCAAAGGACACTAAATTGTCGCTGTAAGTCCACTTTGGTCAGCCAGTAGGCCTAAGATGCGCGCCGTGATAACTTTTATCGACGTCAAAATGTATGGGCAAAATCGATAAAATGGCGTGATAAGCGCTTATCGTGGCGCGCATCTTAGGCCTACAGGTGATCAAAGTGGAATACACCTCCTTTTAGAACGTAGGTAGTCAATAAGACGAAATTTTGCAAAATTCAACCCTTATGGGAGTTAAAAAGGGGGTTAGAAGTTTGTGTTGCAGTCCTCGGTTTTAAAAGTAAGAGACTTGAATGTTAAAATGTAGGTATGTTCACTACGATCTCTAGATATTGTGGAGGTGTACATATACTGTTCGGTACACTGTGGTACTGTGTGCACATCGGTTTGCCGACGATTGTGGTCATGCCAGAATCGTTGGAAGATCTTGGCACAATGCTCGAAGACCTTAATCGATTTTCCCAACAGGTAGGCCTGAGGATGAACATGGACAAAACGAAGCTTATGTCGAATGTCCATGTTGCGCCCTACCCAGTTTCAGTTGGGAGCTCAATTCTCGAGATTGTCGACAAGTAGGTATGTCTACCTCGGACAAACGATCCAGCTAAGTAGGTCCAATTTCGAGAAGGAGGTCAATCGTCGAATCCAACTCGGCTGGGCAGCGTTCGGGAAACTACGTAACATCTTTTCGTCCAAAATACCTCAATTCCTAAAGACTAGAGTGTATAACCAATGTGTGTTACCAGTGATAACTTATGGCTCGGAAACGTGGCCTCTCACTATAGGCCTTATACAGAGGCTCAGTTGCACAGCGTGCTATGGAGAGGGCTATGCTTGGTGTTTCTTTGCGAGATCGAATCAGAAATGAGGAGATCCGTAAACGAACCAAAGTCGCTGACATAGCCCGACGGATTAGCAAGCTGAAGTGGCAATAGGCAGGGCACATAGTACGCAGAACTGATGGCCGATGGCGCAGAATGGTTCTGGAATGGAGGCCGCGTACCGGAAAACGTAGCGTGGTACTTCCACCTACAAGGTGGACCGACGACATCGTAAAGGGAAGCGCAGGACGCAAGCCGCTTCCAATCTATCAACATGGAAAGCATTGGGTTGAGGCCTATGTTCAGCAGTGGACGTCCTATGGCTGAAATGGTGGTGGTGGTGGTGGTACATATACTGAAAATGTATCATTAGAAATCAACTACGGGGGCTAAGGAGATAACAGGAGGGTTGGAAGTTTATATTATGAAAGTCCTATGTGTTTAAAGTAAGAGAGTTGAAATTTCAAATGTATGCGCTATAGATGCTAAGAGCGGATTTTACGAAACTCCTTTTTACTCCATTAGGGGAATGGAGTAAAACGAGGTCTACGCGTACGAAGTCGCGGGCGGCCGCTAGTAGTCGATAAACATAATGTTTAGTAACTATGATTAATATTAAGTATTTATGACAATGCTTTTTTTCAGCCAAATGACGTCCACTGCTGGACAAAGGCCTCCCCCAAGGTTTTCCACAATGAACGGTCCTGCGCTGCCCGCATCCAGGCTCTTCCCGCGACCTTTACCAGATCGTCGGTCAGACAATGCTTTATCAACAAAAATATTCAGCGAGTAAGTACAGCGGTAGAAGATCAAACTCTACATGTTTTTTGCGTGCAGAAATAGCACTTCTTCACAAATATTTACGACTAGCGGCCGCCCGCGACTTCGTACGCGTAGACCTCGTTTTACTCCATTCCCCTAATGGAGTAAAAAGGAGTTTCGTAAAATCCGCTCTTAGCATCTATAGCGCATACATTTGAAATTTCAACTCTCTTACTTTAAACACATAGGACTTTCATAATATAAACTTCCAACCCTCCTGTTATCTCCTTAGCCCCCGTAGTTGATTTCTAATGATACATTTTCAGTATATGTACCACCACCACCACCACCATTTCAGCCATAGGACGTCCACTGCTGAACATAGGCCTCAACCCAATGCTTTCCATGTTGATAGATTGGAAGCGGCTTGCGTCCTGCGCTTCCCTTTACGATGTCGTCGGTCCACCTTGTAGGTGGAAGTACCACGCTACGTTTTCCGGTACGCGGCCTCCATTCCAGAACCATTCTGCGCCATCGGCCATCAGTTCTGCGTACTATGTGCCCTGCCTATTGCCACTTCAGCTTGCTAATCCGTCGGGCTATGTCAGCGACTTTGGTTCGTTTACGGATCTCCTCATTTCTGATTCGATCTCGCAAAGAAACACCAAGCATAGCCCTCTCCATAGCACGCTGTGCAACTGAGCCTCTGTATAAGGCCTATAGTGAGAGGCCACGTTTCCGAGCCATAAGTTATCACTGGTAACACACATTGGTTATACACTCTAGTCTTTAGGAATTGAGGTATTTTGGACGAAAAGATGTTACGTAGTTTCCCGAACGCTGCCCAGCCGAGTTGGATTCGACGATTGACCTCCTTCTCGAAATTGGACCTACTTAGCTGGATCGTTTGTCCGAGGTAGACATACCTACTTGTCGACAATCTCGAGAATTGAGCTCCCAACTGAAACTGGGTAGGGCGCAACATGGACATTCGACATAAGCTTCGTTTTGTCCATGTTCATCCTCAGGCCTACCTGTTGGGAAAATCGATTAAGGTCTTCGAGCATTGTGCCAAGATCTTCCAACGATTCTGGCATGACCACAATCGTCGGCAAACCGATGTGCACACAGTACCACAGTGTACCGAACAGTATATGTACACCTCCACAATATCTAGAGATCGTAGTGAACATACCTACATTTTAACATTCAAGTCTCTTACTTTTAAAACCGAGGACTGCAACACAAACTTCTAACCCCCTTTTTAACTCCCATAAGGGTTGAATTTTGCAAAATTTCGTCTTATTGACTACCTACGTTCTAAAAGGAGGTGTATTCCACTTTGATCACCTGTAGGCCTAAGATGCGCGCCACGATAAGCGCTTATCACGCCATTTTATCGATTTTGCCCATACATTTTGACGTCGATAAAAGTTATCACGGCGCGCATCTTAGGCCTACTGGCTGACCAAAGTGGACTTACAGCGACAATTTAGTGTCCTTTGAATTTGTTCTGTGCCTTTGATCACCCACGGATACGATGTCCTGGGTGAGCCAAGAAGACTCTAGTTAAATTATTATTTATCGACTTCGTGATGAGTGAGTGAGTCACTTAGTCATTCAATGACCTTTCTTTCTACTAAAATTATACGTACCTATAGTAATTATCATTAAAATCAAATAAGTAAGTACCTACGAACCTAAGTAATTAAAATAAAGACCCTATCAAAAAATTTACAAATTACATACAGAAAATAAAAATGAAGTAATTCTCAATCGCCCACGCGCCCATTTCATTTGTCCGCCGCTGAACCATACCCTAATATTCATCTCGGTAGATGGCGGCACATAGTAAGAATTTGCAAGGAAGTTTGTAAAAAGTCACTAATTAACACTTTGATTTGCTCGTTTAAACACAGTGAATGATTCAAATAGGTACATACAGTGAATGGTTCAATTACATAAAATATCTTTATTTATTAAATTTTCAATATTATTTACGAACAACGCTATTCATAGTACATGTACTATTTAGTTACTAATTTACTAATGATGTCGATAGATGGCGTTTGACAGCTTTGCCTTCATGAATATTTACGTACCTCAAAAATTTTTGTCAGGCGCAAGAAGATTTTAACCAATGACGATAGATGGCGCTTTTCCACGTCTTATGAAAATCCTAAATATTTTACGGGACCCTATTTTTTTCCAAAATAAAATTTAGCCTATGTTACTCGTGAGTTATGTAGCTTTCGAATGGTGAAAGAATTTTTAAAATCGGTCCAGTAGTTTTTGAGCCTATCCATTACAACTAAACAAACAAACAAAGTTTTCCTCTTTATAATATTAGTGTAGATGATAACATTGTAGCTTAATGTGCCAATAATCATCAAAAGTTCCACGTAACTTTACCAATACACTGACATGAACACAAATTATTTGTAATAATCGAGGATAGAAAATTATTCCTAGTGAGGGCGTTGCATTATCAAAAGGAGCGAACCCACTCAATCCATCTCATTTACATTGCGTGTTCAAGACAAGTCGCGAAAATTATTAGCCATAGAAATATTGGAGCTACGTTCTTAGAATGGAGTTTATTTGTTCATATTTCGTTGACATAATAGCTTTGGGACGCCCCGATTGTTTGATATTGGTCAGTAAAGTGCTTAGAGAAATCGTTTATTCTAATTGAGGCGGTATTTTGGGAAGGGAATGTATTGTGAGGACCAAAAGGGAAACCTTTGTGTGAAATTGAGTGGGAATCCTTTATACTAATCGCTACAGTGGAAGTTACTAGGGTTATTTATTTAATTAAAGACCTTTAACAATGTAAGGACGACAGCAAATCAAGGTCAACACTGGGGTTCTTGTGTTGTATTAACATACACATTCCCTACTTATTTTAAAAGCGCCCCCTTTAGACCAGCCCAGATTATTTATTGGTCTTATCGAGCAGTCTGCAATGTATTTATTCTCTCAGCGGTCGCAGTATTTACTTAACCACACCGATGGCCCGTTCCCCCTTTAAAGGTCTTAGCGTTACTTTGGGAACCCCTATTTTTCAATAGTGTGGGATCAATGGCCTATGCACCTGACATGAAAATCCAGTACCTCCGATTCGAATGTTTGTAAATCGGTAACCACTACGTTTAGTAATTGATGGTCAGATACACAATGATCTAGGGTGGAAAACTGTTATTTATACATAACATTACACAAGAAAAGAAAAACAAAACCAATCATTTGCTCATTCCAAAGCCTTGAATCTACGCTAGTCTATAGTATTCGCTACGATAAGTTGATACTAAGAAGAAATATTTACTCGCATAACAAAAATTTTCAGGAATAGGCGGTAAATAACAACTTCACGGTAATAATTATGAATGATCGGGATACCAACTGAGTTATTGTATTGGAAATTATTTATTAGTTCAATAACTTATTAGTTCATCTTGTATCAGCAAATATAAAGTTTGCCAAGTCTCTTGCACGGAATCCGCAAGTTATTTAATATTTGCCAGCTAAATTTAGATTTCCACTGATTCATTGTTGTCTCTACTTTGACACCAATATCTATTTTAAAATAAGCAGATCAAGTAAAAAATACTTGTAGCGATCAGATGAATCTAAGGCTGAGTTGCACCTTCTAACTTTAACCGTAACTATAACTATAACCGGTGTTTTTTGTATGGAGTTTGGCAGATTTTTGACGTTTGTTAAAATCAAAGTAAGGTTGTGTAACCCAGCCTAAATTACTCTTCTTCTAAAGTGTAAAAGCTCTATTTAAAAGCCACATGCAGACAATAAATGACTTTTAAGAAATGAGTAGTAGCAATGGAGATCGCTATACCCTTGGACCTGACTTAATGAACCGCTATAGGCGCCTGATGGCTCAATCGGACTGATGGCCTAACGAGCCTAGCCAAGAATGGAATCGTATTTTTTATTCGGAAACCCTACTTGATTTAAACTTTCACCCATATTATAGAATTGTTAAACCCGGGGCAAACACTGGTTTAAAATGACATTTCAGGCTCAGCCCTAACCTTACCATCTATCTTAGCCGTAACAATAATAACCGGTATTTTTATGGAGTTTGACAGATTTTTGACGTTTTTTTAAAGTTAAAGATGGTGCAACCCAGCCTAAATGTCAATTTATACCTGAGTTCAACAAGAGTCTACTTTTTGGAATAAGCGGGTAGATGTCTTAATTGAACTGGAAAAAGACTGTTTAATAGTGATCACTACTACCAATTCAGGCTTTTGAAGATTCAGAATCAAACTTAAAAAAAAAACTCATTTATTTATGCATGTAGGCCTTTAAAAAGCACTTTTACATTAAAGAGGACTTTTGTTGTCATGGTATTCGTTAGTTTCAACTTTGATGTTCGGGGCTTCCCCCAAGGATTTCCTCAACGTCCAATCGTGCGCTGTGCGTCCAAGCTTTCACGCGATCTACACAGGACTCAGTCCATCGAGTGGGGTCTGCCTACGCTACGTCTTACGGTTCGTGGTTGCCTTTCTAAAACTTTTTTCCCCAACCAAAATAATAGGCAAAAAATGTATTAATTGAAAAGATTATATCATTGGCTATTTCGCTGCAAATATTTATTTACTTTTCATGGCTTCAGTTTGTCAATCTTTGCTCAAAATAAACTTGTATTTGCTCATCTAAAAGGAAAAAGTCCTTTTGATATTTACAGGAAATAATTTTGTCGTATTTTTTCTTCTAATGTTTCAAAGGAACACTACCATCCAGAAATGAATGGGGAAATATATCAAGCGTCTACAATCTAAGCGAATAATGTTGTACTTGCATTTTTTTTATTAGTAGTTATTGATGACCTAAAGAAGTTTTTCAATTTTACAGAGTTTACAAAATACATAGCAGAGTCCATATAGGTAGAACCATAACATGAAAAGGTAATTGCTAATAATGTTGATGGTTTTGTCAAAGAGAAATGACACAATTCAAATAATATACACGGGAATTTCGTGAATGGGTTCAACATAATTTGCATGTGAATTGGCTTTCTAACGCTTATATAATACGCTTCCTCCCAGGCTAGCATGATCGACACGATATTTATTTGTCATCGAAAATTCGATATTAGGATAAAATTACACCATGCCTTCCATTCTGTTAGGTTAGGGCTGACATCTAAAATGACGGAAATTAAAACATTGCTATGTCGCAAACGTTTCTGTACCAAAGCGAGCTATCACAGGCCACTTTTTATCCAACGGATCGCTATAAAAAAGAAAATAAAAGCGAAAAAGTTTAGTCTTTATTCTTCATCTAAAAATCGCTTGTTACAGCATCATTATCTGTGGCAGTTCCCTCGCGTCAAAAGCCGGCAACTCCTTTGAAGCTACGACAGGTATGGGAATAGATACGATACATGATAGATGTTCGAGAATAAATCGCGCAAAGATTCACTGAGTAATGAATATGAAAGAGTTGGTACGATATAGATGAAGCTGATATAGCTTTTCTTGTCGCTGTGAGCTTATTTGTTACTAAAGCTTGGGGTTCGCGAAACTTTTTTGGACGTGTTATTAAATCGTCATCTCCAGCACGTGTAAACCTTTTTGCGTTTCCGTGGAATATATTAAAACCTAGCAAGATATTTTCAATGCGAGAGTGAATAGGCTTACAGGGCAGATAATGTACCATCCTAGACTGCATCTCACTTAACACCAGGTGAGATTGCGGTCAAATACCTGCCTTGTCATGCATAAAAAAACATTATATTTTTGTTACTTTTACCTCTATCGGAATTTGTTAACGATTTAGGCACTGATTGAATAAGGTTAAACAAAATAATTTCTTGTGCCTAATCCTGTGTTTTGAAGAAGAAGAATTTTAGTCCATGTAACTTACATTTCAATACTTTGAGACTTTTTCACCTTTAAAGCCTCTAACACGACGACATGATTACAAATAAACGAACACAAACGTGATGTTTCGACGATTTCACAGTATGTATGCTACGAGTATGTAGTGACATGAGTGGAGCGATGCAATAGGGAACCGGGAATGCATGCAAGGCGGTGTAGCGAGCTAGAACATACTGGTATTAGCTCCAAGCCTTACGCATCCTCGCTCACTCAGTTATATACCGCTTTTAGCGTCGTTACGCATCTTTGCACAGCTCAGAAGCTTTACGCGCGAATTCACAAACATTACTATGAGGTCCCACAGTGCGCGTGGACGCACATGCTTGCAAACGAATCAATCGCAGAGCTGTATTTAACGCTGTGCGTTCTATTTTCTGCTTCACATAAGCAAGCATTGTTTGTGAATACGGGCGTTAGTGGAAAAGGTCACATTGTTTCATAGTCTATAAATACTATGTAAACTATATTTTTTGTTTTATTTTGATCCTGTAAGCACTTAAAATCCTAAAGCATTAGGAGCAGCAATTCTCAAAGCCCCCGATCCGGGGTATAAGCTATAGTAAGGTATCTACCAGGCTGACTGTTCTCCGCATTCAGCCCTATCAGTCCGATGAAAGCTGTTAAAACTAAGCCATCAAGTCGATAGAAACACTTAAAATGGTGCAACTTTTTCTTCTATTTAGGCATCTTGTTTTTGTTCTTTAGACACGAGCTTTCATAACTTAAGCTACATAATATTACAAAATTGCATCTTATAATGTCGTAATAAAAGATGCAGTTATGTTATAGCTACAAAGTTATAGGTAACCTACATACGTTTATACAACACAAAAAGGGCGTAATTGAATCGCTTATTGAAAACAACAGCCGGGTCATTTTTTGCAAAGGACAATGTTCGTTCTCCATACATTGTTCGCCTAAGAACCAACAATTTTGACATATTACTACCCGAAAGCGAAATAATACGATTCTGTGTGTAAGAACAATGATTCCTGATGGACACTTGCCATAAAATTAATGATTAAGAATATTAAATCACAGCGATTTTATAATATGTCGTTTATGACAACATGGCGTCTAATGTATTGTGTGAATGTATGAACACCGATTCGCGAAAAATGTTTTGTATTGTCGTCACGCCGAGTCGCAGCCAAATTGTATAAAATAATAGAACAAGTTTTAGAAATACAACTCGGCATTCCACTTTTATAATATGCCCACATATTGCACGTAAATAAACAACATGAATCGTAGGTTGTTTCCACCCTTGTCATCTGACACATGAAATAAACTCCTATTGTATTATAGATATCGAAGCCGAATCGTATATAATAATAGAATGGGTTTTGGAGATCACTCGGGGTTCCACTTTTATAAAATACCTACATATTGCATAAAAATAACACGAATCATGAGTTTTCTTTTCACCATTTACATCTGACACGAGATAACAAACTCCTATCTCCATGACTACCGTCGTAGTCTATGCCAAAGACTACAATATTTTAAGCAAGAAGTTTCAAACCTTAGCGGCTACAGTAACCCCTGGGCCACATACATCGTGATAACATTCGGTCGACACCGGAACGAAGTCTTGCGATTATGCAAAAAAGCACCGTATTCTAGTGCGGCTATATCACGTTCAACCGGGGTTTTAATTCGACTAAAGTCCTGACTAAAGACTGGAAGAAAATACGCCGCATTGTATGAGCACTTCGTGTTCGTTAAAGCGGCTTCAGATCTAGAGCCTACATAGTTTTCTTTCCAATAATATCCGCAAGTAGCGCTGCATGATCTTTACAACAAAAACGGCAATAGTTATTAAGGTGCCAAAATTATATGATTACTTTGACACGGTATTATACACGTTCGAAGATTTGTCATTTTCATTCATTTCATCATCATCATCATTTCATCCACAGGACGTCCACTACTGAACATAGGCCTCCCCCAATGACTTCCACATCGCACGATTGGTAGCGGCCTGCATCTAGCGCCTTCCCGCTAACTTTATCAGGTCGTCGGTCCACCTTGTGGGTGGACGTCCCACGCTGCGTTTTCATTCATTTATTATTTTCTTAAAGTGCCGGAAAAAAATAGTTTCTAGCTGTTCCAGCAACTTCGTCAATAAAAAGTTGTCTTGTCTTATCTTTAAAATCGTAATATTAATTTCTGAACGTATCCTGTTTGACACCTAATAATATTATTTGACATAGCTGGCTCGGCGAATTTCGGCAAATTAATTTTGACATTGCAGAATATGACTTTTGATAGGTTTATCATAGAATTCGGCGGGGATATCCTCACGAAGGAAGTTCGAAAAATGGCGGAACAAGATCTTATAATAATGCAAGGCCGAAGCTGTAACGCGCGTGCTCCTACGTGTAATCCGGCGAGTAAACAATAAATAGTAATGTCTGGTAAATACTGGTAATACGTATCGTTATTTCGTTCGTTTCAGCCGAAAAGACGTCCACTGCTGGACAAAGGCCTCCCCCAAGGATTTCCACGAAGACCGATCCTGCACCGCTCGCATACAGGCACCTCCCGCGACCTTTACCAGATCGTCGGTCCATCTAGTGGGAGGCCTGCCCACGCTACGTCTTTCGGCTCGTGGTCGCCACTCATGAACTTTCCTGCCCCAGCGGCCATCAGCTCTACGAGCTATGTGCCCCGCCCCGTCTATGTCTATATGCGCTACGATTACAGGGTATCATTTTGCATAGTCGCAAGACTTCACTCCGCTGCTGTCAAATCAATGTCGCATAATGTTATCGCAATGTGTGTGGCCCTTGGCCAAATCACAGAAGCCTATGCGAAGAAAGAGCACTTGAATGACAATGAAAATCAGGGTTACCATTTTATAAGATCTCCTCACCATTGAGGGTAACAAAGTAACATTAATAATCTAGCCATTAATTACATTTATTACCTATACGAGAAAGTAAAGCAACATGCGGTTTTATTTTAATTTGTAAAATATTTGTAACAGTTTGTACTAAGTTTAGTTTTACAACAGTATTGCTGTTTCAGCTGTCACTGTGAAGCTTTGGGAAAATAAATAAATAGAAAAAATATTAACATAAATATTTATTTAAGTTTTTATGTTCATTATCATAATATGCCAATTTAAGTTACACTGTGTGACAGTCTTTGACACTAAACAAACTCTTCAGCTTAATAATACCTACCTACAGGGCGTTTTTATAGTTACTCTTGCTGATGAAACAAGAAGGGTTGATTCTACTACTGAAATACAACTACTTTTCTTACAGGACCAATATCAAATTCTCAAAAAAGTTCACATCCTCGTGATGGTGATAATTTCTATGGAGAGGTTTTTTTTAAATATTCGGTCTCTTGGGATAAGTTATTCCATTTGAGCAGTAGCATTAATCCTTTTTATTTGATCACATACAAAAATAACACAAGTGTTTAGGAAAACTTCTTCTTTGGTATGGTATCACCACGGAGTTATAATGTCGGCAACTCTGTATCACTGACTTGTAACTTTCAAACAGTATGAATAATTAGGGCACTACATTGGTTTTCTTTCTGAAAAAAGGCTTTCACTTTTAGTACTAACCCTTTAGCACTATTTCATTTAAATAAAAATACATTAAGCACAGAAGACTGAAATTGAGTCAACTGACGTGACATTTATAATTTGTTGACATTATGACAGTTTGACAAGACTAGGGATTGAAAAAGTTTTAATTGAAAAAGTAAAATGACAATTTATAAAAACGATTCACAAGGATATAATCGATTAAAAATATTTATAAAATGTTCTGATACTTGCCTGTAGCGATTATCCAATCCTGGTTTCTAATGAAAAACTACCTCGTGGCAAGATTTTAATAAAATAATAAAATCTTTATCTTCTCTTTCACAATCTATAAAAGTTCATTTGGTCTATTATTATACATGTGCTATGAATGAGGGTTTTCGCGATTGAAAAATCCGCGAGATGGCAATACGTAGACGCGAGGTCCAAATGCTGCATGATTGGTGGATTTTGACATATCTGTCAATGTCATGTCAAAAATAACCAATCATGCAGCATTTGGACCTCACGTCTACGTATTGCCATCTGGCGGATTTTTCAATCGCGAAAACCCTCATTGGCATAGATTATGAGAGACTGGCAACTATACTAGGTTGATATATATTTCTCTCACTTCAACTGGCATTGGATTCAACATCGGATTCTGACACTTTTACAGTTATGATACCATGAATATCAGTTTATGGTCCTAATTATTTTTATTTTATTTACGACCTTCGACCAGTTGGACACTTTAGATAGCTTCTTGTAATAGTGTCAATATCTTTTTAGCTTTTAACGCAAATCTAGTCTTCAAAGCAGTTTAATCGATTTATTTTATTTTCAAAATCGATATTTTATTGTCTATGATGGCCGCAGGAACATCACTATACATGGACTCCCAGCAATAAAGTACGGTAATGCCTCGTACAGATTTTATCGGCAAAAATTATGGAACTTGATAGGTTTTAGACCATGCCACGCACCAAAACGTCCGGAAGTTGTAATAGTATTATAGAATAAACGTTAAAAGACTTATTTATTTAATTTTTCAATGCTTAAGTGTCCATTAGAATGAATGGGTGCTTAATGTATTAAAAAAAATAGAAAATAATTATGATGGGTTAATGTTTTTGGGCGGTTTTTAGGCGGTTTCTGACAATGTCCTTTATTGGCAAATTTGAATAATAACAAATGGAGGCCCTTATGATAAATTGAGGTATGATGTGGAAACCGGACAAAGCGGACACGTCCGAGAAAATTGTAGAAAGCGAGAAAGAGCGATAAATATAATGGGAATCCGTGATATGCTTCAAATGACTATAAATGCCATTTGAACACACAATAGTCGTTTAAATCCTTTCAAATGAATCTTTGCCGGACCTCCATTGTGGTTCCGCATTAAGTACACAGATTAAAAAAACGACTCGTGAAAAAGCGCGCCATGTAGCAGTTCGCAGAATTTTCCTTTGCCCTTATTTTCAGGAGAATCCGCGCTCCAATCTGAAGCGCAGAGCAGGTGCTTCCCTCAGTACGATTCGGGCTTGTGGGGAGGGAACACGCGTCCCGCTCCCGTTTTGGCGGCCGATTCCAATTTCGAACTAAAATTTGAATTTCAGAACACGTAATTGTTTTCGTTGAGGACGTTAAATAATAATAAAGTCAACACTCGATACCGTTATTTAATTTTTGGAGCAAAAAGCGCGTTGATTTTAAATGAAGTTGTCAGGTGTTTTGTGAATTTTCTAGTGTTTTTTGTGTACTTTTATTTGAACGAAAATGTTAGGATTTACCTTTTCATCGCTGATGCTGATGCTATTTGGGGGTGAGTTTTTTAATTTTCAATTTTATGCCGTTTTGTTCAAATAATATTAACGTCACGTAATATGATTGATTATAGATATTTTAATCTTCGTAAAGGAATGAAAATCTGTCTAGATGTGACCGTTATTATTAAATTCGTGTCGCGTACTCGTAAACACGAAAAATTTCTTTTAGAATTAAAGGAAATTTTGTTCATCTTCGTTATCGTGTATTATACCGGACTCTATTGAGCAAATATTTATTAGATTTCCTAAATAAGTTCCTTCATTTTTCTTCCAAAGGTAATCTTATTTTGTGTACGTTTTTAAATATAACTGTATTACTTATCTGCCAGAAAATGTTTTGCTGAATTATTCCGATATTTTTTTATGATCAGAAAGTACTTAATAAAAAAAGGTTAAGAAAGGTAGGGCATGGACTCATAATACGTAATGTTGTTGTTATTCAGGTAAAAAATTACGTCGATTTCTAATAAAAACCAATGTAGGTAGTCTCTTTTCATTCCCATAGTCAATTACTGGTCTATTTGACGGTATTCTTACGATGGTTTAGGTATTGATTAGAACCTATACTGTTTTCATATCATTCTTAAAAGCGTCGGCCGTTTGGTGTAGTGGTTCATAACGGACTACTATGCCAAAGGTCGCGGGTTCGATTCCCGCACAGTACAAACATTTAATTTTGTGTGTATTAGACTGAGTGTTTTCTATCTATAATATGTATGTACTCGTATTTACAAAAAAAGTACATAAGTATGTTTATATCCGTTGTATAGTACCCATAGTACAAACTTTGCTTAGTTTGGGACTAGATAGGCGCAGTGTAAAATGTCCATATTTATGTCCGTATTATGTGTTTGCTTATACAAACACATCTTACCAGCATCATATTCTTAAACTCGATGCTCGATTCGAATTCAAGCCCGTAGTTGGTTGTATTTCAATATTTATTATGAGTCTATGATTGAATTTGATACGAATCTCGAGATGAGAATACCATTCGACACCTTACACCCTTTAGGCTGAGTTGCACCATCTTACTTTAACAGTAACTATAACCATAACTGGTATTTTTTGTACGGAGTTTAGCAGATTTTTGACATTTGTTACAGTTAAAGATAATACAATCCAGACTTAGTTAAAGCTTAGTTTCAAAATAGACTTTTTAACCTTCCTATACCCGCGCGTTGGTCTCTCAGACCGACGAACTAATAAATCGAAGTTTTTTCAAAAAGTAATAACTCTATGACTTTGCGGTTTTTAGTAGATTCATGATTTGTGGCCTGCCATTGTTTAGTGTTGGGCGATCGCTGCTGCCAAGTGTACATGTGTCACTTTTTGCTGTTATTCGGTCTGTGAGACCGACGCGGGTATACGTGTATCTACTTCAGGTATGTTACTATTATTTTATTTTACAATATTACTCAATAAAATGTACTGTCATATTTTAGTGGCGTTTCATATCAATTAAGTATTACTGTATTTTATTATTATTAATTTGTTTTAGCCATTTTTGTCGTCATAATGAACGAAGAAAGGACAAGGGCGCTGTTAGAATGTGAAGATTCGGACTCCAATTATGATGACCAGAGTGACAGTGATGAGGTGGAGGATGATTTAAAAGTGCAGGGGAACAACACAGATTCTTAGCAGGAGGGTGATTTGTCAGATGCAAAAAGTATTTTTGTCATTATACGAGCATGCAGTTATGGTATGTTCCGGATATTATTCCACTGAAACCACTAGTGATTAATGCTGTTTTGTTCCATTATATTACTAAGGATACTTCCATTTATTGTATTTTATAGTAATTTTTTTAGGCATCAAAAGAAAAAAAATTTTTTTTTGTTATTAAATTTAGGAGATGTAAAATTTTGTTTGAATTTTAAGTCTGATTTAAAGGCTGATTAAACCAAAATATCTATAAATATAACATTGGTTTTAATTTTTTTTATGCAATTATAACCTTAACGTATAATTTAAAACAAATTATAGTACAATACAGTACAAAATTATACTATAAAACACGAGCTCAACTTTCGGTCTGAGAGACCGTGCGCGGGTATATGTGTAATGCTTTTTCGCGCGGGTATACGAAGGTTAATCATATTATGAAAGTCTCACTCAAGAACCTATAAAGAATTAATAGAATTTATAATGGATTTAGATCAAACACAGGTACAAATCTATCTTAAGTGTAGATTAGGTGTAATCCCTAAATGTTTTTACAAGTCTTTACGCAATCCAAAGCCTTGAAAACATTAAATTAGTTTACGCAACTAAGAAAATAAAGGCTTTTTAATTAAGTCCTTGGAAAATGTCTTTTCAGTGACCTTTTTAGACAACAATATTGAAAGGGAAGATACGATTGGAAGCAAAGTCGGAAAAATCCGGAACTTTTGTTTCAACGCCCATTCAATGAGTATTATAGGAAATTAAACTTTGTGATGGCTTAGTGATTAAAAATTGAGATTCCGTTTCTTCGTTCTTCATTTTTAATTGCCAATCGACGTTTTGGGTGAGAAAAAACGAAACTGGATTCTTGTAATAAAAGTGTAAGCTGGATTACAAGTTAGATTGAAACTTGGCTACCGTTAAATAAAGAAATCTTGAACGGTAACCTAGGGGAAAAGAGACTAAATTTTGTGTGTGAAAACTATAATTTTGTCATTTTTGTGTCATCCTTGGCTTAATAAGGATCCAACGTTAATTTAAAATGGTTTTATTGAGAAGTACGAGTAGAGTGTTTCAGAATACCTATTTAAGCTTTGGTTTCAGTGTCATATAGCAAATATGGTAGCTTATCATTAAATCATTTAGACTTTTTGTAACAGACTGATATTCGTGCGAGTGAAGCTGCGGTATAAGCTGGTACATGAAAAGAGCTATTGTGCAGCATAAAAAAGGAACAGTTTACTATCCCATTTCAGCCGTACTAGTCATTCGCTCACTAGTTCGTTTGCAGTAAAAGCTACGAAAAAAACATTTTACACAAATGTACCTATGGACGACATAGAGCTATGTAGTGAGGGGACTTAGGTCTACATATTAGTTGTATTAGGGGCTATTTTAAAACAAAAATATGATTCTGATTTACTGGCGACTGTACACTTTCGAAACCAGAGCATGTTAAACGTCAGAAACATTCTTCCAAACAATATAAGTTTGAAGGTACAAAATTTACACAAACAAATTACCACAACATCTGCCTAACTGCTTTAGGCAAATGGAAAACTGACGTGTAATTGAATTTACAACTAAATTAGTGACAGGACAAGCCAATTTGGTCCTTCTGTTTTTAATTCCACGGCACCCACTTTGGCTAATTTCCTTAGTCGCTTAGGTATAATCGTACATAAAGGTAATGTCATTAAGGTGAAGATTGTGGTTTTTCTATTTAATTTTGCAGAGTCAACGTGTTTTACGTTCAAAGAAAATAATTCCGTTTATATCGACTTATCCTATTAACATTTTTATGTATATTTAGCTTCATCTACTTCAGCTTTCGCTTTATCTTGAGGTAGTATAACAGTAAATGCTTAAGACTAGGCCCAGACCACCGATTTTTAGTTGACCGATAGTTGCGCCCGATTTTAAATTGTATGAAGAATCGGCCAAATCGAATCGGTGTAATGTGCGCACTTCCATACATGCCCATACTGATCAACTGCCCGACTAAAGTATCGGCCGACGAAAAATCGATGGTCTACGCCTAGGCTAATTGGACTGTGCCTTTTGGCCTAGTGATCGCTTACTGAACTACAATCCGAGCTGCGGTCCAGGGTCGAATCCCGTCAGAGGATAATTCAGTGATGAGCATGACTTATGGTCATGGCCATGGTCAAAAATGTTGTCCCTTATAATGTCAGCCTTTCCTGCCAGGTAATTGGTGATAAACAAATAGCCCTGTATTTTAAAACTATAAACTGTCCAATATAGTAACATACTCGTATATCGTCAACTTTGAGCTACAAAAAGAGTTGGTTCCTATTATATTACCGGCTTCTTGCGTCCGTCTGAGATTCCACTCGGAACTTAACTGCTAATGCACACAAAGCTGAGATATAAATTGTACGAAAGACAAAACTTGGCTTACTTCTCCAAATAGTTTCCCGGGTGAGATTGTAACTAGAAACTTTATTATTAAAGGAGTAACATTTAAGTCATTACATAGGATAGATAAAATAATAATTGAGATGTTCATAGTCAATCGTTGATTTACAGGAAGCATGTTTAAACATGTATTTGTCGATTTTCTTAATTCCGACGTGTTAACGTACCATCCTATAACTACCTACTTATACAGGGTGGAATTTTGTAATGCCACCTGGAGGGAAAGTACTCTTAATAATGTAGATAGAAAATTTTACTCAAAGAAAACATTCCTTCATTTTTGAAAAGAAATAGAACTGCATTCAAAAATTTCCGAAATTTTTTTGAAAATTCACTACCATGCCATACGATTTTCTGTAAATATGTAAATTAAAATAATGTAAGATTTCATGGTTTCCTTTCACTTGATTTATTTATTTATTTAAAGACTTTATTGCACACACAACAATGTTCAGTACAAAAAGGCGAGCTTAATGCCATAAGTCATTCTCAACCAGCTGACCTTGAGCAAAACAGAGATATTGAGTAGGCGGTGCTAAAAAGCTACAAAAATGTACACAATATAATACATAAAATATTATAATATACAGGGTGTTAGGTAAATAGGTATATGAGCCGACACTAGCCCATGTTAACATGGTTATATAAATGGTATGGTGAAGTCAGAAAATTGATATCTTCATTTTAATTATTTTATTTTCCATACAAATCGGATTTTAAAAAATTTATTTTGTATGAAAATTTAAAAAAATAAAATGATGATATCAAATTTCTGACTTCACCATACCATTTATATGCCCATGTTAACATGAGCTAGTGTCGGCTCATATACCCATTTACCTAACACCCTGTATATACATAAATACATACATATAATTTATATAAAATGGATGACGACAGGTAAGGGAGGATAGGAGAGGATAAGGGAGAAAAGGAGAGAATAAGGGAGATTAAGACGACTTGATGCGTTCAAGAAAATGTTTGCGCACAGAGTGTTTGAAAACAAACTTACTAGGAGCCTGCCTGATGTTCTCGGGAAGAGCGTTCCAGAGGCGAATGGAATTGAGGAGAAATGAATTAGAGAGGAAACCAGTGCGGTGGGAAGGAGTGGAGAGATTTATCATGTTTGTTAGAGACATTTCAACCTTATACCTCACCCTAACGATCGATGCAATAAAAATACAGGATGTAATTTTTAACAGATTTTAATTGGTTCGATTCCTGGGTATGGCAGCAAATTTTTGAAAATCTTTGAATGCAGTTCTATTTCTTTTTAAAAATAAAGGAATGTTTTCTTTGAGTAAATTTTTCTATCTACAGTATTAAGAGTACTTTCCCTCCAGGTGGCATTACAAAATTCCACCCTGTATACGAGTAAACAACACAGCGAGAAAAATATATGTATAGAAAATCTGAACATGAGGAAGTACGTGAATATTCTAGCATTACATTTGAGTATTAAACTAAAAGCTTGTTCTTCCTTTCAAAGCTCCTGAAAGCTTTTTAATACTTACGTATTTTATGCGAGTCTTCCACAGAACCAAACAAAACCTAGATTTTACCGACTAGCTTTATTAACGACGTAATATTACTATATGGAAATTGTTGGGTAATAATATGCTAAGTCAAAGGGGTCTCCTGCCAACAGTCTTTTATTAATTTTATTCCAGTATCAAGGAAGTTTTATTATTTCTCACAAACTTTTGCCCACGGCTTCGCCTGCGTCTAATTCAGTTTGTGACAAAGACCAACATAATTGACACTTACTGTTTAATAACATAGTAAATTAATTGGTCCGTACTCTTGTTTGTTTTTTTTAATAATCATGTTGCGCTCCGCGTTGAGCTCATTTTATTTCACTACTAGCTTTCCGCCCGCGGCTTCGCCCGCGTGGAATTTTGTCTGTCACAGAAAAACTTTATCGCGCGCGTCCCTGTTTCAAAAACCGGGATAAAAACTATCCTATGTTCTTTCCCGGGACTCAAACTATCTCTATGCCAAATTTCATCAAAATCGGTTGCGAGGTTTAAGCGGGAAAGCGTAACAGACAGACAGACAGACAGACAGACAGACAGACAGACAGACAGACAGAGTTACTTTCGCATTTATAATATTAGTTGGGATGTCGTCACTTAAATCTACTTTATATAGGGTAACGGCACCAGTGGTCAGCCTCATAACAGCTTTTTGAAGTTTTGACAATTGCCATTTCTACAACAATCGTCGTATAAAAAAACGTACAACATGTATGGATTTATTGTTTATTGTAGTTTCGAATCAACGTTTTTCAAAAACAATGATTCTCTTAGTAAAATATATAATTAATTTTAAACAAAAAATGGCCCAGTGTCCCAGTGAACAGCCTCTAAAAACCAATAAACAGCCTTGTTGAACCCAGTGTTCAGCCTGTAGTAAGTATAACTAATAATGAGATCAAAATAAACAATGTTATATCAAAATCAACGATATTAATCACATTTTTATAGTAACGATTCACTTAGCACAAAAAAATGTATATCGCACATTATACAAATATTATTTTAAACATACTATTACAATCTCTTTGTGTCTTCTTATTTTCTAGGATCTTCTTATTACTTATCATAAAAACAGCAATATTTCTTTTAAAAAACATCGACGATATTAGTATATAATATGTCCTATTGATGTATCTATAATCCAAAATATATAATCAACCACAATAGTAAGAGGTAACTTCTAATCTCTAAAAAGAAACGAGTTTTTGCCATTCGGCATTTTTAGCTAAAAAAAAGTGAACAATAATAACTTTTGGATATGAATACACATTATACCATTATTTCAGGTAAAACTTAACTAACATGAAGTATTACTTATAGATTTACACACAAACATTCGCATTTATACTTAAAATATTATTTCAATAGCACCGTGGCTGAATACTGGATCATTGAGACCCAGTGGTCAGCCGCTTGAAAAAATATTTTGAAATGCGGCTGACCACTGGGTTTTCTAACAATTAGGAAATACTTGTCTCACTAAATATGTAAATATAAATTTAACGGTTTTAATGGCTCGTTTTGCTTTTACTGTTAAAAAAAAATAGAAAAACCCAGTAATCAGCCCCGGGGGCTGTCCATTGGATCTTTCATAAAAAATCAGTATCCAATGGTCAGCCCCTCAATTTTTTAAGTAAAAAAACAATATTTTTTATGAAATTTCATAAAATTAAATGCACTAAGTAATGTATAAAGTTATTATCTATAAAACACAATCACATTTCATACTAAAATATGTTATTTCTCACCTTTCAAAAGAGCACCACGTGAAACAAAAATATGGCGGACATGACACTTCTGCTCTTGTCGGCGGACAGCACCTGTATGAACGTGTTTACTTCTCTCCCCTGACCCCCTGCCGCTCCTATCGCGTGATGCATGAACCAACAAGGAAACAGAGCTTATATTTAAGTGCGCGTGATTTGGTTATTTTGATTACAGCGATATTTATGGCCAATAAACAACGCAATAGGCTGATCACTGGTTCCTGGCTGACCACTGGTGCCGTTACCCTACATATAATACATATTTAATTTCTATGTTTATTTTTCGTTAAGTCTATGTTTTGTAACATACGAGTATCTACGCATAATAGTACAAGCAGTTATATTAATAAATTCAGTTTTAAACAGAACTATCGTCGTAAAATTTTCTTTAATGGGCTCTTTTTTGGAACGCTTTCCACTATTACTCTAAAATTCTCATACAATTTAACAAATAATGCATAAATCCATCAACACGTAGTAATCCAATTAAAGCAAAGCGAAAATAATCAACTGAAATTTTAATTTAATTACCATAAGAGGATTTCAGTCACTGAAATGATATAATGGCTCCCCGGAGGGACAGCATTTTAAAACGTCCTGTCACGTTTTTGTTACAGCATCGGAAATTATTAAAGTGATTACGTTTCAGAGATAAAAAAAACTTTGAGCAAATTCGTTATTTGATTTATATTTTATAAAGAAGGAAGAAGCTTTAAATAATCAAATTATTTTTTTATGTTAAGGTATCTTCGATCGGTAAATTGAAGAAGCTTAATTCAAACGGACTCTATTTTCATGAACAGTAATCTAATAATAATTCTAGTAATAATCACATTATTTTCATTTGGGCTAAGAAAAAAATGTGATTATTACGATTTTATTCATTGAACATTTTCTGACCCAAAACTATTATTTTGTTAGTAACAAAACTCCATAACGTTTAGTAACATCATAACAATACTAGACGTGGTCGCTCCAAGCAAACTTGGCGGCGCACTGTGGCAGACGAGGCGAAGAAGTTCGGCAAGACTTGGAGCGAGATCAAACGCGAAGCTCAAGACCGATCGCGATGGAGGACTGGTGTGGACGCCCTCTGCCCCATCTAGGGGAGACAGGACCTTAAGTCATAACAATACTAAAATCATAGCTATTCTCTAAAAAATGGTACAAATACAATTTTATTTCTTACATACGTAATCATGATCGGGAATCACAATAAATCTCGTGTTACAATACGAATACTATCTAATCCGAAGTCGACTCGATTTATACAAAGTAGTAGGTATATTTAATATAGCTAATAATAATGGAAATTTCCAATGGAAATCTCAAGAATTTTATTGATAACTTAGTTGTTTTTATTGAACGTTATAATAAATCTTCCTTAATTTATTTAAAATAAAAATTATAAGTCTCGTAAAATGTTTTTCCCGATATTAAAAAAAACTGTAGCTTGCGAAAGCTTTTAACTTTTATTGGTTCTTCCTAAAAGATTAACGACGCCAGAAAGGTTTCACGACTTTGTTTTTATTTGTTGTTATTAATAAAATGGAATTATTATAATAATATTTAGATAGCAAATAAAGGATTAGCAACCTTTCTGCTTTTCATAACTTTATCCCTTCTAGGAAAGGTTTACTAACATTTTATGAATCGTATTTCTCATCGTATACTAGAAACTGGATATTTCCTACAAAAATCCCAACTATATTATATTATTATATTATATATATTATATATATTATATATTATATATAATATTATAAATGCGAAAGTAACTCTGTCTGTCTGTCTGTCTGTTACGCTTTCCCGCTTAAACCTCGCAACCGATTTTGATGAAATTTGGCATAGAGATAGTTTGAGTCCCGGGAAAGAACATAGGATAGTTTTTATCCCGGTTTTTGAAACAGGGACGCGCGCGATAAAGTTTTTCTGTGACAGACAAAATTCCACGCGGGCGAAGCCGCGGGCGGAAAGCTAGTTACCTATAAAAGCTGCTTACATCCATACTTCTTTAATATAATTTTACAGCTGAAGAGTTTGTTTGTTTTGTTGAAGCCGCTAATCTCAGTAACTACTGGTCTGATTCTTTTTTTGTGTTGGGTAACTCATTTATTAAGGAAGGCTATAAGGCTGTTACACCACGACCAATATTATTAATGAAGAATGTTGTGAAAACGGCAAAAAAATTGGAAGTATTTTCAGGCGTACCAACGTTCCTTGTTACTATGTAGTTAGAGCCGTTAGAGGCTTAACTAAATTGTTTAGGCAAATTAACTCTTCTGTTGACGCAAACTATTCACTCGAGCACAACCCAAATGATCGGACTTCTCATCAGTCTAAGAAAGTAAAACGGGCTAAGTGAAACTTTGCTCGTTTGTCCCACCCCCATTAGGATAAAAGGGTACCCTAATAAGGGACAGAAAAACACGCGTCAGAAATTAATACTCATTGACTGTGAGGCTTATGTTACTTGACACTTTTCAGGGAAGAGCCCTGATGACCCTATTTTAAGGGCGAGTGTATAAAGTAACCCTTTTTCAGGCGTATATTGTTAGGACAATGCTGTGTTGTATTTATAACTTTATGTAAAGATAAGGCTTGGAATCTCTCTGAATGATAAAATCTGGAATTTATTGGTATTTTGTCTGTATGAGAATGTATCCAATTTATCGATAGTATTTTGAGGGACCTATATTTCAGCTGTGATGAGTTATTTCAATAGGTTTTAAATATTATTTATCTAATTGTCGAAATATTTTTGACTTATTATTTCTCGAAATCGTCATCATACCCGGGATAATAAAACAGTGTGGATAACAAAGGACATCATCCACGTTTCATATATTTTTGGTCCAAAATCAAAAGTGCCGGCCAACAAAAAAAAGTGCTGTATTCTGACAGAATACGTCTGCCTTAGCATTTGTAACTATGGTACCAAAGCCGTAGCTCCACTGTGCGTCGAGTATTTGAGATCTAAAAGTCATCGACTATTCATACATTTTTTGTTCAAAATTAAAAGTGTCAGCCAATAAAAAAAAAAGTGCTGTATTCTGACAGAATACGTCCGCCTTAGCATTTGTTACTATGACACCAAAGCTGTAGCACCACTGTGCGTCGCAGTATTTGAGATCAAAGTCAGTCGTTTCATATATTTTTAGAACTCAAATACTACGATGCACAGTGGTGCTACAGCTTTGGTGCTATAGTAATAAATGCTAAGGAGGACGTATTCTATCAGAATACAGCACTTTTATTTTTTGGCCGGCACTTTTGATTTTGGACCAAAATGGATGATGTCCTTTCATTGAAATTCAAGATTAAATATTCATCCGGAGATCCTCTTCGTATAAGCTCGATAAACATTATAAACTCATTAGTAGAACTAATAAAAACATAACTTTGTCTTCTAAGAAGTAAGAGTTTTAATCTTTATGCTAACGAAGAAATTGCCATATCGTTATTAGGTACTAGTGGAAGCACAACAAGATCGTGTTATCAACTCTTGAATATGAATAAGAAAATGTTTCCAATATTGTGAAGAATTTGATACGAACACAAGGAGATTGAACTTTCATAACTGTCTGGAAAGTGTACGTAAGTTTGTTCGGTAGAGCTAGATTCTGACCAGTTTGAGAGGCTCTTGTTACTGAGTTCTATACTAACAATATTGACAACTTGTCACTTGTGTGGACAGTTGAAAATTCACATTTTATTCCTAATAGGAAGATTTTGAAGCTTTCTTTAAGCATTCAGGAGTTTTATTACTTCATTTACGGCTTAATTAAAGGGTTCCTTAGGTAATAATCCATTTATTTTAATGTCACAGAACTTATTCGTATGTACAATGGGCGTCCATCGAGTGACTACTGTGTGTAGTAAATAGATAAACGATGTTATCGTAAGTTAGTTAATTATCTTTCTTCACATGGAACTTTTGTAATACGAGTGTACCTACATTGTTTTATTTATATTTTTTCAGGTTTTTGTTGGTATTTCGATAAAAAAGTAGCGGTTTAGAAAAATAATCAGCTATTTAAGTTTAAGTTGTGATTTTTAGATCGTGAATGATACCTAGCCCTAGATGTCAGCATAAAAAATACTATTAACAATATCACTCAAAGTATAGCAGTTAAAGGTATACAAATATAATAATATGAATTTCACTTCCAAAATGTAAAATATCCCCATAACGTATAGCGCCATGTTAATTAAAACAACGTTTCATACGAGCGACTGCCACTCCATCTGTCGGTGTTCAGGGTAATTTACTCAAGCAACATTAACGTCTCAGGGACAGGAGAGGCTCTCTTAATCAATCAGTTCTGAGTGCCTGCTACGATTTGAAACTGGTATGATGGTGTTAGGGTTGCCCACAGATCACAGAAACTAAAGGGAGATGTGACAAGGGAGCGGGGCCGGTGTCGCAGCAATATGCCCAAAAACAGAACACATTGCTGCAGACGTCATAATGTTAACAGTAAATTGCTAGCGTAGTACTAAAGATTATTCAAAAGTTGAGTACTGATACCTCAGTGGATAATGAGCACATAGTTTGATTACTTTGTGTGTGTCAATTTCGAAAAGTGTCAAAATCTTAGCGGTTCAGCTCCGCAACGCATCGTGTGCTTTGGCTCTTATCCCGCCACACTTTCCCACCACAGAAACTCCTATACAGGGTGGAAACGATAAGTGATCTCACTCGATTATTTCTTAACTATACAAGATATCCAAAAACTGATTACTGATCCTGAAAGTGCTCCACAGGCTCTTTCAAACGGTATCAGTAATAGGTTACAGAATTAACTGGATCTATCCGTAAATTCAATGTTTAGAGCGTCCATACTAAATGTATGCCAGCCGCACAATATTAGAAGTGTAAATTTATTTTATTAAATAATAAACTCTTAAAGAGAACTTGTTGTGCATTCTTATTTAAAATTATTCATGGAAAACATTGATTTTAGGCTTTACTTGCTATAATATTATCAAGACATGAGTGCCATGACTATGGCAGTACTAAATGTATGGAAACTGGAAACATTGAATTTTCGGATAGATTCAGTTTATTTTGTAACCTATTATTGGTATCGTTGGAAAGAGCTTGTGAAGCACTTTTAAGATCAGTAACCAGCTTTTGAATATCTTGTATACTTTTTAATATTATGTGGTTTTACTAAATGTATGGAAGCTGGAAACATTGAATTTTGGGATAGATCCAGTTTATTTTGTAACCTATTTTTGGTACCGTTGGATAGAGCTCGTGGAGCACTTTCAGGATCAGTAACCAGTTTTTGGATATCTTGTATAGTTTAGAAATAATCGAGTGAGATCACTTATCGTTTCCACCCTGTATAGCCAGCCAGTTTAGCCTCCAATGAAAACCAACCAGTGAAGGTTGAATAGTTAACGAATTTAATCAGAAGAATATATTGAGAAGTAATTTGACTTCCTTCCATTGCAAAGCGAGACAGATGACTATAAAGGTATTAAAAGTTTTTAACAATGAGGCCATCATCAGAAATGGGTTTCAATATAAATTATAAACGGTCGGGACATGATTTCACCCCCCTCCCCCTCATCCCGCACTTGGCCTGTAATAATAGTTTACGTTGTTGTTTTAAAAGTTATATTTACTTTGGTGTTTCTCCCGACCAAAGTCCCAAAATCCCGAAAAAATATTATTTCTCCCGATGTCATTCGGTCTCGCAACCCTAGTCGGATGGTGTACGTTATAAGCCATTCGCTATGCGTTAAGATGTGCTTGATTAACTGTACCTACTTGGGTATATGAGGGTTTTAGTTAAAGTAAAAATTAATTGAGATAGTTTGTAGTTGTAGATCGACTTTGAAAAATACTATCTATTTAATAAAATACGGTGTTATAAAAAATAAACATCTACAATGGATTTTGTTCAAAATGCTCGGTTTTCGCTAACACCCATTTGTAACCGCAAATAATGTCTATAATTATGTAGATATAGTATAAAATGTGTAGAAGTAGGTTTAGTAGAGTACACAAGGAAGTAAAGTCGTCTTTGAGTAGAAGATGAGCACGCTCAAGCTGAAAATCTCAATTCATGAATCGGGCCTCTGAGTGTCTTTAATCATGAATAGTTAATTTATTCAAAGAAAATCCTTAACATGGTAATAAAATCACACACAAAACAGTCTGCATTCAGGGCCAGCAAAGTATGTCAAGTTACAACAGAACGAGCGGCACCACGAATACTCGTAGTTTGCGCCTGAACGCATTGTTGGGATGTTATTTCATTTACGAACGAAAACAATGTAAATTTACGTATCTGCCACGTCATTGTGCCCGTAATTAATCATGTTGACGCTGCGGCTGACAGCGTTCGACTGAGTCGCGTCACCGTCGCGTCACCCCGCAACAGAATATTAAATGTTCGGAAATTAAAACAGTTTGAGAACTCACCTTTTTGGGCTAATACAGACAGGCGACATTTTTTAAAGGGAACTGATTATTTCCTTATTTTTATTGCACAGATTAGTTATTATTCCCGTTAACTTCTCTAGTTAAGAAAAATGTGGTTTCACCATAACAGTTAAGTGGACGAGGGCTCTAACAATCTAACATTCGGTTAGTGGCGCTTTTTTGCTACTGCATCTTTGCAATTTATCGCACATCACTAAATGCTAAAGGTTAACCTACAGTAATGTACCTATCGATCACGATTGGATTACTTAACAGCTTATCTGTGCCTAGAGTAATTTTAATTTAACACGTTTGCGTCTACAGAAAAATGTTACTATCAACACCTTTTGTAAGTCTTCAATTAAAACCGAGTAAACTTTAGTCCAAATTTCTTGAGTTTTAACGTCTTTTGCTAACGATTACTGGGCCTTAAATTTTTAAAGGTCCACCTTATTAGGAAAATAAATATTGCCGTTTCATTCTCTAGCCAAAGTTTGCCTTCGCCCTACCATTTGCGACAGCCTGCCAATGTAACAATGTTACAGACCTTCCATTAAATCCGTTAAAGGTTTGGGAGAAAGTGTTACATTTAATGGAATTACCAACTCCGGGTGAAGACCTAGAGCTTTCTGTTTATATTAGATGATTAATTTCGCTGGAATACTAAATAATTGGTTAGTATACTGTAGTTAATATTTATAAGTTTTTTTAAGTACCGAAAAAAGCTTCTTCGTAAGTTTACTCAAGCATCTGTGTCGGATAATTTCTCAGAAACTTCGTGATGAAAATTTTAATGTAGAAAGATTAATAGCGGTCAATTGGCTACTTTAAAAAGTTACGTGGCTTATTGAATGAGCACGTAGATTTTTATATTGCCTCAAGGTATGTAGGTAATTTTGCACCTTTTAAAACTACATAAGAGTTTGGTTTATTGAGGACAAGTTAAGGAATAGGCTGTTTCAATGTTTACGAGAACAACTGAAAAACAGAAATGATAAGTACAATAAAATTTTGTACTGTGATCAACGCAATTTTACGCCTTATTATATTTGGAACGAAACCGCAAGTTTTCCACGTGCCGGAATATCATAACTCATTATTTAAGTCTAATGTCTAATAAAATAAAACTTTACTAAGAGTCTCAAGCTAAACAATATCTTTGTCAACTCGTACTCGTATGTTCTGAAAACTTTTCAGTGTGAAATGGCGAAGTTATTATGTGGTTGTTCCTGTAAAATACAAGTTTGCTAATTAATTGTACGATTCAGTCAAAATGTAACACGTGGATACTAATAAGGTCTACATTTGAACAACACTGTAAACTATGTATTATAATTACAAGTAAATAATAGGTACCATAGAGTTTGGCTTGATGTGCCGGCCAGACACAATATTAACCAAATTAATCTGCATTTAAAATGTAAATGTAATATTTTGTAGTAATATATACTACAAAACATTCGATTTAATTATTGACATATTAAGTAAACACACGAGTAATATTCAAACTTTAATAATATGTTCATTTGAGCATTATTATTCTCACTAATGGGAATATTAAGTAGGTACATCAATAATATTATTATACATAAAGTACCTACCATAGTAAAAGCGAATGGTAAATCGACTACAAAGTAATTTTATATTTTGTGCTCACTATTTTGTATGTAAAAAGCAGTTTTATTTATTTGAAAAGAACCCCTCGTGGTAATCTAAATAATGCTTGTGACGAATGGGTTCACCACAATAGTCTTGCGGCGGCGGGGTTCGAACCTGCGTTCCTCGCGTATAGGTATACAGCGCACACTATGCCACCATGACAATAAGTAAATTCATAAACTCATAAAACTCATTTATTTATGCAAGTAGGCTTTTAAAAAACACTTTTACACGTCCCAGTATTAACCCTACCACTGCTTCAGGTAGAAGTGCTGAGAAGAAGAAGATTTGAGTTGTTTCCCTAAGCTTTTACTATATTACGCTTTATTATTTTACGTTCCAGTGCCAGTGCCAGTGATGGTATATGGATCTGAAACGTGGTCGCTTACAATGGGCCTCATAAGAAGGCTCAAGGTCACCCAAAGGGCGATGGAGCGGGCCATGCTTGGAGTTTCCCTGTGTGATCGAATCAGAAATGAGGAGATCCGCAAGAGAACCAAAGTGACCGACATAGCTCGCAGAATTGCTAAAATCAAGTAGCAGTGGGCGGGGCACATAGCTCGTAGAGACGATGGCCGTTGGGGCAGAAAAGTTCTCGAGTGGCGACCACGGGCTGGAAGACGTAGCGTGGACAGGCCTCCTACGAGGTGGACTAACCATCTGGTAAAGGTCGCGGGAAGAGCCTGGATGCGGGCAGCGCAGGACCGTGCATTGTGGAAAACCTTGGAGGAGGCCTTTGTCCAGCAGTGGACGTCATTTGGCTGAAACGAACGAACGAACGAACGTACGATTTTATGTTCAGCATAATTGACTACTTCTTAGTCTTGCGCGTCAGACTTAATGGGATACCGAACGCGTCTGGCATAAAAACGGCATTTTTAACGCATTAACATAACGTTAGAATACTTAATTTGTTCTGCCTGCTCTACCACTACACTAAACGTCATACGTCAACCGGGATGCGTATTTGCATAATACAAACGGGAAATAACTGACACGTGTATTGTTGTATTAGGTATACCTCTGTAGCAATGCTGAAACAAAACTTCTTTGACAAAAGTTGAATGCTCTTACCTTCGCGTGGGAATAGAATTAGGAAGTTTGAGGCCGCGCCTAGTGCTGGAGCCAATGGAGTGCCTACATTAAGTAAAACAGTTAGAGAAAATCAGCCTACTCATTTTATCACAATACTAGCGACCGCCCGCGACTTCGTACGCGTGGATCCCGTTTTACCTCCTTAGGGTGGATTTTTTTTCTTAACAGTTGCCTACGTCATAACATCTACCTGCATGCCAAATTTCAGCCCGATCCGTCTAGTGGTTTGGGCTGTGCGTTGATAGATCACTATGTCAATCAGTCAGTCAGTCGCCTTTGAGTTATATTATATTTAGATTATTAGATTATACAGAGTGATTGTATATAAGAATTTTCACTATTATTGTTATCTTAAGGTCATTTTAGTCTCCACTGAAGGAGCGCGACTGCCTAGTTTACTAGAGGCAAAAGGATTTGGTACATTACTCCCCACTCTGGCCAAACGGGTTGGGAAAGCCTGAAGTTCGTATATTTTTTTCCCTTAGTCACTTTTAAGATATTCACAGGAAGATGTCTGTGTCCTATTGTACTCTACTGGAACCACAAGACTAATTTAATTCCGTGTATCAATCGACGAATTTTTTATTGTTGTGTCCTAAAAATATTTTAACTAAAATAGTAAGACACAAGTCTTAACGCGACGTTTATTAATGAGTTACATTATGTACTCACGGCTTGACGTTTCGGCTGCGATGCTGCAGCCGTGGTCACAAGCAGACTGGCGGCTCGCGGCGTCGTCCGTTCGGGCGGGCTTGAAAATTTTCAACTGCCCTCATATTGTCATTTATTACACTACCACTAGTGATGATACCACGACACACAACAGTCACTTTACGTTACGTACTATTTTAGTTGAAATGGAACGTGAAAGTTTAAAATCCTAAAAATATTTTATTTCTTCCTAATGTTGTGTTTCTTCTTTCTCAGCTACGAATTAAGCCAGTTTCTGAATTCACGTTTGAACTAAGTATAGTCGTAGGTGAACTTTGTAAATTATAACTTTTATACTGACTACTGCAGGACTTGTAGAAATTGTTCAAAGTGAAATGTGCCGGTTGATATAATTTTGGATACTTGAAATATCCTTTATATTTTAAACGTTTTTGCGAGTACTTGAGTGACATTTACAATATTATACAGGTTGTTTCGTTTAAAGTGTCAAGCCGAAGGCAGGTGAGGACTAGACCTATCGATTTCACCAACATTTACCTATGTTCTACGATTTTTCGTAGTTTAGAAGTAATTAATTTAGTGATTTTCAATATTTTTTAAACATCCTGTATGTAATCTTAAAATATGAAATTCAAAAAGTTAAGTCAATGTAACTGTCAGTCAGTCAATCCTAGCAATTATTTTATATAATTTCATATTTACTTTGAAGTGAAGAAGTGTGTCAAGTTTGTAGTTAATAAAACCCTTTTGGATAAACACGATTCGATCTCTCATGTGTAATGTCTGGCTCATGTGTAATATATTTAGCAACCATTGTACTCGAATAGCTTAAAGAAAACACCAAAAATAATAAATACGGCGCTAACACGGATAAATGGTGCTTTGTTATCATATTTATAACCTTTGACACGGCAATGTCAGGGCGCGACGCGACGCTGCGGCGACGTCAGATATCGGCCTCACCTTAAGTCAATGTCATATTTATGTGGAGGGTATTATCACCAGACATATAGCAACAGAAGACAATTACCTGTATGTACTTTATTTTGCATACGCACACAGACGCGTCTCAAGCGGCCATTCGCGCTCGCAGTGGTTTAGATTGGTCTGCGATTATTGGCGTTGTATGTGAGCGTTGCCCGAGCGCACTTTGTGTAAAGATTGTCTTCTGCTCCTATTTATTTTGTGCTATTATAATTATTAAGTATATCATTCAGTGACGGAACGATACATGATACATTGTCTTTGAGCTTGTTTCTGTTCTGTTCTCTGTTCTGTTCGTCTTTAGACAATGTCTATGAGATTTTTCAGGATTTGCATAAAATCAAAATCAAATCTGTATTCTTTTAGAGTTAGACTTTTTAAAGTTCTCACAAATCTTCAAAATGCTCTTAAGGAGCCTTTACATGTTTAATTGGTTTCCCCAGTATATTTTTTTGAAAAAAATTTTTTCGGACTTCATAACACCTGCTGGTTGCCTTATTTAAGACGTGACTTTAAGTGTTTCATTGTTCTTTAGCTATTTATATTTATACAAACAATGTTTATCTGTTCTTAAGCTGCTATACAAACTATGCTTAGGTAATTTAAGGCTGGAATTTATTATGTGGTCAAAACAGAAAAATGAAACGGGTCCTTTCTTCTAGGAAAAGTCTCAGAGAATTACCTTGTAATTCAAAGAATTTTCATTCACAAAGGATGAAAACATTTGGCAAAGATTATTAAGCTGTTTTCTCATTACATCCTCGCTTTGTTAAGTTGTCGCAAAGTGATGGTATAGTATGATACAATTTCTGGATAATGTAGGTACAATAATCTATACTAATATTATAAATGCGAAAGTAACTCTGTCTGTCTGTCTGTCGGTCTGTCTGTCTGTCTGTCTGTCTGTCTGTCTGTCTGTCTGTCTGTCTGTCTGTCTGTCTCGCTTTCACGCCTAAACCACTGAACCGATTTTGATGAAATTTGGCATAGATAATTTGAGTCCCGGGAAAAGACATAGGATAGTTTTTATCCCGGTTTTTGAAACAGGGACGCGTGCGATAAAGTTTTTCTGTGACAGACAAAATTCCACGCGGGCGAAGCCGCGGGCGGAAAGCTCGTACTAAAGTAAGTCCCATTTGGTATTATTTTTAGGATGGAACAATCAGCGTCCAATAAGTAGTTCGTGACACTCAAAGTGGCCAAAAGTTGACAAGACAACCTTATTCCAATTGTAACAAAGACGTGTTGCGAACATATTAGCTACTTTGGGTGGTACTACATAATATTGACTTGACCTAGCTTTTGAATTCTAAGGCTGGGTTTCACCATCTTATCTTAACTTTGACAAACGTCAAAAATCTGTCAAACTCCATACAAAAAGCACCGGTTATCGTTAAAGTTACGGTCAAATTTAGATTGTGCAACTAAGCCTAAGTAGATACATCCTAGAGACCCTGTAGCTTTTTAATGTAACTGTTCTTTAAACATAAGAAAGCTAGTTAATAAAACAATTTCTATTTAAAAATCCTCTTAAATAGATAGTGGCGTTAGTTTTAAGCGAAAAAACGTTTTCAAGCGGAAAATGAGATAGACCGCGACCAAAGAATGGAGTCGATTATGTCGGGGTAAGTGACTTCTTTGTGTTGAAGGTACAAGGTTTTGCCACACTGGATGTGTTCTGCGGTCAGCGGTCAGGTCAAAGTGAACGCAGCCCGCTATAAGTATCTGCGATCTGACCTTATGGGCACGAGCGAAGAACGCAAACCGCACCACTGACAGATTGCCTTGTCATGACCTTTTATAAATTAAAACTAAAATAGTAAGGCTGAGTTTCACCACCTAACTTTAACAGTAACTATGACGATAACCGGTTCTTTTTGTATGGAGTTTGACAGATTTTTGACGTTTGTCAAAGTTAAAGCAAGATGGTGCAACCCAGCCTAAGACACGGGTCTTAACGCAACATTTATTAATGAGTTACATTATGTACCTACTCACGGTTTGACGTATCGGCTGCTATGCTGCAGCCGTGGTCACAAGCAGACTGGCGGCCCGCGGCGTCATCCGTTCGGGTTGTGGTTCGGGCGGGCTTGAAAATTTTCAACTACCCTCATATTGTCATTGGTTACACTACCACTAGTAATGTTACCACGACACACAACACTCATAGTATCCGTATTCGTACTTGACGGCAAAATATTGTAGATTGTTTTTCCCGGACCGCTGACTTGATCGTCAATGTTGTACTTACTTGATTCGAGCTGCGTTCACTTTGATCGCAGAATGCAGAACGCACCCAGTGTGGCAAATCCTAAAAAGGAACTTATACGAGTTATAACTAGTTAGTGTAGTACCTTCTTAGAAAAGTCCTCAAGTTATTCTTTAAGATGATGAGCTTGTTAAGAGAAAAGTTAAATACGTAGTCCTTGAGATATACATTACATTAAAAGTTGAATTGAAGTTGAAGTTGAACTATTTGCACTATTGTAAAATATGGAAATTGTCTTGATGAAATATGTTAACCATCAGCTTAATTACGAAGGAAAACAAACTGATTTTTTTTTACATTAAGGAGGACTTTAAGGCTTAAAAGAGTTTGTACTTGTATTATATTTTATTTCTTTAACAGTTTTTTCAGGGCTGATTTCTATCAGCTTCTAAACGGGTAATGACCCCATTATTATAACACAATAACAATATTATTCTACAAACTTTAGAATAAGCTCTTCTCGCATAACTCTTGGGATAACAGTGCTTGTATAAGACTTGAGACTGTCATTGAAGACTGACATAGCTTCTAGCACGTCGGACGGATAAGCGTACCCTCTAAGGGTCACCGCGCACGGGCCACCGGCTATAACCACAAAACACCGCCGCCGCCGGTGGTCGTCAACCGTTGACGCCAGTGGCCGCCACACGAAAGTATGTAAATATGCCGATGACAGCGTTTTTTGGCTCGTGTGCGGTGACTCTAAGTGAATCATTGCTCTATGAACCTATTTTTCATCACTTTATCTGTACTATACTTGAAAATCGATCCGAGATCCTCTAGGTCAAGCAAAGTCTAATATCAAAATAAGCATAGTTTAATAGCGCTGCCCAATGTATGCAAAAGCATAAAAGGACACTGGGCAAGGACATAATACTGGGTAACATGAAATTCGTGAGACTAAAAAGGTAGAAAGTTTTGTGAAAAAAATGTCCTTTAACTAAGGCACCATCGCCATATCAAGCTGAAGCTCTTAATAAATTGCAATAAGTGTCAATTTACAACGAAAATGTTTAATCAGGGCTAGTGACTGTATACCACTAGACTGTGACTAGACTGTATGTATACCACTAGACAGTTAACAAACTCTCATTTAATTTAGAATTTCAAAGTCCGCGCGACATCCACGAGCTTTAATATTAAATTACCGCGTCTCAGTAAGCTCCTCTTACGTACTAACTAATTATAAACAAACACTAGAGTTCTAAAATACTTGAGCGTGATAAATTTTTCATTACATGAGTGTCATTTATCATTAGACTATTAACAGTATTAACCCGTCTTGCCTTGATTCACGTACAGTCAAACGTACATCAGACTAATCTTTGTTGTAAAACAGCACTTCCAGAACCTTGCTGTGCCATCGGCCGTCAGTTCTGCGTACTATGTGCCCTGCCCATTGCCACTACAGCTTGCTTATCCGTCGGTCTATGTCAGCGACTTTAGTTCGTTTACGGATACGGATTTCGTAGAGGCCGCGTACCGGAAAACGCAGAGTGAGACGTCCACCCACAAGGTGGAGCGAGGACATCTTAAAGGTAGCAGGAAGGCGCTGGACGTAGGCCGCTACCAATCGATCAACATGGAAATCATTGGGGGAGGCCTATGTTCAGCAGAGGACGTCCTATGGCTGAAATGATGATGATGGTGATAATAAAAATAGCACTTATTAACATTATCATAAGATGCTACAATGCCTACAATGTTTAGCTTGTGCTGTTTATTGTTGTTTCGGAAGTTGGAGGCAATGTAGCCTGTTCCTCTGTGGTTTAGGATTCTGGATGATGCTCGCTACCACCTTCGGCCTGATCATAACTTTCCATCAGGTGACATGGCCAAAAGCTCCCTCGTTATGGATAAAAAATGCTGTACGGTTGACGTCATATCAAGATAAAGTATTTACCTATTAGGTTGTAGGGCAGCGAAGTTGTTGTAGGTGTTGATGATTGAAAGACCGTGTTTCACTAATTAAGTTTATTGCCAGGTCTGCACAGTTTAATACACACAATCACAAGTGTAATGGCCGGAGTACGAAACGCTACTGGGCGCGAAAGGCGCTCAAATACATACGTCACAAGATCGAACGAATGAAGGAATGAATGAGTTTTAGTGTTGGAACCCAACATGCTCCACCTCTACAAAAGGAGAGAACTCTTATTTATAAGCAAGTTACAATTACCAATAACAGCGAGCTATAATACATAAAAAAGGAACTGTGACGCATGTATGGACTTACATAAGATATTTATTTTCATATGAAAGGTGAATACATTTTACTTATACAGAGCTTAGTTACTACTCAAATGAACAACAATGTCCAAAAAGGAAGACCAAAAAAATGAGATACAGCGCTACAAGGCAACCTATTTGTCATAATGTTATCTAGTTAATATTTAACATTAACTTATAATTAATTATTATCATCCATAGGTAGAATACAGATTTTACGAATAGAGCGCACATGGCTCTTTCTATTAGACCTAATTACTTCTACCGCTCTTACGGTTCATGTAAGCTTTAGGTACATACTTCATACACAGACTTAATTAGAACCAGACGGGTCAATTTTTATAGCCCCATTCTTCCTGTTAATGCCATAAAAGGGGCTATGCGACAAAATGTGCGAACTTCTGGCCTCTCTAATACGTCTGACCAGCGTGGGGAGTGCCAAATCCGCTATTTTCCTCTGGTAAACTAAGGCTTAGGTACTTCACCATATTGTGCAAATAAATACTTTTGATTTGATTTGATTTGTAGTGGACACACTAAATGATCTGATGAGCACAATGATGATGATCATAAAAACTTTCGGGGATGAAAAAAAATAATTGTGAAACCAGAAAGAAAAATATTTTTGTTCAGACACGAATTATAATGGCTCCAAGTCTGCAAATATTGTATCAAGGAACGTCACTAGATCACGAAGGCGTAGGTGTATTAATATTGAAATTTGTTTACAAAGTGCTGCAAATATTATGTAAAATAGTTTTGTTGTGACAATATTGTAACTCGATTTATAAGTGTGGTTTTGTTAGGGAAAAAATTACTTTTATCACGACGTAAGTCGCACAATAAGAATAAGATATTCGGAGTATGTGAGCTTTAATACACGTGACATTACGTATTTATTATAAAAAGTGGTATTTTTCCATTGCTTACTTATTGTCTGTAGTGGTAAACAAGGTCGTCACACTTTTACGTTCAAGTTAAGTTTTCAAGGCGAGAGTGAATAGGCACTTACAGGGCAGATAATTATGTACTATCTTATACTGCATCTCACTTAACACCAGGTGCGATTGCGGACAAACACCTGCCTTGTCTTGCATAAAAAAAAAATGCACTTTTAAATTGGTGTAGATGCAAAATTGTTTTAGCTAGTAACGATATTTCTAAGATTTAAGTGACAACACTGGCTGGCGGATTATCAATCGTTTTCAAAGTGGAGCGGCTTTTCGAATGTATCGTAGGCCGCTCACTCGAGGCGGAAACGTTGCGCATACGCTTGTAATCGCCAGTGTGCCTGGCACACCTAAATGTTTACCGGTATTAATTTGAGACTTTTCCTGCGGCTTAAAAAGTCATTTTATTCGAGTACCAGGATCTCCCCCTTTTAGATCCGGGTATTTCTTACGCACAACTTTTTATTCTCCAGTAACTAACAACTGGACCAAGAAAAAGGCGACCTTCGAAGTTTTTACACGCTACATTAAACAGTGGGCTTAAAATTACAAAACGTTGTTCGCCTCTAGGAAGAAACTGTTGCCTGATAATTTTAAGTAAAATAATTAAAAACTCGGAACGGGTATTTTTTGGCACAAATTAAAATCATATTTGAGATATTTCATTCATTATGAAAATCATACACAAGGTGAATACGCAAATCTACGTTATAGTACTTCTCCTTGCGTCATATTTCTCATTTCTGGGGCTCAATATTATACTATTCAATAATTAGTTATCAAAATTAACGCCACCGACATCACAATTTGCGATAATAGACCAAAGGTGTAAAGTTTTAAACTGTCCATTTTTCTAATTATATTGAACATTTTTTTATCCCCGTCATAATGTAGGTATGACAGAGAATATTAATGGTGAACCCACTCCTGATGCGGGACTATTCCCACCTCTCGTTCCCACCGCTGCTGTGCCACTGTGTAGCCAGGATCTACAGCTTGACCGCCAATAAAAACCTAACTAGTGAAGGTCAAGTTTGTCCCGGAGCGCGGAGGAAAGTTAAACTGTCATTGGACCCGCAACGAAATTAATCAAAAGAACATAGGAGGAGTTTGAAGTTTAGGTTCGACTTTTCTCCAGTGCAAAGCGGATGACAGGTGACAAAAATTCTGTTGGAAGTATTACATTTAGCTAAGCTAGAAGGGGTTATCGGGACTATCAATTAGTGCGCTACAAAATGCTCTTACAAAAAAAAAACAATCAAAAAATTCCAATACTCGTATCACTTCAAAACTGTAACAGCGCTTTTGTATTTCCTCTGTAAATCCGTTGGTTAAATCCATTCCAGTCCGATCCTTTGTCCATTTGTAACTTGTATTGCTGCGATCCTAATGAGACTTCAACTCTTATTGTGCAGTTTCCTCGGCCTGCATTGTAGCCGGTGTCACTAACCTAATGTATCGGGTTGCCCTTTGTTGGAAACTTGGTGTAGAGTGTATTATTGTGGTATACAATGGACACTGTTTATTTTTTCATTATTCCTGTGACGGATAGCACCGGCGAGGCCATGCAGTGTCATATTTCTTGAGGACAATGCAAGTTCACCGCATGCGAAACAGTATCTTGATGGAGTGATTATGGAGATAAAAGGTTTTCTTTTAGCTTTAGTATAATAGTCGCTATTATGGCTAAATACGAGTACCTACATATTCTATTTTTTTTATGGGACAGGAAGCAATCGAGCAGACGGATCACCTGATGGTAAGTTACCGTCGCCCATACACCCGTAGTCCCGGGGGCGTTACAGGTGCGTTGCCGGCTTTTTAGTTTGTAGATACGCTCTCTTCTTAAAAGTTTGTAGGTCGTATCGGTCTGGACATACCGTCCATTTCATTTCATTACGAATGCTGTCAAATGATTAGTTAAATTCAAAATTGAGATTCATTTATTTTGTAAGTAGGCTTTTAAAAAGATATTTTACACGTCTCAGTATTACTTTAACCTTGCCACTGCTTCGGGACAATAAATGGGCCATTTAGGACGGTGTTCCAGATTTTTATGTTCGTCTAAAAATAAAGCACTCATTTTGTTCCCAAATTGTGTAATTTTGGGCCAAAACTTTTGCTTGGTGAATCCTTAATGGCCATAGGTAGGTATAATCTAACACCGTTTCACTAAGCACAAAAACCTACTCAAATTAGAGAAACTAAATTTTACAAAGTCGCAAAGCGGTTTAGCTAAAACGGCTAATCGCTATTTCATTTTTATGCAAGACTTCACCAGAGTACGGGCACCTAAAATGAGGTGTAATGAATGTTAAGATGCTGTAAAACTACAGCAGCTGGTGGCACTGAGGTTAATACTTTTAAAGTGGCTAAACTTGGATGGTTAGCTTTAAATTCTACTAAGGTTGTACCTTCTACAAGGTGATTTTGCAAGCTGTTGCCAAATTAATAAGCTCTATAAAACAATGTAACTTTAACGTAATTATTTTTTATCGTGGTATTGTCGAAAAAAATAGTGAAGATACCTACAATTCGCTGGTGCCCATTCTTAAGTGTTAAAGGCTAAGGCTTATTTACGCGCACCGCGGTCTATTAAACTTTGCAGTTGTCTACGTGTACGACTGTACGTATTTTTCTATGAACGAAATGAATTATACACGTGTGTCAATTTGGAATCCGCGCGTTAAAAATAACAAAAAATAAAAATAAAAAAATCTTTACGTAAATCGATAAAGTACTGATTCTGAGTCGCTCCTGAAAATTTCACAAAATCACCCTGTATAATTTTCAGGAACTCGTTAATATTGACGCTCTGCCTTATGATATTGGCGTTATAAATTTTGAAACGTTATAAAAACAAAAAGAAAAAGGTCAAAATAAATTTTGATGTCCAATTAATTAGCTCAGTCAACTTTAAAATTGAAAAATTACTAGTCGATTCTGTCAAATGGTTTTATTTTTACAATGCCGTTTTGTTGCTAAAATGATTTATAGATTGCATCCTGTTAAATTGTAACAGTATTTAAATTTCTACTAGCGTAATAAAATGCAAAATATTTCTATTTGATTTATTAGGGGAGACTGGGGCTGGTTTTAACAGGGGTAAATACTAACAGCGTAATTACATAGAACCTATTCGACTTACCACGCTAATTCCAACGCACTTTGTGCCTACGAATAAGCGCGAACGTGTCTCGACCTGTCAGTTGCCGGCCAAGCGTCACGGGAGCAGGTTGCGTCAGACGCCTCCAATTTCACAGGAAAATGAACTTTTTTACGTGTTTAATTTTTTGCATTACTCTTTAAATATGTATCGTAGAAAATTGGCTTTGGTATTGCATGAATCCGAATTTATTGTATTTTTCATTAATTTCAAAGTTTTAATCGAAAATATAACCGGTAAAAGAAAAACAATAATTTTGTGCAAAATGAGGTCGTGGGGTTGGTTTTAACAAAATGCACGGGGTAGGTTCTAACGCGTTAATATTTGCCCCGAACATTGAGTAAGACTGACTTTTATAACCAAAGTTGTATGTTGATTTATTAGAGGAGTATTTTTTTTTGTTATTTTATTTGATAAAGATAGATTTAGTAAGTTTTAAGTTTATTACACATGTTTAAACGGCAAAGAGCCGAATTTCAATGATCATCTGATGATCAAAAATTATTTTTTGTTCTTTGATTTGAGTAATGCTGATTGAGTGAGTCAGTTTATTTAACTAATAAAATTTAAGTTTTCTGTTTATTTTATGAACGGTAAGGAACCGCATTTAATTTTATTAGTGTTTCTAATAAACATTGATTATTATTTTGTTGTTTATCTTAGCCAAAATCCCATTCCCAACTATAAATTATTTCTTACCCCCGCTGTTAAAACTTTCCCCAGCGATGTTAAAACCAACCCCAAACCGGGGGTAAGATCTAACAAGTGACTTGTTTGGCAAAACTCGATTTTTCTCAGATATGGTAATTATTATATACATTTTGTTGTACTTTACGTAAAGCTCATTAAATTTGACATCACGTACCAAAAAACCATGTTTCTTGCTAAAGCAGTTTAGAAAATATTACGCTCAAATCAAAATTTGTTAGGACCAGCCCCAGTCTCCCCTACTGGAATTGTATTTTTGCATGTTGTGTACAAGTAAGCCAAATCGTTATTGCTTTGAATTTTCTTGCTTACTTACAACAGGGTGTTGTTGTACTTACGGTTTGGTAGATTGAACCAGGTTCAAATTGGATGTATAAAACGTTCCATGTAAGAACTTAACTCAATGGCAGTTACATACTTCTGGCTTTATAGTTTAAAAGAAGGTAATGCCACCATCAATGTTGTCAATTTCTTTACGGCCTAATAATAGCCCTTTTGTTAAATAATCAATAAGGAAAATATTTCCGGCCATATTTTCCAAGTGATGATGAAATACACGCAAACTTCCACAAAAACGGCTCCCATGGGTGGCAAGTTTCTTTAATATCGAATCCCATGCCTCCACGTAACAAAGTTGTTGAACAACTCGAAAAGTGCTTGCTATACTTCCAGCTTGTCCACGTTCTGTTATTTTTACCCAACTACGGTCAAAATGAAGGGTTATGATTTTAAGTTAAGTTTAAAGATCATTTATTACTCATTAAATTCAATTCAAATTGTTTATTCATCATCATCATCATTTCAGCCACAGGACGTCCACTGCTGAACATAGGCCTCCCCCAATGACTTCCACATCGCACGGTTGGTAGCGGCCTGCATCCAGCGCCTTACCGCTACCCTTATCAGGTCGTCGGTCCACCTTGTGGGTGGACGACGCTACCCAAATCACCGCGACTTTTAATAGTTTTCGAGTGCTTAACTATTCGTGCAACAAAATAAATAAATAAAGCAATCAATAAAATTCTATTCTATCCTACTAATATTATAAACGCGAAAGTTTGTGTGGATGTTTGTCAAAAACTACTGAACGGATTTTGATGAAACTTTACAGTATTATTGTTTATAACCCGGATTAACATATAGGCTATAATTTATGACGATCTGTGACAAACTAAATTTCACGCGGGTGAAGCCGCGACAAAATTACTTATATTGTAACAGATATCAAAAAGTGCACAGAATTCAAACCCTACTGATGCTTTACCTAAATTACGTATACTGGCGTAAGTGAAAAAAGTAAATTTTACAGGAGAGCCATTTTAGTGGCCAGAACCATATTTTTGGGTCATATCTTCTGACCTACTAAAACGAATTTAATGAAATTTCACATTTAGCCTTAACATGTAATGCTTTTGCTACTGCTGTTATCAATTTTTATATTTTTCTTATATATTTTGAGATTTTACGCATTGCCCTTTTACGTCGGCATATTTCTATAATTTCATGTATATTGTTCAACGTAAAGAGACTTAAATGACAACGTAAATATAATATTTTAAGCGATTACTCTCTTTATTTATGCATGTAATTATTTTAATTGTTATCATGTGCTATATCAATAATAAATCATAAATAACTTGAAAAAATCGAACTGCCTAAGGCGGGAATTGAACCCACGACAATTCAATACGACAGGTCGTGGGTTCAATTCCCGCCTTAGGCAGTTCGATTTTTTCAAGTTATTTATAATTTTCAAATTAGTTTGAGATGCGACTCTTAACGCTAAAAATTAAATAACTAAATAATAAATCAGTTAGAAAAAGTCGTTTAATGTACCGTTTTACGTTTTAACGCAAATACGCCCATATACTGTGCTCGAGATTTAGTTAGGTCTTTTAACATAATGTGTCATATCGTCAGTTGCAGGTTCACTTGGGGTAACTGACAAAATACAGTTTTTCAGTAGAGCCGTTTAAAGTTTTTTTTCGTCTTAAATCGGACATAACTTTTTTCCTATTTAACCTTTTTTGGATCTGTTTTTACAGAAATGCTTAGAATTCTACGCGGTTTTCGATTAAATAAAAAGAATTATCTAATATGTCTTAGTTAAGGAAATAAATTGCAGTTACACCAATGTATTTTTGTACTTTTGACAGTTACATTAATTTTACACCATACTTTTGGAAAAAACATAGGTCAAATTGATGTAAGTACTGCCCAAATTAAAATAATTTGATGCATTTGCTGGGTTTTGTTTACTTAGTTGCTGTATAATTTATGTAAAAGTATTAAAAAATAAGAGAATTAATGAAATAAATAACATTTTGTCGTTTTCTTTATTTTTTTTTTAATTTTATTAGAAGTAACTTTTATTTTATTCATTAAAAAATGATAAAAAAGCCACGAAAATCAAGAAAATATGTGTATTTAATTTTTTTAAGACAGAAATATTGAAATAACTAAAGTATTACTGTGAAACTAAGTAATTTCAATATTTTTTTAAGCTTTGACTTACCAATACCGTATTTAGCTCTACGGGGCAACTTAAACTGAAAACAAAATGGATTTAATTTCCCACCTCTTTATAGCAATGTTGAATTAAGGTCATGAGTACTACAACAGTAAAAGTAACAGAGTAACAACAGGTTAATGTTAGCAACGCGCAGTGACGCCTAGTTGGCTGGATAGTTTGCTCAATTTCAATATTTTTTTTTGTTGAGCTAACTTTAACTTCTTTAACTGATACTGCTGGTATAATAATAATGTAATATGCCTTAAAACTTTCCAAATTCCTATTTTATTTAATGTTATAAACCTTAGCAAATCAGTGTAATTGCAAAGTTTTGTAGCAAAATTTTTACATTATTACAGATACACCAATTCAACCTGGTAAAATTATTACAATGTCAGTTACACCAAAATTGTGAAGGAAATCTGAAAAGTTCACACCTGAAAATGTCCGTGTAATTGTATTTTTTTTAAAGCTAGAATTTTTTTACGTATACCATTCGAAAGAGCAGAAAAAACTAAGAAAAACTGTATATTTAACTCAAAAACCGTATTTTGTCAGTTACCCCAAGTGAACCTGCAACTGACGATATTTTTAAAAAATATAAATAACTTGAAAAAATCGAATTGCCTAAGGCGGGAATTGAACCCACGATGCCTTAGGCAGTTCGATTTTTTCAAGTTATTTATAATTTTCAAATTAGTTTGAGATGCGACTCTTAACGCTAAAAATTAAATAACTATGTAATGTGTCATAATTTATAAATAAAACAATTTGCTAAATATTTTCATGACTTTATTTAAGATTTGGATTATAAAAAATATATGTTTATGTAAGCAACTACTCGTATAGATTGACGAATCGTATGATTGGGCTTTATACGTGGCGTAGTTTTGCACATACGCCTATTTGCCTAAAATTTTATTTTGTATCTAATGGAAAAAATTTTTTTTTTTCTTACTGATGTTATAGATTAGAGCAAAGTGAAATCATTGCTTAAATAATTGGAAAAAGGCGAAAGCGGCAGTTTCGCCCTTATACGTAGGAGCCAGTATGGGCTTAGGCAAGACGCTACTTTTTGGGACACTCTGTATGTTTAGGTACGTCCCAAACTTTCAAAATATACAATCATATAAGGATCAAATTCAAATAAGTGTAATTTTGAGGTAGATTGTCACTACCACCTAACAAACTGTTGCAAATTAATGTAGTACGACATTAACTCCGCCAAGTTCGCGCCAACTCTTGCTGTCACAAAAACGCGCAGAGTCCTCGGAGGCAATAAAGAGTGTTCTTTACATGTCACTTGCAGTCGAGTGGCCGAATGGTCGGAGCGGTTTATTATCTATCCCACTCATTATCTTGGCTTTTGTGCTCTCACTCACACGCGCTTCACGAAATTGGGTAGAGGGTGGGGTGACCAGGATTTGAGAGAGAAAAGAATTAAATTGATGCTTTGGGACAGTGACGATATAGGCCAAGATTGTCAGCCCCAGCAAAATTGTCAGAAGATCATGTACCTTAACTATTAAACAAGTCATAAGCCATTTATTTTCTTCATATAAAAAACGATATCACATAATTTTATACCATTTTTATAAGGGTATCTGGAATGATAAGTCAATACTGGAAAAACTTGTAAAAATCACATACAGTTTGTGAATTACTTTACTGCGATCAACAACCCTATTGCCAGCCAGACAAGAATTTAATAAAAACTAAAACTAATTTAATTAAAGCGTGTAAATCTAAATAAACGAATATCACAAATATTTTTGTTACCTAGATAAACAAGTCGCGAAACTCAGGCAATTTAAAATCGACTTTTTACACAATAGTCACGCTTTTTCGATTAACAAGTAAATTGAATTTTATATTCGTATTTTCGGAGCAATAAGAGGTTTACTGTTTGCAATGTTTCTGATTGGTATTAATTGAATATAATTGAATCAACATTGTATTAAATAAGCATAAGCTTTTACTGTTTCAATTATTATGTATCAGACGATGGACGTAATGTTAATAAATATGAAACATTACCTATTTACAGATCTTTTTGCTGTGTGAATCTCTCATGGATATTATAAAGCTGAAGAGTATGTTTGATTGAATGCGCTAGTCTAAGGAACTCTTATTCGAAAAAATATTTTTGTATTGGATAGCCCATATATCGAGACAGTCTAGATAGATAATAAAATTTAACTTCGTATGATAGGAGCAGAGCATCAATAAAACAAGTTGCAAAAGCGGGAAAAAATATTCAAACTAATATACATTTCACGCATACAAAGTCACGGACACAGTTTGCTGTTAGTATAATTTTGTTAAAAAAAATCACAAACTATTTTTTGAATTGCTGTAGGTAATATTATATATTGTGTATTTTTATATATTGTGTTGCAAACACAATCGATAAAACTATCTTCCAAGTTTGTGTTCAAAGTTTGTTTTTAATCCCCAGTAATCACCGATCTCTGGTCACCCTACAGCGAGTTTGTTTAATAGCTCAGTGACCCGTTTGCGGTGTACTCATCGTATATTAACTGCATGGGGTAGTATATTGTTCGCTGATCAACAGTGGCCTGTTACTACTTGCTTGATTGCGCCGTTTGGGATTGATTATCAAGTTTCTGTAGATTTTCACCGCGATATTGAAATCATGTAAAACGATGATTTTAAAATGATGTTGATGATGAAGTTGAAATTATGAAAACTGCCAGCTGTAAAACTTTATCGATCTTTTCTAAGAATTTGGAACGCATAGCAGAAAATTTCAGCAGTGTAAAGAAAAGGTTTTATTATAACCTCCTCCTTTTTTGAAGTCGGTTAATAGAGCGTTAGTTGTATTGGAATTTTGATGACTTTCGTTTACTTGGACGAATAAGCTCGTTTATCATTCAGATTATATTATTCGTTAGGCGGTACACAGATTGCCATGAATATTTTTTGGCATAATGGACAACACGCATAAGTTGTAATATTAAGTTAAATTAGGACTTAATTTAAAGTTTAGATCACACACATTACACTAGTTTTTATTTCACCTCAATCCATCCAGTATTACCGAAGATAGAGCCTCGAGAAGTTTACGGACTTTTAAAAATTTTCAAAAAATTCCAATATTCGCGCGTGACGTCACAACATGATTTTGCAGCCCCCGCACGTTAACCCATTTACCACTTTTTGTCTTTTTCCAACTAAAATAAAATTTTACCTAACTGACAACTGTTGTTAGTTGTCATAGTTCAATCACATTTCAAACTACGCGCTAAAAAAGTAACCAATTATTATGCCACCTATTGCCAATTTTGTGCACTATGAAGCCATTTTTACATTTATTATGCACTTAAATATAAATTTTCTGAAAAAATAACCAAGTTTGTGTCTCTGTGCTCAATAACGAGTAAATAGTCCAGTTATTGTTAATTTTACTTGGAAAGTTTCCCGGAATTTTTAAAAATTGTGGTTTAAGATCTTTATTATTTCTCACAAAATTGGTGAATAAATATTTATAATATAATATTTCGCTGTTCTTTCCGAATTTCGTGACCTCGTTTAAATAGCCGCGCGCGCGCCCGCCTTATTGAAAAAAATCCGCCTTAAAAAAGGTTTTTGACAACTACTTTTTTCATTTTATAATTTTTGGGACATAGACAAGCTAAGAAGCTTTGATAAATGTGATAAATTTCATGTAATGTAAGTTAAATAGATTTAGAGTTGTGAAACAGTCAAATTAATGTACCTGCTAAATTGCGAGTTCTTTTTTCTTTGATCATGGCAGGACACGCTGCCGGGTGTCCTAAATATGCTGAAGTATAAAAAAATTCGCGTTGCTGAAGTATACATTTTTTTTTGTCTTGTTTGTTTCTACATTACATAATTGTATCCTACTAATATTATAAATGCGAAAGTTTGGATGTCTGGAAGTTTAAAATAAAGTAAAGTAATGTTTATTTCTCACCAACATAACAGATAATATTATGATAACAAACAATCAGGAAAAACAAAAAGTAAGAATGTTGGTGGGTTGATACCTGAACTAGGAAGATTCCTGTGTCTCAGGTTTGTTACTCTTTCACGCAAAAAGTACTCAACGGATTTTGTTGAAACTGTACAATATTATTGTTTGTAACCCAGATTAACATATAGGCTATAATTTATGCCGATCTGTGACACTAAATTGCACGCGGGTGAAGCCGCAGGTAAAAGCTAGTCATGAAATAAATAGGAAAGTTAAAGGATCTGAAACGTGGTCGCTTACTATGGGCCTCATAAGAAGGCTCAAGGTCACCCAAAGGGTGATGGAGCGGGCTATGCTCGGGGTTTCCCTGCGTGATCGAATCAGAAATGAGGAGATCCGCAGGAGAACCAAAGTGACCGACATAGCACGCAGAATTGCTAAAATCAAGTGGCAGTGGGCGGGACACATAGCTCGTAGAGACGATGGCCATTGGGGCAGAAAATTTCATGAGTGGCGACCACGGGCTGGAAGACGTAGCGTGGGCAGGCCTCCTACTAGGTGGATCGACGATCTGGTAAAGGTCGCGGGAAGAACCTGAATGCGGGCAGCGCAGGACTGTTCATTATGAAAAACCTATGGAAAACCCAAAGGCCTCTCGCCTTTGTCCAGCAGTGAACGTCATTTGGCTGTAACGACGAAATAGGAAAGAATGTAACCATCAAAAATCTTCTCTAAGGCAGCATTTTTCCAACTTCGCAACGAGCGCGGCAATCACACTTAACTAACAGACTAACAGAGAGCATAGCGAAATCTATTTTAATCACCAATTTTCAAAACTCCCGGAACACTTTCCAGGTAACCACGTTAATTTGTACCAAACGACTGGACTATAATTAAATTGATATAAAAATTTGGGTACATCTTCTTAAAAACAAAAGAACTGGTGCTAAAAGGGTTAAGTGACGTTTTGACATTTGTAGAGGGCCTTGTAGAAGGGGAGGCTATGGTGCTGAATGTGGATTAACTCGAGTGTCATAGTAACTTATTAGACTGCTAAGCTTGATGATAAAAAGAAAAATATTTTATTCAATGTACATAGTCTGGTTAAGTTCTGTCATATGATAATAACTTTTGAATTTTGAATGAAGGTTTCAAAAACATTTTTTACTGAATTAGAATTAAAAAGAAAAAATGTGCGATAGTTCGAATTTTATTGTATGTGTAGTGGACGCATAAAGAAGTCCGAACTGCAGTTGTCACGTTGCATTGCTACGCGCCAAAGCAGATTTTCGTTGTGCTGAAAAAATTTAGTTTCTCTTTTTATTAAATGATAGGTATAGGTGTACCAGAATCTCATGGTAAACAAAAATATTGGAAAAGTGTGTCTTTCATATGGCAAATGTCTATGGCTTTATTGTCACCTGTCAAAGTAAATCAAGTGAACTGTCAGTCGCTGCAGAAATTTTGTAATCTCTTCATGCCTATTTGTTATTTTTGTGAAAAAGTCGAAAAAGCTCAAGCAAGTCATATTGTTTTCAATGTGTATTGTAAAATAAGGCATAATTCAAAGTCAATCTTTGATTTTAAAGCGCGTCGTTGAGTTGACAGTAAGTTGGAGTGAAATTGGATACATTTAGTTTATTACCTAACTGCGTCAGAAGGAGGGTTTTTTTAAATATTATTCTTATAATAGCTGCTTTATGGGGGGTTTCAGGTGGACCTCCCAAATTGGTGCAGAGGAATGGTGAAAATGTTATGACCATGTAAATAAAATTGAAAAAGATTTCATCAAGTAAGATGTAAGATAGAATAATTGAAATGGTGGAAGAGCAATTTATAATAAATACCTCTTTATCTTGATCATCTATTGAAGAAAAGTGGAATCCTTGGAATAAATTCAAAGCACATATTAAAAGTACCTTAATGAAAAAGGGCTACTATAAAGTCGATGATTATTTAAAAGATAAAAATGTTTGGGATACGTTACTGCCTAGCTCGCATAAATATTTATAACTTTGTACATTTTAAAGCATGTAAACCTTTGAAAAAGAGGCTGACAATAGTGACTGAGTTTCTTGCGCTGCTTCTTCTCAGCACTGGCCCATTTATTGTCCTGAAGCAGTGGTAGGGTTAATACTGGGACGTGTAAAAGTGCTTTTTTTAAGCCTATTTACAGAAATAAATGAGTTTTAATGAGTTTTTTTAATGAGTTTTTAATCGTTTTCTAATTCTGAATGAAGTGATTAGTTATAAGTATGATACATAATAAAATTAGTTACATTAAAATAATATACGATTTACTTATTTTTCAGGACATTTTCCTATTATTATTACTGACGGGATTGCTACCATGTACCTTAGTTTTGAGTTTCCAATATTTCGGCACTGTTGCAAGCGCCATGGTCACGGAGTAACTGAAGAAATTAAAACCAGACATCGTTCAGATGTGCGTTCAAAAGACCTGAGCCCCGATTACGGTAACTTTTAACGTCTACAATCCAGACGCGTTTCTGATTCTGCAATACGATTGGTCAAAACAGCTGACGTACGCTGTTGAACGACCAATCGTATCGCAGAATCGAGAAGCGTGTCTGGATTGTTGACGTTAAAAATTACCGTAATCGGGGCTCTGAGATTTAAAAAAACCCACGTTTTGTTTACTCAGTAAGCGAAAAAAAAGTGACTTGAAAATGGAATACAAAATTATAAGGTATGGTAAATGATAAGTCTTTATCAATGAAAGACATTTTCATGTGTCCTCCATCTAGGCTAGTTTCCATCGTCACTCAAAGTTTGGCTGCGGTCTCAAATTTGGGCTTAATTGAGGTATTTTTTGGGTGAGAGGCATAAGAACTAATGCCGTTTTATATCAAAAATTCATACATAGAGGTACTCAACCAGGTACAAAGTATTTCCTTGTATGTTAGTCTGCCACTCTTTAGTAAGTCCCGAAATCCCCGCTTCGGCTCCCCTACTAACCATTCTAACCATTGTACACAGATAATATCTTACATGCAGCTTTTCATGTTACTACGTCACATTTTCAAAATCCGCGCGGAAAATCGCTCCTAGCGGAAGAGCGCACTTTGAGCTTGAATATTTCAGTCATTTTTAAAGATATCAAAAAAGTAAAAATACAGTATTCATTCTAATTTTTTGTAGTTTTTTTTGGCATCTTCAACAAAAATTGTGCGCCATGTCCATTATATCAAAGAACGAGAGTATGCGCCGTTATTTGGTCCCCTACTCTTAGATGCTCGTATACAAATAGAACACGTTCTGTTTGCACAAGATTACAGCGAGATATACACCTTTTTAATATCTGAAAGACCTATGAGCAGAAATGCTCTGAAAGGAAGATATAGCTAAACTTACAAACCAAAAAGGAAAAATCCATGGGCGGTGAAAAAGTAACATATCGATACCTTCAGGTTCAATTGTCGTATAAACCAAAACCCTACTTTTCAGGAGAGCCAAAAAACGTTTTTTTTTTTAATAAAAAAATCGTAACTTTTTAATTTGAGAAGTTATAAAAAAATGACCAAGAGAAAACATTTTTCAATTCTTGTGATGAAAAAGTCTAGATATTTAAAAAATGGGCATCTTCAGTAGTTTTAAAGTTAGCTTGGAGTTACGTCCTTAAAAAAAGCACTCGGTGGTTTATACGACCCATTATATTGGACCTAAAAATAACTCTTTACGTCGTATTTAATTTTTTAGTAAACACGAGACTGAAATTGATGGCTTAAAGACCATAAGATGTAATTTTTTTGGTTTATATACCCATTGATAAAGCGATTATTCAAATGTATTATTAAAACTATACATGTAAATAATGTATTGTTTACTATTTCCAGGCTTTTGTTGTTTAGAGAATTTGCACAAAGATATTTAACAGTGTAAAAACTATATTTGGTTGAGGTAGAAATAATAAATTTGCTTGCATACGAAAAATAACAAGTTTACTGTTTTTTTTTTTTTACAATTTTGCAGGAAAATTATGGCAAAACTAATAATTTTAAACAAAACTAATCACCATAAATTTTGAACAAAAAAATACAATTACAGCAAAACTCTATGACAGATTTCCTGGTTCTCTGCTGACGCATATTGAATTCGTTTGGTTATGATAAATTTTGCATAAAGAGAAGAGCCCCAGTATGTTCAGGAGAAGAATTTGTAATTTTTTGAGAATTTCTCTAAGGAATTTATATCTTTACAAGAAACCCAAATTTAAATTACAGCTAAAAGTAAAGGCTAGACGACAAAATTTCAATTATTTGTCCGTCAGACAGATAATTAGAAAATATTAGACTCATATTCTTTATTTTCTTTCATAATTAAATAATAACAGTGCTATATCGAGTTGAAATGGCGCGATACGTCACGCTAGAGTAGAATTTTTACTCACGCGACATTTCAACTCAATATAACACTGTAATTATTCGACTATGGAAAAAAATATGAGTGTAATATTTTCTAATTATCTGTCTGGCGGACTAAATAGAATTTCGATTTCATTACCTAGTCATCATCCCTAATAGTACTTGTAAAGTAATAAATTATTACAGAGCATATCAAAAGGGTATAAATAGCCTTCATGAGCACACTATGGCTTGTTTTCTTTGTTTAAAAGTCTTGAATTCATCACATTTAGTCGAGATCAATTCACGAATGTACTGGACCTGGAAAGCAACCTTATATACCTACCTATCTAGTTATTATCTTTAAAAGTAGAAACAATCAACTTTCTTTAACTTTATAATTAAGAAAAACTTACTTACTGTCCATACATACATATGTGATGCAATAAACAAATGAATATGAATATGAAATAGATAATTATCATATTGAATACGTGGACTTACGACGTTGGATCCAAATATCTGGCCATACGTCTTTGGGCGTAAAAACCATTTTCAATTGCGAGAGAGTTTTACATCCTGGCTTAAAAAAATGTATGGTTGATACATCTTAGCAAAAATACCAAAAACAAGCGTTCGGTTTTTACATCGTTTATAAGGTATTTATTTATCTTTTAGGCTATGGTTTTTTGGGGCGTATAAACATTTTTTTAGCGAATTTCAATATATCGAATATACAGCTCGATAGAGAAAAAAATTCTGATTAAAATGGTATATATAACTCAATTTGGCCAAAATGGTTTATACGACAATTGAACCTGAAGGTGTCGATATCTTTAACCACAGTTCAGTAACTATTTAACGCAATTTGTAAACTTTTGCTCTGAATAGAAATTAAAGCCAAAATAATCTGTTCGGCAGACAATATAAGTGGCCTCTAAGTGGTTAACTTCAGACGAATGGTTTCGCAGGGTGAACGAACTAATTTTCGGGGACTCCCCCAGCTGAATGACTCGTTGAATGGTTATGCTAAAATGATTTAGAGTTCAAAGGTCTGTTCCGACGTATGGCTGCGGTCAAATGAAGATAAAGGTCACATGGTAAACATTTTGTGTTTGGTAAATATTAAATTTTATTCATCCTTGAATAGAAGATTAGTCTTCCAGAAACTTGGTCCACTTTTGGCTTGGTCCACGGGCCAAGTCGCTGGTTTGAATTTTTATATACTTTTTCTTCCAGTGACTGGGCCCACTTTTAAGATTCTACAGTAGATTTTTGTTGATTTGGTGTTTAATTTATTGATTAAACATCGAGAGTATGCCCAGTCACTGGAAGGAAAACTATTTAAAAATTCACACTAGCGAATTGGCCCGTAGACCAAGCTAAAAGTGGGCCAAATCACTGGTAAACTCAAGATGAGTACGCTGAATCTGGAAATCCCAATTTAGAAACCGGGCCTATAACTTATGATATTCGTAGCTAAGTTTCCTACGCCGGTAAATGAATGTAGGTACCTCAACAGTTCCTGTTTTTGCTGCTCTAAAGTCAAGACTCTGAGACATTATGAAGCTTAGTCAGCAACAACCTCTATTAGACCGTTGATCTTAGAACTTTGTGAACTAATCGGTGTAATAATATCGTGTACTTAAAGCATTGTATTTGGTTACGCGAGCCAATTGGTGGAGCTTAGAGTTATTGAAGCTGGAGTTTGGTAACTCTACATTGAATTGTAGTTGGCACAATTATTGCCGTTTTTACTAGCGGCCACCCGCAACTTCGTATGCGTGGATCCCTCTTAGGGGTTGAATTTTGCAAAATCACGTCTAAGTAAGCACCTACGTTCTAAATGAAACCCCCATGCAAAATTTCAGACTCCTAGCACTTGTAGTTTCTGATATTTCGTGATGAGTGAGTCAGTCAGTGACCGTTCGTTTTTTTTATGAATATAGATTCTAGTTTCCATTTTAAATTGTTGTTTGAAACTTATATTAATAATGTTATGTGTATTATAATGAAATCCTTTTCAGCAGTGAAAGCTCTGGTTAATTATCTTATGAATAATTTATTTTATAACCTGAAATTGGTTAAAATTGTTGTAAATTTTTCAATATTTGGTAATGGATACCAATTTATATCTATGCACCAATAAAATTACCCCTAGCTTTAAATATAAGTCATAATACGCACGCAATCCCATCTCATCCATTTCCCAATAAACTTATCGGTACTTGCGGGAAAAAACAAATTGATTGTTCCATTGTAAGCCCCTACCATCTTTGAATGCTTTTCGTACATTTGGATTTCTTTACGCCATTTGCTTTTCAATCGGAATAATCTCTTTCCCGTCGAATATCCTTTGAAAGAGGCACATTTTGGGTTTGATTTTAAATATATTCAATGTCAAAACCCCACCCTATTAGGTACGTAACATGATCACGGAAAATTAATTACAACAAGCGATATTTTATACGAGTATTTCAGTTCCTTAATTACGCTGGCGATTTAAATAAAAATTTCACGTGGTTTTAGATATAATACCGCTATTATTTCAGTCCACGGCGGTTTTCTGCTTTGTCAGAAAATTTCACATCTGCTAACGATTTTACTTTCAATTGAATTGCTGAAATGGAAATTTACAAATGTGTAACTGATGTGTGTTAGAACAATGAATAAACCATGGTGAAAGCACCCCAATTGCAAAAAATCAAATTCAAACTCAACCCAACGTGAGCTGTCTCAGACTTAGGATGACCTCGATATATGAAAAAATAACTAAAGACAACTTGCTTATCATTCGTCTACAGACAACGACACACAGATAAACATTGTGGCATCTTAAGTACCTAGTTATCATTCCACGGGTGTCGTAAGAGGCGACTTAGGAACTACACATCAAACAGAGAACGGGCAGCAGCGCTCTCTGAAAAACATCAATCTTTTAAACTGCGATCTCCAACCCGCCTGCCAAGCGTGGAGATTTATGACAAAACCCTCCACTACAGTGGAGGAGGCTCATAGTCCAGCAGTGGACTGTAAAGGGCTGTTGATGATGATGATGATGAAGTAGTTATTAAAGAATTAGATGAATTAAAGGGGTGGTTTTGCTACCAAAATATTCCATAATTTTATAGTCTGACGTACTCTGGACTGTATAATAAACCTGGCTTTTCAGGTTAACAATTTGAGTATTTTGTTTCTTGACTTTTAGTCCGTAGTTGTCCGTAATTTACAACTTGTCAGACAAAGTTAAAAGTTAGCGCCTAATAGCCAGAATGAAGTTAGACCACAATAGAGAGAGACGTTAAATTATTTGCAAGAACATTTTATTTATTTGCGAAATTTTTTGGAACAATGAAATGAGTCAATTGAAAAAAAGTTAAAGAAAAGTTTGACTAAACCCAAAAATCATATTAACTGAGGTTTCAAAAAACTTACTTAATAGACTTTGAATAAAGTTTCAACTATGAATTCACGTAGAATTTTCATCACTGATACTGACACCAAGACGAGTGTAAGTATTGTACTATATCTTCACTTTAATTAAGTACATTAAAGAATAAAAGATAAAAACGTCACGAACCTGAATAGGTTCCAATTTATCTACACCAAAAACTTTTAAAATCCTTTATTTGCATACCTAAAGCTTAGATATGTACATCGTCTACACAAGCCTGGATATAAGTATTTTTACCGCAAGTTTGTTTGCTGGACCTATTTGCCCTAAAATTTACCTATTGTGTTCAGTATTTATCTTGGGAGTGTTAGGTTAAATTCAGGTCTTTACCTAAAAACCACAGTGTAATAAAAACAGTCCACCCAAATAAGTGTAATAAGGACATTTAGGTGCTATATTTATTAAAATAACGGCATTGTATTCTTTTTTTTTAAGTTTAGTCATGTTACAGCCAGTGTTTTGTACTTTAATACAACAGCTTAAAGGTCAAAGTAAAATGTGGCTATGTGGAACATAGCTAGCTTTATACCTACCTACATCCAAAAATGCGTCGTAAATTATCCCGGTTTATATCTAAATAAATACATTTTTGCGTGAAGTGCCCGTTCTATTTCGTTTGTTGTTAACCCTATCAGAAGTGTCGTAACAATATTCTTTTTCCATATTTGTTTAGGCCTTCCTTTTATATTTTATATTGGGAAAGTTTGATAAAATCCTTCAATGCATCATTCATTTTTACTACCCTTTATTTATGGCAAAATTATGTCACTATTTTCTTTATAACACCCTAAAACACAAAATGTCATAAAAGTATCGTAGAGTGCTGATACGACAGCATATATTTTTAATATAATTATTTTCGATCAAGCAGAAAAAGTGGATATTTTTCCCTTGAATCGCCATTATTATAATTGGATATTATTTCTCTTACTCATTAATTAAAATAACAATTTGGAAGTTCAAAGTTATGAAACAGAACGCTGATTCATTAATATTAAGCTCGATATGAAATAATAATTGAATCTTGAAATACAATTTACTGATACGTGTTGTTGCACAATATATGTTTGCAGTGAAGAATAAAATTATAGAGGGCCATGGTAGGTATATTGAAATAATAATTCCGGGATTGTAATTTGTCATTACTAAATTTATAGAACTGCACAATACTTATTAGAGTCTTTTGCTTCAACCACACCAACGCGTGCAGATCGCCATCGCCGGCGAGATCACAGGCCGATGACAGTAGGTCGCGCGACCCTCATTGGCCTATGATGGCAACAGGCGTTGGTGTGGTTGAAGCTTTATTGAAAAAAAAAAACAAAAAAACAGAAAATAAAAAATTTGTTGAAGGAATTTTTCTTTCGATTTAAAAGTTTTCTCTAATGCCTACAAAAAGCGTGCGACATTATTACCTATTATTCCCCAGACGATTCCATCTAAGACAAATAAGTAGCCCATTATTGTGTCACGAGATAAGACTTCCAGCCATAAGGCTAAGCCCACGTTAACAATTCCATACCCTTTAGCTATCTTTCACCTAAATTAGAGCACTTAACATAAACTGCTCTCCACACGTTACCCGTATCAAACGAAAATTCTCAGAAACTGCCTACAAAAAGAACATCGGAGGTTGTATTTATTCTCACCTTCGTAGAGGCGAACAATAAAAATAAATAACCCGCTAGATGTCTTACAGTTAACGCGGGTTGGATTGGTGTCGTGAGCGATTTTATCGACAAAAAACAGGATTGCACAGGCTTTTTTAGTATTTACGAAGGTCTGCCTTTAGCGAAATAGGCTTAGCTGAAAAGACAGGTAATTTAAACAAAATCCAGTCCCAAAATTGTTTCAAGATGTGTTTTATTTCCCAGGGTATGGGCAATCAATTGATCATGGTCTATGCATAGTAAGGTGTATGATATTGATAACCCTTGATTCGAGATTCGGGAACAACCCTCAAATTACTGTGAATGCTCTGGATCTAACCTAGTGAATTTAAAAACTATATTTTCGATACCTTTCAAACATTTCACGTCTGTGTGTTCCATATTTTAACTACTTCTCAATTTGTATAATTTTTGCTACAGTGTACATAATTGCCGAAACGTACCTCCTAGTTACTTATCGACTAATTCCCATCACTACTCACAACACTAAAGGCGTGATGTCCCGCGGGATAGAACCACGGTCAGAACGGTCAAACGGATAGCGGAGTAATCCACCACTCACAAGGGTTTGCTTTGAAATTGCATTATTATCCACCACTCGTCTATTCTTCCTTACTAATATTATAAAGGTAAAGAGTTTGGTTGAACCCACTAATTTTGGAATACTGGTTCGATTTGAATATTTTTTTTTGTGTCGGATAGCCCATTTATCGTGGAAGGCATGGGCATCAATGATAAATGTAGCAAAATCAGGAAAAATATTCAAATTGTATTATGCGTAGGTACGAAGTCGCAGGCACAGCTAGTATAAGATGAGGTGTATCAGTATTATATTCACAGCAACTAAAACTAGTAACTTTGATCATATCACGGAGCATTCAAAGCAAAGCACGTCTATACGAACTATCCTACTAATATTATAAATTCGAAAGTTTGGATGTCTGGATGTCTGGATGTTTGTTACTCTTTCACGCAAAAACTACCGAACGGATTTTGATGAAACTTTACAGTATTATTGTTTATAACCCAGAATAACACATGGGCTATAATTTATGACGATATGTGACAAACTAAATTTCACGCGGGTGAAGCCGCGGGCAAAAGCTAGTAAACTATAATTATGAATCCTAAGTTTGTCAGTCGCAATGAGATCACGCTACTCCATTTCGGAAAGCAGGGTATGCCATCGGTTTTAATGTCATGGCATGTCAGACACTTTAATATTTTACAGACATCCCTAGTTGTGTCCCTAGTTTCATTCGTTTCAGTCAAATGACTGAATAAATGGGCAGGGCACATAGTACGCAGAACTGACGGCCGATGGGGCAGAAAGGTTCTGGAATGGAGGCCGCGTACCGGAAAACGCAGCGTGGGACGTCCACCTACAAGGTGGACCGACGACATCGTAAAGGTAGCAGGGAAGCGCTGGACGCAGGCCGCTACCAATCGATCAACATGGAAAGCATTGGGGGAGGCCTATGTTCAGCAGTGGACGTCCTATGGCTGAAATGATGATGATGATGATGAGTCAAATGACGCCCGTTGCTTTACAATATCCTCCCATAAAGAATTATCACAACGAGCAGTCCTACGCTGCCCACATTCAGGTGTTTCCCGTGACCTTCACCAGGTCGTCGGTCCACTCCGGAAGCCTATACACACTTGATGTGGACAGGCTTCCCCAGTGGTATCGGGACTCATGGTCGCTACTCGAGAACTTTTCTGCCACAACGGCTATCAGGTACCGAGTACTCAATATTAATTATGTACTCAGTAAGATTACCGAATCCCTTAGTAGATGGGTATTTCTTCGGATTTTATGTGATACCAACTCTTATTTTAACCGAATGCTTGATTCAACTAAAAACGTATTTACATTCAATTTTATTACCTCCATAGAAGTACCAATTATTATCATTTGCGAGTGAGACTTGAACCAGGTTCTTGACAAACTTTCTTACTTTGACTTCATAAGTAATAAAGTATTAACGAGAGCTTTCCACTTAAAACTAGAGGTGTTTTCAGACTTGAATAAAGTTCCTGTAAAAGTGCTAATAGACACTGAAGACCAGTATTTTATAAAATGTAGGGCAATAGGGTAAGCTATATTTGGAACGAGTACAATTCCCTGAAAAGGGCCTATACTAATAAAGAACTTGAATTTGTAAGGTTTTGACCTTGATAAAGCAGGAATATTTCATAGATCAATAGATTAAAAATTAAGAAAACGTAGCATCATACCTGCAATTATTATTTATGAAAAATATAATTCCATACGTCTTTGGAGTCAGATAGTCGAAGATCCAGTGTGTTAAATAAATCATAATAATAAGTCATACATTGTATCACGTTTGACATCACTTGTAGGTTATCTCAAAGGTACATCTGACCGAATGACTTCAAACAAAACAATCTTATAACAAACTGTTTAAAATGATCGTCTCCATCAGTTAGCTCAACACTTATTATTCTGTGGTTTAACGACTAATTTGTAAAAAGTGACCGCACCAAATACAAACCCACTAAGAAGAACGGTCATCTGTGACCCAGACCCGACAGAAACGAGACATACCTCAGTTTTTTTGTCATGTCTTAATTAGTTAAATTATATATTTTTTATATTCGACATCTATGTATAACACCAAATTATTACCCTTTGTTTTTGTTCAGGCGTCATACAAAAACTAATACAAAATGCCTATTTATCACCAAAATTGGTAAATGTATGTACCTAAATAGCTGCTATGGAATGTATCTAGGTGACTTGGAGATACAGCCGGATTATACAGGGTGGAAACGAGAAGTTACAAAATCCAAAAATTCAATGTTACTAGCTTCCATAATTTGTAACCTATTATTGGTGCCGTTTGAAAGATCTCATGAAGCACTTTCAGAATCAGTAACTAGTTTTTCGATATCTTGTATAGTTTAGAAATAATCGAGTGAGATCACTTATCGTTCCATATGTATAACCACCCTGTATAATCCGGCTGTATCTCCAGGTCACCTAGATACATTCCATAGCAGCTGTAATAGACATTTAGGTACATACATTTACCAATTTTGGTGATAAATAGGCATTTTGTATTAGTTTTTGAATAACGCCTGAACAAAAACAAAGGGTAATATTTTGGTGTTATACATAGATTTCGAATATAAAAAATATATAATTTAACTAATTAAGACATGACAAAAAAACTGAGGTATGTCTCGTTTCTGTCGGGTCTGGGTTTTTTTTTTGTATGGGGCGTGACCGTTCTTCTTTGCAAGGTAATTCAAGTCCACAAAACAACATGGCCGTGATTTGGGATCCAGATAATACTGGATCTACTCCCTGAAATGGTGTAATGGCGCTATGAATTAGCCTGAAAGCTTGAAAGCTGGATGTTTGCCTCGTATAAATGTACAAAAGCGCACACACAGCTAACAGGGAAATTCTCAGTGCCATTGAGTCAGCATTACAGTAATTCATGACATTATTTTTTTGGATATTTAAACAATTTATGGGCAGATAAATAAAATGTTGGCAGTAATTTTCTATTATTAATTGTAAAATCCGGGGGATAGATACATTGAAAGTACACAAGATTTACAATGAAAGAAATCTATTCGACAATGGGATAATGAAAGTTTCAAATTAGTTTTAAACCTTTTCTCCTGTAATGTCCAGAAAATATAGTATAATAATATTATTTTTCCAGGTTAGTTCATGAAACGAATGCGATTACTAGGCTATCGTTTTATATCCACACAGCTCTTTTTCGGTGAAGGCATTCGAGCACTTTGTTCAGGACTGAATTGACAGGTTATTCAGTTAGGGCCTATTCAGAGATGGCTATTTTGCTTCCCTAAAAGCTATGCGTTCAGCGTTTTACAATGCCGGCAAATAGAAATCCCATCAAAAACAATACTTGTCAAAAAAACCAAGTCTCGCAACTCAGTTGTTCTACGGTAAAAAGTTGTGAGATCCATGTAATACCAAGTCCAGGCCAGGAAATCTTTAACGTTTTACATAAATATATTGACTTGGCCATCGCACTAAATAATTTAATTTACACGTGTTTTCATGCGATGGCCAAGTCAATATATTTATGTAAAACGTTAAAGATTTCCTGGCCTGGACTTGGTATTACATGGATCTCACAACTTTTTACCGTAGAACAACTGAGTTGCGAGACTTGGTTTTTTTGACAAGTATTGTTTTTGATGGGATCTCATTTCTTTTTGTATTTTGTAGACAGCAGTTATGTATCTAGAAAACTGGACCGAAATTGAAAAATTTTACTCGACTTGGCGGTTGCACTACCGTGCCCCCAAATATTTTAGTTTTTCCTTGATTCATACACCAAACACTACTTATATTCCAAATTTGAAGCTTCTAGGTCTGCTAGAAGTGCCTTAGAATTTTGATGATCGGTGAGTCAGTGAGTCAGTGAGTCAGTGAGTCAGTGAGTCAGTGAGTCAGTCAGTGAGTGACAAAATTAAGTAACTTTGACCCGTTATAATTCCTAAACTACTGGTTCAAATTGAATGAAATTTTAAATATACCATGTCTTTACAATGCCTGCATAGCTAATGAAAATTCAGCCTTCTAGTTTTATCCACAACGAAGTTACAGGCAGTCGAAAATGGCCTGAATTGCTTCGAGAAAAGGATGGTACGGCCGTGCCGCTTTTTTGCTCGACTTGGTGGGGGCACTGCCGTGCCCCCAGATCCGCTTACGGTGACTGGTACTGTCAATATTGCTGCCGTAAGCTGCTGTACTCTGGTAGAGTTAAAATAAATAAACGACGAAACTCCGCCATTCAGTCTTGTATACAGCTGTGATTTTGTAGACGCGAAAGTTAAAATGGGAAAAGAACGTGAAGAGTATTTAATTTTATACAGTAAGCTGTAAGCTGTCAAGGGTCAATTTATATAATCCATTTCCCTTACGGATCTTTCACCAAAGGTTACTTAAAAAGCATAGACATAACGCCACTTTACGAGTTCATTATATCCGATTTAATTTCGGTCACAAAAGTTAATCATCTTAAAGACACACACAATAATGCTTTCGTAAACTCATATTTGCCAATAAATAGTTTTGATTGGAAAATCTTGAAACTAGCTAGGAACTATCGTCTCTGTAACTACCAGACCGTTAAGCATTCCAAAGTTGTGTTTAAAACAATTTGCCTCCACATCCCATTGTTGGCCCAATCAATAGCACTTGCCAACAATTATTTGGTCCAAAGGTGATAAAGGAAGAAAGTTGTAGACAAAAAAGTAAGTTTGGATGGCGCCCAAGTTCAGTAATGAAAAAACTTGAACCAGTGAATGAGCTGTTTCTTAAGTTCACGTTTTTTGCGGGAAAAACCCGGCTTAGAGTGACGGGGGAAGTATACTGTTGTTTTGGAAATATATTTAAATTAGTTTAAAAGTTGATTTGTTTGGATTTGAAAGCATTTGCAAGGGAAAAGGGAGTTAATTGTTGCTATGCTAGAGCTTTATTTGCACTGTTGTGTTCTTATGGGAAACTGCAGTCGTCATGGCGCCGTGTGTAAAATTTTATCGGTAGTGCGATGGTATCTAATTTGATAAGTTTGTATTTTTTTTATTAAACATATTATACAAGTTTCCTTAAACAACATTATCAGATAAATTATTATTTAGTTACCTATTAATGATCAAGCGTATCAACAACAAAACTTTTAACGTTGCGAATAAGTTTACAGAAAAGACATTATGGAAGTTTAAGTACAGATTTAACCTGTAACAAGGTGACTTGCATAACCTAACCTATCCTACTTAATATTTTAAATGCGAAGGTTTGGATGTCTGGATGTTTGTTACTCTTTCACGCAAAAACTACTGAACGGATTTTGATGAAACTTTACAGTATTATTGTTTACTAGCGGCCGCCCGCGACTTCGTACGCGTGGATCCCGTTTTACCCCCTGATAGCTACTATGTAAAGTCTGAATATATTATGCTCTTGACTGTGCTAAAGGATGCCTGGGTGTGAAAATTAGATAATAATAATAATAATAAATACTCTTTATTGCACACCACATTGTAAAAAGAAACAGAAAGAAAAGGAACACATAAGGTACAATTAGGCGGTCTTATCGCTATGAAGCGATCTCTTCCAGACAACCTATAGAGAGGACAGTTACTTAAAACAGATGAAGGGGAAGGCGGTGTCGACACTAATGAAATAAATAATAATAAACAAAAGTGTAAAATTTAACCCAAAATAATACATACAAATAACATAAAATATATTAATATATACATACATATACATATAACATATAATATATACATACACATACAATTCTTGATACGAACCAAAGATAGAACTAGATAGCCAACAGAAAATAGATAGGAATTTTAAGAAGCTAAAAGGAATAGAGATGTAGGGAAATTAAGGTAGCAACGTGAGGAAGTGAGACTTGAGTCTTTTCTTAAAAATAGGAAGTGACTCAGATTGCCGAATAGACATCGGCAAGGCGTTCCATAGACGGATAGCTTGAACAGTGAAAGATCGCGTATAGGAATGTGAGGTGTGAGAAGGAAAATTAAGATGGAGTTTTTTTGACGACCGCATTTCGTGACCCAGAGCCGACTGCATAAATTGAAAACGCTCCTTCAAGTATGGTGGAGACTTTGAGTTAAAGAGGATAGAGAAAAGAAGGGATAGGATGTGACAGTCACGCCGACGTCTGATCGGTAACCATTTTAGCTGGGCTCGGTACTCAGAAACATGGTCATACTTTCGCAGGCCGTAGATTATACGAATGCAAAAATTTTGGAGGCGCTCGAGCTTAGCCAAATGGGTTTCGTTAAGGTCAGGATAGCAACAGTCGGCGTAGTCGAGAATAGGAAAGAGTAAAGCTTGAACAAGAGCAATTTTGGTGGGTATGGGTAAAAAGTTTCGCAACCTATTTATTGACGCTGCAGCCGCAAACACCTTCCTGCTGACCTCCCCAATCTGGGTTGTCCATGTGAGAGCACTATCGATGTGAATGCCGAGGTTCTTCACGACTTTGCTAAAAGGTATCTGGACACCGTCAAACATGATGGGTGGAAGGGCACTCCAGTTAATCTGGGAAATCTGCCTGGAACCACCCAACACGATAACCTGCGTTTTGGTGGGGTTGACCTTAAGCCCATGAGCCCTGCTCCAGTCCAGGATTATTTCGAGATCGCTGTTCACGACTTCCACAGCACTCGAAAGGTCTCCAAGGCCCGCCTGTGAATAAATCTGGAGATCGTCTGCATACAAGTGGAAAGAGGATCTAAGGTTGATAGAAATGGAGTTAATGAAGACTGCGAATAGGAGAGGAGACAGCACACCACCTTGCGGCACACCGGCACTGATGTCACACCACGCTGAGAGACAGTCCCCCGCGCGAATGCGTTGTCGGCGACCGTGCAGGTAACTGTAAAACCAGCCCAGAACTGTCGGAGATATGTTAAGAGAACGGAGTATCCCAATTAGTATGTCAAAATCGACTGTATTAAAAGCATTGCTAAAATCTAGCAACGCTAGCACAGTAAGTTGCTTCGAGTCCATGCCGAGTCTAATGTCGTCCATGATTTTAACCAATGCAGTAGTCGTACTATGCCCAGGTCTGAAACCAGATTGGAAAGGGTTAAGGAGTTGGTTTCCGACCAAGAAAGTACTGAGCTGGTAATGAACGATTCGTTCCATTACTTTAGATATAAAAGGAAGTATGGATATAGGACGGTAGTCGGTGTAAGATGTAGGATTTGACTTTTTAGGGAGAGGAGTCACTTGAGCATCTTTCCATATTGCAGGAAAGATACTTGTGGAGAGAGAATGGTTTAGGATATGGGTAATAATAGGGGAAAGGATGTCAAGCAATGGAACGATCATGTTCCGGCTTATGTTATCATTTCCGACGGCATTCGAAGCAATGGACAATACGTTCTTCTTAACATCACAATCAGATACTGGGCTAAAAGTAAAAGCTGAATAGTCTGGAGTTGGAAGCACTGAAAGTTGATTTAGGGTTTTATTTTTAACTGTGTCATCAAGAGCACCAGAAGTTGAGAAGTGTTTATTCAAAAGGTCGAAGTTAATGTCTTTGGGAGTACTATCGTTACGTATTTTTCCAATTCCAATAGACTTTAAGAATTTCCAGACTTTAGCTGGATCTCCATTTTCTACAGACTTGTGGATATGGCGTCTTTGAGCGTCTCTACACATAGTATTGCAGCGATTTCGCAGATTTTTATATTTTTCGCGGTTAATATCGGACGGGTCCAGTTTAAACCTTAATTTAGCAGCGTTTTTCTTGTTGCGGAAGGATTTTAATTCATCCGTTAACCAAGGTGCAGGAACATGTTTAATTCTGACAGGTCGAATAGGAGCGTGCTTATCATATAATTCAAGTAGAATCTGATTAAAAAGAGAGACCTTTTCGTTCACATCCTCGGTATCCCCAATTTTATACCATTCAGCATTCACAGCATCGAGTTTAAGTGCATCCATGTCTATGCCACCAAAATTGCGTTGCAAGAGGAATTTAGTCTTGGGTTTAGGAGGACGGAGTTTGTATGAGAGATACACAAGGTCGTGAAATGAAAAGGCGTCGGCACTGCACTGACCATGCTTGGCTACATGATCAAGAGAGGTGACAATCATTAGGTCAAGCAATGATGGGGCACAATTGGGAAAGAAGTGAGTAGCGTTAAGAGGGAGAATGTTCAGATTGCATGAGTCTATAATGGACCTAAGACGATGGGCACGGGAGTCGGATTTGATGAGACACGTGTTAAAGTCTCCCATTAGTATTGTGTGAGAGTATAGAGGAGTCAGGTCTTCCAAGATTTTCTCAAGAGCAGAAAAGTAGTCTACTCTTAAGGAAGGACTATAGAAGACACCGAGAAGAAATTTTGTATGGGACAAGTTTATTTCAAGGAAAAGGTGTTGTGCTAGTTCAGAAGATGAGGAGGGAGATGACGCGTCAATGATCGAGTATGAGAGATGTGAACGAATATAAATGGCAATGCCGCCCCCAGTTCTGAGAATACGGTCGTTCCGGACTAGTTGGAAACCAGGAAGTGAGTAGGAAGTAGAAGGAAGATTTGGTTTTAACCATGTCTCCGAGACAAGAACTGCGTGCAAATGTTTCGTATCAAAAGCAGCCAGCATATCAGGGTAGTGTGCTGGAATGCTTTGTGCATTAATGTGGACAACATTAAAATTTTTTGGCACATCCGAAAACGCAGTGTGGAGTACATCAGAGAGAGGCAGTAAAGTAGAGTGGAAGCTGTCATCATTCACTGAACAAGAGGAGAAAGAGTGAAAGTGATCAGATTGTTGGCTATCATTCGCATCGATTGCATTCATATTAGGTACAAATTAAAAAAAAAATAAAAAAATAAAAAAAAAATTAAATTTGTAAAATAATACGTAAGGTTAACCACAAGTTAGTGCTTGAAACACACCAACCTGTACCTCAACCCACCAGCAGTCTGAAAGAGATGCTTTTACAAAGAAGAATGAGTATGAAAGAGAAAAAGAGAGAAAAAAAAATACAATAAAAATTAAATATTTTTGACACATTAGAGTGTGAAACGGAACGTTATTACATTGACAGTGACAATCGATCGTTCAAATAATAGTCGTCAGTCAGCTGTCAAGCTGTCATACATACGTCGTACAAAAGACCGGTTTTTAGTTTTTAGTTCAACCAGAAAAGTGACATTTATATTTAAAGCAAAGAAGTGAGGTAAAAAACGTAAAGTACAAAGCCGTTACAAAAATTAGTCTAATCAAAATTGGATATTAATATGAGGGTAAAAATCGTACATAAAAACAAACAACAGCGAAGTATGTGGACAATGAACCAAAAAAAAAAACACATGCAAGCAAACCTAGGCATGGGACATTATGATTTGACATGGATTATTTCCTACGTTTGGTCCTGGCGTTGGCTGCATCCCGGGCCTGCGTCGCGCCGGCGAGCACCCCTGTGCTCGGGGCCTGGGGGGCTGTAGATGCGGACGCCGGGATAACCCTGTCCAACTCCCCCAGCGTCGTGATGCGGTGCTGTGCGCCATCCGCTGCCACGATGACAATGGTGCCGCTCCGGGTCCAACACTTTGAGATACCGACACGCTTCCGGGCCTCCATGAATGTATCGTGTCGCGACTTGGTCAGGAACTCTGAGATTGTGATCCCGGTGCCCTTCAGAGCTGTCTTGGCAAACCATACCCTGTCCCTGTCGGCCACATCCCGAAATCTGACCAGGATGGGCCTGGTCTTGTTCTTGGACATCTTGCCCATGCGACGACAGCCACTCATGGCGTTATTAGGTAGCGTAAGATGTAAGCGCTCACCGACAAGTTTTGCCACCAATGCTGAAGGCTCCTCACCCTGCACCTCAGGAACCCCATGCAGCAACAAAATCTTGCGCCGACCACACATCTCCAATCTATCACACTCCCGCTGGATGAGGTCGGTCTGTTGCTGCAGATTGGATAGTGAAGCCAGAGTGAATTTCTTGAACGCCGTAAACTCCGCTGCCAGGGCTGCCACCGTGGTTGATGGAGTAGCCTGCTGCAGGCTCTTCTGGAAGTCTGCCATCTGAGTTACAAATGAAGTTTGCATGTCGACAATAGCCTGTTGCAGTGACTCCATAGTTACAGTGTTGTCAGTGGTCTTGTGTACTCAGGAACTGAAGGATTTATCAACGTGGATTTGCTGGTAGGTATATTCGGTTGTATCAACACATATAGACTGTATTTACTTTATAAATAAAATAAATATTAATTAATTTGAACAGAGCCAAAAATTTACGTCTTTTCGGTTTCGCGCCTACCCGCGAGACTTCTAAGCCAAGCTAGATCGCATTTGCATCGCGTTTTCTTGGCGTGTAAATTATTATGACGTGGTGTAAACGTGTCAGTTATTTTAAACTCCACTAGTTAGTACGTCAGACTTCAATAAGCTTCATACAGACACTTTCATATTACCTGCTTTCATTTAGTTAGATCATGATTCTCATTTTTTTAAAATCGATAGCCTCAGATGGGCCTTGAACTCATGAACTTTCGTTTGCTGTGAGACTGCTCTGATCACTGCGTAAAGGACATATTAATAAACATGTCAAATTGACGAAATGTTTACTAATTTGAAATAAAAGCCAAACAAACCCTGAAAAAAACCGCAAAAATAACTATTAGAAACTGCTAATCCGCTAGACTGGACGCGAAAATGAAAAATGTCTTTGGCCGGCTTCTTTTAATGCAACGGCAGCCTTTGAAAAAGAGCCTTTTAGAGCTTGTGAATAGTTCTAAAACCGCGTGAAAGAAACTAGTTACAAAGTTTCAATTGGTTTCAAACTAAATTTACCTAGGAAGTAGACACTAATGGTCAAAGAACGATAAATGTAGAGACGCCACCACTTTGGAATTTAACTTTGTTCCAAAATTAGAGAAAAAAAATCAGTTTTTATATTAAAATCAAAGTTTCTAGGTAGTTAAATGTTGTGATTTTGAGATACACTATCAGATAGTGATATTAAAGAATACGATGTAACGGCATAATACCAGGCCTGTTCATCTCCGCGAGTTTACATCGAAAACAAAACACGCACGATGGCCCACCTACAGGATACTATTCGACAAGGCCTCACATACGAGCGAACATTGACTCACGCACGCGTATTCTTGTGTAGGTATGATGGAAAACAATAAAGAAAATGGTGTACTAAATACTGTGCAGTATTTAACTGCCTAAATAATAATAAAAACACAGAATGTACTTTTTTAAGTTGCCTCAAGACACTGAAAGGTAAATAAGTAGTTAATATTATTCATGACTAGCGGCCGCCCGCGACTTCGTACGCGTGGATCCCGTTTTACCCCCTTCATCTATTCGCGGTTTAGATTTTTTCATACAAATGTTTTTTCCCGCTAACTCCCGTTCCCGTTAGAATTTCGCAATATCCTGTTGTAACTAAGCTTTAAGTTTACTAAGGTACCTGCATGCCAAATTTTAAGCGTCTAACTTACGCGGTTTAGATTTTTCATACAAATGTTTTTTCTCGCTAATTCCCGTTCCCGTAGGAATTTTGCAATATCCTGTTATAACTAAGCTTTAAGTTTACTAAGGTACCTGCTTGCCAAATTTCAAGCGTCTAACTTAAGCAGTTTAGATTTTTCATACAAAAGGATTTTCCCGCTAATGCCCGTTCCCGTGGGAATTCCTAAGTATCCTATAACCTGCCCAGGAGTATGAAGAATAATTGTGCCAAGTTTCGTTAAAATCCGTCGAGTAGTTTTTGTTTCTATAAGGAACATACAGACAGACAGACAGACAGACAAAAATTTTACTGATTGCATTTTTGGCATCAGTATCGATCACTAATCACCCCCTGATAGTTATTTTGAAAATATATTTCATGTACAGAATTGACCTCTCTACAGATTTATTATAAGTATAGATAATTCATGCTAAATCATGTATTTCCTCCGCCATTTTCCGCAGTTTGGCACCTCACGTCACATCATTTTACCGAAGTCAGCCCTATAGCTTCGGCGCAGTGCCGATCACTGACGTTTGTCAACAAAATGGTGCTTGACTCTTGAGACAGGCTAAATTACACCATGTTGTTAATGACATTGAGCATAATTTTTTTTAAATACCTTCGCGAAGTAAAACTTCTGTACGTAGTACTTATTATTATTCTGTGATAATACATTCAAATATTTGTGATATCTAAGCATCAGTTTTCATCTTCCTGAACTAAGTCCAGCGGGTGGGAAGTATTGAAACGTGTAGAATTATTTATAGACCAGCGGCCCGAGATAAGCGTATTTATTTATAAATTACCTTAAATATATCTAATAATAGGATTGTATCTTCGTCTTCTACCGTGTGGGCTGTGACTGTAATAGCCTTAATCGTTTAAAAAGTAAGACACCAAAAGACACATTCAAAATATTGTATAACTAGCTGTAGCCTTTTAGTTTTAGAAGAGTAGAAAAAGACCACCCCCACACTTTCCGTAGATGGCGGAAGAGGTGACTAAGGAAATATGCGATAATATAAGATAATCAGGCCCCCCAAGGCCCCCAACCCGTCAATTGTGGGGAGTGTGGGCAAAATACTCAATTCTTCGATATATTAATGGAGTTGTGCTCTTGCAGTAGCATCCATAGGTCGTTGGTTCAGATCCGGCTCGATGGACCAAAATGTAAGGGTCTCGATGAAAAAGATGAAATGAGAGTAATGGACTGTATTTATAAATAAATATAAATAAATGACCTGAAATAATGATGATGATATTTCTCAAGCTGCGTGGGCTACTTATAAAATTAGAAGTCGTATTTAGCTCGTTCATTCAACTAACCAAAACCTCTCATTCATATGATTACTCGTAGGAAAACACACATTTCAGGATCTACATACTTAATTAATCGAAGTATTATGTACCCCTACACTCATGTAAGGCAATTTGTAAACAACCGATAGCAATAAAATGTTTGCCACTAAGTAGATTTGGAGTCCACCCATAGTAAGTAGTATACATATAATTAAGTAGGTACGAGTACATACTCGTAGTAACTAATCGTACAAGAATTCAAAATCTATTTCTATCATTGATCGTATACAAAATGTAAGGTTCTAGAGTTTTAAGTATGTTTAGTTCGAGTTTTGAGTAAAACAATTAGTTTATAGGTACAACTAAAATTTTTTTTAGCTTTATTTTAATCGTGACAGCTCCCGTGATTTCCATAGCATTGGAATTTGACGAGATATTTTTCCGTTTAGTTTTAGTCAGAATTGCCATCAATCCCCGAAGGCTTAAATGATTTGAATAAACGAACGCGCTCGTTAACGGAACGCAACGCGCTTTGAACTATTGTTGCGATGGACATTTTGTAGCGTGCGTTGATTGGAGAAACATTTTTATAATGATTTTTATTAATAATTAGATACGTAGTTTAGTCTACAAAGTTTTTACACTGTATTGTTTTCCTTGTAAAATAAAAATAAAATAAGTAGTCATACCCAATCCCTTCCTCCAGTTGTTTTTATGGATGTTTCCAAATCGTGGCTTTGGTAGAGCAAGACCCTCGGCCTGCCGAAACGGGTTACGGTCTGCTCTATGCCGCTGCTCAGTCAGCTCTGCTGATCAGAGAAGTACAGTGAGTGTCAAATACACTCGACAGCAAATAAATCGCACCACCCGCGACGCGAACTTTAAAGATTTTCTTTTGACACAATAATGGTGCCCCAACAATATTGGTGTTATTTGAAAGCCCAATAAATATCCTTAAAGAAAAACACATTTAATTTCTTAATAAATGATTAACATATACCATAAATGTGACTTGAAAAAAGACCCCACTTTGGGCTCACCTCTGGGATCAATTAGACCAAATTTTATGGTTATAAAACCAAATAATGATCACACGTGTCCTCTTTAACAGATGGATAGCGATTAATCCCAACTTAACAGTTTACAGTCATAAAAAATGGCTATAGCGTAATTACCTATTTTTTGAAGAAGTGACTCTGGATCCTTGTAAAGACACATTTTTGGGGTAAAAACCTTTCCTTTAATAAAATGAAGTTTAGAACTAGGCTTTTAAATGGTGCCAATATTGGTGGGAAGTAGGGATGCATACGTTTGAAAATGCTTGTGGCGGGTGGTGCGATTTATTTGCTGTCGAGTGTAGTTCGTGACACCCAGAGTAGCCAAAATGTTTGCAACACGTCTTGGTTACAATAGGAATAAGTTATGCTGTCAACTTTTTGGCCACTTCGGGAGTCATGAGCTATTTTGACGTTGACCGTAACTGAGCGCGCCGTTAGGGCTTGTTCCCACAAAAAGATATATGACATTTAGTCGTAGATGAGCGGATGTCTAAATGTCAGTGTCATACATGTAAATTGTACTGCGATTTATCCGCCTCAAGAAAAAAATGTGGAACATTTACAAAAATTACATTCTTTTCTAATCTAAAGTTAAAGAAAGAAAGAAAGAAAGAAAGAAAGAAAGAAAGAAAGATAGAAAGAAGGAAAGAAAGAAAGAAATAAAGAAAGATACATTTATTACAGTTAACAACCTTCGAAATCTTTGATGACCTTGATAACCTTCCAAAACATTTAAGTTGATCATAATATTGATTCTGAAGAGAAAATTCACAAATCCTTTGTTGAAATGTCTTCTACAAAAGAAAAGAAATATGAGAAAAACTCGTATTGCCACAAAATTAACTGGATAAAGTGCTTATTGGATCTGGATTCAATTCGAACGCAATCCGTTAGGACAGATGACAACTAGATAATAAAGTTGTCATACTAAGGCTGGGTTGCACCATCTTACATAAACGTAACTATAACAATAACCGACGGTTTTTGTATGGAGTTTGACAGATGTTTGACGTTTGTCAAAGTTAAAGTAAGATGGTGCAACCCAGCCTAAGACTTGTCAACGGCCGCGTTGATACAAAATTGGATATTGAAAACCTTATGCAAAACGATTTGACGAACGAATTGGATTAGTTACTTTGCAATTTCAGTGGTAAAACTTTTAAATATTATGAAAAAAGTAGAGTTATTGGTGAAATCGGCTCAAAACTTTTTTAAAGAATATACGTTACTATAAACGTGAACATTTTATAAACTTCCTTTAGATGTCCACATAGAGAGAGATTTTGAGACTGTGGGTTTGAATTGCTGAAGGCTGGTGCTGAAAGTACTTTAAAGTGAGTGTTACTATTAAATGTCACCCGTATTCACAAACGATGCTTGCTTAAGTGAAGCAGCAAATCGAACGTAATGCGTTGAATAGAACCCTGTGATTGGTTAATGTGTGACCCTGTGCGTCCACGCGCACAGTGAGACCTTATAGTAATGTTTGTCAATAGAGGCGTTTAATCTATTATCAGAAGCCTAAGGAAAATGCTCACGCGATTCGAGCCCGCAACCGTCCGACTAAGTTTAGTCCGGCGGTCGTATTTTTATTAAATCTCGCAGTACAATAGCTAAAGTCATCAAAATTATTTCTATTGTTTTTATACATGACAGGGCAGGTATTTGACCAAAACCGTGCATGAAATGCAGCCTAGGATGGTACATATATCGTCAGTTGCAGGTTAACTTGGGGTAACTGACAAAATACAGTTTTTCAGTAGAGCCGTTTAAAGTTTTTTTTCGTCTTAAATCGGACATAACTTTTTTCCTATTTAACCTTTTTTGGATCTGTTTTTACAGAAATGCTTAGAATTCTACGCGGTTTTAGTTTAAATAAAAAGAATTATCTAATATGTCTTAGTTAAGGAAATAAATTGCAGTTACACCAATGTATTTTTGTACTTTTGACAGTTACACTAATTTTACACCATACTTTTGGAAAAAACATAGGTCAAATTGGTGTAAGTACTGCCCAAATTAAAATAATTTGATGTTTTTGCTGGGTTTTGTTTACTTAGTTGCTGTATAATTTATGTAAAAGTATTAAAAAATAAGAGAATTCATGAAAAACATAACATTTTGTCTTTTTCTTTGTTTTTTTTTTTATTTTATTAGAAGTAACTTTTATTTTATTCATTTAAAAATGTTGAAAAAGCCATGGGAATCAAGAAAATATGTGTATTTAAGTTTTTTAAGACAGAAATATTGAAATAACAAAAGTATTACTGTGAAACTAAGTAATTTCAATATTTTTTTAAGCTTTGACTTACCAATACCGTATTTAGCTCTACGGGGCAGCTTACACTGGAAACAAAATGGATTTAATTTCCCACCTCTTTATAGCAATGTTGAATTAAGGTCATGAGTACTACAACAGTAAAAGTAACAGAGTAACAACAGGTTAATGTTAGCAACGCGCAGTAACGCCTAGTTGGCTGGATAGTTGCTCAATTTCAATTATTTTTTTTGTTGAGCTAACTTTAACTTCTTTAACTGATACTGTTGGTATAATAATAATGTAATATGCCTTAAAACTTTCTAAATTCCTATTTATTTCATGTATAAACCTTAGCAAATCAGTGTAATTGCAAAGTTTTGTAGCAAAATTTTTACATTATTATAGATGTATATGTTACGGCTAAAGATAGGTGTGAACATAAACTTAAGATTAGCCGGCTAAACTTAAGTTTATCTTCGACGAGGTGTTAATGTTAGTTTCTTCTATCTTTAGCCGGCTAAACTTAAGTGTAACCGCAGGCCCTTGGCTAAAAATGTAGAAGGAAATGGAAAAGAAAACAATGTAATAATGTTTACTATTTTGACACGAAAACTTTATTAAAAAATAATCACTTTCATTACACATACTTTTATGTACCTATGTAGGTATTCAAAATTACTACAATAACAAAATATTAATTACTTAAAACAATATCTAGGTACCTAATCATTAAAATAAAATAATAAGGAACCATTTGGTCATTACAGAATCTTCTGTAGGTAGGTATTTAAAATTACAAAATAAAACAAAATAAAACTTCTTCAGTGTTAATTACTTAAAACAATATCTAGTCACAATTGTTAAATAATATGGAGCTATTCGTTGTCTCCCCACCGCCCCCTCAAGCCCTCCGCCGGTCTGGCGCGCCCATCGAATACATTTTTAGCCGTATCGTTTTGGCTAATGTGCACATTAGCCGGCTAAAGATGGAATATCATGACGCAAACTAACATGTTATCGAACTTTAGCTGCTTCTCGAAGCTAAACTTAAGTTTAGCCGGCTAATCTTAAGTTTATGTTCACACCTATCTTTAGCCGTAACATATACACCAATTCAACCTGGTAAAATTATTACAATGTCAGTTACACCAAAATTGTGAAGGAAATCTGAAAAGTTCACACCTGAAAATGTCCGTGTAACTGTAATTTTTTTAAAGCTAGATTTTTTTTACATATACCATTCGAAAGAGCAGAAAAAACTAAGAAAAACTGTATATTTAACTCAAAAACCGTATTTTGTCAGTTACCCCAAGTGAACCTGCAACTGACGATATTATCTGCCCTGTAAATGCCTTTTCGCTCTCGTTATATATTATTACTATCGTTATTTCACTAGGTATAGTGTATTTATCGCCATCGCTCGCAGCACTAATCCACCCCAACACACGAGACTCTATACCATTCAACATAACAACTTTTTCCTATGCTCATATCAGAAGTCGTTAGAGGTCTTTAATACAATGTCATTCGCAATGTTCCACGAGAGTGGTTAGGGTGGAGTCAGACTATAATTAGTTATTGCGAGAGAGCAAAAGGACGTTTGTTCTATGCAGTTGGAATGGGAAAGGTTATGAAAGCGAGAACGGTTAGCTAGTTCGAAAAAAGCTCTTTTGAAAAGTTTGAACTTTTTTTTAGTCAATCTATGTAAAGCCTGGTCCGTGAGCACGTAGAATTTTGTCCAATGACCCCAAACTACCCATCCTTATCGCTCGCGCGTAATTATGTTCCTGTCGCGCTCGCACACTCATTGCGGGCGCCCGTCGCACAGTCGCGACAACAATATAATTACGCGCGAGCGATAAGGATGGCAGCTTGGGGTCATTGGACAAAATTCTACGTGCTCACGTGGTCCGTGAGTGAGGCTTTAGTTGCCTCTGAAAATAGTCCAATATCATCTTCGAAGAGTTGGAAAAGAGTAAGCTATTAGAAAATATCAGGTGTTAAGTGAATACTTTTATTCAGTTTTTTAGTTAATTCTTCTATCGATTGCTTTGATCATTTGCTGGTTTTCTTTAAAATTAATCTTTCGTCAAATCCACTGGACGGATCGGGCTGAAATTTGGCATGCAGGTAGATATTATGACGTAGGCATCCGCTAAAAAGGATTTTACAAAACTCCACCCCTAAGGGGGTAAAAAAAGATCCACGCGTAAAAAGTCGCGGGCGGCCGCTAGTATGAAGTGTAAATGCATGAAATATTATGGATTCGATCGAAAAAAGATTGTCACGAACTCTTTGACGCTGACTTTACGTCAGAGGTTACGTGTTCTATGCTAGCATACACATAACAATGTAGTTTACTCAAAGTCAAAGTCAAAATTTCTTTATTTGTTTAGACTAATAAATAGTTCTCACAAATCGTCATTTTGCTCTTAAGGAGCCTCTACATGTCTCATAATCTTTTTACCCTACCAGCGCTTCGAGACCAACAATTTTGGCAAGTGCTGAGAAGAAGCGCCGCAACAAACTCAGTCACCACTGTCTGCCGGTTAATATAAATAAATAGAAATAGTAGTAGTAGGTAGGACTCAAAATTTTACTTTACTACACACATGTGAAATCTATTTGCCTCATCTAGGTATCGAATCCACTACCTCTAAGCTCTAAAAATATCCAACCATTAGCTTGGATGGCGTTTCATTAATTAATGTAACATTAAGCAGTGTAACAAACCTAATTTTCGCAGCTTTCACTTCGCTAAGTAAGCGATAACCAGATTAGAAATAATTTGCTGAGTCAAAGAAAAAGCGGGACTCGTTAATTTGTGTCCAATCGCTCGACGGACAGAGGGTGGGTTTATTATTTAAAAAAATAACATAATATTGTTGTGGACAGTTGAATATTTTTAAATCAAAATATATTTTTTTTGTTTTTATATGTTACATTATTAACTTTATAATTTTGTTCACCATGAATCCTGTCGGGAACAGCAAAAATTTGAGGAGAAGAGGGCGCAGAATTGAGACTGAAGTATGTTTGAATTATTATTAGTAAATTTTAGCTAAGAGCAGATTTGTTTTATTTTTATTTTGTAGCAAAATCGCACTATACGTCATGATGTTATAGTTTAACAGGATGCGTTGTCGTCCGGTCTCCGACAGCATTATTATAACAAGATGTTCTTAAAATAATAAGGTACCAAATGAAACCCTACAACCTACTCTAAATCTAAAAGTAGGTAGTCAATCTAAAGTGAGTGATCCCTTTAGTCGAACAGCGATGAGTGAAAAAAGTACAACCGATTGAAAAACACGTCACATTAAAACGTAAGACTTTGAACTCCAAAGATAGACCATTTTTTCATTCATTCTTAAAAAAATAACAAAGTTGGGTGTTCGCTCACAAAAGATCTAATTCTTTGTCTTCGTTTGTTTCTTCCGCCCACGATCCTGATTTCTACCTACAGTCCACGTGCAATCTTCCGTTATTTCGATTACCTACTCAAGCCGAAGCCGACGATGACGACCTTCAATAATAGATTCAAGTATGTTGGTCTAAAATTATAACTTACAATTTTAGATCATATAAGGATTATTCCGTATTCGACCCACAACAACTCAACCCACTCATTATTTTTTCCTTACTCAACCCAATTTTGTTCCTCACTCTACCCACAACAAATTTTTAATTTTATGTTCCTTATTCACCCCAAAAACATTCCTAGCTCAACCCATTTTAAAATAACTTAAAAAATATAAGATTTTTATGTACGGTCAGAAAAAAATATATTTTTTAGAAATTTAAGCTCAGTTAACTTTTGTGTTAAGATCGTTCTATTAAATAAAACTGCAGGAATTCTGATACAATAATATATTTGAAAAACGTTTTTCATAAAAGGACACAAATAAAATAATGACTAATTAGAGTCTACTATAAATCCACTATAAATCCACTATAAATCTACTATAAATCAAACGACTTTGATTTTTTTTTAAATCAGTATAACCAAGCTATGGGGTATAATTAATTTTTTCCCCAGACACTTGTTCATGAATTTACAAATATTTCAAATAATACAATGTATTTATCTTTTTTTTCAAGCGGTATGAGATGACAAAAGAAAAATAATAAAAGTATTCATGTGGACAGCTAATCCCGCGGTATAAGTTTTGAGACTCTTAATTTGTTTATGTATTTACCTTAAAATAAAATAAAATCTTTGATAATATTTTAGTTAATCAACATAATTACTCATAATTATCTAAAAAATTTTCATGTAGGTGATGTTTTTTATTTTTTTATTTAATTATAAATAAATGTACATACTAGTATGTATTTATCATTATTAAATTTCTGAAAAAACAGTAAACGTTGTTTTGCTATCCATACTTATTTTTGGTATATTTACTTTGGGTTGAGTAAGGAATGCATTTGGGTAGAATAACGAAATTATGTAATGGGTTTAGCTAGGAATACTAATTTGGGATGAGTGAAGAAATGGGTTGAGTTGTCATGGGTCGAATACGGAATAACCCCATTATAAAATGAGTGTTTTATTTTTGCTTGAGTTGGTTACGTGTTTCGATTAAATGGACATCAGTCCAGTGGCGGCGTAAGGCGTAGGCGACGTGGGCCACCGCCTACGGCCTCGCGGAACAAGGGGCCTCGCGCATCAAAAATTTTGCTCACATGTCAAATTCAACTTTTAAATACTACTAAATACTCGTATAAATTATTGATAGCTAAACAATGTAGTTAAAAATTTTTTTTTCCAAACAAATTCAGCCATAATCAGACACAAAATTAAGCAACAACACGGTTTTAAGTGACAAACATTATTCTTTGGCGCAAAATTCCTTTAAAAATAATCACTGTATCAAGAAATCAGAAACTGTCAATGAATAGACCATTGACCCGTTTTTTTTTATTATTTCATAAAATCCGTCTTCAGGTCGCCACAGAACAAGGCCTCGCGAAATCTGTCTTGCCCACATCAAATTTAGGTCTTGCCCCGCCACTGGACATCACATTCTTTTACCTTCCTCCACTTAATGTTGATATGGCACAATCGGACCAACAAATTTTCATGGCTCCAAAGAAAAAAATCAAAACACATCTCTAACGATCAATTTGATCCAAGTCTGCAATATTGTAAGAACAATCACTTAAAGCGATGATTTTAAATGATTTTAATTTGAGTGCTCTTTCTAACGCCCGTATTCACAAACGATGCTTGCTTAAGTGAAGCAGCAAATCGAACGCACAGCGTTGAATAGAGCTGTGTGATTGGTTCATGTGTCACCCTGTGCGTCCACGCGCACTGTGAGACCTCATAGTAATGTTTGTGAATACGGGCGGGCGTAAGAATCGAGCCCAAAACCTCCAAATCAAGTTAACAAAGAGTAGCGTTTACCAAGAAATCTCTAAGCTGTATTTTAACAGTATTATAAACATTTTGCGAAGTCAAAGAAAAACGAACTCGTTGATTGTGAATAATTGTGTCTAATCGGCACGGCCTGGAGATGACAGTTTTATTATGAAGTTCGGCACAGAATAAAAACGTTAACGACACAAAAGCTAAGTGCCACTTTACTGCATGAGTCTAAAAACTCATTATTTGTATTGACAGGAACGATCAGAGATTTGATCAAAGTGTAGTCAAACTAAATAACTAAGAACACCTAGTTCTCAATAGGCGTTAATTAAACTTCGATGTAGGCAAAAGGTATCAAAAAATGTACAATTCAACTAGAAATCCTAACTACGAAAGTAAAATCAACACCAGAAATTGAACTTTTAGTATAAGGGCTATATTTCACTGGGACACCATGGCGGCGCAACCAGTCGCCGGCTACCAACAAAATGTATGCAGCTTTGCGCAACCAAACGGACACCAGGTGAGTAACTCTCTATAGAGCTGTATACATTTTGTTGGTAGCCGGCGACGGTTGCGCCGCCATGGTGTCCCGGTGAAATATAGCCCTAAGAATAATAATGTAAAACGTATCGTATGTACAGTCAACAGCAATATTGACAACGTCAAGAGATTCAAATTTAATTCAAATCAAAGATGTCACAGTGTTGTTTGACGTGCCTTTGACTGTACTACATCAGTCAATAGTGTTGCTAATAAGGATAAAATTCCAGAAATTAATGACTTAAGGCTATTTGTCATTATACTCGTGGATCCGCTTTGTATTCTATTTCCAAGAAAGTTCCATTATCATAATCTCATAATACACTTATTTCCTTAGACAATAAGTTAATAAGTGATTTTCATAATTTGACTTTTTTACCAAAGTTAGATCAGGAGTTTCTAGAAGCAAATATTTTAATCTTCATTTGATTTTTCTTCACGGATCGACATTAAACAAAAAAAATGAAACTATATTTGATGTTTCACTACAGGGGAAACGTTTGCTGCTACAATTTTCACTAACATAGGGTCATATCACCTGTTCTCGTCCACATCATAAACACGAATAAACTCATTAAAATTTTTGAAAACATAGAGCCACATTCTATTAAATATCTACATTTATACATTTTTTAGGCTTTGTTAAGAATGCAGGTAATCTGTTTCGTTTTTCAATTAACAATAAAAAAAAAATAACCTACCGACACTCTCACAAAACCGGAACAGTCAGGATGTAAACATGTGACAATATTATGTATTTTTTACTGTTTTTACAAGCGATCCGTTTCGAAGTGAAGTGGACGAAAACAGGCGACATGACCCTACACTATTATACCACCATTCATGTTGCTAGCTCCGGCGTAATTACAGCCTGATGAAGCATGGCTCTTTATGGTATTCAAAAGAAAAACAAGGATTTTTGTTTTGTTCATAAAGGAGCTCATTGGCTTTGTTGGCGTAGGAAATGTTTTCAAAGGACCGAGATGCGGAGATAGGGAAAATATTTAGCGCAGCCTATATTTGTAAGATATTGTATAGAAATAGAAAATAAGCCATTTGTATGCCTTTAGAGAGACGCTTATGACGCTTATACGGGACTATTCCCACGTCTTGTTTCCATCGCTGCAACTCCTGTGTAGTGAGGATCTACAGCTTGACCGCCAATAAAAATCCAACCAGTGAAGGCCATGTTTGTCCCGGGGGAAAGTTAGACAGTCATTGTCATTGTGATGCTAGATAGTACACATCCATATACTCTATCAAAATATTATGCAATCGCTTTGATACAATTTCTACGTGGACACGTTTTTCGACAATTCTTCAGACTTGGCCCGTGGACCAAGCTAAAAGTGAGTGGGCCAACTCACTGAAAGACTCCTTTAGTCTGTTATAAGGTACGTACTTTCAGTTCAATTACTTACTTAAATAAATCATTCACCTTAAAGGATAATCAATTCAAACCTGAAATAAGTTTTGAATTAACTAGAAATTTTGAATTCATGACTGTAGTTAGACCTAAGCTAGATACTGGTTGGTTACAGAGAAATGGGAAAGAAAATTAATTATACAGTCTTATTAAACTATTCATGATAATTTCAATAAGTTCAATGACCTCAGTATGAGGCGTCAGATTTTGGAACGTGCATTAAGTTTTTATTATCTAGTAATAAGATAAGATAATTTATTTATTTTGAAATACATGAACGTCTGACTGACATTGATAACTAATAAATAGTAATGAAATGAATTTCAAAGTCTATGAAAATAGATTCTGACAGGATTCCTAAAATTAACATATCAAAGTTAAATTCGAAATACTTTTCATACTGACGTGTTAAGACGCGTTCACATTAGCAAAGCGGTGGTGTTAATATGCGAATTCTAAATACAAAATGTCAACCCATCAGTGTTGATTGACGGTAGATGTTTTCGGCGCGCTCTTATGTTTTAAAAAAGATTTCTAAAATTATTATGTTAGCTATAGTCAATTTAGAATTTTTATTTTAATTGGCTTGGCATTCGACATTTCTTCTTTTTTCTTTGTGGTTTCTTCGCTATTTTGACGTTGAGCTACGCGGGTCTAACCAGCTGAACGCCCCGCTGTAAGCTTCGCCCTAAGCCCCGCTCACGTGTAAACGCAGCTTTACGACCCACACTATATTCCCCCGTGTTTTATAAATGTGCGAGCAATGCCCGTGCCACAAAGAAGTGGTTTGACTTATATTAGTCTGAGTTGGTCTCATACATAATGTATTTACGTAAATTATTTTCTTCTATCTATCATAGCTATCGAATAGTCCTTTGATTAGACGTTTGAATCCAGTTTGATTTGAGTCAGGGACATTAAAATAATGAACCTTTTTAAACGTCAGGAAATGCTTTGCGCATACATATCTTAGGCTGAGTTGCACCACCTAACTTTGACCATAACTATAACGACAACCGGTGTGTTTTGTATGGAATTTGACAGATTTCTGACATAGGCCCTTTTCAGGGTAATAATTACGTCCCAAATATAGCTTGCCCTACCACCACTTCGGGACAACATATGGGCTGGTGCTGAGAAGAAGTGTTAGAAGAAACTCAGTCACCTCAGTCACCTTTGTCAGCCAAATATCAAAAGTCTGTCAAGCTCTACACAAAAAACAGCTGTTATGGCTATAGCTACGCTAAAGTAGAGTGGTGCAACTCAGCCTTATGAGATTCTGAGACTTCGTAACGACGTACTAAGGTCATTAAGCTTTTGGGAACATTCCTCAGTTCAGGAATAGCTCATTTCTATAGAACTAAGACCAGTAATGGGAATAGTTATGCCTTAATGGATAAATTATCGATAGGTACAGACGACAGGCCATCGAACTTAAACGCTGTATCTTATGCTTTTGTAATAGGTGCGATATTACAACAAAAATGTGCTGACGTGCTGCCGACTACTAACTCATCTTTATCATCATCTCAGCCATAGGACGTCCACTGCTGAACATATGCCTCCCCTAATATTTTCCATGTTGCCCGGTTGGTAGCGGCCTGCGTCCAGCGCCTTTCTGCTACCTTTATGGTGTCGTCGGTCCACCTTGTGTGTGAACGTCCCACGCCGCGTTTTCCGGTACGCGGTCTACTACGCGTATTAGGCGTATTGTACTACTATTAACATAATGCGCCCGTATGCACAAACGATGCTTGCATAAGTGAAGCAGCAAAACAAACGCACAGCGTTGAATAGAGCTCTGTGATTGGTTCGTGTGTGACCCTGTGCGTCCACGCGCGCTGTGAGACCTCATAGTAATGTTTGTGAATAGGGGCGTTAGTCTTGTAGCAAAATTACACTACTTTCAATGACTTATGATACTTCGATGCTTAGAAGACGGTATATCAAGCTGTATTCGTTGATTTATCTTTTATCGATAGTGCCCTATCAATCCCAACTAATATTATAAATGCGAAAGTAACTCTGTCTGTCTGTCTGTCTGTTACGCTTTCCCGCTTAAACCTCGCAACCGATTTTGATGAAATTTGGCATAGAGATAGTTTGAGTCCCGGGAAAGAACATAGGATAGTTTTTATCCCGGTTTTTGAAACAGGGACGCGCGCGATAAAGTTTTTCTGTGACAGACAAAATTCCACGCGGGCGAAGCCGCGGGCGGAAAGCTAGTGTTCAATAAAATGGTCAAATGAAAATACACTAATGCAGGAATATTGCCAAGATTTCTATATACTAGTTTTCCGCCCACGGCTTCACCCGCGTGAAATTTTGTCTGTCACAGAACAACTTTTACGCACGCGTCCCTGTTTCAAAAACCAAGATAAAAACTATCATGGGACTCAAACTATCTCCATGCCAAATTTCGACAAAATCGGTTTAGTGGTTTAGGCTTGAAAGTGAGAGAGACAGAGTTACTTACGCAATTTTAATATTAGTATGGAATATAAATTATTTTATTGATGCCCACATAGTAAACTAAAAATAACTACGAGTAAGTCACTGTGACTTTGCGTAATTTTTAGAAAAAGTATTTATAATACCATTAGTTAAATTATTTATACTAAAGTCTAGACGTCAGTAACCACCCACAATATTTTTAAAAGCATTGTGAGCAAATTATTTAAGAGGTACCTAAAAAAAAAATAAAGTATTCTGTTATTACAACTTTACAACTGAGAAAGTAACAAAAATGAACGTAACGATCCCATTACCATTATGAAGGTATTTTGGATTACCGTTTTAAAATACAAGGTATTAAAACGCTTTTGTTGAGTAAAGGTTAAATCCTCTATTTTTCTCAGGTACTTAAGTGAGAGAGGGCCGATGATGATGGTGATAGAAAACATTTTTACAGCAGATCTAAGTGGTTGTGATGGTGCTCTAAAATCGCCCTTTTCAAAACAGGCATTTTTTTACGAAAACAGTCTTATTCTTCATTGATTAATACTAACAAACATTACTATGAGGTCTCATAGTGCACGTGGACGCACAGGGTGACATACGAATCAATCACAGAGCTCTATCAAACGCTGTGCGTTCGATTTTCTGCTTCACTTATGCAAGTATCTTTTGTGAATACGGGTGTAACACTCATATTATTATGTACAGAATTTAAAAAATCGTTATCGTGAAAATGAATATTAGGTGAGATGTTATTATAACTATTACATAAAATAATATACTTGATAAAATATTGAATGTTTATTTACATGACTGTGTCATAACAATGAAATAGCATGTTGCTAAGCAACCATAAAGAAGGTCAGACATGACACGCCTCCGCCGCGATTCCTGGCTGCAGCACTGCTGGCACCAGTGGCGCCGGCAGCAGCTGGTCTAGATGGCGTGTCCAGGTCAGACCGCCGTCCGTACGCACGACATAGTGCAGCTTGCCCAGGCGCTGTACCACTGTGGCAAATGTCCACTTCTGAGTGGAGCTTCCGTAAAGTCTAGCCTGCACTCTGTCTCCACAAACAAAATGTCTTGTATGTGAGGCCAATGTGTCATTAGTTCTCGATGGAGAGGTTGATGGGATTTTGATCATAGTATGAAGTCTAGTCCTTACTTCTCGGCCAAACATGAGCTCGTAAGCTGAGTGTCCACTAGCGCCAGGGGTACGCCTCAGTCGGTATTTAATCACTAAGAGTTTATCCATTCAGTCGCCTCTCTCCCCCGTCATTGCACGCAGTGCTCTCTTGATGGTCTGTACGAACCTTTCAGCTTGGCCGTTGGTCGCTGGGTGGTATGGTGCGGTTTTTCGGTGCGTTATTCCGCATTCTGTCATAAAATTTTCAAATTCTGTTGATGTGAATTGGCGGCCGTTGTCTGAAACTAATATATATATGAGGCATTCCGAAAGTGACAAATAATTAATTTATTTTTTTTATGCACCATGAACTTGTAGTGGTTTTTGTTGGGATAATTTCAACCCATTTTGAAAATGCGTCAACGATAATGAAAAGATAGTGGCCATTTGATGGACCTGCGAAGTCAATATGAACTCTTTGCCATGGACCGTTTGGTTCTTCCCAGTGATGAATAGGAGCTCGAGTTGGTTGATTCTGTTCTAAACGACATGCTCTGCAAGATTTGACCTTATTTTCTATGTCTTTGTCTATGTTCTTCCAATAAACATAACTACGAGCTAGTAACTTCATTTTCAGAATACCAATATGGCCCGCATGTAATTCGTTTAGTATCTGCATGTGTAAGTTTTTTGGAATAAATACCCTACTTCCTTTTAAAATGCAATCATTTTGTAGAGTAAGTTCATTATCATTGTACCCATAATGTTTCAGAGATCGTCCTGACTTTAGCGCTTCTAGTATAGGCTTAAGTTCATTATCTTTAGCAGTTTCTCGAGCGATGACTCGCGGCCCTATCTCCAGTGTGTTAATTTGCTGTATTTGGTACGCGCAATGCTGGTCTATTGAATTTTCTTTAACATTTTCTACAGGGAATCTGGATAGGTAATCTGCATTGGAGTTATTCTTTGAAGTTCGGTATTCAATATTGTAATCGAATCCAGATAAAAAATGTGCATAATGAAACAATCTCATGGTGCTGAGGGCTGGCAAGGTTTGGTTCGGGTGAAAAATCGAAGTTAATGGTTTGTGATCAGTAATCAGTGTAAACTTTCTACCGTAACAGTAATGGAAGAATTTCTTTAACCCCCAATGTATAGCTGTTGCTTCTTTGTCAATTTGACTATACTTCTTTTCACTTGAAGTTAAAGATCTCGACGCAAACGCGATTGGCCGTTCGGACCCATCAGGGTATCTATGCGAGAGAACAGCTCCCAATCCGAGCGGTGACGCATCAGTAGCTAGAACAAGTGGCCTGGCTGGATCAAAATATGTCAATACTCTTTCGCTAAGAATTTCTTTCTTTATATTATCAAAACTGGTCTGGCATTTCGAATTCCATATAAATTCCGTTCCTTTCTTCAGTAATTCATTCAGAGGGTTTGTAATTGCCGTTAGATTTGGTATGAATTTATTATAGTAATTTGCCATGCCGAGGAATGTATGTAATTCATTAACGTTCTTAGGTGGTTTCGTTTGGCATATGGCTTTTACTTTGTCTTTGTTTTTGTGTAAGCCATGCTCGTCAATAGTGTGACCTAGGTAGTTAATACTGCGTTTAAAGAAGTGACATTTCTCTTTATTCACTCGCAGGTTGTTTTCCTTAAGTTTTAAAAGAACTTCTTTCAATCGTTGACATAATTGACTTTCAGATGATCCTTGAATAATTATGTCATCAAAGAAACATTTTACTCCGCTTAGTCCTTGAAGCAGTTGGTCCATAAATCTTTGCCAAAGACTTGGTGCTACTTTGACTCCAAACATTAGTCTATTAACCTTGTATGTTCCTTTATGTGTGCTAAGGGTTTGTAGTAAGGCGCTTTCTTCGTCCATTTCCATATTTAAGTATGCTTGCGTAATATCAAGTGTACAGAAAATTTTACCTCCATTCATCTCCGAAAATATATCTTCAATTATTGGAATCGGATATTTTTCATCTTGGATAACTTTATTCAATGTTATCTTGTAGTCAGCGCAAAGTCGAATTGAACCATTAGGTTTTACAATTGGAACGATCGGCGTGCCCCAATCAGAATGATCTATTTTTGTAATTACGCCTATTTTGCAAAGGCGATCGATTTCTTCATCCACTTTCGGTTTAAGAGCGTAAGGGATTCTTCTAGGTTTTATAAAAATTGGTTGTGTGTTCTCTTTTAAATTGAGGTGTGCCTTGTAGTTGGGAATTTTACCTAGATCAGTTCGGAATACAGAAGATGCAAATTCCTCCAACAATTGGTCTAATATATTATTATTTTGAGGTACTGATTCAACTAATCGAACATCTGCTAGTTCAATGTTTAATTTTTTCATCCAGCTTCTACCAAATATTGGATCAACATTTTTGTCAATAATATACAATTTACCATAGAAATTTTGGTTCTTGTAAATTCCTTTGATGTAAACGACTCCATAAGGTTTAATTATTTCTCCGGTGTAAGTTCTCAGTTTCATATCAGTTTTGAAAATCTTTTTATTGATATTCAGGGCGTTGTAGTCAGCAAGGGACATCGATGACAATGAAGCACCCGTGTCAAATTCCATCTTAATTGTTCTATTTTCTATGGTGATAATAATCATATATCTTTCTGTGACTTCACTTTTGATGAGGTTAATATCAGCTATGCTTTCATCACTTACAGAATTCAAACCATCATCAATCTGATTCGTCTGTGTCCGTTTCAAGCATACTCTTGCCAGATGTCCTACTTTTTGACATTTTCGACATGTAGAGTTGATTGCTCCGCATTCATTTGCACGATGATCAGGCTTCCCACAGCGAAAACATTTACCTGATAGGTCTTTAATTGACCTAGGTGATTTTCGATTCATAAAGTCAAAAGTCAAAGTCAAAATTTCTTTATTTGTTTAGACTAATAAATAGTTCTTACAAATCGTCATTTTGCTCTTAAGGAGCCTCTACATGTCTCATAATCTTTTTACCCTACCAGCGCTTCGAGACCAACATTTGGCAAGTGCTGAGAAGAAGCGCCGCAACAAACTCAGTCACCACTGTCTGCCGGTTAATATAAATAAATAGAAATAGCAGTAGTAGGTACATTCGATTCAGGAGCAGTTCACTGAATTTACCATGCATTCTTGTATAGTGTATCTTATAAGAATGGGTATACAAAATTGCGTGGCATATTAAACAAGGTAGTGACGTGCTAATATCTAGACTTACAGATTACATACTCAAATACTAGTAGAAATGACTCGCATACATAAGTTGGAATAACTTGGATTGACCAGTCCCCGAAAGCAGCGCCTGTTCACAGACATGACGAGTGAACCAGCCATCGCTTCACTCGACCATATTAGAGGGAATGTAACGACCCGCCTCACTACGCCACCACCCCAGAGACATTTTAGTGAGAATGACAATACCAAGTTATCTCTTAGAGAAAAAAAAAACTAATAATAAAGCTAAGTAACAGTCCAGATTGAGAAGCATGACACTATAACATTTTAGAAAATTAGATTAGTTTATACATTACTTTTCATAGCACGATTTTAATTCTTTTTAGTGCGAGCATGAGAGGACCATAATCCTACTCCCAGGATGACTTATCATTAAGAAAATCTCGAGTTGTATAATAGGCTTTTTTAAGCATGTGATCTTTAACTATACCTTTAAATTTATTGTACGGTAGCTCTTTATATTTATCAGGGACTTTGTTATAAAAATGGATACCTTGTCCCATAAAGGTGGCAAACACTTTATTAAGTCTAAAAGCGGGTATAGCCAATTTATTTTTATTTCTAGTATTGATTTGGTGAATATCACTTTTCTTTTTGAATTCATTAATATTTTGTTGAATAAATAGAATACAGTTTAAGATGTATTGTGAAGCGGCCGTGAGAATGCCAATTTCTTTAAACAATTCTCTAAGGGACGCTCTTGATTTCATTTTATACAAGTATCTTATGGCACGTTTTTGCAGAATAAATATTGTTTCAAAATCTGCAGCTTTGCGCCATAGCATGATTCCATATGACATTAGGCTATGAAAGTAGCTAAAGTAGACTAAGCGAGCTGTTGAAACATCGGTTAATGACCGTATCCTTTTTATTGCAAAAGCCGCTGAGCTGAGCTTTCCCGCCAGAGTTTCTATATGGGAGCCCCACTGGAGTTTTGAATCCAGGGTAATTCCCAGAAATACAGTAGATTCTACCAGATCGATTGCATTATTATTAAGTTCTATTTGGGTACTAACTGTTTTTACGTTAGGCAAAGAGAATTTTATACATTTTGTTTTCTTTGCATTCAGTTGTAGATTATTTGTAGTGAACCAACTTAAAACTCTTGTTAGTGCATTATTTACATCGTCAAAGTTATTTTTACTTCTATCAATATTAAAAATCAAAGATGTGTCATCAGCAAATAACACGATTTCGCAAGAGTCTTTAACAAAATATGGTAGATCATTAATGTATATAAGAAACAAGAATGGACCCAGAATGGACCCCTGCGGAACTCCCATTTTCACAGGTGACCCAGAAGACAAAACACCATTTATGTCGACTTTTTGAACTCTAAAGTTTAAATAGGATTGTATTAAATCCAAAGCCGAGTCCTTTACCCCATAATAGTGCAGTTTGCGAATTAGCGTTTGATGTTCTACGCAGTCAAAAGCTTTTGAGAGATCACAGAAGACCCCTAGTGCATTTTGAGAATTTTCCCAAGCCTCGAAGATATGTTTAAGTAGCGCAACCCCGGCATCGGTGGTGGAACGACCCTTGGTAAAACCATATTGTTCACTATGAAATAGTTTATTAGAGCCAAAGTGAATCATAAGTTGCTCCTGTATGATTTTTTCAAAAATCTTGCTCAAAGCGGGCAACATAGAAATGGGTCTATAATTGCCAGGGTCGGTTTTGCTACCAGACTTAAATAATGGCATTAGTCTACTGTGTTTCATGAGGTCGGGGAAGATTCCCTTCTCTATGCAATTATTGAATATTATCGCTAACTGTGGGGAAATTATATCAATAATGTGTTTGACTATCTTGACAGAGATGCCCCAGATATCAGTTGTACTCTTTACATTTAAAAGATTAAAAGTTTTAGTGATATCTAATGGAGTAATATGTTTAAAAGAGAAGTGCGAGTCACAGGGTGTCACGTGGGTTTTCAATATTTCTTCAGCCTCGGAGGGAGATGACTTTAAGTTGGCAGTTGTTGCTGAAGCTATATTAACAAAAAAATTGTTAAAAGCTTCTGCTACATCTTTATCTGCAGATATCAAATCGATGGGTGCCTGGAATAAAGCCGCAATCGACAAAACACAATTTTACAGGAGAAGAGATTTAGTGAAATTTTTGAATAATAACTAAACTACGAGGCGTATCCAAATGGTTTGTATATCACACGATGCGTTATTTTTTCTGGAGTAACATATAATGTGCATAAGGTTATAGTGCTTAGAATATACCTTAAAAAAGGTAGAAATACATATTGCCGCTTCATACATTGAAAGTCGGTTCCGTAAGAGTCCATTGTGGTTTTATTCCGGTAAAAAGTGCAAAAGTAATCATACAGCAATAGTGCATTGCAGCGTTGTGCGCTGATCTGAAGGATGTATGGCGAATACAGTAATAGCGGTTTGCTTGAATTTAATGATCGACTTGGAAAATGTACTGGTGAATGCTGTGTACATTATATGTTCATATGGTCCGTATCGAAATGAGTACAAAGTTGAATATCTAGAGTGTTTCGTTAATATCTTTATATAAAGTAGTGGAATTCATTAGTACATAATGATAATATTATAATATTACACGCTTTTGCCCGCGGCTTTTTCGTAGTTTAGAAGTTATCAATAATTTTGTAACTTTTTTTCAATTTCATGACCTAGTAGGCTTTAAAAAAACTTATCTTTATTTCGGGTTGACTTATCTCAGATTTCTTTATTTTGACAATATCGCTATTAATTGCAAATGTTTGAAAAAAATATTCACCTTCCTATCTTTGATGCAAGATTCAAAATTTTTGCTAGAAACATAAAAAAAATGCTTTTAGCAGAACATTCTCAAAATTTCAACTTAAATGTTTAAATAATAAAAAATGAGAACTTTCATAGGTCTAAAATAATTTTAAAAACTGCGCAGTTTTCTGGACATTCATAATAATACAAAAAAAACATGTACTTAATAGGCCACTATTTTTGTAATCGCTCCACTAAAGTGGTAAGTCGCTAAATGTTTTTGACTTTCTTAAAGTGAATTAATATGGGCAATCTTCTAAGTTTACATTACGTAGAACAGATTTAGAGACAATAACTGAACAGAACATGTTTTTATTCTCAGCAAGGAAGCTTTTGCCCTTTATCACACCTGGTGGAAACTGATCAGGCTCAAGGTAGAAGGAAACTTCAATTACAGAGAAACTATGGCTTCCTACCTCCAATGCCGAAACATATTGTTATTATAAATAAGTTTTAATGAACATAAACCAAATATCCCTCCTTCTTCTCTTCCTAAGTCCCCTTTATCTTCCTAAGTCTGTCGCCATAACAATAATGTTGACAGCATTACTGTGTTCCAGCAGTAAGGTAGGTACACAGCATTGCTTAATGTAAATCCAATCAACATATTTTTATTGCATAGAAGAACACCATGAAGTATTATTACTTAAGAAAGATTAAAGAAATTGTACAAGTAGGTAATGTTTATTGTGACTTGGTACACATAGTTTGTTTCGGGGAACAAAGCCGCAATGGCCGTTACTTGTAGAAGTTTGAAATAAAACTTTTAACATTGAACATGCCACGATTATTCTGGTAAACAAATTTCCGGGAATAACGATTGAATATCCATAGTGCTTTTGGTAAATCAGCCAGTTTCAAAGATAAAATTCTGAAAAAAAATCACAAGGTGTATAGGGACCCCCAGATTACGAAAATCGCTTAATCGGAAAACTGCTGCTATGGCTATTGCGGCTTTATTCCAGGCACCCATCGAAATTATCGTGAACTTTGAGAGAAAAGTCATTATCTCTTGGTTTTAGTTTACCAGTCTCTCGGTTGATAACATTCCAAGTTTCTTTTATTTTATTACTGGCGTTTCCTATCTTGTCCCGAATATAAAAAGACTTAGCCATGAAGCAAACTTTTTTAAAAATTTTTGAATACTTTTTCACATGCTCAAGAAAAGATATACTATTATTATACTTTTTCATGCCATAAAGCTCATATAACGTATTTCGACTTTTGTATATTCCCTTAGTAGCCCAGTCACTAAACTTAGATTTGGTATTTGGTTTTAATGGCTTTACAGTAAAAACTTTGTCATGTTCGGTTTTAATAAATTCGAAAAGGTTATTGTAAAGAGCATCTGGGTCTCCCTGCACGTACGGCACTAAATGCAATTTATTTCCAAGATTATTCTTAAAACGTTCTAGACGACTAATGGTTACAGGTCTACATACGGCATTTTTGTTACTTGTATTATTAGAATTATTAAAAATAAATTCTACTTTAATACCACAGTGATCTGACGTAAGATTGTGTATGACAGCTTTATTGTCAGGGACACAGCTAGAGAAAATATTATCTAGACAAGTAGCTGTGGTTTCCGTAATTCTAGTTGGTTCCTTAAATTGACTAAACAAATTAAATGACTTAAAAAGGGAAAGTAGTCTTACAGAATATGATGATGAGCTATCTAGTAAATTGACGTTAAAATCTCCACAAACTAAGACCTTTTTGTTGCTGTTACAAGTTTTATTAAGAGCATCCTCAATAGCCGCTTCAAAAATACCAAAGTCCCCATATTCTGTATCGCTGGTTTTTTATTAGAACTGATTATCTTGTTGATGCAGTCAGTACGTTTTTCAATATCAGATGTAATTTTTAAGCTCTCTGTTTTACCCAATTCATTGGCTGAAGCTATTTGTAATAATTTAGCAAAAGAAGATGTGTCCGGTTCTTGTAATATTTTCGTACGAATTTCGCCGTCTTTAAGTCCTCGTATAAATTGTAGAGATAGGAAGCTTTCCGCGGTAGTTTTCTTGCAATTCATGCATTTGAATTCACAATTTGATGAAAGTTTCTTAAGTTCTGATGCGTACATTGCAATGGTTTCATTTTCTTGTTGTATTCGAGAAATGAACTTGTGTTGTAGAGCCCAAACGCTGGGTTTAGGGTCGATGTATTCGTCCAATATTGCGGTAAGTTCTTCATAAGTTTTATGTAGTGCATCGTCTGGTGCACACAGATCATATAGTCTCTCATGAAGTTCTGGTGGTAATGTAGATAGCAGAATGTATATTTTTGTTCTAGGTTCAACGATTTTATTTATTAGAAAATATACCATCAATCTCTTATTAAAATTTCGAAACGACTCTTTTTTGTGTAATGGTTGAAATTGTAATTTCGGTACATGTCCAGTTGCAATGTTTGTAATCGGAGCTGTATTTTGTGCTTCCTCATAGGTGGATCTATTGTTCGTACGTAATTTCAAGAGTTTCGTTTTTAGAGTAGTGCATAATTCTTCTATTTCGTACCTTATTTGAATTTCCTGTTCTAACAATTCTTCGTCCACTTGAGATTCTATTTCTTCTTGTGTTTCTAGAAATTTTTGTAATGTATTTTCCAATGACTGTAGTCGTGATTCAATCTCTTCGTTACATAAGTTTTCATGCAAGTTTAGGTAATTTTCTGTTCGTGTAAGGGTTCCTCGTAGTGCAGCTCGCACTCTAGTGTAGTTTTTATTTGAAATCGGCATCCTGTCGCCAATTTATTACATAAAATAATATACTTGATAAAATATTGAATGTTTATTTACATGACTGTGTCATAACAATGAAATAGCATGTTGCTAAGCAACCATAAAGAAGGTCAGACATGACAATAACATATAAATATCTGTGGATAACGGTGCTGGTTGTGCATTTATTTAAGATATATCTGTAAGACTTTTTGTAAAACCGTTTGTACAATTGTTTGTTGTCCCTAATAAAATAAAATAAAAATAAAAAATACTATCGATATCATGGCTGTATTTTTTTAAATTATTACGAATATTTCACTGTATTTAAGTGGTAAAAGGTAAGTAAAAAGACCGCATGTAAACCCAAAAGCAGCGGCGTCGTGTCTCGTAGGATCTACCTGGAACTTCACATAGCGTTCTCCTAAGCCTATTAAGTGAGTAAGTTTGACTCTGGCTTTTAATATGCCCTGCTGAACAATATCACGGATTGTAGAACTACATCCGTGGTAGAAGACTCATCTCTTATGGTTCAGCCTACACGTTGTGGTCAGATACCGGTCTCCTCTGGACCAGCGTGCACGCCGAGATGAAGGTCACTCCTCAGCTGTTCGTGAGCGAGCGGCTGCGAGTGACCTGCGTGGCCTCAGTCCACGACCTGTACAAGAGAGAGGCTTACTTGGACTTCTTCACGCCTGATACAGATCCTAGGCCTGAGAGAAGTAAGTTATGATTATGTCAGGGCTCATGCAATACACATAAACGGTAGTGTAAGCTGTAGATACAACATCACAAAAAAGGTAAGTAAAAAGACCGCATGTAAACCCAAAAGCAGCGGCGTCGTGTCTCGTAAGATTTGTCGGCCGTTTGGTGTAGTGGTTCAGAACGGACTACTATGCCGAGAGGTCCCGGGTTCGATTCCCGGCCGGGCAGAAATTGAAATGATGAATTTTAATTTCTGTGACGGGTCTGGGTGTGACTATGTATAATATTTATGTATTTAAAAAAAAAAAAAGTATATAAGTAGTATATCCGTTAAGCTAGCACCCATAACACAAGCATTAAGTTGCTTACTTTGGGGCTAGCTGGCGCTGTGTGAAATTGTCCAAAGATTTATTTATTTATTTATTTATTTATTTTCCTGTTTTAGCCATAATCCTGATTATTACATTTAATTAATTACAAATTGTAGAGCTCCCTTTACACCTAACACTAACTTCCCCTCCAGCGATTCTCTTAAAGTAGGTAATGTAGAAGCTTAATTAAATTATAATTATAGTTTCCAAGCCTCTTGCCGTCAACCTCCATCTAGCGGTGACATGAGATTTTAATTAATTTTCACATCACTCTCACTTGCTTTTTTTTGTCGTTACGTTGAAAAGTTATATAGGGTAGAGTTTAATAGCGGAAAAAGATATTTAAGCTCGTTTATTTTGATTTAGAGAGATAATTAAAATGTGAAACTTTACTGTGACACAAATTTTCATCATAAAATTATATCATTAATTTTATAAAATCATAATAATTTCACTTTAAAAAATAGACCTGAACTTTCCAGACAACCCTGTTCAATTTATTATTTCTACCATTTATAATTTCTCGTGAAAAAGGCGAGACGTTCAAGCCAAATTGACCTCAAGATTAATTTCAATTCCGTTCCATTTGCCGTGAATTTAGTTTTACCGAATATCTTCGGGAGGAACTTGGTTGTTTAACATTCCAATATTGGCCTGCTGCGTTTTCAAATGGAAATTCACGTGGTGATTGATCTGAGATTTACTTGTGACTATCCTGCATATTATTGTCATCGGCTAAAGTTTCTGATCTCGTAAATCTATTATATCAAATCTTTCATCAAAATTCGACGCAGGTGTCGAAAACAGAAATAACTACTTACCAGATTTTGTTGAAAAAAAAATGGGACGTTTATAATTTTAAACTGTATGATTTTAAAAAAGAATCAAGAGCTGCATTCAGAAACTTAGTACAAGTTAAAATAACGATCCTAAAAACTAATGTGAACCAGAATTTTTATGAAGTTACGAAGTTTGACACTTTAGCCGACGATACGCATTAAATTAATATAATTGTGAATATTGTGATATTCTTGTCTGATGTGATATGATGCCCTTTATGAATAGATTTTACTGGAACGCTGATACTACACTAAGCATTAGTTGACTATTCATGGTTACTAACAGAATAATTAGTTGACTATTCGACTAGTTCGCTACGAAATAGTCTGGAGAATAGTTCGTCGAAAATCTGGTATCATAACCGTTCTAGGATACGTCCGTTTATACAGATTCTTGGAAATGGATGTGTCGCCAAAATGGAAGTTCAACTTCGTTTCAGCCAAATGACGTCCACTGCTGGACAAAGGCCTCCCCCAAGGTTTTCCACAATGAACGGTCCTGCGCTGCCCGCATCCAGGCTCTTCCCGCGACCTTTACCAGATCGTCGGTCCACCTAGTAGGAGGCCTGCCCACGCTACGTCTTCCAGCCCGTGGTCGCCACTCGAGAACTTTCCTGCCCCAACGGCCATCGTCTCTACGAGCTATGTGCCCCGCCCACTGCCACTTGATTTTAGCAATTCTGCGAGGAAGTTCAACTACTAGGTGTTAATGCCGACAAATTGGCGCTTTAATTCAAACGGAATAGATATTCAGAATATTCAATTATTTGATTTATAATAGAAAAACAGAGAGGTAATATTTTCTTGCTCTAGCATCCTTTCTAGAATAGATGGAAAATCGGTGCAGTGCAGCGTTGTAAAGAGATAGCGGCAAAGGTGAGAAAGGTTACAGTCTTTGTGTCAGAAAACTGCTTGGAAACAAAAGAGATTACAAAAAAGGTGTAGAGAAAAATGGGTAACTTTTTTTTATGCAGAAAAACCCCGGTATTTGAGCGCAATCGCACCTGATGTTATGTGAGATGCTGTCTAGGATGACACTTAACTGCCCTTTAAGTGCTTATTCAGTCTCGCATTGAAAAGGCCCGGATTATTTCGGGAAATACAACAACTGAAGAAATCACTTGAAGTTATTCAAAAGAATCAGTGGACGAATCAGTCAGATGATTGTACAAACATACTGCCCACTTTGTCACCGACATCACTATTAAAGACATCAACAAACTTTCACCGACACATGATCTTCATTTGTCGCTTGAATTATTTTACGATATCAAAAATAAGGAATATTTCACCATACCCGACCCAGCCCTCTTTGTAAAATAGCGGCACTATGAAAATCGATGCAGCGTTAAAAAGAGATGACGTCAAAGGCGACGAACCTAATTTGTATCCCGGATCTATTCAAACTGTTCTTACTTTGACATTAACAGACGTCAAAAGGCTGTCAAACTCCATACAAAAAACAATGGTTATCGTTTTAGTAACGGTTTTTAGGTGGTGCAACCCAGCCTAAATGTTGAAATAAGGAATATTCACCATGCCCGACCTCCAGCACTATTCGTAAAATAGCGGCACTATGAAAATCGATGCAGCGTTAAAAAGAGATGACGTCAAAGGCGACGAACCTAATTTGTATCCCGGATCTATTCAAGCTGTAGGGCACAGTCGCAAACGCGGTGTTAGTTAGACGCAACTTGAGGACTCTGAAAGCTAATGAGCGCTTCGGTAGCACATCAGGCTATGCAGACTTGTTGGAAAATAGCATCTATTTCAAAATGTAAGATGCTACAGTGGTAAACTTGATACGCCGGAGTGTTTACATCGACGTTCTAGATTTACAAATACAAGTCCATTGCCTAACCTATTGAAAGGATAATTCACTAATTAACCTAAAAGATCTCAAGACTACTTGACCTATGAAACTAAAAAGAAACGTCAGCTGAGAACGGGACTTGTTAAAATTAAGGAGGAAAAGGGGTTTCGAGTTTTTTGTTAAAAGTTTAAAAGCAAACGAGGGAAGTTGGTTCGCGAATTCTTCTATAAGGCCCAATTGTTAAAGCTTATCTATCGCTGTTTTGAAAGGTCACTAATACAATCCTGGTCAACATTGTATAATATTAACTACTCTTTTAACCCCTCAGGGTTAACAGGAACATTAGTCATCTATATTAATTTATATAAAACGAGTTTCATTATCTTAAGACTAATCTGTGGTACAGTCGCGCGTCAAATAGTTCAAAAAGTGGCCAAAAAATTGACATTACAACCTTATTCCAATTGTTACAAAGATGTTTGGCTAGTTTGGGTATCACAAACTATCGACTCTGAATGTACCACACAGCTTGATTAAAAATCTCTTTTCCCGCGCTCCTATTTTTCGGCAGCGATTCAAAAGTAGCTACTACCAATCTAGTAATTAACCAACAATAGCTCACCTTATCCCAATCTCAATCGAAATGAACAACCAAACACGGTCTAACCCAGTTTCATTTTCCAATTTGAGCCGAACCCGATAAATTGCATAAAGGTGCATAATTCTCAATTAAAAACTGCACTCGTGTACACAGCGTGGATTGGATTTTGTTTATTTTTACCTTGTCGTGCCCTGCTCTGTGATGTATGGCTAGTATTACCCAGTATTACCTAGTGGGTATTGAGATTCTATTTTAGTATGAACTTACGAAGCACGAACACAACTCTCCTAATTGTAGAGCTGTTATTATTATGACAACGATTTTTTTTGCTGTGACAAGGGAACATAATTTCGTTCTTCATTTTCATAAATAATGATTAAAATATATCTTTCGACAAAAGCATGGCTAACGCTCTCATTTTTATACACATTAATTAAAAAAAAACGTGACAGCAAATAATCCGTTGTCATGACAATTACAGCTCTATATTGTCAGTCAGGACCCAAGACACTGAACTGTCCCACCTGTGACATTGACAGCGGGGCGCCACCGTCAGTACCGGATCGCTGGTTCCGATTTTTGCCATGTTGGAAACTGTAAAATAAAACGATGGTAGCGCCCACCTGTCAATGAGTTTGGTGGGACAGTTCAGTGTTGGTCATCTATCTATTAATACGGGTTGTTAGTTTTTGATTTTCGTTTTAAAATCGCTTGCCTATATTGTACGATTACGAGACTAAGTAGTTCGTGCTTGGGGTACAGGTCAACAGCGGTGGGAAAACAGCGGAGGATATTTACATAGCATTTTGTAAGACGGTGCAATATCTTGGCTGCATCTTGAATGTATTTATTGAAATGGAATAAAACCAAGTTATGTTAACACATGTTTATGGGATTCCATATTTCTAAAGTTTGAATCTGAATATAGAGCAATGAAAAATGTAGCGTTGTTTTGTTACTTATTTATTATGTAAAAATAATAATATGTTTTTGTTTTCTATTTTTGTACGTTTTACAAGTTTTATATTGACTTCACTTGTTTTTGGTAGAAATAGATTGTGTAAATAAAGTAGGAGAGTAATGATGGACACATATTTTATCTGTTGTAAGAAAACTAATAGGATTTATTTTTATTTTCTTTCACTACTTTCTTTTTTTTTTATTTTTTCTATCCACAACGAGGAAGCTCTTGGCCTGTATCTCACCTGTACTGTCTGTCCTTATGTAATCGTATGCTTAGATCTATAAAACTACGAAATGGTTTTTTTTTAGATAGAGTGATTCAAGAAGAAGGTTTTTAAACATAATATGAGACGGGTCGCTAGTTTCTTAATAATTAGGAATATTACAATGCGCATTTTATGCTTTTAGTAAGAAATTTTTTGATCCGGAACCAATGATGGTATGTAGATGGAGTAACGAGTAAGTCACGTAATATCACTTTAATACGGCTATAATCAGACTTCGTATTATGGATGGATTCGACAAAACAAGAGTTAATCTCAGAATTAATCGTCAGTATTGACATAATATTTCCCATACTGAAACTGTCAATGTGTTAGTTAAACCAGGAGTTATTCTCGGATAAAAGTTTGGTCGAATCGGGCCTAAATAAAACAATAAAGATTTAATATAGGTACGTATTTAGGTTCTGATTACGTCAGGGCCCAGGAAAATTCCATTTTCTGGCACATTAAGCAGGTCAATCTGGAATCGGCGCCGGGATAATGTGCGAATAATGATTAATGTTCAAGAGTACACTTACGAGCACTAACATACAAACACTGTGAACTTTATTCCGCGGTAATAAGGTTTAAATTGCAATGACAATATGTTTTATAATTTTGCACGTGACTGTACAAGCGACGGCGCATCAAGCTAAACACTGGCCTCTTATGTATTAACTTCATCATCATCATCATCATAGGACGTCCACTGCTCATCATGCGCGCTATGATAAACGTTTATCAAGACATTTTATCGATTTTACGCGATAAGCTCATACATTTGACGTCTACAATCATCGATATGATTTTATCACTACAAATTAAATCTTCGAAATTGTTTTAAATTAATCCCAACTAATATTATAAATGCGAAAGTAACTCTGTCTGTCTGTCTGTCTGTCTGTTACGCTTTCCCGCTTAAACCTCGCAACCGATTTTGATGAAATTTGGCATAGAGATAGTTTGAGTCCCGGGAAAGAACATAGGATAGTTTTTATCCCGGTTTTTGAAACAGGGACGCGCGCGATAAAGTTTTTCTGTGACAGACAAAATTCCACGCGGGCGAAGCCGCGGGCGGAAAGCTAGTTTTAAATAAACAACTGAGCTGATTAGATTCTGGATGAACCCGTCGAATTATTAATTACTAGCTTTTGGCCGCGGCTTCACCCGCGTGAATTTTAGTGTCGCAGATCGGCATAAATTATAGCCTATATGTTAATCTGGGTTACAAACAATAATACTGTAAAGTTTCAACAAAATCCGTACAGTTGTTTTTGCGTGAAAGAGTAACAAACATCCAGACATCCAAACTTTCGCATCTATAATATTAGTAGGACGATTGGAAATTGTTGTAGAAACATAACTTATATTATTTTTAAACGCAAACGCTTGCGGAAGGTGGAAAATAAATAATTCAAATAAAAATATCAATGTTTAATCGTTCCATTAAGTATTTCACTTTCAACCACGAGTTGGACGAAGTGAATTCATAATAAAACGAATTGATCATCAATTTTAATCTGCACAAAGTTTAATCGATGCTCCGAATCGAAATATAAACGATTTAATTTTCATTCGTGAAACTATGACGATTACAGTTAGTTATTTGACCTGAAATATTAATTAATTTTCAAATGATGCGAGAGTTTAATGGAATTCGGATAAACTTTCATTAGTTTTCCATCACCACTCATCAAATAAGTACAAACTGAGCGATGGTAATGTTTGGTCTATTTAAAATACATTTACATGAAATTATCCTCGCATTGTTATCTAAGTAAATAACACTTACAAAGGACCATTTCCACCTCTAATTTATACTGCTGGAACTCAAGATCTACAGCTTGACCGCCAATAGAAACTCAACCAGAGAAAGCAAAGTTTGACCCTGGAGAACTTTGAATTGTTATTGGATATAGGTTCCACAAATAAGTTGTCAATTGACTAAAGTAGGTAGCTATAATATATCCACTATTAGCAAGCTCCGAAAGATATAATAGAAAGCTGAAGTGGCAATTTTGGGCAGGGCGCACATAGTACTCAGAACTGACGGCCGATGGTATAGCAAGTTTCTGGAGTGGAGGCCGCGTACCGGAAAACGCAGCGTGAGTCGTCCACCCACAAGGTAGACCGACGACATCATAAAGGTAGCAGGAAGGTCAACATGGAAATCATCAGGGGAGGCCTATCTTCAGCAGTGGACATCCTATAGCTGAAATGATGATGATGAACATTTCTACTACCCTATGGCCTATGGTCCAAATATTGAAACTATCAAAAGAGGCAATTCAGCAAAAGCAAAATCGCATTTAATAACCCATGTACACAGCAAAAGCTGAAAATAGCTGGCTTCTAGCAACTTAGCAATTTAAGTTTTGAAAACTATTGAGAAGTTGCGCTAGTTAAACGTTAGTTAAACGACGGTTATCGGGGGTTTCTTGCTTGCAGTGGGCCTGGGCGGTTTAGAAACACGCCAACACAAACAAGTTATGTGCGAAAGCTCGGGGAGGAACTTTTAATACCTGTTCGCAGAGTATACTGTGTACGTACGTACTGGTACGTTTAAATATCCTTGGACATTTTTACACTATGTCATTTAGTCACAATTTGAAAATTATAAATAGGTAACTTGAAAAAATCGAACTGCTTAAGGCGGGAATCGAACCCACGACTTTTCGCTTGCCGGGCAATTGCTCTTCAAACTGAGCTACTTAGACACTGGATGTACCCGTCGTCTAATGCCCGTTTTCACCATCAATCCCTAATTTTTAAGTGAACCCTATGAAAACAAAATTCATGTTATGTGTTACCATAGGGGTCACTTAAAAATTAGGGATTGATGGTGAAAACGGGCATAAGTAGCTCAATTGGAAGAGCAGTCGCCCTATTTACCTAGTCACAATTTAAGAAAACTATGAGTACCAGACAACGTGTAGGTACATTTATTTTGCACAGTCGAAGGTATATGAAACTATACAGTGGCATCTCTAAAACTAAAGAGCGCTGTTCAATGAGCTAATTCAAAACTAAACAAACTTAGTAAAACGAAAAAAACCTCTATATGTAGGTACTAGCTTTCCGCCCGCGGCTTCGCGCGCGTGGACTACATTATCTACATATTTTACGGAACACCATTTTTTTCCAAAACAAAATTTAGCCTATGTTACTCGTGGATAATGTAGCTTTCGAATGGTGAAAGAATTTTTAAAAACGGTCTAGTAGTTTTTGAGCCTATTCATTACAACCAAACAAACAAACAAAGTTTCCCTCTTTATAATATTAGTGTAGATAACATTGTATCTACATTTTATACTTGTAAAGAAGAAAGATTGTTTGTTTCTTTGTATTGAATAAGCTCCAAAACTACTGAACCGATTTAAAAAAATGTTTCACCATTAGAATCTTACATTACTTCTGATGAACATAAACGGTACGGAATTAGTATTATTTCAATTGTGAGATAATTTAATTCTTTTATTTATGAAACTATGTTGATTTGTCAGGAACTTCAACGTTAGAGCTGTTGGTGCATATTTTATTACTATCTACACTCAACATCAAATAAACCGCACCTTCCGCGACGCGAACTTTAAAGATTTTCTTCTGACACAATCATGGTACCCCAACAATATTGGTGTTATTTGAAAGCCCAATAAATATCCTTAAAGAAAAATACATTTCATTTCTAAATAAATGATTAACATATACCATAAATGTGACTTGAAAATAGACCTCACTTTGGGCTCACCTCTGGGATCAATTAGACCAATTTTTATGGTTATAAAACCAAATAAAGATCTCACGTGTCCTCTTTAACAGATGGATAGCGATTAATCCCAACTTAACAGTTTTATAGTCATAAAAAATGGCTATAGCGTAACTACCTATTTTTTGAAGAAGTGACTCTGGATCCTTGTTAAGACACATTTTTGAGGTAAAAACCTTTCCTTTAATGAAATGAAATTTAGAACTAGGCTTTCAAATGGTACCAATGTTGGTGGGAAGTGGGGATGCATACGTTTGATAAGTGCTTGTCGCGGGAGGTGCGATTTATTTGATGCCGAGTGTAGTTCTTACATTTTATGTAACATGTAACATTCAGTCAGCTAAACAATGTGATAGAGAGTCTAATTAAGATAATTTCTGTCGCAACTTAGTCTCAACGCCGTGCTCAAGTTTAAAGCAGTTAATGGAATACTCAAGTACAAATTCTACGACTTTTAGAACTGCAGTTCTGTATTGAGTTGTTATAATTTAATGCAGTTATATCGCACAAATAAACAGTTTCTATAATGTTACTGAAATTGGAACGGTATTTCTGTGAAATCTGAGCTATAAAGATTTCAAATAAAAATGCATTTTTGTACAAATGTGGCAGTTTAAACTGTTGTCATAGATGCTATATTATGTATTGCAGAAAAATTTTGAGTTAAAAAAATGTCCCTTACGGTTGATTGATTTATGACCATCGCTTAAAATTGCTCATAGCTTTTTAATGTTTGAAATGGGAGCTATAGGCTGTTTATTTCATAGTCATAACACTTTTATAAGACCTCTAGCTGTGCTCGCAATTCCGTACGCGTGAAAATAGTTTGAATAATATTACTGTTCTGCCTCTATTGAATGTAGGGTTACGTTATAAAGCCTAAAGTCTTCCTCGATAAGTGGGATATCCAACACAAAAATATTTTTTCAAATTAGACCAGCAGTTCCTGAGACTAGCAAGTTCAAACAAACAAACAAACTCTTCAGCTTTATATTAGTATAGATTTCTCTATATTAATCTAGGATAGCAATCTAATTGTATGTGGCTTTGAGTCTCTAATTGCACTCCGCACTAGTTGGCGCAGTTGCACGTTATTATCAATTTATATAACCTGCACTTAGAGCTGTTAGGAGTTTAGGACGGAGTATGAATATGGAAGTTCCAAGATAGCAGAACTTTAAGAACCGATGCGAAGTGAGATGGGAACTGTGATATTCAATTTTGAAAGTTATCTTTAACAAAATTCATAAGTTTATGCGGAATAACTGAGAAATAATATTTTTAGATCTCTGTGATTTTCTTTTACATAAAAGATACTATGAATTACGTTTTTTTTTTCATTTATTCGGTGGCCGTGTCTTTTAAGAGTGTTTACACAAATTTTCAATTTCGATTTGATTTGAAAAACAAAATAAGAGACTTATAAATTTTAAATTAAATTGCTCTTAACCCTTAAGTAACACCGTGGGGTAATTTTTTACCCCAGGCGCATAAAAATGTACATATCTTTTTTTCTAGCGAAGCTAGTGCAATGACCTTTTGTGTATTCTCAATGCAGAGTGAGCGCTTTAAGCTCGTAGACAAGGGATGTGAAAAAAATCATCCGTTTGGCTTGTACAGGTAGGTGGGGTAGAAATTTACCCCAGGGTGTTAGTTACGCATGCTTTAATTTATCATCACCTAACATGTTATTAATAGGTTTTTACAGTATTAAAACAAAATTAGTAAATATTTATATGACGATTAAGTAGCACGTTGTCTCGAGAATGTAGAGAGATAAATAGACCTTGATTTACATGATATTTTTCGAACTTTGAAGACATCCCCTCAGAACACAACGTTCATGAATTCAACACAGAAATAGAGCTCAAAAGTGATAATTACGTAATAATTCAGTTTGTTTAATGTGTTTGGAAAATAATAATTAGGAATAAAATAAAATAAAAAAAAATTCTCATAATTTTATAAAAAACAAGGTTTTTTATTTTGCGTTGTTATGAGTCCAGAAATTTTCGTTATATTTAACTTTGAGTTTAAAATGTGTTTATAGAATCTATTCGATATCCGATTAGTGTAAGTTTTTGGTTCCCACAATAACTTTCCAAGATTTTTCTAGAAGACCATTGTGGAGACTATTAGTTGTAAATGAAAAATTCTTTGTTTTTTGTTATGATTCATTTAAGATGTTTCTTGACGCTAGACAGACGATTTTTTTAAAGCAATCGTGTAATTAAGTTTGACCGCTAATACATATAAATCACGAATTGAAATAATTTTAAATATTTGCTTAAAATTTTTCAATTTTCGACAGGGGTAATTTTTTACCCCAGGGTGTTCAATGTGTAACTATAAATAAGGATGTTACTTAAGGGTTAAAGCGTCTTTACAGACCTCTTAGCATTTTTTAATTCTCCCAGCGCCTCGGGATCGAGACAAATAAATTGACAAGTGTTAAAAAAATTACAGACACCATTGTCCCCAAGTTCTTGAGCCAATAAGTACAAATATTTTAATAAGATTCGTCAGTTGCAGGTTCACTTGGGGTAACTGACAAAATACAGTTTTTCAGTAGAGCCGTTTAAAGTTTTTTTTCGTCTTAAATCGGACATAACTTTTTTCCTATTTAACCTTTTTTGGATCTGTTTTTACAGAAATGCTTAGAATTCTACGCGGTTTTAGATTAAATAAAAAGAATTATCTAATATGTCTTAGTTAAGGAAATAAATTGCAGTTACACCAATGTATTTTTGTACTTTTGACAGTTACACTAATTTTACACCATACTTTTGGAAAAAACATAGGTCAAATTGGTGTAAGTACTGCCCAAATTTAAATAATTTGATGTTTTTGCTGGGTTTTGTTTACTTAGTTGCTGTATAATTTATGTAAAAGTATTAAAAAATAAGAGAATTCATGAAAAAAATAACATTTTGTCGTTTTCTTTGTTTTTTTTTAAATTTTATTAGAAGTAACTTTTATTTTATTCATTAAAAAATGTTAAAAAAGCCATGGGAATCAAGAAAATATGTGTATTTAATTTTTTTAAAACAGAAATATTGAAATAACTAAAGTATTACTGTGAAACTAAGTAATTTCAATATTTTTTTAAGCTTTGACTTACCAATACCGTATTTAGCTCCACGGGGCAACTTAAACTGAAAACAAAATGGATTTAATTTCCCACCTCTTTATAGCAATGTTGAATTAAGGTCATGAGTACTACAACAGTAAAAGTAACAGAGTAACAACAGGTTAATGTTAGCAACGCGCAGTGACGCCTAGTTGGCTGGATAGTTGCTCAATTTCAATTTTTTTTTTGTTGAGCTAACTTTAACTTCTTTAACTGATACTGCTGGTATAATAATAATGTAATATGCCTTAAAACTTTCTAAATTCCTATTTTATTTCATGTTATAAACCTTAGCAAATCAGTGTAATTGCAAAGTTTTGTAGCAAAATTTTTACATTATTACAGATACACCAATTCAACCTGGTAAAATTATTACAATGTCAGTTACACCAAAATTGTGAAGGAAATCTGAAAAGTTCACACCTGAAAATGTCCGTGTAATTGTATTTTTTTTAAAGCTAGAATTTTTTTACGTATACCATTCGAAAGAGCAGAAAAAACTAAGAAAAACTGTATATTTAACTCAAAAACCGTATTTTGTCAGTTACCCCAAGTGAACCTGCAACTGACGATATTAGAACTGAAAGTTTTTTTAACTAACGGGTGGTTTTTTTAGAGGTATACAACTTTAAATTGGTTACACTGTTTCTAGTGTTATTTAATTTGATAGTTGGTGGTACATTTGTAGACAGTGTGTTTGTCATTTCATAATTAAATAGAATTACTTCAGAACAACGTTTGCAAATTGTGCAAAAATGTATTTTAAAAATCATGGTTCAGTTTTCCATACAAACGTCCATATTACGGTCGACGTAATTTTCGTAACTTTTCATTCCTCAGATGAATGATATTAATGTGGCAGAGCTATGGTTTCAACAAGATGGTGTTACCATCCAACCAGCATGCGATACATTCAATTTATTGCGGGAAACATTCGATGAGCGCAAATTTTACTCGATGGATCTTTGAATTTGCCTCCACAATCGGGTGATCTCACACATATGGATTATTTTCTCTGGGGATATTATGTGAAGTGATGGGTTAGGGTCAAAAAGAAAGAAGATTGCAGAGAAAACAGTAGATATTTATTGTAAGTACGACAGAGATGATACCACATAGGCACACAGCCATTGAGAGAGAAAAAAAATATAAAGTCACAATGACATGCAGTGTCAGATTTGACTTTGACGTTACTGGATAATAGACTACTCAATGTTACGTTTCGTTTTACATTCCAACACCTGCCCATAAAATAAACGTCAACAATGACTGAGATACAAATAAATCAAGTTAAAATTGGAACAAAAATTGCATACAATATTAGTAACATGCCGCTTTATATAGCATACATAATATATGAAAACATAAACTGATCTCCAAAACACTTTTCCTTTTAAATAAATACAATTTAAACATTTTACAATTCTAAGTAGTTTTATTCTAGTTACAGTTCTAAGAGATCCTTAAGTTAAGTTGAGATACAAACTTATTAAACTTAGCACTTGACAAAGGTTTTGTCAACAAATCAGCTGTCATGTTTTCAGTAGACAAATGTTCAATCCTAACCAAATTATTCTTAACAACATCTCTAATGAAGTGGTGTCTAATATCTATATGTTTTGTACGAGCATGAAACATACAATTCTCACTTAATTTTAGTGCTGACTGGTTATCATTAAACAAGGTAGTTACACAGTCTATATTTAAACATTCTTTCAAAAAAGTACGAATGAATAACGATTCTTTACAAGCATTGGCAAGAGCCATATATTCAGCCTCGGTGCTTGACAATGCAACAGTTTTCTGTTTGCGACTCTCCCAAGACACTATGGAATTACCTATTTTAACCTTTAACTGGTGACATGATTTTTGTGTAACGTAACTGGTGACGTACGGTCTGAGAGGCCGCTACCGTATCAAGACTGTAGCATAGAAACTAGGTAAGGTAGCATACCACAATCTTTAAAAACAGATTACTAGCATATAGAAGAATTAAAGGATGATGGGCACAAATGTATGGAAAGTGGTACCCGCTCCAATAGCCATAACCAATATATATTTTAAAAGGCCTTTAGATGTAGGAAAATGTCTGCTATGGGGCCAGTTCTAATTCACGTTTTGAAAGCAGTAATTCCACTAAGTATTATAATGAAAGTATAACACAATCATCCATGTATACGAGTATGTATTATGAATACAATCTATTAATATAACTAAAAGAAGCATTGAAAAGGAAAGGATTATACCTACGATGAACTACCCAAGCTATTAGCCCTTTATTCGCTTTCATCATCATCATCATGATCATTTTAGCCATAGGACGTCCATTTGAACATAGGCCTCCCCCAATGATTTCCACAATGGCCGGTTGGTGGCGGCCTGCATCCAGCGCCTTCCCGCTACCTTTATGAGGTCGTCGGTCCATCTTGTGGGTGGACTTATTGGGTCTTGTGGGTTTATTCGCTTTAGCAACTCATAATAAAACCCGTAAGAAGTAATAAAACTTTAACCCCTTTATTAATAAAAGTTACACCCTAGTTGAATTCTGGCTTAAATTGTCATTTGGTATGGAAATGTCATTTTAATCCAAGGTTCTTCCTAGGTGTAACTTTTTATTAATAAGGGGGTAGTACTTCTTTAAATAAAAATATTTATTTCACAATTATCCCCATCAATAATTATAGAGTTAAGGAAGGATGCTGGAGCAGTAAACCCTTCCTGCCTCGCATAACCTAAGTACCATACGATGGACACTTATGATAGTTATTCTTCTTCTTCCTCGGTCCCTCACTGATGAGGATCGCGACCACAGATAGTGTTCCTCCACAGACTGCGGTCATAAGCTGTGTGGACCGCACGATGCAAACTCCCGCCCACCGTCTTCCTCACCGCGTCCGACCATCTCGTCGGTGCCCTGCCCTGAGCGCGTCCCCCTTCATACTGTATGATACTTAGGTTACACAAAAAGTATCTTTATCTTCGAACGCAACCAGATCTGAGGCTGGTGGCCATAGTAAATGTTGTTCGTCTTGGTAAGACCTTTCAAATGACACTACAAACATAACTATTGGAGCCGGGTACCATTCTGCAAAAAAGTATGTATATCTTCGTACACAACCAGATCTGAGGCTGGTGGTCATAGTAAAAGTTGTTCATCTTGGTAAGACCTTTCAAACGATACTAGACACATATCTATTGGAGCCGGGTACCATTTTGCCCATTGTCCTTTAAATAAAATAATAAACTATAAATATCATTTTTAATGCAGAACTTTCTGTTAAATTATATGTAGTAATAAAAATCAAAAAACTAGAGATGAGATCTATAATCGCAAATAAAGAAATTTAAGTCAACAAATTATAACAAAATTAGTATTTTTTATTATAGTTCCAATGATAATCAATTTAAAAAAACCTATCACACATAGGTAACCTATCGTTTTAGAAAACTGGCATTGGTGAAACTTTTGTATTTTTTATTGGCTGTCAGGGCATTTATTGTTTGGCATAAAAGTGGACCGTCATTTTCACTTTCTGACTGATTCTCGTCAATTGGTCCTTCATCTTCAAAAACACTTTCTTCGGCTTCCGAATCATGGTCACTTTGCTCCTGAACGATGTTTTCAGGAACATATTCGGCTTCCGACCCAATTGAGTCTTCCTTTTCCGGATATTTTTCAAGTGGCGAATTTTCAAGTCGTTTCATAAAGTATGGCACTATATTCCCAACTAATGATCCTACGCTTCTTTTTTGGAGTTATTAAAGTATCAATTGCAAGTAAAAACTGTAAAAATACGAAAAAACTGTATGAAAAAAATGTCACGTAACTGGTGACATGCGGTCTGAGAGACCGCTGCTGAACTTTACATCGATGTAACTTGCCGATTTGGAGCTGAATGATGCAAATATCCTTATCTACGGCGTAGACACAACTAAACTTGAAGCTACTGAAGCGGTGAAACATGGGAAGTACGGGGAAGGGGGTGAAACGATGTTTCGCTGACGCCGCCCGGCCTGTGAGACCGCTTGTCACCAGTTAAAGGTTAAATACATACCCTGTGTATGATTTCCTGACAATTTCACAGCTAGCCCAGTCCGCATCGACGTAGCCTCGCACGTTGAGGTCGGATTTTTCATAGATCAGGCGGTAGTTGATTGTTCCTTTTAAATACCTCAAAACGCGTTTCGCGGCCTTCCAATGTGCATCAGAGTAACAGTCGTTGAACTGCGACAGGTAGCTCACAGCATGAGCTATGTCGGGCCTAGAACACACAGCAATGTACATGAGACATCCAATTAAGTTTCTATATTTTACATTTTCAGTCTTCTTTTCTTCTTTTTGTAATTTCAGTCCGACTTCCATTGGTGTGGACACCGGTTTACAGTCTTCCATCTGAAACCTTTTTAAAACAGACTTTATATAGTCAGTTTGATCAAGAGTAATGACATTTTCTTTTTCTGTACAAACTCTCATTCCAAGAAATTCATGAACCCTTCCCAAGTCTTTCATTTCATATTCTTTCATCAACTGGTCCTTGATTTCCTTCTTTATCTTGTTTGAAGATGTAAATAGTAAAATGTCATCAACATATAAAGCAATTATTGTCAGCTGTCCATGCTTATATCTAAAATAAACGCAAGGTTCAACTGATGATTTCTGAAAATGCATTTTTCTTATCAGTACCTCATTAATTTTATCATACCAGCATTTTGCAGCTTGCTTTAAACCATAGATTGATTTGTTTAATTTATAAACTTGGTTTTCCTTCCCCTTTATAACAAATCCTTCTGGTTGTTCCATCACTACTTCTTCTGTGAGGTCACCATTTAGAAATGCCGTTTTCACATCTAGATGATCAATACTTAGGTTCAGCTGGGCAGCAACAGCAAACAACATTCTGATCGTAGAGTATCTGACTACAGGAGCAAATGTTTCTTGGTAATCTATTCCATATTTTTGGCTGTAGCCTTTTGCCACTAAACGAGCTTTATGTTTTAGTACTGTTCCGTTCAAGCCTCGTTTTATTTTAAAAACCCACTTACATTTCACAGGTTTCTGGCCTTTCTTTAATTCTGTTAAAGTCCAACAATTGTTTTTATAAAAAGAGTTATACTCATCTGTCATTGCATCATGCCACTTCTTGGCATCTTCACTGCTCAAAGCCTCCTCCACGGTGACCGGATCATCCACGTTCCCGTAATTTGCCGTTGCTGCCAATGCTGCCATACCAGCATACTCATCGGAGTCTGACTGACTGAAGAAGGTTGAAGTCTCTTCAGAGTCATAGCACGAACTTTCTGGAACGTAAGTTTTATCCAGCACATCATCTGTACTCTCTACAGTCAAGTTACTTAAGTCAGTGTCACTTGATTCGATAATCTCTTGTCTCCTCTGTTTTGGTATATTATTATGATCATCATCAGATAGACTTATATTATCAGAACCGTTTGGGACTGGTTGTCATCAAATGACCCTGGCTCAGACTGAGGTTGGCCAGATGGTTGCTCTCCACCATTGTCAGTAGTTTCTACCGATACAACAGGCGAGAACAAGTCAAGACCTTCATCATGTGACGTCATAGCATCATTTACAGAGGTATCGTTTTTATTAAATTTATTCTCGAAGAAGACAACATCACGGGCTATCACTACTGCCCTAGGATTATCAAGATCTACAAGCCTATAGCCTTTAGTCTCTTCGCAGTATCCTATAAAAGTGTATGGTTTACTTTTGGGATCTAGTTTCTTCCTCTTTTGAATTAAGGCATATGCGCGGCATCCAAAAATTTTAAAGTGACTGACATTTACCTTCTTTCCTGTAAATTTTTCTTCAGGAGTGGCTCCCATTACGGCTTTAGTTGGTGTCCGGTTTTTGATGTAGACTGCTGTCTGTACTGCCTCAGCCCAGAAGCGCTTGTCCAGACCAGCATCCTGCAGCATACAGCGTGCCTTCTCTACAATCGTTCGGTTGGCTCTTTCGCTGACTCCATTCTGAGCCGGTGAATACGGGACAGTCTTTTGATGAATTATCCCGTGCTGTTCCAGATAAACCTGTAATTTTTTATTCACATATTCAAGACCATTGTCACTTCGCACAGTTTTTATTTTCATCCCTGTTTGTGTTTCTACAAGAGCCTTGAATTTAATAAAACACTCAAACACTTCATCTTTGGATTTCAGAAAATAAACAAAGGACTTTCTAGTAAAATCGTCTGTGAATAATAAAAAATACCTACACCCACCATAAGATGCACATGGCATCGGGCCACATAAATCTGTGTGCACAAGGCCTAAAACTTCTTTGGACCTATTTTCAGACTTTTTAGGAAAAGGTACTCTAGTCTGCTTCCCCTTAACACAAGTTTCACATGATTTATAATTAGTATTATCATAATTAATTCCAATGACCATACCTGATGTCATTAAGTGCATGCTTCTTGAATTCAAGTGTGCTAGACGTCGATGCCACAGCTCTTGGGTGTCTGGAGGTTGCTTCTCAGTGACCTGTTTAGAACTATTAGAACATTCCTCATCATCGCCCCGTGGCATTGTCAAGCATTGAGGTTTCACATTTGACTTAGCATTATTTTCAGACTGTGAACTACAACTTAGTGCAAATCCTATTGTATCCAGCTGATAGACACCATTAGTATATGTAGCGGTGGCTAAAATCTCGTTACAGTCATATATTTTACACATTTTGCTATCAAATTTTATATTGTAACCTTTTCGAGCTAATTCACTAACAGATAATAGATTGTGCGACAACTTAGGAACATAATAAACATTTGTAATTGTTCTCTTACAGTCTTTAAGTGAAATTGTTACATTTCCTTGACCTGCAGTCGACAGTTCCTCACCATTAGCTACACTCACTTTTAATACACTCTTGGAATTAAAATCACTCATAACTGACCTGTTGTTACACATATGGTTTGTTGCCCCCGAGTCCACATACCAAACATCACTCCTTAAGTTAGACGATAGCGCTGAAATCAGTACTTTGGACTTGCACTGACTATCCTTCTCGTTTGACTTCTCATTCTTGTTTTTCTTAAACTTCTGCGGACAATTCTTCATGACATGCCCTGGTTTCTTGCACTTGAAACATTTCATTGTTCTTTTAGCAACCAAAGCGCTCACAGTGTCCTTGTCATCGCGACGTTGGTATTCTTGTAGCAGTTTTGCCTTAACAATTTCACTCGATAAAGTTGTGTTATTGTTCTCCAGAGCCATTATTAGTGGATCATACTCTTGTGGGAGACCACTCAATATTATCACAGCTACAAAGTCGTCGTCCAACGGGGAGCCTATGTCACAGAGCTGTTGAGCTAACTCGGTGACGGTGGATAAGTATGTGTCCATGTCACCCTCAAGTTTTGTAGCAAAAAGACTTCGAAGGAGACTCAAACGTCTGCTCAGCCCTCTGTCTTCATACGCATTCTTCAGATTGTTCCACGCAGCCTTGGCTCCCGCTGCATTACGTACATGGGGATACGCCGAAGAATGAACAGACAAACATATTTTTGCCAGCGCCTTCATGTCGCGTTTTGCATCAACTTTTGTGGTGTCGTTTTACATTCCAACATGAAGTCCACTAATGCGCAGATAAACTACTGAATTCAATGCCAACATTCGTCACGTTATTGCCGATGTATGGCCCCAGTTGCTCGAAAAAGAAATTGAAAATTGGACATCTAGATTACGCCACATTTGAGCCAACCGTGGCGCCCTTTGGCCCGAAATCATTTTGAAGCATAAATGACATAAGAACATCTTTTAAACAAAACCAATAACATGTGAATCAAACATATTTTTACATATTTTGTTTCATTTTAAAGTTATATACCTATAAAAAACACCCTATATATGTATTGTCGTATTGGCCGAGTCGAGATCCGAGGAACGCATTGATGCTTGCTTCACTTAAAAGCAGTAAATCGAACGCACAGGGTTGAATAGAGCTCTGTGATTGGTTAGAAATATGTCACCCTGTGCGTCCACGCGCACTGTGAGTCCTCATAGTAAAGTTAGTGAATACGGGCGTTAGTCTTTTATCGCTGAACTAGTGTACCTACTCGTCACACAAGCTTGTTATTTGAGTTTGAGCTTACCACTAGAGGCTAACGTGATTATTAGCAGAGTAAATACAAATGAGTAGGTCATCTTCATAGAAACGCACCGAGCGCGGTTTGTATGTAAGCGCACAATACGTATGCGGCGCGCACGCACACACTGAAGATGACCTACTCATTTGTATTTACTCTGTTATTAGTAATTTATATTTATGATTTACTATTTAAAATAAGAAAAAAAAACTTTTTCATCTAAACATCACATAATTTTAATTTCACTTCAAACCTGAAAATGTATATCACACATTGAATTACTTAAAATAAAGTGAATTAAAATCAGTCCGTGAAACGCGCCCACAATTCCGAAACATTATTGTTAGCGTTTCCTGCTAATCGTTAATTTGTAATTGTAATTAACACTTAAGGACTCGCTAATGGGTCTAACGGACCCAGTTCTTCAATTTTTGTGTAATAACTTTTAAGTTTTGACGTTTGTGGTATTGTCGCTCTTAGTACCTTTCCACGACAGTATACTGCCGCACAATTTATAAACGCAGTAAGTACCACTTACTGCATTTATGATTGTTTTGAATATTCTGAATCCTGACATCGCGATCTATAAGAATCAAAGACCCGTTTTTTTCTATCTATCTTAGAACGGAAGATACATGTTATCATAAACGCAGTAAAGAGCAGATTGTAGGTTTCTTCACATACTATGTTAGCAGTAAGAGCACATAATAACTTAATATTACGTGAATACTCGCGCTTACTTAATTTGTTACACAGTAATAGTGCAGTATGTGCCAATTACATCATTCTTATTATGTTTCTGCAATTGTTAAGTTCACCTTGCACATAGTATATGTGCAGTAATTCCACTTAAACACACACTGATATTATGTTTCCATAGGAAAAACAGATGACTTGTACTTAATATTAATGCAGTAATTACAATTATACTGCGTACATACTAAGGATTGTCAGAGTGCTGCCTAGGTGTTAACATGTTATGAACGCAGTGGCTGACTCTTATGTTATTGGAAGAAGTTGAATACCTGTCCAAATGACAAATCTAGCCGAAGACCCAAGAGCTAGATTGACCCGACACTATACCGATGATATCCCGGACGTGTCTGTACGAGATTAGAATGGCTCTCAAACAGCTGAAAAATAACAAGGCACCGGGCGATGATGGAATCACGGCTGAGCTTCTGAAATCAGGCTGAACGCCGGTACTAAAGGCTCTTTAGAAGCTATTCGATTCCGTCATCCTTGAGGGAAAAACGCCTACGGTATGGCACAGAAGTGTGGTGATACTCTTCTTCAAAAAAGGCAACAAAATCTTGTTGAAGAATTTATTTTATACCCATCTCACTTCTGATTCTGTTTTTGAGAGTCATCATGAATGGTTTCACGCGACATCTAGCCTCCCGAACAAATCGGTTTCCGATAAGGCTTTAGTACGATAGACCACATACTTATCTATGGCAGAAAACTGAGGAGAATAATCAGCAGCTTTGTCTGGCATTTGTGGTCTATGAGAAAGACTTTTCTCTTCAAGCTACAGTCTTTCCAACGGTGCCAAATTTACTATAGATATAATCGTTGAAGGGCTTGTACGAATAGGCCACAATGTCAGTCCGTCTCCGGGATCAGGACTTCAGTTGCAGCGAGGGGTCAGACAGAGAGATGTCATATTTTTAAAACTGTCCACTACCACTCTGGAAGATGTTTTCAAGCTTCTGGACTGGAGCGGATTGGGCATAAATATCATCAGCGAGTGCATCACCCATCTTTGATTCGCGGACGATATCGTAGTCATGGCTGAGAACGTAGAGGATTAAAGCTCAATCCTCGATTGCCTCAATAGAGCCTCTCAACAAATGGGTCTTTAATGGACAAGACAAAAATCATGTCAAATGCCATGCTGTACCCACTCCTCTGAAGGTTGGAGACACTATAAGTACTCTGATGGTCGCTGGGGCAGGAAAGTTCTTGAGTGGCGATCATGAGATGGAGGACGCAGCTTGGGCAAGCCTCACACTAGGTGGACCGATGATCTGGTGAAGGTCGCGTCAGGTGCCTGTATGCGAGCGGCACAGGACCGGTCTTTGTGGAAATCCTTGCGGGAGGCCGTTGTCCAGCAGTCGACGTCTTTCGGCTGAAACGAACGCCCGAGTCTTAATTTTATTAGATTGGTATATTTAAGGTCTAAAAGTGGGAGCCATATCTTAATGTTTGATTGAATAACAAGCGATTTCAGCAATTATTTTGTAATACTTGTTTCATTTACCCCTTGGTCATTTGGGAAAGTTCAACATGAAAGCGTTATTGGCTTATGATAAGCGCAGTATAATTGTATTATTACTGCGCATTTAAAGTTTTGATAAATTATTTTGATTCACACTCCCACTCATAAATGCAGTAAGTTGTAAAGATACGGCGCTTATATTACGTTGTAAGAACTAAAATTTAAATCAATCATCTAACACATGTACCGTAAGTAACGAAAACTACTGATAAACGCAGTAAGGAACAATCATACTGCATTCATGGGTAGTAAGTATCGAACGAAAACTTACTTAATCCATAACATAAACAGTTTTTTAATAATTTTAAATACAAAATATTAATTAAAATACAAAAACCTCATATCAAAATAAACTTTGAGTTTAGCTCTATAAGCCCATATATTTTTTTTTACAAATGTTTGCGTAACTAATTGTAGACACCCCAAAATAAAATTTCAACTTTGATTTTTTTTTTTTTTTTTTGAAGGGACGCGCGCTGGTAGCTTGAGGAGCTTTTCCAGCTTCACCGGGCAGAGTGGCGAGTACAGAAGGTACTCTAGCCGTTTGGCGATCGTCGGTGCTCGTGCCGACGAGGCCGAGTGTGGGCTTCGCGTAGCGAAGCCCAGGCTCGTCCGCGTCGGTCGCAGACCGACGTTCGCGATCGGGCCGTATCGAGCGCATAAGGCGCCCGATCAGTGGCGAACCCAACTAGAGGGTTGCCCACCGCGGTGTTGGACCCAAGTCCAGCCTACGGCGGGCTCACTCTAGTGGGCCCGATCGAGGGGACTACGGACGCGGCCTGAGGGCGCCACGGTAGGCTCGGACCTCGGCTCAGGCCGTGTCCGGGGGACGGATAGGGGAGAACCGGCCCGGTACATGTCTGTACCGTCCGAAATGGAAAGCAGGGCCTCGTACTCGCCGGCGAGTACGGTGTAACGAGCTACTGTGTTGTGGAGTAGTTGGCGTGCTTAAGGCAGTGATGTCTGTGTTCAGAAATTCGGTAATAGGATCGTCCGGGTCGTCTAGGACATGCCTAGGTCGTCGGTATTGGGCAGCGACATCTTTCTGGGGTGTATACGTGGCGGCGCTAACGATAAGAGGGTTCTTGTGGTTGATCGCTTTATCAAAGTAGCGGCGAGAGGCTTCTTTCATAAAGTGATCAATCGATGGGATCTCGAAATCTCTATGGAGATTCGTATTACGCACGAACCACGGGGCATCCGCGGCTCGGCGTAAGAATTTGTTTTGGAGGGTCTGGAATTTCTTAAGGTCTGTGCAGGAAGTGTGAGCAAACACCGGACTGGCGTAAGTCAACACTGGACGGATGCAGGTTTTGTAAATTGTCAACTTATTTCTAAGTGACAATTTACTTTTCCTTCCAACTAGGTGGTAGAGTCGGTGGATGTAGTGGTTCGCACGGCTCAAGACGCGTCTGAGGTGCGGAGCGAACGATAATCTCTGGTCGAGAGTGACACCTAAGTACTTGGCCTCACTTTTCCAAGGAATAGTTTAGTCAAATAAGGTGAGATGGGTGGGGACATTAGGACGAGTGCGAACCGGAGGACGTTTCGCAGACAAAGCCCTAGAAAAGTACACTGCTGCACTTTTTTCGGGATTTACCTCGATACGCCACTTCCTGAACCATTCGCCTAATTGTGTGACTGCGCGTTGGAGCGCCAAGATGACGTAATTCCGATTACGTCCGGACTTGTAGAGTGCGGTGTCGTCCGCAAACAGGGCTAAATCCGTATTCGGATATTTGGGGATGTCATTGACGTACAATGAAAAGAGGATGGGCGAGAGCACGGAGCCCTGGGGAACTCCGGCTCTTATGGGGCGGGGGGAGGAGAGGGAGCCATCTACTCGGTAACGAAAGGTGCGATTCGATAAAAAGTCACGTAAGATGTGCACGAGACTGTCCGGCACACCGAGTTCGTAAAGCTTGTAAATCAAGCCATTGTGCCAGACTTTATCGAATGCCTTCGCTACGTCGAAGAATAGCACTCCTGTCCCTACGGGTGGCTTAGCAGTGAGGCCGCTAAGTATGTGCTCCGTTAAGCGGTGCACCTGTTGTACGCAGGAATGTGAGGCGCGGAAGCCAAACTGTTCGTTTATTAAGAGATTATTAGAAAAAACATAATCTCTTAATCGAGAGACAATTATACGTTCGTATAACTTACCCATGGTCTTTAAGAGACTGATGGGTCTGTAGCTTGTGGGGTCAGCCAGTTTCTTACCGGGCTTCGGGATGCCAATGACTTCTGCCTCTTTCCACGCGTCGGGAAAGATGCAGTGAGACATGGCCGCGTTGAAAATAGCAACCAAGAGGTATACTAGGGGGGCGGGCAGGGCGCGTAAGACTCTATTAGAGATACGGTCCGGGCCGGGGGCTTTGTTGGGACGGAAACCTTTGATTATCGTTCGCACCTCGTCGACGTTGGTCGGGTCTAGGGTTGTGGTCGGAGGGAGGGCTTCAACTTTGATCGTGTTTTTCTCGAAACTGTTCACGTGTTACTTACTGCGTTTATAAATTGTGCGGCAGTATAGCACGGCCAATAGCGGTCGTACTCGTGAAATAGCCCACTGCATATGAGTGCTTCAGACGAAAAAGGTGTTTTTGAGTCCACTGGACCCGGTAAATAAAATGATTTTTTAAATGTTCTGTACTAATTTCTCATTAATTGTTAATTGGTATAAGTAAGCAAATCATAGTAGTTTACGAAAATATACAAGGTATTTTTTAAAATAATTAATTACAGAAATTTTCAAAAATAACCTTCATTTTGCCAAAAAATCTTATTTTTTTTAAATAAGTTGTTATTATAGAAAAAGGCAATTATTATTACTATTTGGTTTACTATTGTCTTTGTTTATATCATATTACCCTTCTAATAAAGTAGTTTTCACTTTTATTAAGTGTTTTTGAAAAATACCTAGGATTTTATATACTGGGTCCAGTGCACCCGGTAGCGAGTATGAATGTTACAAATTAAGGCGCGAGTCCTTAAGTGTTAAATTAATCCCGGTCAGTAATACGCGGTAATTAGCAAAACCTATGCTTGTTAAGAGCGTTGTAGCAAAAAGTTGGCGTTCGAATTTTAGGTTTTTATTGCTTGACGTCGCGTAGTGAGTGCGCAAACTGCATTTATCTGTACAATTTCAACGCTGCGTCGACTAAACGATCTTAATCCGTAGTTGTATCGTACCTAAGACAGTACATCATACATAATAATAAAGAAATAATGTATAATTTACCTATTTGATTTTTTCTCAGATCAGACTTTTAGCAAAATCAAGTTACGTAATTAATGTATTTTTTACACTAGTAAATCCCGCGACAAGTTTTTAATCTTTAAATTGAGTAAAGTAATAAGTTGATGGGTTTGAAAGAATTTATGTTTTATTTTATTCTTTTTACAGCATCAAAAGCTTGTTTATGAAAAATATTTACTATTTAAATTTTACTTTTGACTTTTTAGATTTTATGATGCGGGATGGAAAAATTAAAATTTATTCTGATTTTGTGACGTTTCCGCACATAAATATGGATAGGTTAAATAAATAGAATGAAATGTATGAAAACGAGCGTGCCATTTTTTAAACGTTATCTATAATATCTGTGTCCATCAAAGAGCTCGTAACTAAACATCGTAAGCGCCATTCACATTATTATCTAAAAGTTAATAATAAATATTTAGTTTTTGTAAATCTAAACAAGTCAGGCAATCAAAGAGGTAAATACTGATCCTATCATTGTGATTTTATAGAATTTATTATTATAAACCACGGTCGTTTAATGCTAAAAAATCAGAGGTAACTTTAAGATTTTTATCCATAGAGAAAAATTTATCTAATCGTGTTTTTAAACAGTTATCCCATTAGGTACACATGCGTTCTGTAATACAAACCCATCAAAAACAATACTTGTCAAAAAACCAAGTCTCACTACTCAGTTGTTCTACGGTAAAGAGTTGTGAGATCCATGTAATACCAAGTCCAGGCCAGGAAATCATTAACGTTTTACATAAATATATTGACTTGGCCATCGCATGAAAACACGTGTAAATTAAACTATTTAGTGCGAAATGAAACGAAATTTTGCATGCCTGTGTAGACATGCAAAATTTCAGCTCAATGGGAAAACGGGAAGTAAGTAAATTTTAAGTTGCAAGATTTTACAACTCCAGATGTCAAAGAAAATAAAAGCTTGTAGATAGCTTTACAAAGAAAAGAAAGATTTATGAAGAAAATAAAAAGTACTGTCTACGATACATTTGTTAGGCCGTGTTGCACCGTCTTACTTTAACATTGACATCAAAATTTTGGATGTCAAAAATCTGTCTAACATAAAACACCGGTTATTGTCAGTTAGGGTCAAAGTTAGGTGGTGCATCTCAGCCTTAGTGTATTTTAATTAAATTTAATACAAATAAGGATGACGAAAATAATCGATAAGTGATCTCACTCGAATATTTCTTATAGTAGGTATACAAGATGTCGAACAAATGGTTACTTACTGAAAAAGTGCTTCATGAGACCTAGCAAACGGCATCAATAATATGTTTAAGAACGAACTGAATCTATTCAAAAAACCTATATTTCCAGCTTTCATACATTTAATATAGTTACAAACAAACACGAAATCAATGGTTTCTGAGAATTCTGAGTGCCTTGATGCCATCCCCTTTATCTGTTTATTTAGTATTTATTAATTACTATCTCTTGATGATATTGTAGCAAGTTAAACCTAAAATCATGTTTTCCGTAAATAATTTAAATAAGAATGCAATTTACGAGTTTGTTGTTTGATTAAATTATTATATATTACTCAATTAAAAATTTAAATTTAAAAAATTAACACTTCTAATATGGTAGGTATGGCTGGCGGCATACATTTAGTATGAAATTCGGAAACATTGAATTTCGGCATAGATCCAGTTTATTCTTTGACCTATTTATTGTTATTGTTTTAAAGAGCTCATGAAGCACTTACAGGAACAGTAAACAGTTTCTCGATATCTAGTATAATTAAAAATCAAGTGAAATCACTTATCGTTTCCACCCTGTACCTATACTTTTAAAAATAAACTCATTTTATACGTTCATTTGTATAACCCTTTCAGACCCACGACGAAACTAAACAAGGTAGTAATAAAAAAACTCGATATTCATTATCTTTGGGGATCAGAGAAAATGAAAATTGAACATTTTCAGTGGTACTATGTTGTTTTCATGGTTTTTCAGGGGGCGTACAATTGTATCATCGTGGGCCCAACTCATTCAAAGTCACAATACAAAAAAAATTGATTCGAGGGCATTTAATGCAATTCATAGTCTCATGAACCCCAAAGATTATTTTAATTTCATTAGATTTACATTGCGATTTCATTTGCTGGCCTTTTTCGGCCATTTAATATTGCTCAGCAGCGATAGCAAACATTACAAACAGATCGCCATTAAAATAAATTTCTAAGTACTCCGCAAATGATTTGGGCTGTTCATTACTTTAATTATCTTGAGCTTGACTAGTAGTCTTGCCACGAAATCTTTTTTTTTTAACCATTTGCCGTCATTTTGATTCGGGGTTGCCCTCAAAGCTGAGAGTGGAGCATCATTCTTGGAGGAGTAAGAATCTTCTAATCTTGCACACATGCCCCATGAACATCTTCCATATCTTACTGTTCCAGTAACTCCCCAATTGTATCGTAATTAAGGGAAAAAAAATTATCTAGCCATTGCAATGTAGTATGTAGTTGGGCCCGCAGTGATACAATTGTGACTTTATACTTCTGTGACACTTTTTCTTGAGAATTAACCAAAAATACAAACAAATTTATTCACTGTTACGTAAAACAGTTCATAATTAACTATAAATCACAATAATAACATAGCAATGGCATAATTTTAATGTAATTAGAATCACTCACACGCAGCGATACCCTAAACAACAACAACGGCAAAATGAACCCGTTTTAATTTGAATTTCGCGGCGCTTGCTGGCTATCTTACTCACACCAATAGATAGAGCATATCCGTCACAATTGTGCGGCTGTGGGCCCGATCACTTACGTCTTAAAATACCGCCAAAATTTATCTTTAAACTAACGTCACAATTGTGTTCGGCTGGGCTGAAAGGGTGTATCTACAATACAAATAGGTATTTGTACCAACTTAGTTGACGTTTTATAAAACTATTTGTCTAAGTGTCATCGAGCGACCGCTGGTGGATTTGCCATTTACCTGACCTACCCCTTTATTAATAAACGTTTAATATCAGATGAATAGTTACGCACCAATTTCTTTCATTCAGTCGTCAGTAATTGAACTTTCGGAAAAACATGACTAAGCGTTGTGTGACCATACAGACGCTATTCAACTTTTATTAGTAAGGAAGAGTATATTTTATGTTGGTAGAAACACAATAGCATAGACTAATGTTTTGACACCCTGTTAAAATTTTTATTAGTCATTTATTTTTTCCTGACCAAACAGATACCATAATAATATCTTTTATCTATTCTACCCATATTCTGTAAGTAAAATAATAAAAAGTTTTAAAAGAAAGAAATTACAAGTCCGATTTACCTAAACAAATAAATTAAAAATACTTGCGGATCAAAAGTACTCAATCATACTACAATTTACGAAAAAATCACGCGTGACGCATATACGTCAGTGGGCAGTCAACTGACATAGACCCGGCGTCTACGAGTGCCAAAGCACGACTGATTTATGCCATTTGATGCACCCGATTTTATAGTATTTTCAAATTAATTTTTCATTTGAAGATTGAAGATAGATGTTTTTTCTTTTTCACACAATAATAGTACTATGTTTCTTCTTAAGTATAAAGTAGTTTATGTTGCCAAATGACTTTTAGATTATGAGATGTGACCTGTTTTCTTGCAGTAATTTTCTCGAATTTTGACTATCTTAGACATGATAAAAATGCATTTTAATGAATTAAACATCAAAATTTTCTCAATACACTTTCTTCTTTAGGGTATGCTTATTCTATTGAATACATTTTATCTTCTTACTTAGAAATAAATTTGTTGTAATATTAGTTCAAAGTTGTGCCTTCGCGAGTTACCTGGAAATCGGGCTTTCGAAATTCGCTGTTTTCGTAGGCAAAAATCCAATTTGAACGAGATTTTGTCAATAGACATTCCGTAAAAACGTATGATAATTACGATGATATAAGTCAAAAGAAGCTATAACAATAAATTATATGACTAAAATCATTTCGAAATCTGCCAAATTCTCGATTTCTGCATGAAAAATGTGACAACGCTCTTAATAAACATAACGAGTATTTGGATTGGTGCTTGACTGCAGTAACTATTTTGTTCGATAATTTAGCAATTACCTAGCGGTTTAGCCTGAGTAATGGTCGAATTTTTGTGAAAACAAATTAAGATACTTATGATAATGTCAATTAAATATTGTTTTATGAGTTAAGTTGAAAATAACTTGTACAATGGTTTCTAGATAACGGTTATTATTGATAACGATAACTTAATCAGACTGTAAAGGAATGTTTTTTAAAAGTCGCACCTCTCACCTTTAAATTCACATCTAATGGACTTGTATTTCTGTGAAATAAATTAATTTGAATTTACTATTAGTAGAGCTTAGTTTCATGCGTTATTATCGATACGTCATTGGTGGTTTTTAATTTGATTAAATTAGCTACTTTGCGTTTTAGTTTGCCTTTTTAAATATTCTTAAATAATTAAGTAAAAAATATTTTAACTCATTACACTCTACTGAGTTTATACATTACATTAGTCCATGGTTAAAACACCATTCGGTGAGCAAAAAAGCAACCTACAACGAAATAATACTTTTAATGTTACTAAGCACTTCAACTATGTATTTTATCCTAAAGATTAAATAGTAAAATGTAGGACATCAAAGTAAACAAGCCTGTGTTCATATTGACCGAGACACCAGTGACATGAAAGAAAGCCGTAAAATCTTAATTAAAGATTTTCAATTAGTTGCTACCTATAAAACATATTTTTACGAGCGAGAAGGAAATTTAATATAAGCGTTGTGTAACCTACATTTTTTACTGAGAAAAAATATGTTTACTAATAAATATTCAACATCATACATAAACAACAGTGATGTTTTTCATTACACAAAAAGATGTTTCAGATCTTTGGTACTTTGTTGACGCAGTGTGAAACGACGAAGAATGTTTATTTATTTAAACAATTATGACATTCATAATTTTGTTCATCATTACCATATATCCTGATCTTAGTTAATGATTAGTCTCTAATAACCTGTTATTTAGTTATTTAAATTTTAGCGTTAAAAGTTGCATTTCCACAAGCAGTCGCCCGGCAAGCGGAAAGTCGTGGGTTCAATTCCCGCCTTAGGTAGTTCGATTTTTTCAAGTTACGAGTATTTATAATTTTCAAACCTGTTATTTAGTTTTTAATTCGGTCGATAGGGACCATTATAACTAAATGTTGAAGCCACGATAGCTGAACGGTGAAGGGGGTGATGCGGGGAACACGGGTTTGAATCCCGCCGACTATTGTGGTGAGCCCACTCGTAACACAAGCATATTATTTATCTTATCAACCAGTATATTTGCACCCGATTATTCTACTTCATACTCTTTTATTTCCACCTGTTTTCAGTTCCTTTGTTTCCTGTTCACACACATCTTATGCATCTGCCAAGTTAGTTCCACCCCGTATAAAACACTGAGGCTGTCACTTGCAGACAATGTTCACGCATGCGTTGTTTATGACAAGCGAGTCTTCAAAACAAAAACATACGTGTAATTCCTTGCACAGGAATGTGTCAAGATGTTTGCGAAGATGCGCAAAAAATATTTCATTTACAAATTCAGCGTTCTGACACGAGATAGAGGGCTAGTTAAAAAAACTCTTCCAAAATATTTGCGAATTGCGTAAAGAATAGGTAAAACTAATCTTAAAAAAATGTTTTTGATACTGGAATAACACTCACTCTCATTAAAATAATGAAAACAGAGTTAAAATAATGAGTTTTCTTTTTAAAATTTCTCTTTAATTTAATGTAGTTACATTCTTACAGCTTAATTTATTAGTATTCCGAGATTTAGGCTACGGCCCAAATATTTCTTAAGATGTCCCAGTAACTAAAATGAAATGGAAAATTCCCTACAAACCTAGTTTCGGTCTCATGAACGACAGAAAACGAAGATAATTTCGTTAATTACTTTTCGCAAAACAAACTGCGCTCTTTGTAAAGTTCTTTAGAAATGTGACTCTGATTTGAATGTTACCAACCTGAATTAAAACGAAAAAAAGTGAAACTATTTCAAAGACGAAGATAATAAGTAGGTAGGTGAATAAGTATTTTTTTCATCGAATCGAAAAAAAACTAAATACCTACTCTCCTCTGATGGATTGTCTAACTAACCTAAAGGTTGTCGAGAGCTGCTCCAAGATATCCAGTTCAAAATTACAATCTATCTAATAACAAGATCCGATCTGCCTTACAATATTTAGCAACAATATAGCGTTACGATGTTTAACGTAAATATTTCTGCTTCAAAATAGTGCACAATATAACCTAACACTGTCTGAAGTTACCTTATGTAAATTTCAGTAAACACCTCAGGCTTTATGCACCTGTATACATATATTATCAGAAGATGTTCCGTTAATCTTATCCTAATACATAGTACAAGCTTTGCTTAGTTTGAGACTAGAGGCGCAGTGTAAAAATGTCCAACGATATTATATACTATTATATTATAAACACACAACAATATAAGCATCATTGTCTACGAATAAACCAACTTTCTGGACGTATATCCAAGCATACTTGAATTCAGTAGTTCTTTGTCCAAGTATAGTCTTATAAATCAATTAATATCTTGCAAACTCGCAAATAGCCTTGCCAGTACTCTTATTGCTCAGTTATTTAGAATTACTTCTTTGAAAGCAACATGCAAGGTATTGAACCTAAACTTCGAAGTCCTCCTATGTTCTTCTGATTAATTTCGTTGGGTGTCAATGACAGTTTAACTTTCTCCCGGGACAAACTTGACCTTCACTGGTTGGGTTTTTATTGGCGGTCAAGCTGTAGATCCTGGCTACACAGGAGTTGCAGCGGTGGGAACGAGAGGTGGGAATAGTCCCGATGCAAGGTATTGAACAGGACAGAGTATAGCGGCCTATATCGTGCGATTAAACGGTATGCTGCGCGAACACCGTTTATTACATTTGATATATCGCTGCTCTCACAATCCCTGCATGCATCTCTAGTAGACATCTCTCTCCTACTAGGTTACACTTAGCAGCATATTAACATACTACAAATAAACGTTTTATCCCTTTTACCAATGGCGTACCTACAGATAAAAATCTCATTCTTAGCCTAGGCACAGACCACTGATTTTTAGTTGGCCGATAGTTGGGCCCGATTTTAATTTGTATGAAGAATCGATTGACACCAAAACATCGGTGTAGTGTGCGTACTTTCATACTTGTCCATACTGATTAACAGCCCGACTCAACTATCGGCCAATTAAAAATCGGTGGTCTGCCAATATCTTACCTAAGTCTGTCGCCATAACAACAATGTTAACAGCATTGTTGTGTTCCGGCAGTTAGAGGTAAGATAGCCAGTTCCTCTGTGGTTGAGGATTCCGGGTGAAGCTCGCTTCCACCTTCGGCCTGATCATCACTTACCATCAGGTGAAATACAGGCCAAGAGCTTCCTCCTTGTGTATAAAAAAAAATCTTGTACTTAGTTTTCTTCACCGGAACTACACACAGGAAAATCAAGTAAATAAACCAATTTAACTAATAAAACTTGTCACTATTATTAGTTCTTTTGCGGTCAAGATGCTGTAGACCAGCTAAAGTGCCAAGATCTATCCAGGTTATGTAGGAGTTGCAGCGTTGGAAACGAGAGGTAGAATTAGGTAATCTTCTGAGAGATTTTTCTCCTCGGGCGTTGCCTAAAGCCCTTTGGCTATCCCCCGGTACGCAACCGTCATTGCTTGGGTTTCATTGGAGGCCAAGCTGTAGATCTTGGCTATACAGGAGTTGCAGTGGTGGGAAACGGGACTATTCCCACCTCTCGTTCCCACCGCTGTAACTCCTGTATAGCCAGGATCTACAGCTTGACCGCCAATAAAAACCCAACCGGTGACGATCAAGTTTGTCAAAGTGTGGTGAGATAAATGATGTGCCTAAAGCCATAGTGACTATACTGTGTACATTTCTATCTTGTGAACTAGATCAACAATGGTACCTAATGGTTTTCCTCCACCTCATTACAGACGCTAGGGAAATATGTAGTGTGGGAGTTCCAGACTTTTTGCTTTGTTTTCTGGGTGGAAACCAAATTTTTTGATAATATGAATAGAGTCGGAAGATAATAATAATAAGACATTATTTATTTATTATCATAATTAACTACTAAACGATTGTAGTAAATTGGTTTCTTCTCTGCAGTGCTTTCTGCAGTTTAGGTATTAAACACCATTTAAAAACTTTTGAAATTTGTGCCTATTATTTTTTAGGTTATCAATAAAGGGAAATACCAATCCTAAGAGCTATTACTTATGTATTTTTAAAATGGATTCTCCACTGTTTTTAAGAAATAAACAATATTAAATTATCTGGAATCAAAGTGTCTACCTAATATTTGTTTTGAAAGTGTCCAAAAATAAACATAAGATAACATAACTATTTCTGTACAACAAAATGCAAAAATACTATGTTCGATACGCGGATTGCTCGAATCCCAGTTAAACCCATTTGACAAAAGGTATGGATTCCTAAGTCTCTTACTAGAGAGAAAAACGTATTTTATCCTTTTACCCAACAACAAAATTTGTTCCTGTATTTCTGTAAGAAATCCAAACTAGACGTTTATTAAAAAACAACATTCTAATATTATGCTTTTGTATAAGGAGATTTCTTTTCTAGGAAACCTGAATTAACCTATTTAATAACTATGCCCGAATAGTGCTGTAAAGTCTCGAAGAAGCGTGGGACTTCCTAGCTATCTACGAACTGTCGACACGTTCCAATCCCGATGGTTAGGGATGGGAAAGTTTACAAGTTTTTTTATCGAGAATTTAATTTTATTTGAGTACTAGCGGCCGCCCGCGACTTCGTACGCGTGGATCCCGTTTTACCCCCTTCATCTATCTTACGCGGTTTAGATTTTTTCATAAAAATGTTTTTTCCCGCTAATTCCCGTTCCCGTGGGAATTTTGCAATATCCTGTTGTAACTAAGCTTTAAGTTTACTAAGATACCTGCATGCCAAATTTCAAGCGTCTAAATTAAGTAGTTTAGATTTTTTCATACAAATGTTTTTTTCCCGCTAACTCCCGATCCCGTGGGAATTTTGCAATATCGTGTTGTAACTAAGCTTTAAGTTTACTAAGATACCTGCATGCCAAATTTCAAGCGTCTAACTTAAGCGGTTTAGATTTTTTCATACAAATGTTTTTTCCCGCTCACTCCCGTTCCGGTGAGAATTTTGCAATATCCTGTTGTAACTAAGCTTTAAATTTACTAAGGTACCTGCATGCCAAATTTCAAGCGTCTAACTTAAGCGGTTTAGATTTTTCATACAAAAGGATTTTCCCGCTAATTCCCGTTCCCGTGGGAATTCCTAAGTATCCTATAACCTGCCCAGGAGTACGAAGAATAATTGTACCAAATTTCGTTAAAATCCGTCGAGTAGTTTTTGTTTCTATAAGGAACATACAGACAGACAGACAGACAGACAGACAGACAGACAGACAGACAGACAAAAATTTTACTGATTGCATTTTTGGCATCAGTATCGATCACTAATCACCCCCTGATAGTTATTTTGAAAATATATTTCATGTACAGAATTGACCTCTCTACAGATTTATTATAAGTATAGATTTTTTAGCCTTTTTTATCTCCAACGAGGAAGCTCTTGACCTGTATCTCACCTGATGGTAAGTGATGATCAGGCCAAAGGTGGAAGCGAGCTTATTAGGCAACTATTTGCAACTTGAGGAAACAAAATTTGTTTAATGTAGACTCCATTTTGATAAAAAAAAGGGATATGAAGTTTGATAAAATCAAACTTATTTATCTTATATCATTTGTGGGCTATGATATTTTAGAGTCAAAAAGCTGGTGAGATAAATTATAAGTAAGCTGCTCTTTTGTAGATGGAAAGTTAAATTTAAAATTTTCAAAATCATGTTCGCCATAAGCATGTAGGTATTATTCCTGAATGCCCAATGTTTTTGTAAGAACTTGCGCTGAATAAACACATAGGTATACTCCTCCCAAACCGCTTTCGGCTACGGTGGCTACCACAAATTCCTTTAGTCCGCAATCATTGCTCTTATTATAAGAGGGCACATGCAGGGCAGTCCAGCGTAGCCCTCTTATTGTACTAAACAGACGTCTTTCCAAAAAATCCATTCCCGTGCCATCCCGTGTCCAGCGGACAGCACTAGTCGTAACTCACCCCACCGCATGTAAATAACCAAGAACAGTGGCGTACGCATGTCACGTAAGCTGACACTATCTATCGGTCCAGCACCGCTGGGACATTCTGGGACAACCCACAAAAAATATTACCGCGCGGCCATGCCCAGGAATAAGGCATCCAAATTGAATCGAGATACTCCCAGCGAAATATCTGAGTGGGTAATTTATATTCAGACGAAAGAAATGTGCCCCTTAAAGGGTGCAGTATGTTTTCGGCGATACAGTCCTCTTGAGACGGTTGATAAGAGTTTTGATGGAATGTTTCAAGGAATTCGTTTGTGTAACGTTCCTCAAAACGCTGGCATGGGAGTCGTGCTGTTTTATGTCGCTGCAGCGCTTTTTTTATTTTTATTTACTTCGCTAAGAGCGCCTTCAAATTAGAGGTGTGATCAAGATTTCTAGAAGCGTAGTTAAAGCGCCACTATTTTTGAGTTTGTCACATCAGTGGCGCTGCAACTTCGTTTCTAGAAATTTTATGAAAACTAGTAGTGTAGCGGCCTGCGTCCTGCGCCTTCCTGCCACTTTCATGATGTCGTCGGTCCACCTTGTCGTCCCACGCTGCGTTTTTTCCGCAGGCCGCTACCAACCGGGCAACATGGAAAGCATTGGGGAAGGCCTATGTTCAGCAGTGGACGTCCTATGGTTGAGATGATGATGATGATGATAGTAGTGTAGTACTAGTAGTAGCTAAAGTGGCGGCACTATTTCTGTTACCAATGAAGTCTTACTTTTACTCATGGTCTTTCACAAAGTATGGAGAAGCTAAATACTAGCCCACGGTAACAGCAATACGAAGTTTAAGTTAGTAAGAGTAAGAGCTGCATCAATGTATCGAAGACTAACAAAAATTGTTTCTGTTATTACATTTCTTATTTATTCAAATTCGCAATAAAATTTGCTTTTACAAAGCTTTTACCCACGACCGAACATATGTCTTACATTCGTTTCGGCGTAATGTAAACCATTTCGGAGAAAAAAGAACCGCAAGAAACAGTATTATGTCTTGTCTATATCAGGTCAAAGAAATTATTCTTTGAAGATTCAATTCGAGAAGGTGTTATTTTAGTCTGATAACTGTCCCAAAAACAGCTATGTGCTTTTCCGAGAATTACCACAATGAATTATAATTTAAAAAAAACTGTTGTTTCCTCCTATTCATAATAACATAAAAATCATTTATTTTTTGTAAAATATAAGCTTATAAAAGTGGTTATCGTCCCATTACATTAGTCGGCCGTTTGGTGTAGTGTTGAGAACGGACTACTATGTCGAGAGGTCCCGGGTTCGATTCCCGGCCGGGCAGAAATTGAAATGATGAATTTTAATTTCTGTGACGGGTCTGGGTGTGACTATGTATAATATTTATGTATTTAAAAAAAAAAGTATATAAGTAGTATATCCGTTAAGCTAGCACCCATAACACAAGCATTAAGTTGCTTACTTTGGGGCTAGCTGGCGCTGTGTGAAATTGTGCAAAGATTTATTTATTTATTTATTTATAATTACTTTAATCCTATCACTGTTTCAGGACTAAAAACGGGCCAGTGCTGAGAAGAAGCAGTGCAAAAAACTTAGTCACCGTTATCAACCTCTTTCAATGGTTTACAATAGCAATTCGTTCTAAAAACAATTCCACGAAACTCTACAAACTGTGAAAGCATTACAAAAACCATGACACGTTAATTTATGCTCAGTTATTCTAAAGTGTTAACTTAACCCTGAAGTAATACTAAAGTCATACCTACTGAAGTAATACTAAGCGAGACTAAGAAGTTTTTCTCATTCGAAATGAATTAACTTTATACAGCTTTTGCTCTACCGTTTTTACTTAATATTAAGTTACGTCCTTTCACGACTCACTAATTAGCTTCGAGCATTTCATTTAATCGGGTTAATTTTTATTTCATTGAATACGGATTTCACATAACCCTTTTCATATTTTTCGTCCCGGTAATTTAATATGCTGCAATGAACTCTGTTTTTTTGATTAGTGATGTAGTAAATACAATGTTGAGCATCGATAAAAAATTAATATCGTAACATAATTTCAATATTGCTTTGCAATATCTACGCTACGAAACTTTAATTTACGTAACAGTAAACATAAGTGATAGATGTAATGTTCCTACAAATACATATTACAATATAATAATGGGATAGGCCTTTTATAACAATCCCCAGCAGCGCCACTAACAAAAGTTAAAGCTGTTTCATTATTTTAGCTAGGTACACCTAACGTCTAGCCTACCTAGTTTGGCTCAAAGCCCTAAGGTTTTAATTATGTAGCTAGTATTCAATTATACCTCATAACCCTTATTTATGTAAATACACAATTTTTATAATCAACTAGCTTTTGCCCAAGGCTTCCCCCGCGAGAAATTTATTTTGTCACAAATCGTCATAAATTATATGTTATTCTGGGTTATAAACATAATTCTGTAAAGTTTCATTAAAATCTGTTCAGAATTTTTTGCGTGAAAGAGTAACAAACATGTTGACCTCCAGACATCCAAACTTTCGCATTTATAATATTAGTAAGACTAAACAAATAAACTTAATTGCGAACAGTCCTTTTCTGACATACCTAACTATAGCAAAACACGCAAATTTAATAACCGTAATAAAAATGGAACGCAAGGAATAAACGTCTCAATTTTTGTTATTTGATAGTAATAGATTAATCTCTCTTTTATCGACCAAAAAATAACTTGTATCGATAAAAATATCCAGCCAAACGTTCGCGACACTATCCCACATGCCTTTGATATTTTGCAACGTTGCTCTCACAAAATCAACGTTAATGCAAATTTCAAATTAAACCCACAAACTGTGGGGTACTATAATATGTACTTAGACGGTATCTCGGCTGTAGTTTGTTTTAACTACACAATACAATTGGTAAACTTGGCAACTAGCTAGTGGGGACGAATAAATGTTTATTGTTATGTATTTGCATAAGTTTATGTAAGTGCTCGGTTCGAATATCTTTCCATAAAGATGTGAACAATTTTCTGCTAATTGAGAAAAACAATAAGTATTATAATGTAAATAGGCCAGCTACTAATTTTTATCGCTATTACGGTAGACACTAAGAGACATCAAATCACATAATAATAAGCCACTGTATTTTGACTAAGGCATCAATTAGTTCGTGACAAAAAGTGACCAGTGGGCTGAGTGTGAGTTTACATCAAAGTTTAAAAAATGTATGAAAATTTAATTTTTGAACGTTTCCCGCTAGGGGCGCTGTACAATCTGTCATACATTAAATGTAATTTTTTGACGCGCTCAGATGAAAACTCACACTTAGCCCTCAGAAAGATGATAACACAACCCTATTCTAATTGAAACAAAGATATGTTGCGAACTTTTTGGCCACTTTGGTATTTGACGCTCTTTGACGCTGACTGTATCTAGAGAGTTTATGTAGGGCTTGTAGAGTTAGAAGCTGGCCTCTACATAAGATTTGATAAACTTCTTCACAATGCGAGCCACTTTGGGTCTCATTTTGGCAACATTTTACATGAAAAGTTTTGTTGCGGATTATTTCAAAATCTGTCTCATATCATTTGTAAGAAAGATCAAATTTCGATGCATAATAAGCTATATTTAAAACCAGTCTCATCTATAAATGCCTAATTTGAATAATTATTCGAGCTTAACCAATTGAAAAAGTCATTAGTCGCTAAAAGTAAGACTTGGTCAATCTTTCCCATCGTCCAAAGAGGATCAAACAACTTTCCATAATTTAAATCATTAAAAATACATCTTTCCTAATCAGTTCTCAAGCCTGTCCAATTAAGATGGTTCTAGTACGCCCGTGTCTAATTGAAGAAGTATGAATAACGACGAGGAACGCCTTATAATAAGTACTTGATTTATGAGTCGGGAAAGCAAGCTCTACTAGACTAAGAGCTAGTGTAAGCCAAACCTACGTTTATTTTATAAAAGCTGAAAATTTGTTAGCGCATGCTCCCAACATAGCTAAGACAACGTTCTTAGTGTAGTGCATCATGAAGTTTGGGTCATCGTGGCTTTGGCCTAAAATGATTTTCTGGTAATTTAGCGTTACACTATAAGCTGATTTTTGTATTATTTGGGCAATAATAAGAAGTTTTTTCTTCATCAGCCAGAGAGTTTTAAAAGGTTCAACTTCTTGCCAGACAATCATTTTAGGGTAGCTGCAAAAGTCATCATGACCCAAACTTCATGATGCACCAACGTTCTTACCAATATTGGGAGCATGCACGAATTTATAAAATAACGTAGGTCTGGCGTTCACTAGCTCTTGGTCTATACAGCCTTGACTTGTTTAAGGGACTTAATTGGCGTAAAGTATCTGAAGATATTTATAATTATAATCTCTACAAATAAACAAAATTAAAGGGTTTGTGATGTCAAAATATTAGGCTGCACAGGCGGAAAACAAAATGCTACATGGAGTAACTAAGTGTGTCTCTATTTATAAGGAAAAAATATGTTTTTTTTTAACAACCTTCGTCCTTCACATTTTTTATGCAGATCAAGGCAGATATTTTGACCGCAAACGCACCTGATGTTAAGTGAGATGTAGTCTAGGATGGTACTACCTGCCCTGTAAGTGCCTATTCATTCTGAACCTGAACATTCATGACAGATTGAAACCCACGCGGGCGCGCCCTCGGGCATAAGCTAGTTATTAATAATCTCCTTGTAATTGTTTCCGATTTCGCCAATTAGGTACAGCCAATTATGTTTACAAGTACCTAAATAAAGTACCTTTGTAAATTCAAAACATAAACACATTACCACTTGTTTTCGTCGCGCAGTCGGGTAAAAATGGTATCGTGAAACGACATTTAATTTTATACGAATGCTAATTTTAATAACTATTAATACTGTCGTCGTCGTAAGCCGTGTGGTGACGGCAGAGTAGTATACATTTGTCACCAACCCCTACTCTTCCCGCGGGTGTCGTAAGAGGCGACTTAGGGACTACACATCAAACAGAGAATGGGCAGCAGCGCTCTCTGAAAAACATCAATCTTTTAAACTGCGATCTCCAACCCGCCTGCCAAGCGTGGAGATTATGGCAAAACCCTCCACTATAGTGGAGGAGGCTCATAGTCCAGCAGTGGACTGTAAAGGGCTGTTGATGATGATGATGAAATACTGTCGTTTAAATTTCTTAGTATCATTTTAAGTACTTAATTAATAAATAAAGACACTCTCAAACAAAATTCTAAAGTACGGAAACTGAACAGCTAAAAATAATAACAAAACGAAAAATAATTAACTATAACGAAATGCTTATCAAAAGATTTCTGCGACTTAAGGTTTTTCTTTCAGATACGGAAAAATATGTTCCAGAATCTAGGGCAATGCCAGCTTTGATTTATTCAAAATGAGCGGGATCATTTGGCTAGACTTTTTTCTTGTAGGAGTATTGAGGAATCCATTTAAATGCGTAGTTGGATACGAAGATCGTAAACCTCAAAGCTTCTGAGTGCGATATTAAAAGTTGGTGTACACTCGCGTCACGCTTGAGTAAAGCTTGGTGATAGGATACCTACGTTTATTATTAGACTAGTGACCCGACCCGAAGGTTTTTAAGTATATTGTACCTTTGCAGAGGTACAATATACTTAAAAATCTTCCTCTTGAATCACTCTGTCTATTAAAAAAAACGCATCAAAATCCGTTGCGTAGTTTCAAAGATCTAAGCATACATAGGGAGATGAAGCGACTTTGTTTTGTACTATGTAGTGATGATGGAGGGATGAGTAATTTGTTCACCACTACTCATTTTGATTCTGATTAATTTCGTTGCGGGTCCAACGACAGTTAACTTTCCCCCGGGACAAACTTGACCATCACTGGTTGGGTTTTTATTGGCGGTCAAGCTGTAGATGTTGTGGTTTACACAGGAGTTGCAGCGGTGGGACAGAGGTGGGAATAGTCCCTTTAATCATTTTGATTGTGAGCAAGAGAAGCAGATAGGTATGATATGAGCTAAGTCACCGAAGATTGTACTCGACAAATTGACTATAATATCGTCGATTTTTTCGCTTCTAATTTTAATCTGATCATGTCTTTCCATCTAGTGACATGAAGGTCAAGAGCTTCCTCATTATGGATAAAAAATGTTTTGAAAATGTGACCGATAAAACGTCATTGTTTATGTGAGATTTTTGGTTAAATTAATAAAAAAAGAAAAAAAAAAAGAAAAAAAAAATGTGGTATCGATGGTAGTTAAGTCTATGCCTGAGATTAATTTAAAACCCGTTTCCCTTGATACGTCTGTGTTAGAGTACCATCTGCAATAGGCAAATGGAGCTATATATTTAATGAAAAAGAAATTAAAAAACTACAACATTGTTTTGCAGTTACAGTAGCATGGATTCCATTAATTCAAAAGAGAGAGATTTCATTTAGGAATTTGTGGTGTAAAGTTCTAAAACTTTTCTCTTCGATTGACTAGGGATTTAGAGTTATTTGATTAGTTAGTTGGATGTAGTGTTAAGGCTGAGTTGCACTACCTAACTTTAACCGTGACTATAACGATAACCGGTGTATTTTGTATGGAGTTTAACAGATTATGACGTTTGTTTAAGTCAAAGTAAGATGGTGCAACCCAGCCTAAGTGTGTTAATACTTTATGTTATTTAGGTTTAATATTTGAAGAGAAAATTAATTCCACCATTGTAGAATTAATATAGCGTTATAGCCTATATTTTTTCCCTTCACTTAGATCCCTCCTCCCTTAGAGTAAAAAATACTTTAGTATAGGCTATTGCCATCCGGCATTAAGCCCGCCACTATCACTTTTATGTGAAAAATCTTAAAGAAATAATAAATAAATAATTATTAATAATGGAATATCGAAGATATTACTCACTGATACCAGGAGGTATAAAGCAGTTATTATAAGGGGCCTGACTTAGAATTATAACTTAGATTATTTAATTCGTCACGTGCCGCTTATAATATTTTGATCTACTGAATATTACTTGTTTTAAAAATAGGCTAGACGATATTTTATTTACTATCATTTTCCACTCTGTGGGCTGAAAGCTTGTAATAGTTTTATGAGCAGAGGGATTTGATAATATTTCAGCGTCCTTCAAAGTATGGTATCGTCCATATTAACTGTCTGGTTTTCATGTAACTTATATTGTGCATTAAAAAAACTCATAAAAAAACGTATGATTGCGCCATAGGTTACGTTTATGCATCATAGATCAGAAATCAATAAGGCCAATCTGAATTTATTTAGGTACGATACGATACATTGAAACCCGGAGGTGTATCACCACAAACTACATTAATAACATCTTATTTCAAAATTCTCAACATTCCGATTTTCTAGCTTCACCAGGAACCCCTCAATTGAATTATGGTCTAAATAAACCTTCGTTTCAGCCGAAAGACGTCCACTGCTGGACAAAGGCCTCCCCTAAGGGTTTTCACAAAGACCGCTCCTGCACCGCTCGCATCCAGGCACCTCCCGCGACCTTCACCAGATCGTCGGTCCACCTAGTGGGAGGCCTGCCCACGCTACGTCTTCCGGCTCGTGGTCGCCACTCAAGAACTTTCCTGCCCCAGCGCCCATCAGCTCTACAAGCTATGTGCCCCGACCACTGTCACTTGATTTTAGCAATTCTGCGCGCTATGTCAGTCACTCTGATTCTCCTACGGATCTCCTGATTTCTGACAGGAGAATCAAATAAACCTAAAGCACAATTTTCTTTCCCAGGTGTGACCAGCCTCCGTGACGTCAAACTCCTGGTTCATCCCACCACAGTGGTGCGAGGAGGGACAGCTGCTCTGATCTGTTCCCGGGACATGCAGGGAGCTCCCCTGTACTCCGTCAAGTGGTACAGAGGCAACCACGAGTTCTACAGATACACGCCTATGGACGACAAGCCGACACAAGTCTTTGGACTGCCTGGCATCACAGTGGATGTGAGTTTTATTTATTTAATATACTTTTGCCCATAAAAGTGATGTTCAGTGGCGAACTTCACTTAAACTTCAAGCAGCCACAGGTCAAGCAGTTTTATGTCAATCGCAATTTGTTGAAAAACCATACAGAACACACTCGCATAAAACCGAAAGCCTTCTATGGATGCCTCTAAATATGACAAGTGACACTTTTAAGTATTTTCAACTGTTTCTATTGAGTGATCATCGTTTGGACGTCAATATTAGGTGAATGCGAACAGCGAAACTTTACAAGAATATTCCTCCCGGAAACATGATCTAATTCCATATAAGTTCAAGTTTTAAATGCCCGATCAAAAACTGTACATAAGGCTTTGATGAGACAACGGTTGTCCTCTGATACAAGATATAAACTTAAACACGATAGTATAGAGAAGAAAAATAGATTATATTAGAAAAATAGATGAGAATCTGATGGACGGGATTCTCATCTATTTTTCTAATTATTTTAATTGTTTTTTTTTGTCTTTACCAAAAGAATAAAACCGTGGGCAAAGAATAATGCCTAACTGAGGGTAGTTTTATTTTTCTATAATTTTAATACTTTAAAGCTTTCTCTTGTTGTGAAAATATCTCGGTCCATTTTTTCATTGTCTAAGCTATTAAAAAGGCCGTGTTGTTTTGCAGCTAACAAAAACTGAAAACCTGACAAAAAATGTTGCCTATTAATTTTGAAAAGTGAAAAACAACTTTGCTAATCTTAATATTCTTTAATTAAGGTTTCGCAAGTTGTAGTTTCTTAAATGAAAAGTGTGAGACTGAAAAGTGTTTATTAACTTTTTATATTTAAAATATATTTTACTAGCGAAAAATGTGCCTTAAGAACTAGGCAGAGTAACTAAGATTCATTTACGAAATTAAGAGTTTTCTACAAATATTTAATTTGAATTTTAAAACTTGAGTTGATTTTTGAAATAATGAAATTCCTGAGTCATTTGGATAAAAGCAAGCGAATACGCATCGACTTCACAAACATTGTTTTATTGTAAACTAAGTCATACATTACAGACAGAACTAAGTTAAAGACATCTTATTACCTAAAATCTAAATGGCAAGTTCTTAAACACATAGAACAGACATTCCTCAGACGTTCTCAATCTAACTAACTCACGTTTTCTTATCTCGCTGGAAAATTTTAGAAATTTCCTTCTGCGTCTCGGACAATTTTCCAAATTGACTCGATAAAGACTGGAATAGAACTTGAAATGGTTTCCCGTTTTCTAAACTTACCATGTATTTGCCGATTTCTTTGATGTACGGGTACAGTGTCTAGATCCCTAATTCAATAGCTAGTTTTATAGTATAGACGATTGATTCCTTGCTTTTGTTCATTAGGATTTTACGTTACTAAAGCAAACCTTCAGTCTTTATTCTTAAAATGTGCTCATCACACAATTTTGTGCTGAGAATTCTAAGAAAATAAACGATTTGATTTGATTTGAATTCGATGATTTGTGTGGCGTTAGAAAAGTCTGAAAGAAGGTGAGAGTGAATAAGCATTCAAAGGGAAGGTATGTACCATCCTAGCCTGCACATCAGGTGATTTCGGACAAGCCAGGTGCCATGTTCTTAAAAAATAGGCTTTTATAAAGTGCTAATACACGCCCCGATATAACTTTTAAACCAACCACCGCTTTAGGACAATAAGTAGGCCAGAATAAATAAATAATAAATAAATAATAAATAATAATAATTATCCTTGGACATTTTACACTGCGCTTCTAGTCCCAAACTAAGCAAAGCTTGTACTATGGGTACTAGACAACGGATATAAACATACTTATATACTTTTTTTTGTAAATACATACATATTATACATAGAAAACACCCAGTCCAATACAAACAAATATGTTCATGCACACAAATGTTTGTACTGTGCGGGAATCGAACCCGCAACCTTCGGAATAGTAGTCCGTTTCGAACCACTACACCAAACGGCCGACAAATACATTAAATTAACAGTTTATTTCACCTTAGGTATTCCAGACGTACCGTCACGACTGTGCCCTAATTAGGACTAGGAACTTTTTTATTGTAACAGCCAACAACAATTCAAGTCACGTTTCTTACCACTGTAACAGTAGCAAAGTTAAAATAAACTAAACTGTACCTAAAGAGACCATTTTCACCAGGGATGTTATGGATATCCGTAACCGTAACCGAAACTTTCGGATATCCGAAATAAAAAAATATCCGTAACCGTAAACCATAACCGATTCAAAGGTTTCGGATAGTTTCGGATGTAAGCATAGTCAAGCAAGTACGCTGATTTAATTATTGCGTTTTGAAGTACATGAGTTTTTTCCCATGATAAAAGCTTTTTCAACCGACTTCAAAAAAGGAGGAGGTTCTCAATTCGACCCGTATGTTTTTTTTTTATATGTTTGTTACGCGATAACTCCGCCAATTATGAACCGATTTGAACAAATCTTTTTTCGGCGTATAGGTAATACCTCAAGGGTGGTCCCATTTAAATTTAATAATAGAAAAAACAACCCCCAAGGGTGGAAAATTGGGGATGAACTTTTTTATACGCAATATCTCCGCCGATTATAAATCAATTTGAACGATTATTTTTTTGTTGAATAGGTATTATCAAAAGGGTGGTTTCATGCGAATTTGAAGAAAATATTTCATCCCCAAGGGTGGAAAATTGGGGATGACTTTTTTATACGCAATATTTTTAATTGTTAGTTTTTTTTTTGTGTTCACGCATTTGAAGTCGGTTTTATTTTTTTAAAAAGTTATATTTTTTTGTGAGACCAAAAGAAGGTGACAGATGCCAAAGAAATTTCTTCTGTACCCATTCTATTCGTAAGGCATGAACTGTGTTGGACAACTATTGGAATTTGCATTCTATACTTAGCACAGATATCCGTAACCGTAACCGAAACTTTCGGATATCCGAAATAAAAAATATCCGTATACCGAAACCGGTATAAAATTATTCCAATATCCGTAACCGTATCCATAATCGAAACTACATATCCATAACATCCCTAATTGTCACTAATAAGCTAGGGAGTACCTAAAGGGATAAAGAGATGATTGTCGCCGCCTAAACTAACTTTCATAAGCCAATTTCTAAATATAAATCAACCCCAAAAGATTCCAGAGATCTTAGATCTTACCTAGATTCCCCAGACGCTACGTGAGTAGCATCTCCTACGCATTCTACTTCGTGTTTACAAAATTATAATATTTATCAATGACATTGGATTCCCCTCAAAATTCGGGCTTAGTTTTCCAAGTCAGGTGGCATGAATTAATATTATTATCTTGATTACGCAATAGCATAGACTTCAATGAGACGATATGAGGATTTGCCACACTGGATGCGATCTGTGGTCAGCGGTCAGGTCAAAGGGCCACGAGACAGGCCTAGTGTGGAAGTTCAAGATTAATCTGAAAAATGTAATTGTTTTTCTTGCAATAAACGATTTTTTTATGTCTTTCTATTTTGTTTGAATTCAATTCAAAAGCTGAAACTGCTTAATATTAGCTTTTGTATAAAATATGTAATATTTTATAAAGCATTTGTCTGTTAATCCGTCCCCGAGGTTTGAAAAAAAAAAAGCCTGATTGAAAGCTGATTTTGTCTGTGTGCCTGTGATTTGCAGCTTTTGGGCTAATCTGATTTATCTACCTATTTCAAAATTTCATCAACATCCTAATATTTTTCGTGTGAGGATTAAAAAGCCTCCACTCTGATATACTTTTGCATACATAGTATGCCTAGATGTTTTTTACACTAGACAAATTGTAGGCATATTTTCAAAGCAGCTTTGCTCCTACCCCTTTTGCAATATCTTCAAAACAAATACGGAGCTAGACTCATATTCATATAGGTACATACATATTATACTTAAGCTTTAACCTTACTCGTGTGTTGGCTAGGTTAAATTGCTTTTTCAATCCCGTGTGTATTCTGAAATTGAATTTTAAGAGTAGGCGCACACCGTTGATTTTTAGTTGGCCGATAGTTGTGCCCGATTTCAAATTGTATGAAGAATCGGCCAAATCGAATCGGCGTAGTGTGCGCACTCCCATACATGCCCATACTGATCAACTGCCCGACTAAACTATCGGCCGACGAAAAATCAACGGTGTGCGCCTACTCTAAGTAATTTTCTACCTTAACCACTCAATTTAGAACGCATAACTGAAGAAAGTTTTCTAAGTGGTTTCTAGCTAGCTTATTTTAGGCTAACGTTTGCATTTTAAACATAAAATACTGAACTGAAATAATGAAAACTGAAAATGAACGTAATACGAGTATCTTCAGAGAAATAAATTAAATACACTTTTCGTATTTATAATTAAATATTGTTAATTAACGTTTTATGTTCTGTTGAGACAAGTTGCGATAAAGGTATTTATTGTTATTTAACCCTCGCTGTACGAGGTGGGGTGTGACACACCCCAGTCCTTTAAAAATAGCCACAATTTTAAAAATTTGCAAGTGCTGAATTTGAAATTCTCAGTAGCTGGAATTATGACACTGCTGCTTCGATCAGCGTTGCAAAATCAGTCCAGCGGTGACTACCGACTGAGTTACATGGCTTTAAAGTGCGTGTGGGTGTCACACACCCCACCTGGTACGGGACGTTGTTAAAAAGTAAAAAAAAAAATCTAACAGTTTTGGTGTAATTTATATATTTTTAGCTTTGTCAATTGAATAAAATTCAATACAAATAATATTTTTCATGATTTTTGCAGTATCTGAAATTTTCAAGCACTTTTAGTCCAATGAGATGACTTTTAGTGCGAATCTGGAAGTTTAGTACTGAGATCCGAAGATGTATGTGAACATACACTTATGGGCTACAATTTATACTTGGTGATACAATTTATGGGCTACTGAAATGGAATAACATATTTTATAAATAAATAAAATTGTTACGCTCCCATTTTATGAATTGAGCATACTCATTTTCTTTCATCAGAATTGTGGTAAATTGAAAACCGATGATCAAAAAAAAATTATACCCTTCCAGTTTTTAATTTACTTTTAAATTATAAGTAAATACTTGTACTTTGTTAAATAAAAACGGTTGTCATAATTAAAGGCACTAATTAAAAATTATACATAGGAAACTGATTCCTAAATTACAAGAACAACGGAAATTGTGTCTTTTTGTTTTTTTATGATAAAAATGTTATAATACATATTTTCAGCTCAGAGTATTTCTTAAACCTAATTAGCATACGTAAATAATCAATATGAAATATTAAATTCCACAAAAAAAAATGTTGAATGAAAATTTTATCACTTTGTATATTGGGGTGTGTCATACCCCACCTGGTACGGGACGTAACTTTTAGTCACCTCGTACACGGAGGGTTAAATTGATATTTTATAATTTGATATAAATTGCCAGTGGATTTAGTGAAAAATGTGAAAGTTGAAACAATATTAATATGATTCTGTTCGAGCTCGACATACCTTTATTTAAAACATGTTTAGTTTATTTTACTTTAAAAATATAAAAGAAAACACGTTGCTTGTTAGAAATTGTCCGTTGCTCAACCCAAACCAATTAGTTTTCTATTTCTAAGTAGTAGCTAGAATAACTTTAATTTAAGATGGCTGTTTATTAGATATCTTGGCCGCAAGATCTGTAACCCTTGTTGGAAATTCCAGACTTAATTGTTCATAAATAGATAAGAGACACTTAGGTTGATACCGCAAACCCCAGCCATAAAATAGATACTAAGGCTTTTGCCCCACCTATTGCACCACCTAACGATAACCGGCGTTTTTCGTATGGAGTTTGACATATTTTTGATGTTTGTCAAAGTTAAAGTAAGGTGGTGCAATCCAGCCTTAGGAAGATACCGCAAACCCCAGCCATAAAATTACAGGGCAAGGTAACTACATCGGTCAATCACGACAAAGGTGATTGAGTTTCTTGCGCTACTTCTTCTCAGTACTGGCCCATTTGTTGTCCCGAAGCAGTGATAGGGTTAAAGTAATACTGGGACATGAAAACGCGCTTTTATTTGTAGAAAATAAATAACTTTTATGACATTTAGTTATGTGATACACGTATTTTTTATGGGACAGGAGAGAAACGAGCAGATAAATTGAAAAAGTTATTACAATTTCAAAAGTGTGATAGGTAGGTACTTAGTTTTGCAGGCTAGTGTAGTATTATCTAAACAATTGATTTACAAGTAAAACATTGACATGATCATAGCAAGGTCACTAATCTTAGTGGCTCTAGGCGAGAAGAACAAAAACATATACAAAGTTTATAAAACTCATCGAGCGAGCGAAAGTTTATTGTCCCACGAGAATGAAGAATTTTAGATCAAGTTTTATTTTTGATTTTGACTTTTATTTAAGCTTATCAAGAGCTGCAATCTTAGACCTTATTATAAAGAACCTATAATGATAATTTCGCCGTAATTATTCCAGATGAACAACTCCAACGGCTCGCAAGTCGTGCTGAAGAAGATGGACCTGTCCCTCGCTGGAAACTTCAGCTGTGAGGTCACGGCTGACTCCTCTTTCGCTACCCAGATCGCTACCAAGTTCGTGGATGTTATAGGTAAGAACATTATGTTATTTTAATAATAAGTACATACTCTTGCACTGGACACTAAATAACCAAGTTTTAAGGACTACGTATACGTTATTAGTTTTACGGGAACTGACTTTATGAAAGTCAGTTTTTTGGAAAGTTTCGGAATAATCAAAAAGTAATTAGATTCGGTTATTATTATAACAATTTACAATAGTACCTATAGATAGTTTCATCAACGAAGACGCGCCCCACCAATTTTTGGTCGAGGGAAGCGCGGGGTGCGGGAAGTCTGAACCGAGCAATCCGAGCGTCATTATTGTACGTGTATGTGCGCTCATGGATTATTTAGCGTGTACCGATAACACTCAAATATTAGCGGAAGAATGGTGGGGCGCGTCTTTGTGGATGAAACGATCTATACCATAAACTTTCTACCGACCTAATCTAATACGTATCCTAACTTACTTTACTATTCTTACATTAAAGCCAAAAAAACTGGTAACTTTATTTATTTCATTTCTAAAATATAGGCAAATAATTTATAAGAGGTCGACAAAGTTCAATACTCTACGCTTTATGTAGTATGAAAAATAATCTAACCAATATCAAGTTTCATCTTGTGTGGTCTTAGCTGGTCTTTTGGCTTTCAATATGGAGTCAAACGGTTACAATTAATGTAATTACACTAATGGCTCAATCTGAGATCAAATGTCTAATGATGCGACCAAGCTTAGGTACCTAACACGAGAGAGAACTAGTTAGCTAGCTGATTGATACTGCAGTCCTCAATGGATGTTTGAAAGTATTACGCCCGTATTCACAAACATTACTATGAGGTCTCACAGTGCGCGGGGACGCACAGGATCACACACGAACCAATCATAGAGTCAATCAATTTAAGGCTGTGTGTCAATTTGCTGCTTCACTAAGCAAGCATCGTTTGTAAATACAAGTGTGTGAATACGGCACAGTTGAATAGAGCTCTGTGATGGGTTAGTGTGCGACCCTATGCGTCCACGCGCACTGTGAGACCTCATAGTAATGTTTGTGAATACGGGGGTGATGACATTGCTTCAGAGAGTGTGTGCGTCAGAATGACCTTGTTGTGTAATTTAAAATTGCACATTTGGTATCTCTCGACATTTTCGTATCAAAACACAATGCGCGTTGAAGCCAATTTAATTATCATCTAATAGGCCAGTAGAATTAAACACAAAAATTGATTAAATCGGAAATAATTCCTACAAAAGATTTTTTTGCTTTAATGGCTTCATTGGTTGCCCATTAAGACTCTCCTAAGTTTTCGACTTCGACGGAGTTGTGCTTAAGTGGTGGGGGCCCCCGAAAGGGGCGTTTTTTCGGTTTTCCGGTTATACCGCGTAAAGGACTTACCCTATCGAAAAGTGGTCTTCATGACGGTTGAAGGGCACTTAATCCTGCATTGAATAAGACCAAATTCAAATGTTTTGGATAAACCGTTCCCGCGCTAAAGTTCGGAAAAGTAGAAAATATACGTATAATTAATGACCCTCTCCACGTCCAATGGCTTGTTACCCACAGGCTTCCAAGTCTTGAAAAGGGCCACCTCAACCAGTGTAACCCTATCAAGGCTTACGAGCTTGATGCGCCTATCCTTGTGCGTCCCAGCCGTTCCTTAACTGCGGTTGGTGCACCTCTTCCTTGCACTCTCCTGAACGACCCTGTGTTACCTACTGTGGCTGTCCCTCTTCCTTGCAGCCTCCTGCACGACTACGTTGCCTAGTCGTATGCCTGGTCCAAGGTTCGACGCCACAAAATCAACTTCGCACGCGTGAAAATAGTTTAAATACTATTTTCCGTGCTTGCAACATTTTTCTTTACTGCTTCGGCTCTATTAGTCGTAGAGTGATTGTATATATCCTATAGCCTTCCTCAATTTATGAGCTATTTAACACAAAAATAATTATTTCAATTAAACTAGTAATTCTTGAGATTAGCACGTTCAAACAAACAAACAAAAAACTCTTCAGCGTTTTAATATGAACTTGTTGTTGTTGATTTTTGGCGTCGAACCTTAGACCAGGCATACGGCTAGGCAACGTAGTCGTGCAGGAGGATACAAGGAAGAGGGGCAGCCACAGTAGGTAACACAGAGTCGTTCAGGTGAGTGCCAGGAAGAGGTGCAGCAACCGCAGTTAAGGAACGGCTGGGACGAACAAGGATCGGCGAATCCAGCTCGTATGCCTTGATAGAGTTACACTGGTTGAGGCGCTCCTTTTCAAGACTTGGAAGCCTGCGGGTAACGAGCCATTGGACGTGGAGAGGGTCATTAATTATACACATATTTTCTACTTTGCCGAACATTTGCACGAGAACGGTTTGTTCAAAACATATGAATTTGGTCTTATTTAATGCAGAATCAAATGCCCTTCAACCATCAGGAAGACCACTTTTCGATAGGGTAAGTCCTTTACGCGGTATAACTGGAAAACCGAAAAAGCGCCCCTTTCGGGGGCCCCCACCACTTAAGCACAACTCCGTCGAAGTCGGAAACTTAGGAGAGTCTTAATGGGCAACCAATGAAGCCATTAAAGCAATTAAATCTTTTGTTGGAATTATTTCCGATTTAAAAGCTAATTCTACTGGACTATAAAAGCACCGCGCTTAGCTCAGCATTTAGCTAAGTGTTGAATTCCACGCGTGGCGTGTGTGTAAGGTTATAATAATACTAGCTTTTCGCCCGCGGCTTCACCCGCGTGAAATTTATTTTGTCACAGATCGTGATAAAGTATAGCCTATATTTTAATCTGGTTTTTAAGCAATAATACTGTAAAGTTTCATCAAAATCAGTTCAGCAGTTTTTGCGTGAAATAGTAACAAGCATCCAGACAACCAACAATCCAAACTTTCGCATTTATAATATTAGTATAAAGTATAATATTATAATAAATATAATATTAACCTAGATAATAATGTACGTATAAAACATCGGTGTTTCGGAACAGACGATACACGTCTACGTCCCAAATTTCAAATATTACAATAATATTACATGAATATTCATTTCTTATTCGTTAGTACGTATATTGTACTTGAGGGAAACATTATCACACACATAGAGAGGACTAGACTAGTCTGATATTGGTTCTAGGAAATATACTTTGTTTTATAATTTTTTTCTTCAAAGGCCTGGAAACCTGTATCCACGAAATGTAGTATGTTTTTGGTGTTTCCCTTTAATCAAGTAAGTAGTTATACTTAAAATACGGCAAGATAAACTTTTACCATTTTTCTCGTTTATGACATAGATAGAGATAAACTATAATAAAATTGTTTCAAATGTACTACACTCAATTGTTTACATGAATTACGATTTACGACTCAAATATCAATTTTCATTCAAGAAATAGCTATGTAATATACATAACAGAAATTCTAACTATCACAAGATTTAATTTAAGCTTGAATTTGAGTAACGGATCCTAGCAGACCTTACCAGGAACAATGAAATCCAGGGCATTATTACGTTTACTTCTATTTAGAATTCACAAAGGTAAGCTCCTTAAGTCGCCAATAATATATTATGATGTAATGAACTCGTAAACAATAAGGTTGACGTTGTGTAAACCTACATCAGTCTGCGTGATATAATTTTGATGTTACGGACAGGTCAATCCCTGTTAGACCCGGGTTCCACCAAGGCAGAGCTGAACAGAGAAGTATTTTTCTCAATAACACTCACTAACAAAAAAAACAATCAGATCCCATTTTTTTCATTGCTCTGCTCCGCTCAACTCCACTCCGCGCCACGCTGCAAACGCTGTCAAAATCTAAAGACAAATTCGTCCTGACTCTTCTCCGCACCACTCCGCTCTGCTCTGTCTTGGTGGAAACCGGGCCTTACAGTAGGTTGTTAGCAAATGCTAACAAGATTGTGTCTATTGCATCAGTTGTTTTCGAGTTATTCTGCACAGCATCGAAAGTGCAGCATTTTACTTTAAAAACGTTGACATACTCGGCTATTCGTTCGTGAAAACTTGAAATTCGTTAACACTCGTTACTATGACTGTACTTTTTTAGAGTATCGAGGTCCTGGTAAAAATAACTTAATGATCAATCCCATTGATCTAATTTAAAAACTGATAGAGGTTTTCTTATATCATCATCGTTTTTTGCTTTAATCTAGGATTTTATCAACCATTATGGATTTGAATGATTCAACCTACCCCTGTATAAAGGTACCAAAAAGAATGTTATGGGTCTACAAAAACGGACATAGAGAAATGAATCAGTTTGTCATTTACACTCCAGTGGCTGCCGTTATCAAGCCGCGGATATGTTGGCATATTTTTTTAGTTTTACTGACAGTTCGGCAGATGCGGGACATATGAACTTTGGTTGGCATTTTTTTGTGCTTTGGGATTTTTACATTCGTCAATTTTATTTTCATTGGCTTTTATCTTTTGGAAAATCTCTTTTGTGTTGACTTAGGTAAGCCGAATACTGATTTCTCTAGAGATTTGAATTATCTAGACGGAGGTTGTGAACTCGATTCCTAAGTTAGTTTAACAAATTGAAAATGTTTTGTGTGTTTTCTGTTAACATGGTGATACTTACACCCGTATTCACAAACGATGCTTGCTTAAGTAAAGCAGCAAATTGAACGCACAGCATTGAATAGAGCTCTGTGATTGGTTCGTGTGTGACCCTGTGCGTCCACGCACACTGTGAGACCTCATAGTAATGGTTATGAATACGGGCGTTACCGACTGCTTACCTATTTCTAACACCTACATAATTATTGTTACCTATGTTCCAGAAATAAAAAAAAATATTTGATTTGATTTGGATAGGCTTCAGTGAACCCAATTTTCCGATATAGGTAGCACCCATGTTTTGCAATCACAAAAACGCAGAACGGATGGCCAATGGGGCAACAGGGTTCAAGTGGAGGCTACGTACCGGAGAGCGCATCGTAGGACGTCCACCTACAAAGTGGACCGACGACCTCATAAAGATAAGCAGGAAGGTGCTGTATGCAGGCCGCTACCAAGCGGTCATTATGAAAATCATTAGGGTACAGGCCTATGTTCAGCAGTGGACGTCCTATGGCTGAAATGATGATGATGATGACGATAAAATGTTGATTTATTTAAATTCCTACGCTAAAAATTATCCATTTGTATTTAATGCCACTATGCAGTCCTAGTTTAACTATTACGAGAAAAACTCATTTTTGCAGTTTTCATACTAGTTGCTATTCAAGTAGCCATAAGATAAAAATAATACAGAATGCATAGGCTTGTGATACCTTTTTAGAATCTCAATTAACCAAGGAAGTTTTTAAGATAATGGGCACGATGGTCTCCCTACATTTTTTTTACACGATGGCTGATCAAAAGTGCAAGACAATGAATTAATTTTTCCTTCTCTTCTGCAATTTCTTAAAATTTTCATACTTTCAAACTAGTCTGTTGAACTTTAATCTTTTCTTTTGATAGCCCAACTATCCCTTGTGATAAGAAAAAAAACTAGATTGAAAAGTATCCTCATTTGTAGAAATGGCATGAGAAAAAGTAATCGCAGGTGGCAATTTTCTAAAAATGCACAAAAACTTAAAAATCTTGAAAACGGTGATATTTTTACTGGGGTCAAAAATGGACGTTAGGGAGATCATGGCGAGGCCTATCGATAGTTACAGGGTTATCCATTGTTTTTGGGACACCCTGTATAGTTCGTCAAAAAGTTACAGTATCAAATATATAGTGTTTGCTCGTTTGCCTCCTGTCCCATAAAAAAACAGTGATCATTTTTAGTGGGAAGCGATTATTTTTTGCTTTGTAATAAAGATAAAAATATATCTGAGATAACTATGGCATAAGATACAGTCAGCTACGTTTTAATTCTGTGCTAAGTTTTAACCATTTATAGTGGTTATTAATATCGATGAGGCGTATAAAATAACAATTAATTCTATTTTGTTTAATAACTATCAAATTTTAATAAGCCAAAACCTAAGTACACATAAAGTAAATAAAACTTCAATTACATTTTGTTTGTATTACAAGGGATAGACTGTTTAAACTCTATCTGATTATTAGTAGAATACAATATAAACTCACCAACTGAAATCCATTATTTTATAACTAAGTATTTCAAAACGTAGGTATCCATAGTAAAACAATTCAGTTTTGTAACAATGGTTCAAATAATTCATTCATTATAAAAATATGATTATTTTAAAAGTACCTAATAACATTCAAAAAACTGTCTTCATCAAACATAGTTAAATAGAGACTTATTGAAAAAAAAAATACACAAAATTGTTTAGCTATCCTTTTTAGGAGAATATTAAGTTGGTACCAAATTTTAACGCGCTTTTTCAAGCATGGAAATGACTAGAGATAAATGCCACTAAATATGATCCAGTTAAAATACGTTCACCAACATTCATCAAAAAACAAAATTGAAGCAAAATTTTAATTGCAATAGCTAATAAAACCTTTGATTAAACTTTCAAAATCTTCATTATTCCCGGAAAGCTCTCGACGTCGCTTTTCACGATATTGAGCTTTCATAACAACTTTTACAGCGCCCTTCAACATTTGGGGAGAGCTTTCCAATCAAGTAGCTTTACAGGCAAAAACCTAATTGATATTAAAATATTTTTTTAAATAAAATACTTTATGCAGAAAATACGTCACAAGTTATGTTTTGTTTATGTAACTTTACCATGAGCGTAAGTACATTAAATATACTCGCTGAGTGCGTAAAAAAATCTTAGGTTTAGTTAAAGTTATTTTTAATGTAATGTTAACTCATGGTAAACACGCAAAATAATCACATACCGTCCTACACAAAATTAAATTATCCTAGACCTATCCAACGGCATCCTAAATTCAAATATTATTTGATAGGCATCTATAACAACTGTCTACAGTATTTTTGCGCACGGGTTATGCATAGCTTATTTTTATTGTTTTATAACCTAGAAACAAGAATAACAACAAAAAATTGTTTTGAATTTGCTTTTATGTGTAAAAAATAGAAAAATTCATATCAATAAATGTATGAAACATGAACATAGAGATGATGTAATTTGTTGCCAAATATTTTTTTTTCTTTCTTTCTTTCATTCTTTCTAATTATTAAAACATAACAAACATCCATTTAAGATTCATTCTCACAAGAGAAAAATTAAAATAGAGTCCAAATATTTATTAAAAATGAAAAGTTCTAATTTCCTGTCATGTTCCATAGAAGATTTTTTTCATAAAAATCTAACCCTATCATGCTTTTAGTATACTGGCCTTGGTAACGTCGTTTCTCAAATCCCACTATATTTTGATGAAAGCGTGCCCCCTGTTCTTGCGAATAAGCCCCCATAATTATTTATAAATATATCCCAATGAGAATGTGACGTGCATCTTGAGAGACATTCTACTATGAAGATGGAAAATTGAAATCGCTATAACTTCTTAAAAAGCAAATATTTTCGATTTGTAATCGCGCTTTTTTATATACATTTGCTTATATAATCAGAATATAATAAGTAAAATCCATGCGCAAAAAAAAAAATTTTTTTTGTAGACCGGTGTAATAGGTATACTAGATACATACGCGCAATACGTGCGTACGTTTAAGTATGATAATATCATTTGTTATGATATATTAACGCTGTTACTGAAAACATAATGGAAATGAAGCAAAGAAGTCTCAGTCCAATAGCTCTTTCATGCTGGAAATTATTTTGAAAATGTACAGAAGCGCGAATTTCTTATGTAGTTTGTAAATACGTGCGATGTTTGTGCCAAAAATTATGCAACGCGAAAGTTTAGAATTAATTAGGTATTACAAAAATGAGTTGTTTACCGTAACTTTTCCGATTGGTGATTTCTCTAGTCTGTGCTGAAAATGTGTTTAATATGTTATAAATGTATGGAAGAAAGAGGCTATTATTATTATGTTATTTGTAATAAAGAAAACTGCATCCTCTTATATCTATCATTGAAGAAAAGAATTTTCCATTTTTGAGTGTGCATTTTATTACTGACATAGACCTTTACGTTATATTTGAATTTCTGTGCTCTATGTCTTGGTGACTCAAAACAATTCTTGATTACTTATATGTTTAACATAATAGTGATGAGAGGAAACCTTCTGCATCTAATGTATGCTATGTTAATACCTACTCATATGATGAACACAGACATTATTTTAACGAATGGGCCACAAATTTCCAGTATTTACCGGGCGTTACTAGAGTGGAAGAGAAAAAACAATATTTATTATTATTTTGTGTGTTTAATGGAGTCCATTGTTCAGTACATTAAAATAAGTGTAGATTTTTGTTGCAAAATCGCAATTATTGCAATTGAAAAAGATGCCATTATTTAGCTTGATGTCCCGTCAAATGTATTCTCATAAAAACACTAATTTAAGGGGGATATTCACCAACTCGACATAAGAGACTGGATACACGAGTGAACGGTTGGTTAAACTCAAAATTATTATCAATCTTTCGTTGTATATGATTTAATATCCAGATGGACACACTTAACATTTTTGAGTATCACCAACTGGACTCTAGTGTCCAGTCTCTTGTGTCGAATTAGTGAATAACTATTTAGAGGAAATAGTTCTGTATCGTTTTAACACATTGCTACATCCTCTGAAACTAAGCAAGAAGTAACCAACTGTTTAATTTATCGTAATTGATTCCAAATTAAGCAGCACAAGACATTTGCAGTTTCTAAATTACAGACGAACAAGTAAGCACATATTACAAACTAGTTGAAATTCGAGGCATCCACTTAAGGGCACACTCGTCTTTCTCTCCACAATGGTTTAAGGGATGTGGGCGTTTTGTTGTCACCAATTCAAGGGAAATAAGCAATACAACTAATCCAAGGCGCTTATCCCGAATATTCTAATATACCAAGCGTTGCCTACACCCGGAAGTAAATAAATAGTTGCCATGGCGATAGAGGCTGTGACAGGAAGAGCTTACGCCCGAGTAAGCTCACTTTGCATGGGCGGAAGTAAACAAGCGTCAAAATAGTTTTTCCTCATAGTGTGGACTATTTTTTGGTGACACGTATTAATGACAACTCATTTTCACTTTCGTGGAATTAGCAATCTTCTTTCCTGGTTGTAGTTTTTGTTCGTTCTTTTTTTAAACATTAATGCTGGGCTTGACAATATTTTTGACGTTTGTAAAGTAAATTGGTGAAACCCAGTCTTACTTATTTAAACCATTGACAATAGGAAAAAATACAATCTTTTATGATCCAATTTCCTTGGAATACATTGAAAGTATATTATGTTATAATAGAAGTTATAAATAAAATCAACCACAATATCGAACAATTAACTTACAGAGAAAATCTGAAGGCCATCTTTAGCAAAAATAGAGCTGATTTATTGAAACAAAACCAAAAAAAACTTACGTCTTGTCGATCGATTAGACTAAACAAATATTGTTTCAGGGTTGCGGCAAAGATAATTCCAGGAAAAAGGTATCAGGAATTCGCTTCTTATCTGTTTTTCAAATAAAAAATAAATAAACAGCTAAGTGGGCTAAATCCTACTAAGCTCTTTATTTATTTTTTGGCTGGCTGTATTTTTTTACGGAACTATATTCCCACCTCTCGTTCCCACCGATGTGACTCCTGTGTAGCCAGGATCTACAGCTTGACCGCCAATAAAAACCCAACCAGTGAAGCTCAATCATGATGTCGTGCCCTGCGTGCCCAAACAACTGCACGCAGGAAGATTTAATGAAGGCTACTGACAACGCCACTCTTGTGGCGGAGTTTTGGGCTGACGCTGTGGTTTGTTGTCGACACGACAAGAAGAAGAAGTGAAGGTCAAGTTTATCCCGGGGTAAAGTTACTGTCATTGGACCCGCAACGAAATTAATCAGAAGACGAACCTTTGTTTTGTTACTTATGTAATGACGTTCAGTCTGACACACGTAACATTAGGCCAGAAGGCCATTGAAATGCTAGATTTGAATGTACTGAAGTTTCTAGACGTCCCATACTGAGATAATAAAACCGTCCCGATCGTTTCAAGAACATCAAACTATCGTAAACTACACTCGGTATATTAACACTGCAGTACACGCGCCCCTTTTTTTACACGAATACAGGCGCGGCCTACTCTGGTAAGCCAATTTAAAATCACTGTAAATCAGTTTATAAGGAATTTATGAATACAATTACTATTTAAATATTAAAAGTGTTTATTATAGTTAATTTATAATCAAAGTTTTTTTATATTACTATTTGGCATCAAACATTATAAACAGATTTAAAAGTTGTAAATTTTTTGAACCAAAATTGCACTTTGAGACCAATGTTAACAAAACAAAATTGACTGAAAAAATATGATTTGTTTTTTATCTGTCATAGTATTCATGACTTTCTACTGCCTGGTACACGGTGTAAATCTATTTGTTACAAGTCTTTCATAATTTTTTTGTCGAGTGATTTCGGGCTTTTGACTAGACCCGCAGTTTTGACGGCCAATTTTAGAAAAGTGCGCAGACTCTAGCGACCCAAGCTTTACTGGCTTACTGACAAATTTAGTAAACGAGGCTTTCCTGGAATGCCAGCTCTTTGGCGCAAGTTTTCAAAAAGTTATAGCGTAAAATGTTACCCTGGTCTACTATAGTAGTCCGCGCGTGTACTCTAGTGTTAATCTCTATGTGCGTGTATTTAGAGCTCTGTATTGCGTCAAACGGCTTATCTTGTCTTGCCTATGCATGTAGATTGTAGAGTTTAACAATATGATAAATTACGTCAGATTTACTCAATCAAATTACTGAAGCGATTACACTTGTAAGGGCTTAAGGGCAAAGCGTATGTAAAAGAGCCAGGCCAGTTTAATAGCTCTACCATGAGTTTACGTTTAGTGCGTAAAAAATGTAAGGCAGATTGCACGGCGCCCATAGCGGTTAGTAGCAGAACTAAAAACATTAGTATGAGTTCATCTCAAATCATTTGTTGAAAAACCTATCGAAATGTATACGATAGCGACTCAGTTACGGAAAAAATTCTGTACCGTTAATTTAAAAACGTTAAAACCGTTCTAACAAAAAATTTAATGACGTGTTTTGAAAACTGGTATAATGATTATTTCAATGGACTGATTTAGCTGTTTATTTTTATTTTCTATAACGTATTATTACATTTATCTGTAGACTCAAAATGCGTTATTATTGCTCTAGTTTCTCTGATGTTCTGTTTCATCACAAATAAATTAAATCTAAAGACCCATATCCAGGCGAAACCGTGGAAAGAAGCCAGTTATTAGTAAACATTGCCTATCTGAACTATTGTACCAAAATACGATTATAATAACTAAAACATAGGCATAAGTAGATAACCAAAACGTGCACTAAAATTGAAATCCATTTAGATTCAGCTCGTATGTGGTACGCCAAATGCAAATAATAATTAATTATTATTATTATCATGTTTCTATTTAGTTTTACAAAGGTTCATTTCTCTACATCTACAATCCCTAAGGCATTCAAAGTCAAAGTCAAAGTCAAAATTTCTTTATTTGTTTAGACTAATAAATAGTTCTTACAAATCGTCATAAAATATGCTCTTAAGGAGCCTCTACATGTCTCATAATCTTTTTACCCTACCAGCGCTTCGAGACCAACATTTGGCAAGTGCTGAGAAGAAGCGCCGCAACAAACTCAGTCACCACTGTCTGCCGGTTAATATAAATAAATAGAAATAGTAGTAGTAGGTACATTCGATTCAGGAGCAGTTCACTGAATTTACCATGCATTCTTGTATGGTGTATCATAAGAATGGGTAGGTATACAAGATTGCGTGGTATATTAAACAAGGTAGTGACGTGCTAATATCTAGACTTACATATTAAGGTACTAGTAGAAATGACTCGCATACATAAATTTGAATAACTTGGATTGACCAGTCCCCGAAAGCAGCGCCTGTTCACAGACATGACGAGTGAACCAGCCATCGCTTCACTCGACCATATTAGAGGGAATGTAACGACATAACATTTTACTAGTTAACAATAATATTGGATCTTGTTTAATAGACTAACTTATGAATTGGTTAAACTACATCTTATTATGATTGTATGAGTTCTCGTACATCAAATACACGTGTAAGTTTGGTTATATTATTCTCTCTTTATGAGTTTTCAAGAGAATATGAGCACAGTTTCAATAAGTTTTAGATTTGGTGCCAAAACATGCCACTTGTAAAAATGATTATGGTTTTTTCTCTCTCGCGCTCAATTCAATCTCTAGGTATCATTACTAAATTTTTCTCACGAAATGATCTTTCTTTGGAACCGTATTACTTCGTGGGAAAAGTTTCAGATGCCGTTCTTCGACAAATTTTAGGTTTTCATTGATGAAAGTTTTAAATACTCGTAGCTTATCATCAGTGGTTTCAAATATTGAGGGAAAAATAACTTTTTTATTATTATAAAAGCTGGTAAAAGCTGCTATATTGACACTTGACAGCTTTTATCCGTGTCTGTCCGTAGATTTCGATCTGTCACTAATTTTGTTCACGATTTCATGGTCTTTCACAAAAGTACCAACGTTTATCATAATAAAAAGTGATAATTAACTTGGCAACCGAGTGACCTGATAGGTATTTTATGAAACAAAGGATAATGCAGCATAAGTTAATTATTTTTCAACACCCAATTGGCAGAAAATAAACAGTATTAAACCCAGGTGAACTGGTTATAGGTTCATAAACCGATTACAATGTTGACTAATAAAATCTGATGAGCGACACGCTAAATAGCATAAACCTTGGTTTCACGTTCTAATTGGCAGACGGCCGAATACTGAAACGCCATTTAAATATTTGACGGCTTCTCAAATAGTTAAGCAGCTCCTAAACTTACATTTCGCATACTCAAAACAATATCTGAGCAGTTCTCAATTTTTAAGAACCTCTCAAATTAAGTTGCACTTAAACGCCACTTAAATGAATTTTCGCATACTGAAACGCCATTCAACGCTAAGCATTACTCAAACAACTGTCAAATCGTCTTAAGCAGCTGTTAAATTTGAGAGTGCTTGCGCGGTATCTTAAATCCTATTCTTATACCTAAATCGACCTAAATAGTGGTAAATAATGTGTGTCATCGTTATCATTTCTTTCGAGCCTCGAGGAAATACCTAGATCTAATCGCAGGAACGCAATAAGGCTGAACGCTATTGAAACTAAGATGTTTTTGTATTGAAAAATATTATTATAATGACATGCAATTCCGAGCGAGGTTCCGCGTCCCTAAAGAAACGGTGTTGTTTCTGGATTCATAATTTGGAAGCTCCTTGAAACCCCTCACCAAATGCCATACAACCAGTGGACCAAATACTTATTATAACCCTACTATTCTACGCAACGGGAAGTTAAGAACGTGTACTAGGTGATATCTTCCAAATCTAATAGCCAACTGTTCATCGTATAGTGCACGAAGTAACAACCAAAATAGCTGCTATGAAATCGCTTTACATAAACATGCCTATTTCTGAGGATTAAGGGGACATCGCATAGCAACATTTCCAAGAGTTGTTGATTTGTCAATTTGATGCAATTTGATGCTCTGTCAGTCAACAATGATAAATGTCAATTGTGGTTACGTTTCGGTCCACGATCGCCACTTAATAGATTTCAACAATAAAAAGTATCACCTTTAAAATTTTTTTTTAATTAAATAAAAATGCAAGCATTAATTTTTTTATATGATAAAACGAGATTTATAAATAATAGAAACTAAAAATAAACTGTTCTATGTTAAGTTGATTGAGTATATTTCCATAAAAGACAATACATAACCAAACGATGCTGCGTGTAATGGATAAAAGACGTAAAGTTATCATTTGTGTAAATGAAAACATACTTTTTTTTGGTAAATGTTGCCATTATGTAAACATTTGAGAGCTGCTTAGCTGATCACGGCTTCAAATCCGTTGAGTAGCGTTTGAGAATACCATTTAAAATTGAAGGATACTTAAATTTAGGAGCCCGTCAGCTGAGTGACAGATTTGAGTAGTGTTTCAGTATTCGGCCGAGAGTCTGTTTGATTTGGACGTGTAAATCAATTCCCTTGACATCTGTCACGATCAGAAATAGAACAGCCAATGCTTATGGTACCTACTTACTTAAATTAGTATGAAAAATTTTCCTGTTTTCTTGATGTTGGTTGAATTTTCCCCTCGAAATCGAAATTGTTTTTAGTCCGTCAGGCCGATAATAAAAAATGTTGGTCACGTATTTTATTTAATTATCAAATAATTACATTATCATAATATTGAGTTGAAAAATCGCGTGACGTCATTACTAAGTAAAAAATCTACCTAGGCGTGACGTCACGCACCATTTCAATTCGATGTAACACTGTTAGTATTCAATAATGAAAAAAAAAGAAAAAATACGTGTCCAATATTTTCTTATTATCTGTCTGAAGGAAAAATAATTGAAAGGATAGTGCCAGGGCCTGGACCAAGTGCTGCCCAGAATCAACCCATAGTGCATTTTGTTCCTCAGGCCAATACTAAATGTGTAAACTGAAGCGCACTGCAATCTGTCCCTGGAGTTAAGAGAAAATAAGAGTTTTGTTTTGAAATATTTACATACAAAATATCATCGATATATACGTACTACGCATAAGATTTCGTGATTTTGGCATTAAATAACACTCGCTATGTTGAATTTACCCATACTGCATCCGTACACCTTACTTTAGTGCGACTTAGACATTCTTTTTTAAGCGATCTAGCGCTGTTGTTTGTTGATTAGTTTGATTAGTTGACAGAAATCATTATAATTTCCAAAATGAAGCAAAAGTTTTAGTTCTCTATCCTTGCGAAAAATTAATTTATTGGTGTATTACAATCGATATTGAAGTTATTGTAAGCTAAAACTTCTTAATTCGACTTCTTAAATTAATTTCGGTCAACTAACCAAACTACTGCAACAGCGCTTGATCGCTTATAAATAATGTCGAAGTCGTACTAAATTAAGGTGAACGGATGCAATATGGTTAGGTTCAACATAGCGAGTGTTATTTAATACTAAAATCGCGAAATCTTATGCGTAGTGATTATACATCGATGATATTTTGTATGTATAATTCCAAACAAAACTCTTTTTTTCTCTTAACTCCAGGGATAGATTTCAGTGCGCTCCGGTTTACAAATTAGTATTGGCCTGAGGAACAAAATGCACTATAGTTTCATTCTGAGCAGCACTTGGTCCAACTTCCATACATGGATTCGCACTGTCCTTTAGTCCAGTATTTTTCCTTTACATTTAAAGCAGCAAACATTTTTCTATACAGAATACTTTGAATAAAAATATCTAAAACAATAACAAACGAGTGGTCATAAAATAACCAAATTCGTTTGTACAGTTGATAGCAAAATACTGCACAAAACATAGCACTGAAATATTTAACGTCATTTCAAAGTTGCACGGAAATTCAATAATCGTGTTTAGCGCATATTGACGTGAAAATGGAATTATAAAATGACTGCAATAATATTACATTGGAGAATGTGCGAAAGAATTACACAAACTAATTCCACCAGCCCCCCCTTCCATCACCGGGGAACCAGACGCAGGTTAACGTACCATCCCTATTTTTGTTGACATTCCACCAGCTCGCACTAAGCGTTTCGATGACTCTTTTATAATGTACAGCTAGGGACTGGAATAAGCGAGTGAATAGGCAATTACAGGGCAGATATGTACCATCCTAGACTGCATCCAAAATCCAGAATTTTATGCCTTGTTATGCATAAAAAAGAAAAAGAAAAAAACATCAGTGAGAAATAATAAAAACTGCAAAAGGGGACTTTTTTAAACGTGATGTGTGTTATGTATTCCTATTTGCTTTTTCGTTAAATTAGTTTTCTTTTAAAGCGATACCTTTCCAAATCCACAGACGGTGAAACGCAACTGCAACGAAACTGCAACTGCTAGTTACTTTTGAGTTGCATCTAAGTTTCTGCCATAGCGTCCGTTGAGAGACCACACATGTCGCGACCAGTTTGAAACTTTCAGTTTCAGTTTCATTCATGAGAATCATCACAAAGTTGCAGTTTCGTTGCAATTGCGTTTTACCGTCTGTTCTGGGCCTTAATCTTAAGCTATTAAGTGAAAGAGGCTTCCGGCGACTGGGACCGCAATTAACTAGGACCGCGGTCCCAGTCGCCGGATCCATAAAAAAATAATAATTTTCTTCCGGCGACTGGGACCACTCATAGATAACTTAAAAGAAAATATTATTCAATCCAAAATCGGTACAGTACTAAAATCCATGAGTGGTCCCAGTCGCCGGAAGAAAATTATTTAATTTTTACGCATCCGGCGACTGGGACCGCGGGTCCCAGTTAATTGCGGTCCCAGTTGACGGAATCCTCGGTAGGAACACAACGTTTTTGTTGCAAACTCGTCTTTAAAACAACAGCATAAGACCCTACAGTGTTAAGCCGTCAGTACACTACTAACCAAGCCCAAAATAAACTAACATTTATCCGAAAAGCGATCGTCCGATTGTTGTTAATTTATTAATAGAATCAGGATTGCTAGCGCTAACGTCTATTGAACGTTTTGATAGAATAATTGATTAGCAATTATGTAAGCATTGTTCAAATCTGAGCCGATTTGACGACTGTTACTTTTAACAGTTAAGATTCCAAATAAATTTTAATGGAGTTAAATGGAGATAACTATTTTCAGAAGCTTTTGTCAAACAGGTGTCTCTATTATTAACCATTTTATACGTTTTCTTTTAACAAAAAACAGCTTGATTTAAAAATTGTTTCAGTGTATCTCAAGTAATAAGCTTTGACATAACAAGTCTAGCTAGCGAATATACTATATTGTTTGAGAATTAGTATTTATCAAAGTAACTCTAAAGTATTTCAAGAGGAGCAAATTAAAAGCATGTCTGAGCACCATAGATAGCGAACTGCGTCAATATTTCTTTTATAAAAGTTATCCGAAAGATAACCTTAATTATATTTAACAGAGACTTTCAAGAGTTACGTTCAAAGATAATTTATGGTACTAGGTACCTAGTTATTATTATCCTCAACTCCTGGAACTACCAATTAGTTCCTTCTGCAAGTAGTGCCGAGCTTAACTTCGCTTCTGAAACTTAATATCAATACCAGACTCAAGATCTTACACTCATCTCCAAACATCAAAGACGGTTCGTTACAGTATAAGGCGTGCTTCGTTAGAGCATACCCTCACATACTAGAGCTTCTTATAAAAGGCGAACGTTCCGTTTTTATTCCCTTTTTGCGATCGATGCGCTTTTGTTCTGGATCATCCGAAAAACTCACATGGCTCAAGAAACTAAAGTAAAATAATTGGTGTTCAAAGTGCCGTGAATTGAATGGTATTGACTTTTGCATTCATCTGTCTAAAAAGGCTTTAACTACACCATTTTGTCTTTTCTTAAAATTTTTTTTTTCCATCCATCAGCTTAAGATATTTGCAAACGATACGCATCTAATATTATTGTGAGAATGTGGTTTACATTATTTAGAATTCCAACTTGGTGGTATTATATCAAACTATTAAGCATTGTGACTTAAAAATAATCCTATTTTCTAACAATTCCAGCGTTGCCGAGCTTGGACCCAGTTTTGAAGGCAGACAAGGAGCGCTACCAACCAGGGGAGTTGCTGAAGGCTAACTGCACTTCATCTCCTGCGAAGCCAGCAGCCAACCTCACCATTAAAATCAATGATGAGCCGGTATGTTCCAGTTTGAATTATTTGACGCACTGTCTATAATACCTATCAGTATGTATGAAAAGATTTGAAATTATTTTAGCGTAAAAAGTGACTATGAGTGAGCCGGTTTGTTAAAATTTTAATGATTTAACGCACTGTCTATCCCAATTATTATACACGTAGAGATTTGAAATGTTTGAGCTTTATGGAGAGTAATTAAGTTTGAAATAGAATAAGAATAAGAATACTTTATTCAGCATAGAAAAATAAAATAAAAATACAGTACATATAACATTAAACATTAAACTACAAGCTATGCTGAAGAGGCGTCCGCTCAGCTGTATTCGCGACATAACAAGCGCCATGTCGAGAAGCTGGTTTTCTGCGGAAACCAACACGAAGATTGCGAATTGCGCGCCCTCTTGACCGGGACCATATTGAGACTACCAGTCAAGAAGGCGCGCAACAGGGGGCGTTATGGACGGTGATCACAAAAAAGAGAGAGAGAAAAAAAAAACAAAAATAGAAAACAATATTAACACAAAACTAAACTAAACGGGAGTTGAAAGGAAATCAACGAAATGTGAGTTGAAAGGTTTTTTAGAAAACCTAATACATAATTTTAAAAGTCATGTCGCTGAATGTCGGTCCTCAGCCATAGTAGCAAACCGTTCTTAATAAATAAAAATTTTTGCTTGCGGTGGTGATTAGTAAAAAAACAAACCGGTAACTACTTTGCATTTTTTTAACGAATGTTATTCCGCAATATTGAATAAGTCTTATAAGTCACCGACAAACTTGAAATCAACCAAGATAAAGAAACGGCCTAAACATTTCTAAAAGTTCGAAACCGGGCTATTTTCATGGGAAAAACATACATCAAAAAGTAAATAATTTTCTTAAAAAAAAAGGACTTACCTTTTCTCACCGCCAACTTCTCCAATTCCAGCTGCGCTCGTCAGAGACCAGTCTCCACGCCTCCGAGACTGGTCTCCTGTGGACCAGCGTCCACGCCGAGATGAAGGTCACTCCTCAGCTGTTCGTGAGCGAGCGGCTGCGAGTGACCTGCGTGGCCTCAGTCCACGACCTGTACAAGAGAGAGGCTTACTTGGACTTCTTCACGCCTGATACAGATCCTAGACCTGAGAGAAGTAAGTACTAAGTAACTAACAAACACACATACGGTGGAAATAAGAGCCCATAATACATCTAAGGAGTCGCAGGACCTATCAAAAGAACCACACCTAGCATTGGCCTTGGCCCACAAAGTTGGTAAGTTTGACCCTGGATTTCAATAGGCTCAGCTGAATAACATCAGGGGTCTACGAATCTGTGCGTGGTTTTTAAACTAACTCCATGGTCAGAGACTTATTTTCTCTGGACCAGCGTCCACGCCGAGATAAAGGTCACTCCCCAGCTGTTCGTGAGCGAGCGGCTGCGAGTGACCTGCGTGGCATCAGTCCACGACCTGTACAAGTGAGAGGCTTATTTGGACTTCTTCACTCCTGATACTGATCCTAGGCCTGAGAGAAGTAAGTGCTAAGTAACTAACAAACACACATACGGTGTAATAAGTAGATTTACAATTCCACAAAAAGGTACCTAAGAAATAAGAGCCCATAATACATCTAACGTGTCGCAGGACCTATCAAAAGACCCACACCTAGCATTAGCCTTGGCCCATAAGGTTGGTAAGTTTGACCCTGGATTTCAGTAGACTCAGCTGAATAACATCAGGGGTCTTCGAATCTGTACGTGGTTATTAAAATATCTGCATGGTCAGAGACTTATTTTCTCTGGACCAGCGTCCACGCCGAGATGAAGGTCACTCCTCAGCTGTTCGTGAGTGAGCGGCTGCGAGTGACCTGCGTGGCCTCAGTCCACGACCTGTACAAGAGAGAGGCTTACTTGGACTTCTTCACGCCTGATACAGATCCTAGACCTGAGAGAAGTTAGTACTAAGTAACTAACAAACACACATACGGTGTAATAAGTAGATTTACAATTCCACAAAAAGGTACTTACGAAATAAGAGCCCATAATACATCTAAGGTGTCGTAGGACCTATCAAAAGAACCACACCTAGCATTGGCCTTGGCCCATAAAGTTGGTAAGTTTGACCCTGGATTTTAATAAGCTCAGCTGAATAACATCAGGGGTCTTCGAATATGTACGTGGTTTTTAAACTAACTCCATGGCCAGATAATTATTTTCTCTGGACCAACATGCACGAGGAGATGAAGGTCACTCCTCAGCTGTTCGTGAGCGAGCGGCTGCGAGTGACCTGCGTGGCCTCAGTCCACGACCTGTACAAGAGAGAGGCTTACTTGGACTTCTTCACGCCTGATACAGATCCTAGGCCGGAGAGAAGTAAGCACTAAGTAACTAACAAGCACAAATAAGTAGATTTACAATTTCACAAAAAGGTACCTAAGAATAAGAGCCTATAATACATCTAAGGTGTCGTAGGACCTATCAAAAGAACCACACCTAGCATTGGCCTTGGCCCACAAGGTTGGCAAGTTTGACCCTGGATCAATAGGCTCAGCTGAATAACATCAGGGGTCTTCGAATATGTACGTGGTTTTTAAACTAACTCCATGGCCAGATAATTATTTTCTCTGGACCAACATGCACGAGGAGATGAAGGTCACTCCTCAGCTGTTCGTGAGCGAGCGGCTGCGAGTGACCTGCGTGGCCTCAGTCCACGACCTGTACAAGAGAGAGGCTTACTTGGACTTCTTCACGCCTGATACAGATCCTAGGCCTGAGAGAAGTAAGTACAAAGAAACTAACAAACACACATACGGTGTAATAAGTAGATTTACAATTCCACAAAAAGGTACCTAAGAATAAGAGACCATAATACATCTAAGGTGTCGTAGGACCTATCAAAAGAACCACACCTAGCATTGGTCTTGGCCCATAAAGTTGGTAAGTTTGACCCTGGATTTCAATAGGCTCAGCTGAATAACATCAGGGGTCTACGAATCTGTACGTGGTTTTTAAAATATCTACATGGTCAGAGACTTATTTTCTCTGGACCAGCATACACGCCGAGATGAAGGTCACTCCTCAGCTGTTCGTGAGCGAGCGGCTGCGAGTGACCTGCGTGGCCTCAGTCCACGACCTGTACAAGAGAGAGGCTTACTTGGACTTCTTCACGCCTGATACAGATCCTAGGCCTGAGAGAAGTAAGTTATGATTATGTCAGGGCTCATGCAATACACATAAACGGTAGGTGTAAACTGTAGATACAACATCACAAAAAAGGTAATTAAAAAGAACGCATGTAAACCCAAAAGCAGCGGCGTCGTGTCTCGTAGGATCTACCTGGAACTTCACATAGCGTTCTCCTAAGCCTATTAAGTGAGTAAGTTTGACTCTGGCTTTCAATATGCCCTGCTGAACAATATCACGGATTGTAGAACTACATCCGTGTTAGAAGACTCATCTCTTATGGTTCAGCCTACACGTTGTGGTCAGATACCGGTCTCCTCTGGACCAGCGTGCACGCCGAGATGAAGGTCACTTCTCAGTTGTTCGTGAGCGAGCGGCTGCGAGTGACCTGCGTGGCATCAGTTCACGACCTGTACAAGTGTACAAGAGAGAGGCTTACTTGGACTTCTTCACGCCTGGTATAGATCCTAGGCCTGAAAGAAGTAAGTAACTAACCAAACCCACATACGGTTCAAGAGTAGACTTACAATTTCATTAAAAGGTAAGTCAAAGAGATATCAACCAGAGAACCAAAGGGTACATCAAGTAGGCCTTTTATTTAGCATATTATTATTATGCTGTGACTCATTAGTTACGTTAGTTCGGCGCTGATTTTCACCTAACCTAAGCAATATCATAGGCCCTTCACCTAGCATGTACCGTGGCCAGTTAGATTGGTAAGTCTGTCCCTAGTTTTAGTATGCCCAGATGAACATCACGGATCTGTAAATGATTGTGGGACAACAGCCGTGGTCAGAGATTTATCTTCTCTGGGCAAGCCTATATCATAGAGGTGAAGGTCACTCCCCAGCTGTTCGTGGGTGAGCGCCTGCGAGTGACCTGCGTGGCCTCAGTCCACGACCTGTACAAGAGAGAGGCTTACTTGGACTTCTTCACGCCTGATACAGATCCTAGAGCCTGAGAGAAGTAAGTAATTATTGTGGCAAAGGCTCAAGCAATACGCACAAATGGTATCGTAGATACAAAAGGTAAGTAAAAAGAGCGCATGTACACCTAAAAGCGGCGTCGCGTCGTAGGACCTACCAGTACTTTAACCAATAAGCATGCTGTGGGCTCATTAGATAAGTAAGTTTGACCCTAGTTTTAATATGCCCAGATGAACAATATCACTTATTGATCTACTTCCACGGTCAGAGACTAATCTTCCTTGGACGTAGAGATGAAGTTCACTTCTTAAGTGTTCTAACAATACAAATATTTTATTTAAATCATGGACGAGCGGTTGCGAGTGACTTGCATGGCGTCAGAGAGAAACTTATTTGGGATTATTCACCCCTGATGCGGATGCTAGAGCTAGAAGTATATCATCTTCATTATTAGTACCCACCAGGAGTACGCTCCAGCAGAGCACGACTGTGTCTAATTTAGTAGAGGAGGCCACCTCCAAATATTTCCACAACGACCAAGCCCAAGCTACTAACTAATATGCTTTCAGAAATTTGCGACGCAGTGGTATTTCAGTGAATTTTTTTAACTTATCTTCTGTGAATTGACAAGAACCTATTAATTTAAGGCATACAGTATACAGCCCAAACATTCTTCCAAAATATTTTCGCTCATAGCATTATTTGTTTCTATTTCCAGTCACCCTCAACGGAGGCGCGTCCAGGTGTTTCCTCAGCTGGGTGTTCTTGTTCTTCGTCATGTTCCTGCCTTTCGCCATGGGGCAGGACTTCATCTACGAAGATTACCCAGAGTACTACGAAAGCGACCACCCCATTAGATCTACTGTTGAGCGCACGCTCCTCGGCGGCTGAACTATGGCGAACTAACTGTGTGATACGAATTTAATCTGTGCGTTAGTTGTAAGACTCCCAGACTACAGACTTTTAGTCAGCCGATAGTTGGGCCCGATTCTAATTTGTATGAAGATACCAATATAGATCGTTTCATCCACGAAGACGTGCACCACCAATTTTTGGTCGAGGGAAGCGCGGGGTGCGGGGAGTTTGATCCGAGCAATCCAAGAGACATTATTGTAGTATGCGTGTGCACTCATGGATACTTTAGCGTGTACCGATAACACTCAAACATTAGCGGAAGAATGGTGGGGCGCGTCTTCGTGGATGAAACGATCTATACCAAATACCAATGTGCGCACTTTCATACATGATTAACAGCTCGACCCAACTATCGGCCGAAAAAAAATCTGTAGTCTGCGTCTAGGCTAAATATTTTAACGTTAAGTCGATTTTGGGATTGCCAATGTGAAGGTTTAGTGATGTTAGCGTAGAATAACGAAGTAGTATCGGTAAACTGGAAACGTTGACATGTAAATACGAGTACCTCGATGTTGGTGAATAAGGCTATTCTTGGACTTTTTTCCCATCTGTCTACTTTAGTTTTTCTTCACATAAGATACCACTATACATAATAACGTGGGAAAACGTCCAAATATGTATAATGATAATAAACCCACGTGCATGACTTGATTTAACTATTTATAACACCTCAATGGTTGTCATAATATCGAGGTTTAAGAAACTGATCTGACTAGTTCTACCAAATAATTGATTCCAAAGTTAGATGAGAGCGAACGTTGCAGCGTTGTTTTAATTTTAGTTGATTTAGTTCTTTTAGTTAACTACAGAAATATGAATATAGCAAACGATGTTTTTATAAAATAATTTATGTTGGAAGTTAAAAGATAGCATGTTAAGTTTCAGGAGTTGTAAGTGAACAATAAGGTGAAATTGTAGATACTTATTATGCTTTATCCTTTCATTCAAATTGGGATAACGATATACACAGCACATTATCGGAATAGCCAACAGTGAAAATGGATGATAAAATTATGTAGCGGTTGTCAAAATACCCAAACAATTATAGTTTTCTAAGCTGTGTACCTACCTTTAAGAGAAAGAAAAGTGTTTTAGGTATTACGATGATTAATTATTTAATTTTTGTTTATAAGATAAGCAAGTCAAAACAAAAATTAATAGTATTTTTTTGTGTAGGTTCTTTTTCAAGGAACTTAGGATATAATTTATTTCTGGATGGTTTAACATTACAAATGTGTTTTAAGTTATTTTAGTTTCACAACAAGAACTGTAATAATTATAATATGATAAGATCGTTAAGAACGATGTAAAATTAGGAATTGTATCTTAGATTAAATTCGGTTGGCAATGAACAAAATCGCTTAACTTCAATCGTTCATAAACTAAGTTCACCCTTGTGATGGAAATGGTGCTAATTCTGAAATGCCGTCTCGATACTTAAATTTAATAATTACAGGAAATTATTTAACGTTTTCACCATCAATCCCTAATTTTTAAGTGACCCCTATGAAAACAAAATTCCTGTTGTATTACCATTACATAAGGGTCACTTAAAAATTAGGGATTAGTGGTGAAAATGGGCATAAATCAATTTATTTAGCATCACATAAACATTTTGAGGTTCATAATAAATGGCTTGAGAGTTGAATTTGAGAGATAAATATCTAGAATTCTAGAAAAGACCTTTTATACTTTCATCAAAAATTATGTACCTATGGGTCAGACTGTCTATATCATCAGAACGGAACAATCTGATGATATAGACTCCGTTCCGTTCTGATGATGCTCACATAATATCCTTGATGGACGGTGGTCCATAATCATGAAAATTATTCAAATTTTGAATCATATTATTATTTAAAAATTGCTGCTGGAAAGTCAACTGCAAAATAAAACTGGTTTCTTTCAAAATCTTCTGCATGAAATACTTACTTCTTTAAATTGGTGGTGGTTCTGTTACACTATTGTTCAAATTAAAATATTTTTTCATTCCTTATTACTAAAGAGGTTCAACTTATTGTTAACTACTGTAAAATGCTTTACAGAGCCGCAGTATAGATCGTGATCTTTAACCATCGCAAACGCGAGTCTCTAATAAAATAGTTTAAGACTAAAAACGTCCAAAAAGTTAAAATGATAACTGTTCACTCCTAATTCATTAGACTAACGAAAAAAAATTATAGAGTCCAACCACAAGGTGGACCGACGACCTCAAAAAGGTAGCAGGAAGGCACTGGATGCAGGCCGTCATCGACCGGTCATTATAGTAATCATTGGGGGAGACCTATGTTTGGCAGTGGACGTCCTATGGCTGAAATGGTGATAAAGCTGATGAGTATAGAGTTTACTCCATGCTTCATTTTTCCTCTCATGTGAAACTGCGGTAAATGTTTAGCTAGAGATACATTATAATAAAATTAGAATATAGAAATTTAAACACATTTCTAATCTACTTATAAAAATAAGTTGGGTTTTCCTCCCTGACGCTATAACTCCAGAACGCACGAACCGATTTCCACGGTTTTGCATTCGTTGGAAAGGTCTCGGGCTCCGTGAGGTTTATAGCAAAGAAAATTCGGGAAAAGGGGGTAAAACGGGATCCACGCGTAAGAAGTCGCGGGCGGCCGCTAGTGATGTATAAGAGACATTATAATTTGTACTATTTATTTAATTACAATAAATGAGGGTAAAATTAGTTTAGGTAAAGCTTAAACAGAATCACCACCATTTTGTTTTTAAGTTTAGAGATTGCATCTCAGGGTTACCCCATTGTTAAAACTAGAGTAAGCACACAAAGATTTGTTAAACATTTTCTAATTCTAAGTATTTTTTGTACGCTTGTCTTCAAATTCTATAATTTGTTATTAAGTATTTAGATTGTTTAATTGTACCGATAAACTAACAAGAGGCATTTTTAAAATTACAAGAACAAATTAAGAAAATGTTTAGATAAATGTGTTCATTGTGGAAAACCTTGGGGGAGGCCTTTGTCCAGCGGTGGACGTCATTTGGCTGAAACAAACGAACGAACGATGTGACCATGATACCTATTTGTTGTTAAAAAGTCTGCTTTTCCAAACAAAAAGTAACACACACAAAGCCCTATTTACATTGTTGCAGTGATCAAGGAAACATTATAACATAAGCCATAGTACATAGCGCCATCTAGCTAGTCCCGAACCAACCTACAAAAGGGCCTTCGTTTGTTACTTTCACCAAGATAGTGAAAAATACTGTTACAAGTCAATTAGCAAATGAGAATAGAAAACTCACCTTGATTTCAATATCTCAAAGCGCATTTTTAATTGTGGAAAAACACAATAAGATCCACTTTTTGCTATGAAATTCTTAAATGAGTATGGACTCTTTACGGGTATACTGATGTCCACCAAAAATATATCGGAATGATGATTGACTAGTTTGACTACCTACGTTTTGTTTTTTTGATGATTTTGCGTATTTTTTCCAAGGAAGGCTTTTTAGGTTGAACTTTCTGCCTATTGATGGGCAAAGGAGACGGGTTAAATTATATTTATTTTTAAGTAAATGCTTAATAATTAGTCGACATCACAAAAGGTAGCAGAAAGGCGCTCTGGACGCAGGCCACTACCAATCGATCAACATGGAAAACATTGGGGGAGGCCTATGTTCAGCAGTGGACGTCCTATGGCTGAAATGATAATGATGATGACGCTTGATAAGACGATTTAGCTAGCTAATTATTTACAACATTATTTACAGAAAATTAGCTGTAAATAAAATAGCAAGGTTCAATCGTTTTCTGTATTTTTTTCTGTAAAAAATCGCCAGACTTGGCAAACGTACCAATAAATATTTTAGTGTAAGTTTTCTTTGCTAAATTAAATTTCACTTCATAGGTTTAAGAATTTGTATTTTTTTGTATTGATAAGAAAAAATGTTGAAATTCTTGTCACGCAGAGATTTTAATTCATCTTTAAAAGACACTGTAAATAAAATAAAATTCCAAGTGATACCATGTTTTGTGATGTTTTATTCTTTTGTTTTTTAAGGATTACGTACCTACTAGGCCTAGGTAGACTTGCATTAAGAAATCCTTGGAACAGTGCCGAACCTAATCTAGTCCCGAACCAAGCAAGCTTAAACTGTGGGTGGGTACCAGAAAACGGACTAACATGATTATAGTAATATCAATCGAGGGTAAAAGTGAGCCACTGCGAAATAAAAATATTTGCTAATCTGCATATCTGCGCAAATACAAGCATTGCACCATAAAAGTTCGACCAAGCGATGGCGATCAGTAGAAATCAGTAGGGTCGCCCATCGTCATCGTGCACGAGGGCAGCACGCGTTGGTTTGGTAGGACCATAATGTATGGTAGTACCGACTTGATAGTGTGGTACTGTTTGGTTGTGGCACCCTTTGCCAGTCATGTCATCTCGTTCTGTTGCAAAGAATCATCATTTGATGAGAGCAAGAGCAAAAACGGAAATGGATAGTTAACAGTTTGGCCGTGTGTACGTGAAATACGGAACGTAGATAGTCCAGTCATTATAGTAAGTTCACCTCGGAATTCGAGATACCCAGCTGTAAGTCTGTAAATACGTGTATATTGACACCCTAAAAGTTGTCTCAAAACCTACATATGGTAGGGTGTAAGCAACTATTAAATTTCAAGGTCAACGGTCACAAAAATCGGTTTTTTGCGCTTTTTTTAGAAATATCTCATTTCCTGTGGGTTTTTTGCTATTTGTATTTATTATCAATATTGTAGAATACTAAATTCTCTACAAATTTTGTTTAAAAACTTTTTTTATACGGTGAACCGTTTTCGAGATAGAGGGCGGAGAGCGCGCGGTCACTGCATCACTTCAGGTCTACTTAAGCGGTTTAGATTTTTCATACAAAAGGATTTTCCCGCTAATTCCTGTGGGAATTTCGGGAATTCCTTGTTGTAACTAAGCTTTGAGTTTACTAAGGTACCTACATGCCAAATTTCAAGCGTCTAACTTCCGTTAAGCGTTTAGATTTTTCATACAAAAGGATTTTCCCGCTAATTCCTGTTCCCGTGGGAATTCCTAAGTATACTATAACCTGCCCAGGTGTATGAAGAATAATTGTACCAAGTTTCGTTAAAATCCGTCGAGTAGTTTTTGTTTCTATAAGGATCATACAGACGGACAGAATTCTATACATGAAATATATTTTCAAAATAACTATCAGGGGGTGATTAGTGATCGATACTGATGCCAAAAATGCAATCAGTAAAATTTTTGTCTGTCTGTCTGTCCGTCTGTATGTTCCTTATAGAAACAAAAACTACTCGACGGATTTTAACGAAACTTGGTACAATTATTCTTCATACACCTGGGCAGGTTATAGTTTACTTAGGAATTCCCACGGGAACAGGAATTAGCCGGGAAAATCCTTTTGTATGAAAAATCTAAACGCTTAACGGAAGTTAGACGCTTGAAATTTGGCATGTATGTATGTAGGTACCTTAGTAAACTTAGGTAAAGCTTATTTACAACAAGTAATTACCGAAATTCCCACGGGAATTAGCGGGAAAATCCTTTTGTATGAAAAACCTAAACCGCTTAAGTTGACCTGAAGTGATGCAGTGACCGCGCGCTCTCCGCCCTCTATCTCGAAAACGGTTCACCGTATAAAAAAAATTTTTAAACAAAATTTGTAGAGAATTTAGTATTCTACAATATTGATAATAAATACAAATAGCAAAAAACCCATAGGAAATGAGATATTTCCAAAAAAAGCGCAAAAAACCGATTTTTGTGACCTTTGACCTTAAAATTTAATAGTTGCTTACACCCTACCATATGTAGGTTTTGAGACAACTTTTAGGGTGTCAATATACAAGTATTTACAGACTTACAGCTGGGTATCTCTAATTCCGAGATTCTTACCTAATTTAAGCTTAAATGACTGGACTAAGAGAAATACTAATGTATAAGGAGATAAAGCAAGAAGAATAAATACTTTAACGTACCTCGTGCGTGCCTGGGACTGCCCAGGTGCCCGGTTCCACTGGCCACAGGGCACTGCCCACTGGGGCAGTGCCCTATTCTGGAACCGGTTTGTTTATATTTCACTTGGTCCACACTTTCACCATTATACACACTGATTAAATACACAATATTTATAAGATTTCCAAACCAATTCACAACGATATTCCACCGAAATACGAAATTAAAATCCCAATTATACAGGAGCGTCTCGCGACCCGACCGAAGACATTTGACAACTGTCAATTTCCCAACTACCGTTCGAATTTTACAATATCTATTATAGTTCCAAAATACTGAACTGTCCTATGCATGACATTGACAGTGGGGCGCCACCGTCAATACCGGATCGCTGGTTCTGATTTTTGCCATGTTGGAAACCATACATTTGAAAGATGGTAGCGCCCCCCTGTCATTGAGTTTGGTGGGACAGTTCAGCGTGGGTCATCTATAAAGTGAACGCACACTTATCCGAGCCGAAGGAATCGAATTTTATAATTCTTTATTATTACCTACTATAAAATCTCACGCTCTTGTGGTTGAATTCGGACTAATTCAATTTCTATAAAGACAATTTTTAACCGCTTGAGTCCCAGACGGCATTTATTAATGTCATAACAATTGATTATCTATTGTGTCTAGATTCGCGGAGCTTGAAGGATTAAATATAATTCGGGTTCACTGTTCACTCATTTATCAGTTATTCAATGAAATTATGAATTAAAAAAACCCGTTAATTATTCCGGTAATTAACAGATTAATATTTTACCATTTCACAAACGCCAGCATCAACAAAGTCAAAAACTACGAGCATTTTTCATTTTTACACCAAGAATCAAGAAAACAAACGAATCCCAGCTCCAGCATAAATGGGTAGAAAATTATAAACGCAGTGCAATTAGAACGTGCTAGAAAAATCAAATTAAAACCTCTAATGAACAAACATCGTCCACGGGAGATTCCCGGTGGGGCGTACAGAGTAGGTTCAAAATGTAGAAGCAACTTTGGTTGGGGAGTGGGAATTTTTTCACTACTAGATCTTGAAATGGTAGACTTGTTGCTATGTCGAAAGTTTTCAGAAGTTTGTGTGAATTTCGTATTTTGGTCCTTGATGCGCAAGGATTCATGAAATCAAGATGAATGTAGAGGTAAAATTATTAAGGAGTAAAAGAGTTTCCTCTGGAAAATTAGAGAGGGCCGTGCTCCTGTAATGAAGATGATGAGTTGAGCTATGGTTTGGTTATGAAGACGATGAACTTTTTAAATAGAAGTTTTGTTCAATAAATCAATTGCATCTAGCAGACTTAGTAATTTGCTACATAATAATGATGGATTTAAAATGCTCCACTAATTATTGCACCAAAAAGAAGACTCATAGTGACTAATTTTGAAACAAGTATTTTTGTCTGACTCAGACAAAAACACTTTCTTCTGTAAATAATCTTTATGAAAACATAAGCCAAAAATAGAAAATCTCTCTGAATCGGGCTACTCTGTAGCATTTATTCAGGGCGTCTTCCCACCGGCGCAGTTTGCGCCGCGACTTCCGTCACTACACAAAGCCTTAGCTAAGGCATTCTGCAAACTTATTTGTGGGAAATCTCTAAAGCGCACAGTTTTAACTTCAGGAAAATGTATTTAACTGTGCGGTAGTGCGTTCACGTGATCGTTGTAAGCCAATTGTTTTCTATGGTGAATAAAATATGCTAAATAAAATAATTTTATTGTTTGAAATTTTTAAAGCCTTGTTAACTATGATAATATAAATTAAGATACTACAGACTTAAAAAGTGACAAGGTAATGTCTCACCTTCGTAAAATAGAAGAAGATGCATATTATAAAGAAATAATGTTTCACTTAGTATTGATAAATGAAAATCACAATTTTAGCTTAGTATATTTCGATAAGTGGGAACTTCGCTCGTCCCGCTTAGCGTTGAAAGGTTTAAAGTTTGCTTATAATAAAGTAAGCTCCCTGTGGGGTTAAGTTTGGACTTCACTAAGATATATCCCAAGACATCGCAGTTTCGCTTTGGTACTGTTGTACTGAAGACACAAGGTATTAGGTTATTTCTATCAAAAAACAAAACACAATCTTGCCTCACCACCCGTTGCGATTGAGTGGGGATTTAGCTCGCTCCGCTTCTGTCGGCCGGGCTTAGCATTGACATGTTTAAATGTTGCTTATTCCCATGCTGGCTATCTGTGGGTGGTATTAAGTAATTGGACTTGACGTCATCTCGCAGATGCTTATAAATATGAATTTGACTAACTTACCTTTGAAGATGATTGTAAAGATGATGATGATGAACCTGCGACATTTATCTAAAAACATCCTAGTTTTGGCTTTAGTTTGCTCTACCGTTCCACTGAAATAAGACACACTAGGTATTTCTTTCTGTCGAAACACAAAACACAATCTTGCCTCGCCACCCGTTGCGATTGAGTGGGGATTTCGCTCGCTCCGCTCGAGCGCTCGTGTGCTCTGCCCGCGCTTGTATCGGGCGGGCTTAGCATTGACAGGTTTAAATGTTGCTTATTCGCTCGCTGGCTCTGTGGCTGCGGATTTCAGTATTGGCGTTGATATTATCTAGAGTTTGAAATGCACTATAATGATGTTGTTTATTGTGAACTTCTACAATTGACCGGTGACCTCTTGCATTGAACTGTATACTTAGGCTGGGTTGCACCATCTTACTTTGACTTTAACAAAGTAAAAAATCAGTTAAAGTCCATACGAAAGCACTGGTTATCGTTATAGTTACCATTAAAGTGAGGTGTTGCAACAACCCAACCTTAGACTTTATTGAATAAAAAATTCAATATTTTTCTTAAAAGCTTTTTCATAGATGATTAATCTAGCTACTTTTCAAATCCAACAAAATTAAACAAGTTAAACTTATTTTGTAACCAATCAAATCTAAAAACATTTATGCAAGCGGCTGCAAAGATTGATCTACTTTATTATTATACCCAAATAAAGCCATGGCAGGCAGCTGGTTATTAATATTCTTAACAATCCAAAGGGAGGTCCCACTAACGAGATCATGGCCCCCAGCCACAGTTCATGAATTAGGGTGCCATACTTCAATGCGTTCATTAGTCCAATTTGCTTCAATTCCGCGCTCTTCAGAGTTGTTTTCTGCGAAAGAGGGAAATACTACAAGGATATTAATATTATGGGATCTAAAGGTTAATGATAAGAGCCATAAAGGTCAAATAAAAGGTTATAAAATAATAAAAGTCATAAAGAGCAATTAGATTTTGCCTTGAAAGCCTTGAAAAGAGCGCTTTTTTACGTCCCGTTTAAACCCTACCACAGCTTCGGCAGAATAATGTGGGACAGTGCTGAAAAGAAGCAGCGGAAGAAAATCAGTCACTATAATGTCAGCCTCTTCTTCAAAGTTTAAGTTATCATTCTAAAAACAAGATGCGATGCGGTCCATTAGAAGTACACACGCCCACACTGTTAACTATCCATTTCCGTTTTTGCTCTCGCTCTAATCAAACGGCGATTCTTTGCGATAGAACGAGATGACATGACTTTCAATGGGCAGTTAACACTGTTGGCGATAGTACCTACGCATTTGAGATGAACGCGCTAATCTCAGGATACTGCTAGTCCGATTTCAAAAATTCTTTTTGTGTCGGATAGCCCAATTATCGAGAAAGGCTTTTGGCTATATAACATCACCCTACAACCAATAAGGGGCAGAGCAGTAAAGGAAAATGTTGCAAAACGCGAAAAAAAATTCAAACTATTTTCACTTGTACGAAGTCTCGGGCACAGCTACTTTATTATATTAGTAGGATATACTAGATAACACGCGCTTGCACAGAGAACCTGAAAGCATTATACGAGTACAGAGTATCAAATTACATGTCCGTTCAGATAAAAGAGCGGCGATGCAGCTTAGAGTACTACGTCTATCAAGCATAGCACATCAAGCTACCCATTTTGTTGGAAAATAGCATCTATTACCTCTAGATAAGAGACCACAGTGCTAATCTTGATATGGTGTTTGTACCTAGAAAGGGCCGAGGAAATGTGTGTGTCATTACCGCCTAGGCAGATCTGGGCTAATAGGCTTTCAGTCTCTCACTTTCTTTCTTTTTGTGCCTAAGATTAGAAGGGATATTTTTAGTGATCACTCACGTCTTTTATTCTTTGCTAACGTTGTTTATCGATTTCAATTCGATAAAGTACAGTCGACAGTACCTTTTGCAGACTTTAAAATTTTCCAAAATCGATTTTTTTATCTACATAAGGAACCAGAAACATTTTCAGTACACTTGTACTGTATCTGTTCACCTATCATATATACATAATATGTAGTTACTCAATCGACTTATCAAATATTTTTCAATAGTAAAAAAGTTGCAGAATATAACAGCCACATGTTAGGCTTTTTGTTTTTTCGTCCACGTGATTTTTTCAGATCAACGTGGATGTCCGAAAAAATGTATTTTACCTCACCCCAAAAACGCATTAAGCATCAGACCGTCAGTGAACGCTCTTCTACACTAATATTATAAAGAGGAAAACTTTGTTTGTTTGTTTGTTTGGTTGTAATGAATAGGCTCAAAAACTACTGGACCGTTTTTAAAAATTCTTTCACCATTCGAAAGCTACATTATCCACGAGTAACATAGGCTAAATTTTATTTTGGAAAAAAATAGGGTTCTGTAAAATATGTAGATAATGTAGTCCACGCGCGCGAAGCCGCGGGCGGAAAGCTAGTAAGCTATAAATCTAAGGTCATGTTCACATTAGTTAATCCAAACGGCACAATACGAAAGCCATCCAAAATCTCACACCAACTCCGCAACATTCTGAATAACTGCTAAAACTAACAGCGTGTACTGCCTCAAGTTCCCCCGCTCCTCAATTAACAATGCAAATGTATCCTGGAGAGAAAGCTGCTCCAAATTTCATACCGTGAATACATATGGTAATTGCGTTTTAGCACAAGAAAAACCTTTCCGTGGTAACTCGTTAAGACAAGCTTTATTAGTTCGTTAGTGTTTTGTCTTGGTAGTTAAGGGTTGCGGGGAGTTAGAGTTGGAGTAAGAAGTCTCGCATACAGATGCATGGTTAGGATTTGGTGATAGTTTTGACACGTTATAAGTCTATGGCTCTAGCTAACCCATCGTTTTGTTTTTGCTATTACAATTCCATGTCCGTGCTTATGCTTTAGTCAATTGACCTTAACTTCGAACTTCTCCTATGTTCTTCTGGTGAATTTCGTTGCGGGTCCAATGACAGTTTAACTTTCCCCCGGGACAAAGTTGACCTTCACTGGTTGGGTTATTATTGGCGCTCAAGCTATAGGTAGGTCCTGGCTACCTACACATGAGTTGCAGAGATGGGAATAGTATTCAGTCGATTGATTGATTGAACATCTGTACCATAGTAGAATCAAAATCTGTACTCTCTCGACACTAGGGTGACACAAGATAGTGTAGACGATTTTTAAGATCTATCGGATACTTAATATTTGTCATAGCCACATTAATAAACAATATTATTCTATTTATTTATTTTTTATAAGTATAAAACGTAATATTTTACCAATAATGATCACTTAATAATATCCAGCAAACATGACGTGTTTATATTTATCAGTTTCAAAAACATGACACCAAAATTGATGTATTCGATTTGCCTTCAAAAATTTAAAACTATTTAAATCAAAATATTAATGATTGCGTTTTATTCATGTATCACTGGAAATTCATTTAGTTTATCACAAACTCTTGACAATGGGTGACAAAATATCGTTCCGATTTCACAGGTCGAGCACAATTTTATGAATTGTTTTATCGGAGAACGTAATATATTCGATATGCGCATATAACTATTGGCATGAGTTCGGATGAAACGTTCGCTTTTATTGCCCCAAGTTTTCTGAGAATGGAATTGCGTTTTCTGTGTTTACTATATCTGCAATGTTTAGGAGTGCTGGGGAGGAAGGAGTACAACACCCAATCTGAACCAACCGAAGCTGTTAGTACTATACACACTCCGACTGGTATGTAATTTGATTATAATTATTACAATCTCAAATAAACTGATAAAATGTACTTCCCTGTGTATTACTAACTAGCTTACCGCCCGCGGCTTCGCCCGCGTTGAATTTTGTCTGTCACAGAAAAACAATATCGTGCGCGTATTTGCTCACCGTTTAGACCTACCCTGGACTACGACGAACATTTTAAAACCAAAATCAGCTCAATCGGCCCAGGCGTTCTCGAGTTTTAATCAGACTAACGAACATCAATTCATTTTTATTTATATGTATAGATAGATAGATAAATTACCAAAAATATTTAACATTTATCCGTACCTATTTCGGACTAAGTATTCCCAGTTGCCCCCTATATCACTGTTGGGTGAGAAAATTTCCCAACTGGTTCAACGATTCGTGTCAGAGGGACACAACTGGTATTTTTTTCCAACTGTCACGTGTGATACCGCAGGGGGTAACAATTGTTACGTTTTCTTCCCGTCCATACATAACAGTGTATATTATTATCTTCTATCTTTTCTAATGTGACTTTAATTCGTTTACGGATCTTCTCATTTCTGATTCGATCTCGTAAAGAAACACCGAGCATAGCCCTCTCCATAGCACGCTGCGCAACTTTGAGCTTCTGTATAAATCTGCATCTGCTTGGGGGCCTAATTTCAGCAGTGGACATCTTATGGTTGAGATGATGATGATGATCTTTTCTAATAAGTAAAATTACATCTTTAGTCAAACAGTACAAACTTCGATTCAGCTTGATAAACCCTATTATTATGACCGAAAACATCGTTATTATCGTTGTCTTTTTTTTCCCAGTCCTCCTAAAGACATGCCTCCTCAAGCCCGACCAGGGCCCGTGCCGGGGTAACATCCGAATGTACCACTATGACCCTGAGAAGAAGAACTGTTCCACCTTCAGATGGGGCGGCTGTCAGGGCAACGGGAACAGATTCGACAAACGCAGCCAATGTATCAACACTTGCTTGAGCAACGCCAACATGACTAAAGATAGTAAGTTGTATTGTTTTTTTTTAATTACATGCATGTGAAAAGTGTTTCATAATTTACCTACTTGTGTGTACACACATCGTAAAAAAAAAAGAAAGTTACTCTAACTTGTGAGAGTACCTAACTTTTTTTTTGTTAAAAACAGGATAAATATTTGTTACGGCTAAGCTCCGACACTATTTTGAAAAACAAATTAATAACGTTTTTGTACAAAAATAAAGAATTATTAATTCATCATCCTTGAAACGGCTAAACACATTTTGACGAAACTTTATCTTTCGGCAGATTTATTATTATAATGGACATGTAACTTTAGTTATTAAATTTAAGAAAAAGAAGACAGGTCTTGTGCATCATCTTAGGATAAAGTACAATTTAGACAAGGCCATAGAAAGAAACTATGTGATTGAAAATAAAATTATTTGTTAAAAATAAGTTTTTATGTGATATTGTAGTGTTACATTTTCAAAACATAAATAAAATAAATAAACTACGCTTTCAGTATACAGGCCAAGATACTGCTCTTTGACTTTTGACTACGGGTTCTGCTTCGGTGCTGTAAAGAGATATTACTTTGATAGATTTTGGAAGGTCTGCAAGGAAGCACTTTACTCTGGATGTGGTGGGAACAAGAACAATTTTTATGATTTTGATCAGGTAATTAACATTTGAGTCTTAAAATTTTTTTGACTTACACATTTTATGCATGTTTTAAAACTGCAGAGAACTGAGTAGTACGCAGAACTGACGGCCGATGGGACAGCAAGGTTCTGGAGTGCAGGCCACGTTCCGGAAAACGTAGCGACACAAGGCGAACTGAAAACCTCATAAAGGTCGTAGGAATTTAAGGCGCTGGATGCAGGCCGCTATCAACCGGGCGATGTGAAAATCATTGAGAGAGGCCTATGTTTAATAGTGGACGTCCAGTGGCTATATGATGATTATGATGAGAAAACTGAGTTGCGCAATTGCATTCCAAAGATTAACTCTACCTTGTTTTGTCACTGAAATATATTATTATTACAAAAATAACATAAATTAATTTTCGTAAGTCAATGCAAACGAGCCAATTTAAACTGTTTAGTTCCCTTATTATTTGTTGGAAATCAAACTTATGACAGTCTTTTAGGTCCGGTTTCCACTAAAGCGTAGACACAAAGAGATGTTTGAATTTCTAACCGAAGCTAATAAGCAGGGGGTGATGTGGAAATAACGAAATCTGATTGCTTTTTCAAACACGTCTTCTCTCTTCTCCGCTTTGGTGTAGGTCGGGCCTTAAGACCATTCTTTTGAAGGTAATTTACAACATTATTTTAAGGGTCCCAACATTGATGAAACAAACGCTGGCCGTAACAGAGTATTACACTTGAAAATTTCGACGGGTTCATCCTGTGTCTAAGTAGCTCAAAATCAAAAAATCAAAAGTATTTATTCAGTTTAGACCACAAGTGGCACTTATGAACGACAAAATATTATTAAAGAAAATAATAAAAAAAGAAAAGGTAGCCCTTATGGGGCACTTTACATGTCTCCTTATCTTTTGGGCCCTACCAGCGCTTCGAGACAAACATATGGCAAGTGCTCAGTGGGAAGAGCAGTCGCCCTGCAAGCGGAAGGTCGTGGGTTCAATTCCCGCCTTAGGCAGTTGAAAAAATCGTTCAAATTGTTTATAATTTTCAAATTATTTTTAGTGCGACTCAATATGCCGGCTAGGCAAACCACGCAGTGAGTATTTGAGAACGCCAAAGAAGAAAGAATCTGCTGATGGCGTGAAGAAATACCTGTACATCAACCCGCCTCAAGCCACGAAGAAGCGAGGGCTCCTCCAGATCACAACCAAAACCACCACAACTACCACTACCACTAATCCGAAAACTAAAAGTACTAGGAAGACAACAACACCTTTAAATGTGTGTATATCAGGGTCAGGAGGAGAAACTTACTGTTTTGAACAATAAATCCATTACTGAACCAGTCACCACGTTTCTAAAGCATTATTTCGCAAACATCCACGAATTCATTCACGTAAAATCTGAAATATCTCAGTTCAAATTTTCAGCGTGCCACTAAAGTGCCTCTGAACTGTCAAATAGTTGCAAAAAATGGTTCTGTTTGACGTGACATCTTTTTATCTCACTGTGTTGCTGCTAATGACATAATATATCTCGCTCGCTCAGTTATTTTTGCTCTTCCGCTAGGTATACCTATTAACTTTATGGTTCAAATTCAATCACTTCTAATTTCTAACTATTATATAGGTAAAATAAAAAACCATTGATTGGTTGAATTTGAAAAAAAAATCAACCAATCAAAGGTTTTTATGTTTCAAATATGGGCATTAGTCACGCAGCCGCGTTATAAAGGACCCTTGAAATACCATCAGCTTATTAGAAAGAATTCTTGCTTTAAAATACTGCCGAAGGTCAAACTTCCAGCAGAGTCTGTCGAGCTTTGTGAATAACGAACTGTAATTGTACTAATAACGCTTTGAGAGCTCTTTGTGTAGTGCTGGCTACTAATTACTTTAATTCTGTTGTTCATTTTAGATGGAATAGGTTTTGAGGTAACGTTAAGTGTCAATAGAGTCAACGAAGTGTATTAACGTGGTAATAGTCTCTAAGATTGGACTAAATACTTCTGAGAAACCTAATACGTTAATATGCTTGTGTATTAATTATAATAAAACATTTCTTACATCTTCACACAAGATATTATGATAATTTAACAGCTAGCAATGGTTCAAAAACTGTTTAAGGAGTCCAAAGAGTAGTATCTGATGCAAATAAAAAATAAATACATAGTAATTGGATCAGAAAAGTTCGCTAGTGGTGGTAACCACGCGTCCGAAAGCGTAGTATAGGCAGGCCTCCCACTCGGTGCACTGACGATCTGGTGATGGTCACGGGAATACCTGGATGCGGGCACGGGCAGCGCTGGACTATGTTGATATCTGTGGGGCTTTGTCCAGCTGTGGGTGGTATTCCAAGTATAAATACATATATTAAGCTACTACTACATCTATCATTTTAAAACAAACACAACTAAAACTAACTCTACTACGTACGTAATAAACATATTTTTACCTTACCTAATAATAAAACAACTTGATTTAAAAATACGTAAACAATTAATTTATTATAACTCCGACACAACCAATTTGCTAATATACATTCTAACTATAGATCACAAACACCGTAATATATTAAATTACGTCGAAGAATATTATGTTATTCTTTACAGCGCTTTAAAAACGTAATACCTTACTAACTAGTATGATGTGTTATTTTTTAACTATTAGTTCTCGTTGAATTGAAAAACAATTCAATGAGGGCTATCGTTTTTATACTTCAGTTAGCACCACTGGCGATTGACATGACCCTACTCTACAGTGGCGCCACCCTGGTTTCAGCGCTCACCAATAGGGAATATGAATCGATTTTAAAAGTTAATAAATTATGTATAAATAAACACTTTAGTTAAATCATAGAATTTCTGAAAAACTAGTATTGAAATCGGGCTGGAAACAAAAAAGGTACAAGTGTTTAAACTTTGTATGAAAACAGCTGAGCGTGACGTCAAAATGTCACGCGCCCATAGTAACTTGTATGGGACTCTGCGTGTCGTTCTAACATGACGTCATTGGTCATGAGATCTCTAACGTCTATTATCTTAGGTATCTTTTGAAATTTTTGTTAAATAAAAGCACTGATTGATTGGATAATGGCTACTGAAATGTGAGAAATAAAAAAACCTTGCATATTCGCTATTGGCGCCACTGTGTTCGCCACTAGCAAGTGATAGTGACCTTACTCTACAGTGGCGCCAACTGATGAGCGCTTAAACGATAGCCCTCATTCACGACATACGCCAAGTCAAGATACAACTTTATTAGTCTTTTATAAATAAACTAGCTTTCCGCCCGCGGCTTCGCCCGCGTGGAATTTTGTCTGTCACAGAAAAACTTTATCGCGCGCGTCCCTGTTTCAAAAACCGGGATCAAAACTATCCTATGTTCTTTCCCGGGACTCAAACTATCTCTATGCCAAATTTCATCAAAATCGGTTGCGAGGTTTAAGCGGGAAAGCGTAACAGACAGACAGACAGACAGAGTTACTTTCGCATTTATAATATTAAGTTGGGATTGCTCAATATTAATATATTTTAAAGCTATTTTAAATCAAACTAAGGCTACTCCTTGATGTTCCATGCGCATTTACGATTTGTACCGTCACCCAAATGTGTGCATTCCAATCACTAATAAATATTTTATCACATGTTTCCTTTACTTATTAATTCCGCAACTCGTTGGTGTATTGCTTCGCAACTGTAACAAAAAAAGTAATGATGATAACATATAACTTTTTGCAACCTCAATTTTGTGCGTTTTTGACGCCCTCTGCCCCATCTAAGGGACATAGGACCTTAAGTCAAGTAAGTCATTTTGTGCGTTTGTTCTTCTCTACTATTAAGTTTTGCCAAAACAAAAAAAAAGACGAAGAAGATATTGAGGATAGACAAATGTTAAAGGATAACTTACTGTCCATGACTAATAGTGTCCGTCAAATTCATGATGTACGGAGGACATGCCTTGGTGTTCACGAATCTAGAGGTGAAGAGGAGACCCTGACAGGTGCAGTAGAGCATCTCTGGCAGAGGAATGTTGTCAGGTATAACCTTCTTCTCGTAGAGAATCGTTGAGTATAACTGGAATTTATGGAAAGTTTAGCAGTTAGTGATGGCCAGATACTGTGACTTTACATGGCCTTAAAGACTTCTTCATGCAAAGTCGGCAGGAACAGCAAGATTAATAAAGTTAACATAAGTATTCCTACACTGTTACTTGGAAATATCAAAGGTAATAAAATAGTTCCCTCTATTAATCCGATCGGAAGACAAACTTTGGGATCAATACATTCTCTAACATTCAACTTGCCACCACAGTATCGGATTGTCGTCCGAACGATCCATATCTTGCAATTTCTTTTTGCGTCATGTCCATATACTTCTGCATACTTGATTTTTGCAAATCCAGCGTACCCTACAAACCACTACAAAAGATTATATTTACCTTCATAGCCCCAGTAAGTGAAGCTATAGCGACTCCTAGGCTTGGGCTGAACACCATTGAAAGCCCTGCCAGGTAACCGGCTGGTAGCGCGAACAGTTCTGAATCGTATCCTTTCTTCCGACACAAGAAGCACAGGACAGCCTGGGGAGAAATAATTATACATGCTGAATATACACAAAGGTAGCAGAAAAGCGCTGGACGCAGGCCGCTACCAACCGGGTAACATGGATAGCATTGGGGGAGGCCTATGTTCAGCAGTGGAAGTCCTTCTATGTAGTACTTTTATGTACTATTAAGTACTATAGAAACACACATTTTTATTGAAGGTTATATTATTTGGGTAACAACAGAATACGTCACTGGAACTTAGGTCCGTTTTCCACTTTTCAAATTCAAATTCAGAATTCAAACAGTTTATTCAGTAGGTACATAGGCCCTTTCCAGGGCACTTATACACGTCCCAAATATAGCTAGCCCTACCACCACTTCGGGACAACATAATATGGGCTGGTGCTGAGAAGAAGTGGCGGAAGAAACTCAGTCACCTTTATCAGCCTCTTTTTCAATCTAAAATTAAAATTAAGATGGTGACCTGAGATGTGCAGTGGAGACAAGTGGAATAGAGTCAATGTTATTTCCACTAAAATGTAACAGTAAAGAGATATGTAAATAATGAATTATATCTAAGTATTAATTATACTTCTCGTCTTCTTTCGTCTCGTTTCTGTTTTGGTGGGAAACGGCCCTTACGCCAGATTTCTCTCACAGGGAAGGAAAGAATAGGAATATTAATAGGTTATTTAACTTTAATGGAAACCCTTTAGATTTGTGACTTCCTAATTATGATATTATCACGGGGAGACTTTAGCACCATCAATGATTTTATCATAAAAAACTTGCTAAAATGTATGTACTAAATCAATTTAATAGTAACTATAGTATCGTACTCTGTAAATACCGATATAACTGCCGAAGAATAGAGCCATCTTGAAGTGTCTTCCTCTCAGGGAGGATAGCGCTCGTAGAGGCGTTTTTATCCTAGGCAGGATTAACTTAGCCAGGCTGATGGCTAGACCGACGGCGAAATAGGTTCCGTACCCCTGGAAATGAAATCAATATAACGTAAAGAAAAATATTCATACGATTCAACATAGGTAATTAATTAAAAAGTCAAATTGAACTGACTAACAACCTACAAGTGACATCATAAGTTCTAACGCAATTTAATATATTTTACATTTAATTAGTTTAAGTAAAATGGAAAGTTCTTCACCTTTAGAATGTGTTTCTGGCAGGGTCCCTTGTGCGGACACGGCTTCTTTGGGTTTTCTGGATTCCGATTTACTTTTTCCGCGTTGTAAATCCTGTGTTAAAGGAAATATTAAAGGCATTGAGAGTAAGGTTTTCTCTTTAGAGAAATAAATAATACTTTTACTCGATAAATTAATTTAACAAAAACTTATAGCACTTAAATAGCAGTATAGATTCATAAGTCTTTTGTTTCAATTAATTTAATACAGACCTAATTTGAAATTCAAATGAGAATTCAAAATGTAAATCAAAAAGTTCAAATATTGACTAAATACACTGTTGTAATAGTTACACAGTTTAAGATTTTAACACAATAACAAATTATTATTAATATTATTAGACTTATTAAGCCATTGCACGTTTCTATCTGTTTACATAAACTTTGGACAGTTGAGTTAAGGATTGTTAAAAACTTTACTTTAAAACTAATTTTTGGTTAAAGTAAACAGAAGCAGCAACTGCACAGCGTATTCGAAACGTCCCTTGAGTAAAAATGGCGTCCATGCATCCACGTCCGTAAATTCTAAAAGCATTTCGGTGTTCAGTTTTATCACAACTTGTAAATAGTATACAATACTGTTAACTAATTCTACTGAAATAGAAACTCATTTGAAATTGGCAGCTTTGATTGTGATCACACAAAGTTTACTACAATGTAACATTTGAAAACAAAATACTGCTTCAGAACATAAGTGCAACTTGAACTTGACGCACTTGTCACTCAAAGGGAAAGTAAAAAAAGCCTTTGGGTTTCTTTTTTTCGCGGAGTAAATGCTTTACGAACACTGCTGCTGTAGTGTGGATTGTAGGAAGTTATGTGGAACTTCTTGACGAATGAAATAATTGAATCGCGAGTTACGTCGGGCCCAGAACAGACGGTGAAACGCAACTGCAACGAAACTGCAACTCCTAGTTACTTTTGAGTTGCATCTAAGTTTCTGCCATAGCGTCCGTTGAGACACCACACATGACGCGACCAGTTTGAAACATTTCAGTTTCAGTTTCATTCATCAGAATCATCAGAAAGTTTCGTTGCAGTTGCGTTTCACCGTCTGTTCTGGGCCTAAGACTGCTGTTGGCATGCATAACGTTCTTCAGGAAGAACTGGAAGATATATTTAGCTAGGTTTATGTTACAAAACTAAACGATATAGTACATTATACTTACCACAATAATGGAGTTCTTTGTTCTTTAGGCTTATCTCCTTCCAGCCTCATCATGTAGAACAGCAGCCCACTCCCGATCATGAACATCAAGGTCTGCCTTGACTTGGTGATGTTGAGGTACCCGGCTTGACTCGCCAACCGCATCCAGTACTCGAGTAACTGCAAGGAATTGTATTTAGAATCTTAAGCAGACCTTACTGTAAAGACTATTCCCACCTCTCTTTCCCACCGCTGCAACTCCTGTGTAGCCAGGATCTACAGCTTGACCTCCAATAAAAACCCAACCAGTGAAGGTCAAGTTCGTCCCGGGGGAAAGTTAAACTGTTTATCAGAATAGACCTTACTGTAAGTGTACATACTTATGTGATGCAATAAAAAATATTTGAATTTATGGCCCAACCAGTTTAGCCAGCGTGAGGAGTATAAGCCAAATCCTCCATTTGCCTCTGGTGAATTAGAGAGGGTCGTGCTCCTGCAGTGGATACTAAATGATCGGATGATGAGATAATGAAGATTAATATAATAGGTACTTTGCAACGGAAATGTATAGTCAAGTGTCTGTGTGATGTAGGTATTGTTAAACTTTACGTACAGTTAACGTCACGATTTGAATAATTTGTTGCAGGTTAAAAATAACACTTAAAAGTTAATAGGTACTTAAAAACAAAGAAACATTAAGGATGCAATAACATTTGAGTATTGAGTGAGCAAGACTATAAAAAGCTTATCAGAGAATCTCAACAATGAGGGACTGCCTAGAAAGAATCGAATAGAAGATCTAAGCAAAAATGATTACTGCATAGAATTAGGTTTCACTTTACCTGATTAAAAAATAGATTAATGACTAGACTCCTTCTGCTCGGTGGTTCCCAATAGATGTTGAGGCCATTCAACGTCAGTGGCACTAACAGAGACGATATGTAGCTGAGCTTTATTCCAAATTGACTGAAAACAGAACAAAAAAACATTTGAACGGCCGATGGGACAGCACCAGCAACCTAATAGGTGGACCAATGACCTCATAAAGGTAGGAGGAAGGCGCTGGATGCAGGTCGCTACCAACCGGGCGATGTGGATATCATTGGGGGAGGCCTATTTCCAGCAGTGGACGTCCTGTGGCTGAAATGATGATAATGAAACAGTTGAAAACACAAAGAAGGCCGTCTTCCTTCTGGTTTGAACAATAGTTTACTGGCGAATATGCATTTTCATGTTTTTCGATGGTAATTAAGCAATCACCTTCATGTCATTTTAATCTTTGCTGTAGATGTGACAAGGACGTAAGTATATTTATAACACAAATATTATATACTTTCTTAACTTTAGAAAAGGAATATTTCATACATTCGTAACTGTGTTCATTCGTAACTACATTCATATAAATTTTATATAACCCTTTCAGGCCTGATTTCAGATTTTTTTAAATTATCATTTTGCCTAAGGCGGGACTCGAACCCACGACCTTCCGCTTGCCGGGCGACATTAGTTTACACTTCCCGTGTTAGCTAGTTTAGTCATCCCTAACAAAATCAAAGTATGATAACTGAAACATAAGAATACAAGCCCACAAGATGGACCGACGACCTCGCAAAGGTAGCAGGAGGACGCTGAATGCAGGCCGCTACCAACCGGGCGACGTGGAAATCATTGGGGGAGGCCTATGTTCAGCAGTGGACGTCCTGTGGCTGAAATGATGATGATGATGAATACAAAATAACTAACAGTACATACCTTACCTAAACAAGCAGTTACTTGTGATGAAGGTGAAAGGCACGAGGAGACCGAACGTGACTGATCTGCAGTAGTACTCCGCCATTTTGATCCACATTTCTTTGCTTTTGAAATGCTTCATGTGCATTGGTAGTTGTGCCTGAAATTATACATAGAATTGTTAAAGAATATTTTATCTTGCTATCGTAGGTATACGAGTACGTCAAACTCCATATAAAAAAACATCGGTTATGTTAGTTACGGCTAAAGTTAAGATGGTGCTACTCAGCCTGATGTAATAGGACAAAGTGCAAAGTAAGTTAAAGTGACTGTGGGCTACATACTTAACTGTCGCAGAACCTACAAAAGGTAGAGTAGTAAACTGTTTATCAACACAACTGTAAAGTCTGCTGTGTTGTTGACTGAACTCACGGATCTACAAAATGATATACAAAGAGTACAAGAAAAAATTAACTTACCAAATAAACTATAGTATAAAAACGTAAGCTGCCTTTCACAGAGTCCATGAACGCCCTGGGCAGCACTCCTATACACGTCTCCGACCAGGGGTGGAATATATCCCGACAAGCCTGGCCACGGCACACTTCATCGAACATCGGTTTGCTTATCACCACCATTTTGGTGATCTGTTGATTTATATTCTGTAACAATTTTCTTTTGTTTAATTTAACAGTCTATGGTTATGAAGATCAAGGCTGGGTTGCAGGCTTGTTTTCAAAAAATACCGGTTATGGTTATAGTTACGGTTAAAGTAAAGGGGTGCAACTCAGCCTAAGGATTTAGGACTGCCACTGGCTACAGGCAGCTACCACTAACAAAAGCAATACCTAACTAGATCTGGTAGTCAGTGGTAGTCCGCACCTATATTATTTGTATAATATACTTTAGTAACAGATTCTTATTTTGGCGTGAAACGCATAATATTAAGTAATTTTATATTTTCCTAGTGTTCTTAATGCAGACAGCACATCTAGGTAAGCACAGTGATGTCTTAAACAGTTGTGATATGTGTTATTTTTGAAGATAAAAGTATTATTTACTGTAGTTTGTAGGTTGGGTTCAATGCTATTGACCTTAAAAAATATGATTTCGAACTTTGTAGTGTCAGAAGTCAATGGCAACTCATAAATACCACCACGTTCGAGTCAGTTGTCACAATTCATACAATATTTTCAACTTCAAGGAAAGATGAAAACACGTCACTATTTTTAGTGTAAGTATTATATTTACATAAAATATTCGTAAAGGTCACAGTTTTGAATACAATCAAACAAAGAACTCATGTGAAAAGTACCTTTAAGTCTCGTACATAACATAATAATATTATCAGTTTAGACTTTTACATAATCGAATCTAATTTGAGTTACAATTTTGTTGTGATGTCAATTATTGTTATCTTAAGATACAATTATAATCCTAATGTTATCTGTCTTTAATACATTGTTATTCTGCGTATTTTTAAGTGTTTCGGATCGTTTTTATGAAGACTAAATGGAGAACTGGATTCGATTCCAATTGGAATCTAGTACTGGAGGGTTCTTCTAGAATTACCGTGATCTATTTATGTCTATTGAACTCAATATTTGCGGCAGCTGGTTCGAATTCCGAAAGGTAAGTGTGAAAAGATCACGCAATACAGAGTAGATAAAAATTTGAAAAATGTTTATCCAAAAGACAAAAAAGAATTAAAAGTCTTTAAGGTATTTTTTTTTCATGTTGGCTTGCGCTTTTACACGTCCCAAATATAGCTTGCCCTACCACCAGTTCGTGACAACATTATGGGCTGGTGCTGAGAAGAAGTAGCGGTGGAAACTCAATCACCTTTGACCATTGGCTCTATCTACAATATGAAATTATATACAATAAAGGGATCATGGTCAACGTGACATTGATCACTTTTGCGTCACTAATAAAACTACAATTTAGCTCATTCGCTCCAGTAGAGAGTGGGTGTAATGGATCTAAGACATCAATAGTCTATTCTTTATAGAATAATAGACATAGCACTAAGTTTGGCCTTCGTTGAAATGTAAATACTTTAGTAATGTACTAATTTCTATGTAATGTAATGTTCTTACGAATGGTACAATACAGGTAAAATGTCACTGTCACTGAAACTACCTCATCATTATCATCACTTTAGTCATAGGACGTCCACTGCTGAACATAGGCCTCCCCCAATGACTTCCACATCGCACGGTTGGTAGCGGCCTGCATCCAGCGCCTTCCTGCTACCTTTATGAGGTCGTCCACGCTGCGTAACGTTCTTACGTATGGTACAATACAGGTAAAATGTACGATGTTGCGTGAAAAGGTGACACTGACACTGAAACTACCCCATCAACATCACTTCACAATGGCTGGTTGGTGGCGGCCTGCATCCAGCGCCTTCCTGCTACCTTTATGAGGTCGTCGGTCCACCTTGTGGGTTGAAGTCCTACGCTGCGCTTTCCGGTACGCGTACGTGTACGGTACTAACTACTAACTGACTGGGTACTAGGTACTTTCAAAAAGAGACTAAATGACCACAGATGTCCGAAACAAAGAAAACATACAGATTATGTTCTTTTTTGTGTGCATCCTTTGGTGATTATTATGATATTGTAAGTAAATATTTCTCATAAATTAGAGGCCTATTTTGAAGCAAGTTTTGAAGGTTCTTTTACCATTTGAAAAGAGAACAACAACTATTTTCTACTTAACGTGTAAGCAGGCTTAGTTTAATGCAAATTAAAACTTCAAAACATCATTAGCATGTCTAACTTTTCAAACAATTGACAAAATGTAGGTATTGTAAAAAGCTAGTAGGCAGGTATTTGGAAGTAATTTGATTGTATAATGAGGGATCATGCTTTGATGACCTTCAAAAATCTTGTAACATTTACCGTTGATCGTAAATGATCATAAAATTTTTTAGGCTCAAATAATGAAATGACACTTACCTAAGTATGATTCATAATAAATATAGAACAAATAAATACAAGCGTATTGTGGGACCAATTATTGAAATTCAACCAATCACATGATGTTACCATAAAAATGAATTTTTTTTCCTTTTCTGACATGACCTACTTATTCAGTGCGATCTGAAAACTATTTTAATTACTTCATTGAATAAAAATGTTAATAAATAGAGTTGATATTAATTATTCATAATTATTACATAATCTGTACTATACTTAATTTGTTATTAAATTGTTTTTATCTGTTTATTAAATGTTTGTCAAGAATAAATGATTTCGTAATCAATAATATCGTTCATAGTTGGTATCTTAGGAAAATATATTTAAAACGGCATAGATTTCCAAACTTCTCTGTGCTATGTTTGAATCAACCTCAGTATTAATTATTATGATTCTTAGCTCCATTCGAGACTCAGACAGACCGACAGGCGTATAGTCATCTAGATATAGCAAGCAAGACTAGTGCTAATTTAAACACTACAAGAGTTACCGATGCGTGGTGTGCCTGTTAGTCCCGTTTATCGATTCACGTTGTTGTAAATCGAATAATCACTGCCGATTAATTGTTATTCAACCATTCCAATACGAATCTATTGTTCATTAACGAGTGTACAAAGTTCAATTTTATTATATGCTTGTTGAAATAATGTTATTGTAATCTTTTAATTAAAAATACCTGGCACGATAATAAATTGTTTCAGTTAACTTACTAAAAGTAATTAATAAAAACTACGAAGGTAATAAAAGAAATCGGAGGACAAGTCAAGGATTTTAGTTAATATAGAATCAATATTGTTCCCATAATCTGACAATATCGAAACTTAAGTATAAAAAAAATCTAATTAAACTTCGGCTACTAATTATAGGTAATATTTAATTAAGTTGATCTGCCAAAGTGAAAAAAAAATAGCAATAAAAAAGAAATTAATTAACCCGAAACTACTTACCGTCAAATATTCCTAGCGGAAAATTTAAATATTTCGCATAGTAATTCAGTTCCAAAGTCCGTTTCACTGGGGAAAACACATGAAGATCGTTCGAAAATTCCAAATCCGAAATTTGAAAATGTGTAACTGGCCACACGCGTTCTCGAACGAAGCAAAAAGCATACTGAGGTGCTTAGTAGAGCGCTGCGCACCGACACCGATCTATCGTGCTCTATGGACGGTGCATTGGAATAGCATAGACTCGGCGCTTGACCGATCGTGAGAGAGATAGTGTTGAATTGAGCATTTCGATTTAATTTTCCAGTGTTTTACTGCCGGATTTTTTTTCAGTGGTTGGTAATACTTGCTGGCTAGTAGTACAATTATATTAATAGTAGGTACATCAAAGTTAATATTCATAAAAGTTGTTTATTTTCTGGAAAAGGGCCTTTAATACTTTACTTTAACTTGCATTTTTATTGCTTAATAAAATTACGTCATCATAATATAATAATAATTTTCCTTTGTTTTTATTGTAACTACGTAAAATTCATCAGTTTTAAATTTGATTTATATTGTTGTCCGTACATAACTAGGCACTATACACACACTAGGTACAAAACAAAGTAATGTAGATCATCTAGTTTAAACATTATGTAGTTTTGTATAATATAACAATTATGTCACATAAGTTGTAAATTTTATGAGTCACGTAAGTTCTTGAACAGATAGTTAAAAAACAGAAACACATTTTAACACTCAATCTACTCAGTTATGAGGGTAATTAAACTTTTTTAGTTCCATAACTACTTGCAAACAATATTTTAAAACACGTTTAACATTGCCAAAACCTTGTAAAGACTTTATAACAGATAAATGAAAATAATTGAAAACCAGGAATTGCAAAAATGACGTGGAAATTCGTATTTCATTCTTATAAGGTAAAATAATATGGGTGTAAGCACTCCTTTACCAACCGTGCAATGTGGAAGTCATTGGGGGAGGCCTATGTTCAACAGTGGACGTCCTATGGCTGAAATGATGATGATGACGAAGCACTCCTTTTATACTAACCTTATAATAATGATTAATTTGTTAATCCCAAATACTAACAATTCATCAAACAATACAAATCATTGCCTGAATTCAAATAAATTAATTTCGATATTATTGAGTACAATTTGGAATACGGAAAATGCAATCTACTGTTTGAAAAACCGTATTTTCCAATTTGGAATTTATAATTAGAATTGGATTAATTAACGCGACAAGTCTAATAGAGTATTAGCGCGAATAATTGATAACCGTTCGCGCAAATAACAAACTAGCGTTTGATATAGTTTGTTTACATTATGTGCAATGCAATCTAGTTCCATGTTGATTCATTGAAATTAAACAAAGAATTGTTCTGGCCAGGCTTATTCATTTTTGTGATGTATAGTGACGTCACTCACACCACTGGGGTGACTTGGTGGACATGAATCTTTGCGAGCCTGAGGCAGGCAAGTGGTGTGAAAAAGTACAAGATCAAAGGAGTTGGAGACATCTCTTAACGGATGCCAAGGCTTTAGCTAAGCCATATGAATAAGTAAGTAGTAGTGACGTGACACTATAGCATCTTAAACTAGGTCTTAGTTTCATCATCGAAAAATTGTATAGTATGCACTCAGACGGTCGACTTTACATCAATATAAGTGGAGGCCACGTACCGTAAAACGCAGCGTGAGACGGACCGACGACCTGATAAAGGTAGCAGAAAGGCGCTGGATGCAGGCCGCTACCAACCGTGCGATGTGGAAGTCATTGGGGGAGGCCTATGTTCAGCAGTGGACGTCCTGTGGCTGAAATTATGATGATGATGAAGTATTATTCTAATTTTATCGTAATCTTCATCATCAGTATCAGGTGTTTTAGCCTTGACTGTTAGAGCACTACTAGCGACTCTTAACTTATCAGAGACAAGGGGAGGCATTGACTCAAACTCCCCACGCTGACCAAATTTTTTTTCAAAGAGGCCTGATGTCCACCTTTGTTTTTTGTACCTAAGTTTTTTTTATTTATTTATTTATTATTCCATTATTTAGCCATTACATCTTTGATTTAAATAATGTCTTAAATCCTCTTGAGGTTTGTCTAGACAGTATTGTTCTCTATACAAATAAAAATAAACGTTTTCAAGTTTATAACTCTTTACATGTTTACTAATATTATTTACTAATGAGATAATACTCATTAATATATTATGATATGCATAATCTTTTTTACGTTTTTGATAAATTAATAAGCGTATTAAGATTATTGTTTTCTAACAGTGATAAGATAATAAAAGAAAGAAAATCATACCTACTGCAGCTACATTATAACAACGATTGAACTGCGGAAAATACAATAAAGAATAATACACGACACAAAATATTTTTTTGACACCAATTCACTTTCAAAACTGACTTTTTTAACCTAAATAATACATATTTCACTTTATAGAAAGGTACTATCATAAAACAATGCCTACTAGACTTTAGAATATATTTTTTTGTTTACAACATCGATACAAGTGTTGCTAGGCAACCACAAATAGTGGCACCTACTGTTTAAAGTAGAAAAGGCTCAGAAACACTTACTCAATGACATACCATCACTTATTTATAAAAAGTCTTATACGTGTAGCATAGTGGTGTGTTCAGTTTCTGTGGTTCAGTTTCGTAATTGCTTCATCCTTATACCCAGCTTTTATTTACTGTTGATTGTACTAAATATTCTCATGGTTCACATTGGAAATCAAAGTAGGTATTTATTTATTTATTTATACTTTAATACCAACATTTTAACATTAGGCGAACTTAATGCCATATGGCATTCTCATCCAGTTTACCTTTCTGAACTTTAATTTTTTGAAAACAATAGATCTGTGGACCTTTGGGAATAACCCAACCAAATCTATAATCCTATTCCTGCAATTTAGTCGTCAGGTCATTGCCCGCTTATCGTGGCTATCAAAGCGCCACCACCCCAAGGTGTCCATGGCAATGTTATTCTTATACGTCAGTTGAAAACAATATACGTCAGTTTAAGACACATTATGGTCACGTAGCAGACTATGGCAACCAAATCTAAATCCCATTAATGCAATTTAATCGTCAGGTCATTGCCCGCTTATCGTGGCTATCAAAGCGCCACCACCCCAAGGTGTCCATGGCAATGTTATTCTTATACGTCAGTTGAAAACAATATACGTCAGTTTAAGACACATTATGGTCACATAGCAGACTATGGCAACCAAATCTAAATCCCATTAATGCAATTTAATCGTCAGGTCATTGGCCGCTTATCGTGGCTATCAAAGCGCCACCACCCCAAGGTAATCTACCGCGAGTCGACCCGTTGTTTGGCCAAGAGCACTCACAAACTACATAATTGTATTGGCCGCGGGCCAGTGGCTGCAGTTTTCATCTCTAAATGGCCACGTATATAATTTTTATTGCTGCGCTTACGTCGAGAGCCCTGTTTCGGAAGACATCCGATGGAGTCGTTGCAATTTTAGATAACAGTGATACGTTTTTGAAAACATTCGAACGGGAAATGTACGATGACAGTTGTTAGTTTTAATTTAGTCGCATTGCTCGATGGAGCTGTTATAGTTTGATTGGGGTTCATGTAACCTATTAATTGGTAACATAGCAACATTGACTTCCAATTGTTTAAGTTCTTTGTAAACATTCATGAAATGCATGACATGACTGCGTTTGTCCTGATTAAAATAATGGAGATAGCTAGATTTAATTCTAATATTTTTGTTATAGAATGATTAATGTTAAAAAAATACTTGGAGTGGTTGACATTTTCAGCAATTAAATGGACATAATCACAGTTCTACATAGAATCCACATACATAGAGTTTTTATTATCAGCGATAGAATTTTTTGATCAATAACCGTACATTTTAGCCTAAATGGATTTAAAAATAAAAACTAGTCTTCCATATCACGGTTTCAACGTTCACGTTGATTGGATGTTACATGGAAACCATTGATTAGAATCCATCCCGCACTTGATACGCTTCGAGGGTATCAAGATACCTTTATACAGAATTACAGACATACATAATACTCGGATACGTTTGAAAATATAACTTTATGATTTGATGTATGAAAGCACTTTAAAAATCAAATTGGCGTAAGTGGTGCATGCATGTGAGATTTTTAATGTCGACGATGACATTAACAATATTTCCTCATTGAAAATATACAAAAAAGGATGCACATTTTTCCCTTTTTCAACCGACTTCAAAAAAAGGAGGAGGTTCTCAATTCGACCCGTATGTTTTTTTTTTCTATGTTTGTTACGCGATAACTCCGCCAATTATGAACCGATTTGAACAAATCTTTTTTCGGCGTATAGGTAATACCTCAAGGGTGGTCCCATTTAAATTTAATTATAAAAAAAACAACCCCCAAGGGTGGAAAATTGGGGATGAACTTTTTTATACGCAATATCTCCGCCGATTATAAACCAATTTGAACGATTATTTTTTTGTTGAATAGGTATTATCAAAAGGGTGGTTTCATGCGAATTTGAAGAAAATATTTCACCCCCAAGGGTGGAAAATTGGGGATGAACTTTTTTATACGCAATATCTCCGCCGATTATGAACCAATTTGAACGATTATTTTTTTGTTGAATAGGTATTATTTGTGTTCACGCATTTGAAGTCGGTTTTATTTTTTTTAAAAAGTTATTAATTGTTACTTATTTTAGGGGTCACTTCAGTTGGCTTAAAGCAGTGTCTAACCTGCCACTCTGGCAATGTCATGTTGACCTTCTTATTAGTTTATTAAAACTGCCACATCCAACTTGGTAAGTTTTTTTGCTGTCTGCATTAAGAACCATTGCATATCAGGCCTATGTTCAGCAGAAGACGTTCTGTGGTTGAAATGATGATGATAATCATAATATCATACAAATTCATCATAGATAAAACAACACAGGATATAGGTACCTACCTCTTACGTAATTCATATTATTTTTACATTCAGCGTACCAGAGTTGTTAGTGGATGTTATAAACAACCATTGTTCTCATATTTGATACACACATCTTCTGGAACAATATTTATAAAACAACGATGTAAAAATTAAATAGTTAGTTCTGACTCCTGACTTTTCATTTGGCTGTATGGACAGTGTTGTCAGTAATTTGCCTTAAAATGACCAGTTTTCATAGTCTATGGCTTATATTTGATTGATATAATAATTGATTCCGTATTTGAAATTAAGTTGAATACATTTTCCAACCCTTACTCCTTAGATCTGCTAGCTACTTATAGCGCGATAGTGAAGTTACTGAAATCGATATCAAAAACTATCGATATAGCAGTACCGATACGATCGGAGAGGAAAACCATACCTCTGAGGCTTTAAACTTTAGAGCTGCTACAGGGCAGTTCATAATCGCGGGCATACCCATATCTCCACGAGATGTGCGCGTGAGACTCGCGCGGAATTGCAATTGGCCTGTAGCCAATGTGATCTTAAAGTGAGCCTGTATTTATTGCATACCCGTATGTAGATTATAAAAGTGATATAAACAAGTTAGCATTCCACTTTGTAGGTAATGCCAGTAGGGATGCACTTGCAGAATGTGTTTTAATTTTGGAGAAAACGGTAGTCGTCTACATTTTGGTGGAAAGGTCGGCCATATTTCAGTTACTTATGATGCCGCAGTCTTCACCTTGGTATGCCATCATGTGTACAAAATGACACATCACTTTGAATTGTAAATTGGAAAGGCTTAGTCCAGCAGTGGACTAACGGTGGGCTGCAGGCCAGCAATGAATATTTGGTAATTTAAGAAGACTTCATCTTAGCCATAGGACATCCTCATACATCCAACATAGGCCTCTTCCAATGCTTTCCATGTTACCCGGTTGATAGCGGCTTGCGTCCAGCGTCTTCCTGCTACCTTTACAATGTCATCGGTCCACCTTGTGGGTGTACGTCCCACGCTGCGTTTTCTGTATTCTGGTAATAAGACTTAGCACAGGTTAAAATAAAGCTTAGGCCCAGAACAGACAGTGAAATGCAAGTGAAACGAAACTGCAACTTTTTGATGATTCTGATGAATGAAACTGAAACTGAAAGTTTCAAACAGGTCGCGTCATCTGTGGTCTATCAACGGACGCTATGGCAGAAACTTAGCTGCAACTCAAAAGTAACTAGCAGTTGCAGTTTCGTTGCAGTTGCGTTTCACCGTCTGTTCTGGGCCTTACACATACTTTGATCAGAAACTTGTTCTTGTTCATTCCGAAACGTTATGCAGGATGCAATTATAAGACATGTCTTATCGGGTCTTATCAGCATGACAGACCTTAATAAACTAGCCTGACATCAATTCAGGAAAAGGCAATTTGCTGCAAAGTTCAACGTGATTGCATGATGACTCGGATTATCTTGATAACATCTAGATTATGGACTATCAGATATAACGAAGCGTTTTACAGGATTTAATCCAGATAATGTGCTAACGATCCTAGATAAACGTCTCATTATGCGATAGAACGAATAAACAATGGCTTTATATCTTTGCTTATCTGTGTGATGTTTAGCAATCGAGTAAGTCCCATCAGTCTGTAAATGACCCTTCTTAAAGCAAGCAAACGTTGTTACATTGTACTTATGTTTCGACAATTTTCGGCTATTGGGTAGATAACAAATTGATCATGGTAATTTAAAGGAGTCTCGACTTGGCCTACTTTTAGCTTGGTCCACTGACCAAGTCGCCGGATTGAATTTTTAAGTATTTTTTCTTCCAACAACTGTAAATGTGCATGAAAAATCTTATTATGTACCTTCATGAAGAAGTGTTTGTCACCTGTCATCCGCTTTGCAATGGAGGGAAGTCGAACCTAAATTTCGAACTCCTCCTGTGTTCTTCTGATTAATTTCGTTGCGGGTCCAATGACAGTTTAACTTTCCCCCGGGACAAACTTGACCTTCATTGGTTGGGTTTTTATGGCGGTCAAGCTGTAGATCCTGGCTACACAGGAGTTGCAGTGGTGGGAACGAGAGGTGGGAATAGTCCCGTTTCATGAAGAAGTTATAATGAAGTATCTTTTTTTGTCTACGACTGTCAATAAAAATAAGTTCTCATATTCTTAACATGGGGTTAAAAGGCTAGCTAGAGTTTTGTAAACATATTACAAGCTATTGACTAAATGACGTCAACTGAGATAAGTCCTGTAGATAGAAAGATATTGTGTACAACACCACGCGACAATGATATTTCCAAGAAATACAAAAAGGCATACCTACATTAGCTTTCCTTTCTAGTAAGTATATCTGTAATTGACAGACATAATGTGAAATGAAACCCTATTAATGTATACTGTGAACGTAGGAATATGTGTTTGCTGTGGGTGACCTTTATCAATAAATCAGTAAGTAATAGGTATACATATTCTGGGAATTTGTTTAGAAGGTTTTAATCCCAAATCTGAGAAGAGGACGCAAATTCAGAGACAAGACAAGATGATAGATAGTAAGTTATACGAACTATAATCTAAAAAAATGAAATATCATATGAAAACAGAACAATTTAGGCGGTGTTATCGCTAGAAAGCGCTCTCTTCCAGGCCTCCTAGACAAGTAACAAAACGTGACAGTTGTTATTCCAAAATCGTTTATTATTTTATGAATTGTAAATACCTAAAAACATGAGTTATCTGGGGGCACGGCAGTGCCCCCACCAAGTCGAGCAAAAAAGCGGCACGGCCGTACCATCCTTTTCTCGAAGCAATTCAGGCCATTTTTAACCCCCTGTATCATCGTTGTGGATAAAACTAGAAAACTGAATTTTCAGTAACCATGCAGGCATTGTAAAGACACGGTATATTTCAAATTTTATTCAATTTGAACCAGTAGTTTAAGAATTATAACGGGTCAAAGTTTCTTAATTTTGTCACTCACTGACTGACTGACTCACCGATCATCAAAACTCTAAGGCACTTCTAGCAGACCTAGAAGCTTCAAATTTGGAATTTAAGTAGTGTTTGGTGTATGAATCAAGGAAAAACTAAAATATTTGGGGGCACGGTAGTGCAACCGCCAAGTCGAATAAAATTTTTCAATTTCGGTCCAGTTTTCTAGATACATAACTGCTGTCTACAAAATACAAAAAGAAATGAGATCCCATCAAAAACAATACTTGTCAAAAAAACCAAGTCTCGCAACGGTAAAAAGTTTTGAGATCCATGTAATACCAAGTCCAGGCCAGGAAATCTTTAACGTTTTACATAAATTATTGACTTGGCCATCGCACTAAATAATTTAATTTACACGTGTTTTCATGCGATGGCCAAGTCAATAATTTATGTAAAACGTTAAAGATTTCCTGGCCTGGACTTGGTATTACATGGATCTCACAACTTTTTACCGTAGAACAACTGAGTTGCGAGACTTGGTTTTTTTGACAAGTATTGTTTTTGATGGGATCATTTTTACAGTTTCATAAAAAATCTCTTCAAAAAGCTTCATCAAAACAAATGTTTGCTGCCAATGCCAATCCGTAGTTTGTTGAAAGAAAAACAAAAAACTAAACTGGCCATTCATCAAACCTCAATAGCAAGCAAAAAACTCATTCGAAAAAGCCATCAAGCAACGAGGGGGGAGGGGGGATGTAAAAATTGTTATCATTAACTTTGTCTTGTAAACGAATACTGTTCTTAGCTCGTAAAAGTGAGCGTCTCTCTGAATTTTTGCGTGAACGCGAAAGATTTGAGAGGATGCGACTTTTGATTTCTTGTAAAATTAATACTGTGTATGTATGTATCAATTAATATTTGCATACTGGCAATCTAGACAGACTACAGTCATGTGAACACTATTGAAATCGTATTATCTGGTATTAGAATAAAACTAAAACAAAATAATTATTGTCCCAATTAAAATTCTGTTTTAGAGCCATTACACACATCTCTATCAATATGAAAATATATTGAAATATTTTAAACCATCAGCCAGCAGTTCCATCATCAAAAAAACGAATCAATTCTATAATATTATGTTGTTTAAAAACACAACATCCATTATTAGTTTTTAGTTGGCATTTCACAATGAATGTATACTGTTTACTCGAACACCTAATAACACAAATATTCGAAACACAATATCGATTTAGAGATGTTCAACATGTATTACTATACTATCGATATTAAGTTTGAAACAAAATAATCATGTTTGACTCATAGTAAAAGAGAACATTCGATTCAAATTACAAATTACCTACATTGATTTTCCGAACTATGTAGATAGAAACTCAAGCAAAAATACAAGTCTCTGATTGGTTGAATATTATATTAAGACCAATACCAATACAAGCATTAACCTCTTACCTACGGGAGGCACCTATAGTTGCCAAGTCAAAAGCCACTTCTCAATACGGGTGGCAACTATTGTTATTTTGATAAAGCCAATATTAAATCACGGTTTACGACAAAAAACAATAAAATTGCAAATTAAGTGTAAAATGCGCTTGTAATTATGAAAATACATTAGTTTCAGAATATAATATCCAAATTTCAATAACGTAAGTCTCATAATTTTTAAAATATCTTGACGTAAAGAGGAGCAAACAATTTTATAGGTTAAAATACCCCGTATTGAGAGGCGACTTTGGTTTCCAAGGGCCCGTAGGTAAAGGGTTAAGTTGCTTACTTTGGGACTAGCTGGCGCTGTGTGAAATTGTCCAAAGATTTATAAAAAAAATATACTTGTGTTACTTTTATTCTATCACACAAATACTGACGATGATACAAGTAATTTAAAAAAAAAACGATTGTTCTACATTTAAAATTCGCATAGCCCTCTTAGGCTGAGTTGCACTACCTAATTTTGATCGTAACTGATTATACCGATAACCGGTGTTTTTTGTATGGAGTTTGACAAATTTTTGACATTTGTCAAAGTTACAGTAAGATGGTGCAACCCAGCCTTAGTGTGCAAAATGAGAATATTTTCCAACTAAGAGTAATAACTATCACAGTAAGATCTGTACTTCGAAAATATGTCTTTCCAGATCGAAATGTCAATAACATACTTTATCAATGGCTTGTACTATCGATATCGATAAGTTTATGAACTCAAATGGTTTCACTACACCAGACACGCTACTATCAAAGTTATTAGACTGATTTCTATCAATTCTCAACTCGATAAATATCTCTAATGGGCTCCAGCAGTCGTCACAATGCCACGCATTCAAAACTGGGTCAAATTCATACAAACCGGCCAATTGAATAGTGCTATCAATATTTTAGATGCTTTTGTGATGCGTTTGTGGTGATATTGGACCTTACGGCCTTAAACTTAAAAGTGAAATTAATCAGATATATAGAATAGTGTGTCATAAAGTCAATCAGTGAAGATGAGGAATCAATTTCAATACATTTAAATCAATGAAATGAATGAATGAAGCACGGCACATTGTTTTTGTTTTCTGATGGTTCAAAACTGCAATAATTTTCTTTAATCTTTATGATTGACGCAATAAATAACAAAAAGTAATAAAATAGGCTACTTAACTACAATTTGTGTCCTATCTAATCATCGATCCCAGAACCTCTAAGTCTAGATATTTCTCTCCATAAGATAGTGTAATATTTAGACCCCCTAGATTTACCCCTAGCCCTAAATTCCCTAGTTTATAAATAGCGAGTAACTTTTCTTATATCTTATCTATTTGATGCTTAGTACGTCCTTAAAAATCACAATAAATGGATTCTATATTACTCACATTGCCTTATCTTAAAAAATACAAAAACGTGTCCACACTAACCGTACGCAAATAAAAGCACTGTCAGCAGACGAATGTTCGTTCATGACTCATTAAAAAAATGCCGCTCTTTGGTGATTCTTGTTATCCGTGCTCCGGGCCCGGCATTGTCTGCGTATCAGTGTGACGTCACAACGGTCTTTATTTCCTGTTTTTCTTGATTCCCGTTGGCATTTTAAATGAGCGAGGATCAAGATGTTTTTGTTAGAGTTTATTTAGTTGTAAGGACTTGATCATCATCTTATGTGGCTTTTCTCTCTCCTTTACTAAACACTCATCATCATCATTTCAGCCACAGTACGTCCACTGCTGAACATAAGCCTCCCTGAATGATTTTCATATTGACTGGTTGGTAGCGGCCTATATCCAACCTACTTCCTTTATGAGGTCGTCTGTTGACTAATTTTTTATTTTTTTAATGAATCACTCAGTTAATGAAAAAATTTGCAGTCTTCGTCTGTTAGTTCGTAAATTTTTTGCAGGGATTTTGAGACAACCCTTAATAATGTAGATCTATCTATCTTTTGTTCTCAGTATTGAATCAATCTTTCCCATCAAAGTATTTTTTAATCGAATTATAATAGATAGGTACCTACTTACTTTAGAATATTAGTTTTATCATTTAGAATTTCTAATTGTGTCTTAACTATAAACATTAAATTATTAATTTCGTTAACAATAGCCAATTTATTATTTAATTAAACTAAAAACGAACATAAAGAAATAACAAGTTGATGAACAAAAGTATCTTAAGTACCAATATTTCACGATCGCTGGAATGTACCGACGACGGCACGTTGTGTTAAACAGCACTTAGGTACTGGTAATAGAGGTCATTTTATAACAGAAGTGATGTACCTACAAAATCGTAGTTAATCGATTCGGCTGCTACTTGACCTAGCTTGTACAAATTGTGCTACGACACGTGCCGGAGCCGGTCTCTAAGATTGGGCTCTCTACATTGAGGATTTTATTATAAGTACTACTTTAGGAGGTAATTAATTGAGTCTTTAGTCTAATAATTCCACCTTATGTTTATAAAATAGCAGACGTTTTCTTATTCTAAACTTTGTATCAAGTAGTTTATGATGTTCTAGATATTTTTATTTAAATCGAATATTGTTTACCCCAGCAATCGGCTTTTGCCAGAAGATCAGCCCACTTCCCTTTAGTCTGCTAATCCGTTATGACGTGTCACTGACTTTGGTTTCCTTCGAACCTCACTATTGACAGTCTTTACTAGGTTGAAAGTTAAACCAGAATACAGACTCAAAGTTCTGAACAAAGCTCTTCCCCAAGGGATTCCACAACGAACAGTCCAGCGCCGCACGCATCTTACGATTTCCCGCCACCTTCACCAGATTACAGTTCACTACTCCCGTTACAATACGTGTTGTTTTGTCACTATTGACTCTAACGAGCAATGTACAGCTACTTTACTTTCTCAATCGCCAATAACATGGCTGTTCAAAGCCCACGGTTACTGTAGAGTGCCCAAATCAGTGGAACGATGCCAATGCACCGCGAGCCTTTTTCTCAGCGCTGCAATTCGGCAAAGCTGTGGTTACTTTGAGCAGAATTTGCTTTGATATTTGTGATAAAAGAAGCTGTTTTAGTTCACTGAAGTTTCTGTTTGCATGAATAATCTGATGGAATTTTCTTTCCTCGATTTAGACGATTAATTTATGTTTTAAATAAACAACTTGAAAAAATCGAACTGCCTAAAGCGGGAATTGAACCCACAACCCTTAGCTTGCCGGGCGACTGCTCTTCCAACTGAGCTACTTAGACACTGGATGAACCCGTCGAAATTTTCAAGTGCAATACGCAGTTAAGGCCGCGTTTTAATAACGATTGAATAGGCTAGTTTCCTAAAAAAATTTTTTTAGTCCGTCAGTTTTAGTATAAAAAAATATTGGACACGTATATTTTTAATTGTCAATCAAACAAATAATTACAAAGGTATAGTGCGTTGAAGTTCCGCGCGACGTCACAAAGTGCTGCACTTTTACGCACTCACTGAGGTCACGGGTCTTTTCTTTAGAACTTTGGTACGCTTTATCTCTTTACATTTTCATTAGTTTTAAAAAGTGAAAAATACGTGTCGAGTAGTTTTTGATAAGCTAACTGACGGACTTATTAAAACTCTTACTTTTTTACCCAGGAAACATCCCTATTAATGTGGAGGATTTGGCCTACATTACCGACGCTGGTCAGACGGGTCGGGGACGCCTGATATTTCTCCTTTAGGCGACTAAGGGAGAAATATCAGTCGCCTTTTAAAACGACAACGGAAAGAATAGGGGTGGTTCAATTCTACTCCACCAGAAACTAGCCGTTTCCTGACCTTTTTAGTTGTTCGTTCGTTTCAGCCGAAAGACGTCCACTGCTGGACAAAGGCCTCCCCCAAGGATTTCCACAAAGACCGGTCCTGCGCCGCTCGCATCCAGGAACATTTTTAGTTGTATCTCACAATAAACTGCTAAAATTGTAAATTATTAAACTTGATGATGATGAGGTGATACTCCTGATTTGTTGCGTAGAAACAGTAATATAACGCCAGTGAATAAAATTGAGCCGTTATCAAAGAAGATATAAAAACAATTTTATTATTTCGTTTTAGAAACAATAAATATTCATCAGGAACACAGTGATATGGAATCTAAAATATCTTTACCATTGTAATATTTGATCATTGAGTAGCTTATGAGCTATCAAAACGCGATTCTCTCATTGATTTTGAATAGCATTAGGAAACAATGATTGTCAACTCAATCGAATGGGTACCTAAGTATTTATCATTGTCAAAGTAGGTAACTAAAAATTTTACAGGAAATTTACTTATTCGAGTAAGTTGGATTACAGCTGAAGTATTTCAGCGAATTTCTTGGAATTGATTGGCTAATATTAAATTTCCGATTACCTGGAAAGCTTGAGTTAAAAATATTTGTAAACTTTGAATCGCGTCTCCAAAGGGATTAATTTTAAAATTTTAATGCGTCTGTTTTAAGATTTCATGATACCTAATAACTTATTTCCAGATCATTTCATTAATATATTGGTAGATATTTTATAAACACATGGGTAATTAATTACTTGAACCGTAGAAACCGAGTAAGAGCAAAAAAAATGAGGCACTAAAACTAAACTATCAGCGCAGTTTATACGATGTCAAAGTCAAACGCTATAATAGTGAAAACGTATGTAAGATTTTAACCGCCTCTGTGGTCTAGTGGTAAGACGCAGAGGTCCCGGGTTCGATTCCCAGTGGGCAGATTTTTCTGTTCGGTTTGGTTGGTGGTAGGGCTTGTTCTAAGTCCGCCTGGCTAGCTACCATCTTACCTAAGTCTGTCGCCATAACAACAATGTTAACAGCATTGTTGTGTTCCGGCAATTAGAGGTAAGATAGCCAGTTCCTCCGTGGTTGAGGATTCCGGGTGAAGCTCGCTTCCACCTTTGGCCTGATCATTACTTCCCAACAGGTGAGATACAGGCCAAGAGCTTCCTCGTTGTGGATAAAAAAACACTGACTGACATAAATGATTTTGGCCTCACTTAAGTTAAACGAATCCAATTATGAAGACTGTCCATCTAGGCGTTATTACCTAAGCTTGAACTTTACAGCGTTTCCCAAAGTAACTGTACCAATCCTGCCAAATCTATGAGATATAACACTAACTCTCGGTCTAGATTCTAGAATATTCCAACGGGTACGCGGTCAACACTACGTTAGCAAAATACTGCGCCACTTCATAACTTCTCGCGGCCGACATTGTAAACTTGTCTACCGCATTTATGTTACGGGCACTTTGCGTATTCAATATTATACGAAATAAGCTAGTAACGAAAATATGTAGGATGTTTGAAATAAACGACGATCGTAACTCCTTGAAGAATGAGCATTTAATTTGACAATCTAGTTACAATTACATCAATATATTTAACGGTCATTCTCCGGATCTGGATTATTTTGTTGATTACCCCGACCTTTTTTATTTTTGAATTTAGAGTAAGTTTAGGTAAAACATTTCAAAATAGACATTATTACGAGCATATTTTTTAAATTGGCCCATCTGTAGCAAGCAGGAATAAAAAGTTATGCGACATCAAAATTTTCATGGTCGGGGTAATCAAAGTTGGGAGTCAGAGTAATCAAAAATAAAACAAAATATTTTATTTTCTAAGGTTTTTTTAAGTTATGGTAAAATAAATGTTATTATAACTAGCCATTTGTTATTTTGATGTATAAACGACAATATTGTAAAGTTTCAACAAAATCTGTTAAGTAGTTGTTGCGTAAAAGAGTAAAAAACATACATATACATTATACATATAATATTAGTGACTCAATGTCCTATGTCTCCTATATGGGACAGAAGGCGTCCACAACAGTCCTCCATCGCATTCGGTCTTGAGCTACGCGTTTGATCTCGCTCCAACACACTCTTAACAGTGCGCCGCTATGTTTTTTTGGCGCGACCACGTTTGCATTTTCCCTGGGGGTTCCAATCTAGAGCCTGCTTGGGGATGTGATCGGGGTCCCTTCGGAGAGTGTGGCCGATCCAGTTCCACTTGCAGCGTTTATTCTGCTGAACGATCGGTATTTCGTGGCAGCGTTCCAAAAGTTCGTCGTTTGAAGATTTTGGAGAATTCGGCGAAGACAACGGCTGAAGAAAATCTGCAGCTGGTGCGAGATAACCTTAGTGACCTTCCACGTTTTACGCCCATAGAGCAGAACTGGTTTGACGTTGGACCCGAATATTTTGATCTTGCTTGGGTCAATTTCCGTGACTGCCATACGGCTCGAAGTTGTGCGAAGGTAGCTCTGGCCTTGGCAATGCGCAAAGTGATGTCCTCTTCGGTACCTCCAGGCTCTGAAACGATGCTCCCGAGGTAAGTGAAATTGTGGACTCGTTGGACATCCTCTGCACCAACGGTGTGCAATTCCTCACTCCAGATCGCATCTCTTGGGTCTTCCGGTACTGATACCCTTGCTTCACCCTTTTTTCGGCACAATAATTAGAAGCCCCTTATGCCAGTCGTCTGGGACTTCCTCTTTCATCCAGATGTTTTCGACGACAGGTATCAGGACGTTAACGGCGGAGTTTACATCGGCTTACAGCATTTCAGCGGTGATAAGGTCGAGTCCAGGGGTCTTGCCAATTTTGAGGGATAATATTATGTATTAATAGGAGATAGGATTTCATTTTAGTAAAGGGTAATTTCGCTTGTTAAACGTTATTTAGTTAATCATTCATTAGTAAAATTGCAGTATTATTGATTACTCGGTGACAAAAGTCGGGGTAATCAAGGTCGGGGTAGTCAAAAAATTAAGGTTTATCCTGAGCCCTGCCCAATCTGTAAGTTGAATCCTATATGTTTTAATACACAGAAATGCGGTTTCATGGACCATTATTCCTGTACATTCTCAAGAACTTTCCATGTAAAGAAACCTAAAAAAACAGGATAGAGTAAATCAATCGTGCACTGAACCAAGGTCGGGGTAATCATATTCTTATCTCGATAACTCCGAAATCCTGCGACGACTTGCATTACCGATCACCTCGGCACGCAGGCCACCACTAAAGGTTCACGGGGGAGGATAGAGCTCGTTTCTAAGTTGCGTAGCTAGGGACGTAGGCGCACATTAGCGACGTGTCGGGGTAATCACGGTTAACGCCCGGACACAACTTCAAATAGTTATTTTACAAATTCTTTTAGTGATATAGTTATATCGTATTTAATTTATCAATGTTTATTTAATCAGTAATCGATTACATAAGCATTGAAAGCGGTAATAATAACGGATTAATTTATACGAGCAAATTTGTTCTGAAATCGGGAGCGCGGACACGTCGTGGTAATCAATTTTTGACGACTTACGATTTTTTTTTAAATTACTTAATTAACTATTATTAACGATCTCTGTGGTTTAACAACAAGAACCAAAGTTATATTATTAGATAAAAATATTATGATATTCGGGTACTTTTTGGCCCCGGACACGTGATTTTCTTGGCCGGTGGAATGACCCTTAAACGATAAATGAAAGCCTATGTACTGTCGGTAACAGTGTTAACTACCCATTGCCTTTCATGTCATCTCGTTCTATCGCAAAGAAGCAAAGAATCACCATTTGATGAGAGCGAGAGCAAAAACGGAAAAGGATAATTAACAGTGTGGCCGTGTGTACAGTTCTTGATACGAATCTACATTTAAATGTTGATTCGTCCAGCATATTAGTGCCTCTATCATCACATGGGAAATACAATTTCAGCAGTGAACTGAGTTACGTATTCTACAAACTACGAAAGAGTTAATGAGAACCCAAACGTATTGTAACTATTACAAAATAAACCATTTCCTAAATAACCGTAACATAGCATATCGCTATTTATGTTTAACTGACTGCAGATATATACCCTAATATTACAATGGAGTGTATTATATCAAAACACAGCCCATAATTCTGGCTAAGGCGGGTTGAAAACAGGTAACTATGAGTGATTTATGGAATGCTTTAGGCTAAGAACACACTACTACAAACCCACTTGTTTTATGTACGGATAAAAGTAATAAAAATATCAGTCTTGAATTAATCTGCCTGAAGAACTTTTCGTTACTTTTCAGCCCCCGTTTTTGTTTTGCTGTTACTGGGAGTCAAGGCTTACCAATCAGAATCAGATTTAAAAAAAACTATTGAAAATTATAACGCAATGAGTGACTCTTTGTAATTTCTCTTATCGACTGTGGTACGCAACCCAAGGAACCCAGATTCAACTCTTTCTTTGGCCACTGTCTTCGTCTTTTAAGAAAGAGGCTTTATGATTACAAAATAAGTAATGGACTTCGTTTGTTTCAGCCAAATGAAGTCCACTTCTGGACAAAGGCCTTCCCCAATATTTTCCACAATGAACCAAACGATTGACCGACGATCTGGTAAAGGTCGCGGGAAGAGCCTGAATGCGGGATGCGCAGGACCGTTCATTGTGGAATGGACTTATTTGGTAAAATCTATCTATATAAATAAAAATGAATTGATGTTCGTTAGTCTGATTAAAACTCGAGAACAGCTGGGCCGATTGAGCTGATTTTGGTTTTAAAATGTTTGTCGTAGTCCAGGGTAGGTCTAAACGGTGAGCAAATACGCGCGCGATATTGTTTTTCTGTGACAGACAGAATTCCACGCGGGCGAAGCCGCGGGCGGAAAGCTAGTAAATAATAAAAAATCATGCAATTGAATTGACTTCTCCTTTTGAAGTTCGCAGTGTATCCTAAGTCTTAGAACGCACTTTGTAGGACTGTTTAATTGGCCCGAAGATGGATTTGAATATTAATTCGCCTGATTTATTTATGCTGACGTGACTCCAGAGCTTGCTGTTTGTGTTACAAATATTTAATTAATTAATTCAGGATTTTCGTGTTCTTCTGTTATTCTAGGAAGAATCCACATTGAAGGGTGAACTGGACTAGGGAGTTAATGAAACGTGTTAATGAGCTTCAGCCGTTCGATTTACCAGTGGTTCTTAACCGGTGGTCCGCGGACCACTGGTGGTCCCTGGAGGCATTCCAAGTGGTCCACGAAGTGCACTTGCACGCCTTGGTCAAAACCACTTTTGACTGATTTTTGCAGTCAAACTGGTTTACTTTTGATCGATTATCATTATGAGGTGGTCCCTGACAAGACCGAAATTTGGCAAAATGGTCCCTCATGACTTAAAGCTTAAGAACCACTGATTTAAACAAATAGAATTTCAAGGGTATTTTTTTCAATCAAACTGATAGTCCCAAAAATACTATGGAATGAAATAAATTTTATTTGCGAATAATGATTCCGTACTTCGAGAATGAATTTTAGCCTATTCATTATAGCATGTCCGATGCCTATGTTTCATGAGACTCAATGAGAGATCACACGATAGAAGATTTGCAACAGAAAACATTAAGGTTGAGTTGCATCATCTTTCTTTATTATAACAAACGTCAAAAATCTATACGCTCTACACTCCATACAAAAACACCGGTCATCGTTACAGTTACGTTTAAAGTAGGTGGTGCAGCTCAGTCTAAGATGAGACCATGTAATTTTTTTTTCTATAGATCGTTTGATCCACGAAGACGCGCCCCACCATTCTTCCGCTAATGTTTGAGTGTTATTGTTACATGCGAAATCATCCATGAGTGTACACGCACACTACAATAATGGCGCTCGGATTGCTCGGATCAAACTCCCCGCACCTCGCGCTTCCCTCGACCAAAAATTGGTGGGGCGCGTCGTCGTGAATGAAACGAAATGTATAGGCGGGCAAAAACTCAAAGTTCGCCGACTGTCGTATTATAATGAGCTAATTACAAACTCGACCAAACCTCTTTTTCCTACTCAACTAAAACTCCTGCAAAATGCAGACGTTCTTTGATTAGTTTGCAGTTCAAGTTATATTGTTGGACTTCGCAACTTCTTAATAGATCGGATATACTCTGAAAGCTTTGGTCTACGTTTAGTGAAAAATTCAATTAGTTTCTGGTGCATAGTTTCATTTTAATTTGATTAGGTAGATCATGAGCGCCAAGAAATGTATTTGCTATTTTTCCATTACATTGTTACAAGCTTCTAAAAATAAAAGTATTAATTACATTTTAATCCCCAAATTATAGCAGAGTCTTTTACCGTCTTACTTGTCAATGATGGCTCTTTACCTAGGTACTACGAAGTTGTAAGAACATCCAGTCAAAAATATATTGATAAACTTTAAAGGAAATGTTAGTTTTTTGAGAGTAAAAAAACATGTTTTGTAACGTCGTGCTCAAACAAAACAATAATAATAATTAGTTACGTATTTTTTCAATAAGTACAAACAGATTGTTGACTCCATATAGGTTAATTAAGAACAAAGTAAATGGCTTCCTAAATACATAGGCATAATATGTAACAAACTACTAGTAGTTTAGTTATGTACCACCTAAACTCGCCTCAGTAATCGTATTACATCAAGATCAAAGCTCGAGTCTAAGAAATTATTTCCAGGTCATAAACCTAGTCTGAACTTTCGCCCTCCATCGCAATTGTTATTGGTTTGTTGTTAAACACCAACTTTTGTAATAAATTAGTAGGAAACTATATAACTTGAGAATTTGGCTTCATTCCGTGGATTCTGGGGTTGGAATAGTGTGGCCAAAACAGAGTAGAAATTATGATTTTGAGGTCAATATTCTGATGAAAATAGTTCCACAAGTTAAGTGTAAATCGCAATAAAGCTTCTAAGTTTTTATAATACGTATGTTTTTGAAGGTTTGAAGGCAACTAAGGGTAGGTACCTAATATAATTATTATTACTGACGGGATTGCTACCATGTACCTTAATTTTGAGTTTCCGATATTTCGGCACTGTTGCAAGCGCCATGGTCACGGAATAATAGAGGAAACTTGCGGTACATGGTAGCAATCCCGTCAGTAATAAAAATTATGATAGTGACCATGAAATTTTAAAACAAGGTACCTACTAAATTAAGTTACTTGATCTGACCTACCATTCTATCAAGAGGTTGCTTCTTTTCTCCGAGATCCTATTGGAGGAGAATAAACTGTTGCGATTATTAGCTCTATCTTACTTTAAATTACATAAATACAATTGTCACCACATCAGAATCATTGCACTCTTTACCAAACACAACGAAAAGGCCTTTCCCAGGTTAGAGTAAATGCGTTTACTGGGAAAAATCAGGTGTGATTGCGGTCAAATAATATGTGCCTTGTTTCTGCATAAAAAAAACTTTAATACACATTTATTGAGAAAGCGTAATATATTTCAGTACAAAGATTTCCACAGCCTTTAGTTTAATGCCGCCGCCCGTACAACAAAATTGCCAACATAACGGCATTTATCTACGCCTTATGGCACTTCCCATTCGTCCCCAACTGCCCCATTTAACGTACAATCCCATACAAGGCAGTTCCTTATTGTGAGGTGCGGAAAAAATAAACCCTACGTAGTCGATGGGCATATCAATTGCTGTCAGAGGCAGAGGTTCGGAGCCTTCGGCAATAATGCAGATTGATGGGGCTGTATACATCACACTTTCAATGGCCTTGTAAGTTAGGTCCCAACGCCTTTATCTTACTTGTCAATGAATGAGGCAATCTAGAAAATACACTAAAGTACCTTATTCTAATACTTCATAAAGTTTTCAATTGAGGCAATCTAGCTTATACATCGTCGTTTCAGCCAAATGACGTCCACTGCTGGACAAAGGCCTCCCCCAAGGTTTTCAACAATGTTCGCAGGAGAACCAAAGTAACCGACATAGCTCGCAGAATTGCTAAAATCAAGTGGCAGTGGGCGGGGCACATAGCTCGTAGAGACGATGGCCGTTGGGGCAGGAAAGTTCTCGAGTGGCGACCACGGGCTGGAAGACGTAGCGTGGGCAGGCCTCCTACTAGGTGGACCGACGATCTGGTAAAGGTCGCGGGAAGAGCCTGGATGCGGGCAGCTTATACATAAAGTAGTTTATTATAAAGTAGCATTTCAACTAAAATAGATAAACACGGGTCTCAACTCGACATTTTTTATCTGAGTTACATAATAAAATGTACTCACGTCTGTCTGGTGCCAGTCTGCTTGTGACCACGGCTGCAACATAGCAGCTGAAACGTCAAGCCGTGACAATGTAACTCATATAAAAAACGTCGCGTTGACATTGAGACCCGTGTTTCTCTATTTTAGCTTATTCTTAGACTTTATAAAGTTTTCAATTCAAAGGAAAATTATAACAAATTTCAATGGCAGGCGATTTTTTCAGAATCGATGGAAGGTGGAGTAAACGGTTCTCAAAAAGAGACCACGTTTCGACAAACGTATTAAAAAAAAAACAGGTTTTGGCAATCATATCAGTCACCTGCACGATAGACTGATGACCCTAAGAAGATAGGTGGTGGAAGCTATAATTATGAAAAATACACGTATATTTTGTGGCGTTTCTTCGGGATGTGTTACATACGTCCAACTGAAAACGCACAATCATAAAACCATAGCTTTTAATTAATAAAATATCGTTCAGTTGGTAAAGACTCGTGCCTATACGTAAATAAATTTATTTAAAGCCACTTTGATATAAAAATTGTTCAGACAAGGAAATGAATATTTGACTGTATTTGTAGCAAAAACTAACAAGCGTAAGCCAGTTTCTGTTTTGTAACTCGAAAACTCGAGAAAACTAATCCGAAAAAAAAACCGTGAAACTGGATTCCAACTTAGGAACTTACTTTACTAATGCAGAAAGAACACGGTTGTAAATTCAAGACGTTATCGAAACCTGGAGGAAATCAGTCTCTCGCAAATCCTCCACACTCAATCCAATATCGACTTTGATAGAAGCTCCTGAAAGTCCAAATTTGAACGTTGGGGGAAAGTTTCAGTATGATCCGTGAATTTTGGAATAGCTCAGCATTTTCCTTCAGTGAACACATTTTTTAATACCAACGCGCCATTAAGTAATGCGCTAATGTCGTCGGCCCTTTGTGCAGCACTTTTCACTTGACGAAATGTGATTTGTGACGCTTCCTCAACTGTAATCACATTTGCTGAGATACATTGTGGATGTACAGACGGAACGACAGACATTTTTACTAACACTTGCTTTTAATCCCTGACAGCCTAATCAGATCTTATTTGACAGGTAAACTTAAGGATAAACCAAAACATTTTTGGCGTCACAGGTCTCGGATAGATAACTGGAAGATACAGCCATCGGTAACCAACAACTGTTATACAGGGTGTCATTGGGAGAGGCCTATGTTCAGCAGAGGACGTCCTGTGACTGAAATAAAGATAGAATAGAATAGAATAGAAAAGGTTTACATAGATGATGATGAAGTTAGAAATATCATGCATGTTAGGGTATCATGCACATAGTACGCAGAACTGACGGCCGATGGGGCAGAAAGGTTCTGGAATGGAGGCCGCGTACCGGAAAACGCAGCGTGGGACGTCCACCTACAAGGTGGACCGACGACATCGTAAAGGTAGCAGGGAAGCGCTGGACGCAGGCCGCTACCAATCGATCAACGTGGAAAGCATTGGGGGAGGCCTATGTTCAGCAGTGGACGTCCTATGGCTGAAATGATGATGATGATGATGATAGGGTTTCATGCTAACAACAACAATTTTTCAGCCTTACCGTGTAAGTACTTATAACTCGGTATAATCATTATAAATAACTTGAAAAAGTCGAACTGCCAAACGCGGGAATCGATCTCACGACCTTACGCTTGCTTGATATAATCATTATTTAGTGTTGTTAAGAAAAAGGCTTCACAATCTTGTTTATCCAGTCAAAAGCATTTCGATATTCCCCGGATATTAATTATATATTGGAAATATTAATTCATAAGAAAAATCTATGGCATTTTTAAGAAAAATATCTACAAGATAATGAGGCATACTAAAAGAAAGCTACAAAAATGTATAAAAGAAACTAGCATCGGCGTTCATAAAAATATGAAGGTGTTGCCATAATCAAGGTATTACTGCAGAAGCACCACATTACTCTAAGAGATGAAGAATTAAAATTTAGCATAAGAAACTATGAACTTACTCGTTACAAAATATGAAATACTCGCTAACCTTGGCTTTTCAGTGGGTCTTGCGTTTAACTTAATTACTACAATAGAAGCAGATAGAACTGTGGTTAATTTATAGATAGGGTGATAGCAAATTGTTGACGGAGATGTATTTAATTGTTAACAGCATTGTTGTGTTCCGGCAGTTAGAGGTAAGATAGCCAGTTCCTCCGTGGTTGAGGATTCCGGGTGAAGCTCGCTTCTACCTTCGGCCTGATCGTTACTTACACTCAGGTGAGATACAGGCCAAGAGCTTCCTCGTTGTGGATAAAAAAAACCTACCAAGTCAGAAGGACGAGGTGTCCACCTATAAGAACCCGCTGCTACGTCACTCACCTCACTTGCCCTTAGCCTAGGCGCAGACCACCGACTTTTAGTTGGCCGATAGTTGGGCCCGATTTTAATTTGTACGAAAAATCGGCCGATAGCAAATAGGTGAAATGAGCGCACTTTCATACATCTCCATATTGATTAACAGCCCGACCCAACTATCGGCCGACTAAAAATCGGTGGTCTGCGCCTAGGCTAAGTGGGAAGGAACTGTGGAGTTCCGAACCAAGCCTTCTCTACCAGTGTCTCCCGGATAATCTTTTCCTAAAGGTTTTAAACCTTTGTTTGTCACCTGTCATCCGCTTTGCAATGGAGGGAAGTCGAACCATAATTTCGAACTCCTCCTATGTTCTTCTGATTAATTTCGTTGCGGGTCCAATGACAGTTTAACTTTCCCCCGGGACAAACTTGACCTTCATTGGTTGGGTTTTTGTGGCGGTCAAGCTGTAGATCCTGGCTACACAGGAGTTGTAGTGGTGGGAACGAGAGGTGGGAATAGTCCCGTACCAGTGTCTCCCGGTGATTGCCTCTACGCCATGCAAGCCCTCATAGAAGCGAGCCTACCACAAATAAAGTACACTGTCGGACAACCTTACGAACTCCGATCAGGAATTCCGTTTCTTTCGCCTTCACCATATTTGCAATATGAAAGGCCGGAAATTGCTTTTTTATGCCATACAAGTTTCTCTTCATCCCTTCCTATTGCATTATAGACCTGTGACGATTTGCTCTGGGAAACCCGTGAAACTACCGATTTTCTGGTAGAACGTAATGGGGGATAGATTAAGGTGAATATGCTTGGTTGACTTTATACAGGAGTCGCTATTTTCTGAAGCTTCGAGAGTATTTTATGCAACCTTAAGTCTTATGCTTTGCGTTTGAATGATATTTGATAATTTTAGTCAAGTCTAAAAATAATTATTAAAGCTGAGTTGCACCACCTAACTTTGACCGTAACTTTAACGATAACCGGTGTTTTTTGTATGGAGTTTGACAGATTTTTGACGTTTGTCAAAGTTAAAGTAAGATGGTGCAACCTAGCCTAAGAATCATCGCTCGTCGCTCGTTTCAAATGCCGGAAGTATAGTACTTTCATATTGTTACTAATTGGTTAATTGGTCCAGTCAAATATTGAATTTTGGCATTACTCGTAGATCAAATCATAATAATTATTTTTCTATTTCCTGCTTCCTGCCTTTCTACAATTTCCCATGTTTTATTCTTCTCTAAAGATTCTTTTTCTTCATCAAAATTATTTTGTGTCGAGCCCGAACCCTGCAACAATTTTAACCCTTAGTTCGGCCCTAGGAGTTTTTTTGTAGCTAAGTTACAAGGAGTATACACGTGCGATAAAGGCTAACTAAATCATAAAAGTACTGTTCACTTTATAAATGATGATCCAAAAAGTAACGTCTGTGTTTTTAAAAAACACGATTGAAGTGAGATTCCGAAAATCATGTTATATTTATAAGACTACGAATTTGTATGGCTTGTTCGAAGAAATCTTAAGACATTTATTTTGAATGAAACAGCTTACTGTACCGAAGGTTATGCCAAAAATAATAAATCACAAAGTTGCTGAAATGTTTCGTGGAATTTTGTTCACTTCACCTTATAATTAGACCAATATTATGTAATATCTCCCAAGTAGCCATCTACACTAAAATATATTCAGGTCCATAATTGTTTCAAACTTTAAATAACCAATCGAAGGTTTAAGTTTTTAAAACGAATCGAATTTTCGTTTGTTTGTTAAAGTAACAATTAAAGTCTTCTTAGTCAGGTGGGCTGCAAATATTTATTTCAGCATTTACTTAGAAAGAAGGAAGAACTTAAAAGTTAGACATTGATGGTGAATTCAAATGCAAATTCAAAACGCTTATTACATGTCACATTACAATTTATATGTTGTTGCAAAATGGAGGTATAAAAAAGGCCATTAGACTCAAGAATATGGGGTTACTTACGTAGTGCCTATCAACTACTACTAGAATAAGTAGATCATTATTCTAATTACACGTAGGTAAATACCTACTGCCTTAAAACAAAACTGTCGCTCGCCGATACTGGACCTTATAGTTAGTACAACCTTTGTGCTTCGAAATAGGCTTAAAGAGTTAACGTGAATAATCCCGCTCTCAGAAAGATGCGATTTATTTCTGAATCCGATCAAACGCCTTAACTGGGCTGAAAATAAGATTTAGAGCCTAGGGTTGCCTAGTCTAGGTTACATTATACATTGTATGATCAGGCTACAATATGCAAGATGTATGCACTAGTAGAGGTCCCAGCCCGTAGGCTTCTGACTTAGCGAGATCAACTTATGCTACAGTAATCTGGTGGGTATGTGCAAAACATTTCCCGTCATACAATAGGCTACTCATAGAACAGACTTGGCGCTCTGATGAAATTCTCCTTTATTTTAAGTTACCACAATACGGGTTTTCAGAATATGTGCAGAGCTGTATTTAGAATAAACGAAATACCTATTTAAGTTAAGGAATAAGAAAATAAATGAATTTGAAACTTTTTTAAGTGAATTCCTCGTATGTGTTACTTATTTATTGCTAGAAATTAAGTAACTGTCTTTGAGTGGATTTCATTTCATTTGTGGGTGTTTTAGAGGCCTACAAATTATGCCACAAAACCTAATTTTAGAATTTTTTGTATAATGAACATCAAGAAAAAAGTTTGTAACAGCCCTAGGAACACTTAGTGAACGGTTTTCACGATCGATTCGGCAGGGCCGGCTGTTGGCTGCACCGTTCATACAACAATAATGTCGACCAATTTGTAGGTAGAGCTCCCGTAGGCGCCATAAGTTCCAAATGACCAGTATGGGGAAAATGAATTCGTGTTTCCATTAAATGCCTTATTAACTGCTGTAATAATACCTACTTTAAAGTAAGTTGATGTGATTTCATGTTGCCGTCTGTCTTTTAATTTACTAAGGCCCGATTCGACCAAACTTTTATCCGAGAATAACTCCTGCCTGGTATAACTGGTACATTGACAGTTTCAGTATGGGAAATATGTCAAAACTGACGATTTTTTCTGAGACTAATATTTACTCTTGTTTGGTCGAATCCACCCTAAGACCCATAAAACAAAGTACAGTCAGAATTAGGAAAACACGTATGTATAAATTATTTCTTCTTCAAATTAAACCAGATGTGATTTGGTTGCAGTTTCTTTTTCATTATAAAAAATCCTAAGGCACTACTATGTCAACGCATTCAGTAGATTGCGGGAAAGCAAGATCGCTGTGAAAATCCGTGAGAGATTCGTTTGGCATTTGGCTGAAACGAAAACGACAAGTTTAATAACATTATTCTAAGTTTAGCTTGTCACAAATGACATGGGAACTTGAACTTATTATTTTCAGTCTGCTTGTGACCATGGATGTAGCGACGTAGCCAAAACGTCAAGCTGCAATACTAATGTAACTAAATACATAAAAAAATTTCGCGTTGAGACCCGCGTTTCTCTATTTTAATTGATATTCTTTCATTTCAACATAGATAACTTGGGAAAAACACTTCTTTGCTTAACGTAAGTATCCATTTAAAACTATTATTTCCCCACGACGCCTGCAAAACGTTTGATCGCTGTAACCTAAAACAAAGGGTTCCCAAGGGTTCCCAACCGTCTCCCACCCATTTCCTCGGTAATCCACACCAAGGTCAACCCCTATAACCGTCGGTTTGTGTTGGCGTCTCAACGTCGTCCACCATTAGAATGGTGGGAAAATCCATTTATTTACTCAGCTGGGACCCGGTTAGGGAGAGGCTTTTAAGGAATACCTAGTGTGTTTATAAGCTCATTAGGTAGAGAAATTCATTTGTAAAGGGTCTTTTAAAGGTTGTACATTCAATTTTACTTACGAGTAAAATACGAAATGTCATAGAATATACTTTTAAATTAGTTTCTGATCATCTAGGTAATCACTTTTTTTATTCAGAACAAGTCTTATTGGCTACAATCACAACTGATGTTAAGAGAGATGCAGTCTCGGATGGTAAACATACCTGCTCTGTAAGACTAATCATAGAAAATATTTTATATCCATTTTTAAGTAACTTTTGAGCGAACATAGAACAGGCGAAACATAGTGAGACTATCACAACGTAATATCTGTAAACACCATGTTTCACAAAAAAATATTTTGAATTTGAATTTGACAGTTAAATATTTTTATGCAAAACAGGGCAGGTAACCTATATTTGACTGAAATTACACCTGATGTTAAGTTAGATGCGGTCTCAGATGATACCTGCCCTGTAACTGCCTATTCACTCTCGTCTTGAAGTCTATACATAGTATTACCGTGTCTATGGTGTCTTAAGTAATTAGAATAATTACTATTTTGCAACAAAAATTAACAGTCTGATGTGCTGTTGACTGTATCTCCATGGTTTAGAGTAACTTAATGGTTCGTGAAGACAAATGATTTGGGAAGGCATGATTACTTGTCTCTTTGATTCATTAGTTTGATAGCGCTTCGAAGATGACAACACCTGGTGATCTGCAATGTATTTATATTAAAAATAGCAGCCGCCCGCGACTTCGTACGCGTGGATCCCGTTTTACCCCCTTAGGGGTGAAGTTTCGTAAAATCCTTTCTTAGCAGATAACCTACGTCATAACATCTACCTGCATGCCAAATTTCAGCCCGATCCGTTCAGTGGTTTGGGCTGTGCGTTGATAGCTCACTATGTCAGTCAGTCAGTCACTTTTGAGTTATATACATTTAGATAAACAGGATAACTAATTGGACCAGACGGTCAGTTTTACGATTTTACTGAATTTCTTAATTGCTAATTTCTTAGGTACAGTCTGCGTCAAATAGTTCGTGATACTCAAAGTGGCCAAAAAGTAGACAGCACAACCTTATTCTAATTGTAACAAAGACGTATTGCAAACTCTTTGGCTACTTTGTGTGTCACGAAATATTTGAGGCTGACTGTTCCTACTGACCGTTGTTGTAGAGGTAGAGAGTTATTATAAATGCAAAGATTTTGTTTGTATTAAAACTGCTAATGTATTATTAAATTGTTTTTATTTACATAAGATCTAGACACGTGTCAAAGAAAAGTAGGTCATTGTATTATGACATTGTAATACTTATTTAATGCCGTTGATAACTTACTTGTGGAGACCTCTTGATAACCGATATTGAAAACATACGGGCTTGTAATTAGTCCCGTCCCGACCACGAATTATAGCCCCGAAAGTTTAATCTAGTTTTAAAATGCTTTCTCAGTATTTAAATTTTCAATTGATTTTTGAATTTCAAGTCAAAAACAAATTCTAGTGAGAATTTAACAGAGAACTAGGAAATACCAATTTTTCGTGAGTGACTAAGCTTGGGTAATTCATTTGTAATGCTACATCGTCATACAAGGCGAGCGAGTTTTGGTGCAACTGACTCAATTATCATTTTGTATATTCTGGAAAATTTATGCAAAACTAATTTATTTTAGTTGTTGTTTAGTATGGTTGTAATATAGATTGGATACTTTAGTGTGCAGTGAGCTTTCAACTAAGTTACAAGATCGCAAGATGATTAAAATAGCGACTTTAATTTTATCCGCGTTTTTATCAGCGGGCTCAGTTAATGGAACATTTAATTTTGTTGCCCGTGACGAACTGTATAAATACACCAGAGTAGCTACAAGTACCGACGGAGAACCCTGTTTAGGAGGCTGCTCACCAATCACCAAAGAGTGTGTGGTGAACTGGAGATGGACCAAAAAACCATGTGTCACCGAAAACCGACCAGCTCCAATATTCTTCACCGCCCGATCTAGAGACCCGAGCAACAATCAATGTTGGGGCAACTGTGGCAAATTCGGCAACATCTACGAGTGGTGTGTGACATCAGCTAATAACGAATGGGATTTCTGCAGTTCAAAGGTCAGAGGAACAACCACTCCCACGGGAAGAAGCCTCGTCGATACTTATACAGCAAGAAGCAAATTGTGTCAAAGCAGCTGCGATTATGATCCCAAATCTGGTTATACCTGCTATTTTAGATCCAAACTCTGGGCTCATTGCGCTAAACAAGCCATAACTCGAGTACCCACTCTACCGCTGGATTTCAAAACTGGACCATCTGACAAAAGAAGCTGTAAGGCGTTTATGAACAACTTGATTAAAGAATCATTCAACGCGAGTAATTTTGAAACAGCGCATGCCTCTGACGGGTACATCCAAGACGTGGCCAATGAAATTGAAACCGCTATCAAAGGTGCAGCAGATACAGGTGTTTTCGTTTCAAACAATAAAAAATTTGACCCTGTATACAGTTACACGATGGCTAATGTTATTCTAGCAAATGGAAGTAGCGTGCCAGTTACGGCTGTAATACGTGCAAAGGTAACTAGTAAGACGATAAAGAAACTTGAAAATTTGTTAGATCTGAGATCTAGTTTTCCTGACAATCTCGAGGACCTTTCTGATTGGAGTATTATTGGTTATGAACTTGGTGGTTCTAGTGACAGTTATAACGTTGTTCCTCAGTCGTCTGGTTTTACTCATGAGTGGCTTTTGGTAGAAGAAGCTATAAAAGAGTGGACAAGTGATACTAATGGGTCAGTAGATATGCTCATTGTAGTTTTCTATAGGGATGTGCAGTCAATTATTCCGAAAGCATTTGGTGTGGTTTTATCATTTAACAACCCGGACGGTACTCCTTTTGTCTCGTGTAAGGATACTATTTATTGGAATAACTAAACTATTATATGAGATTAATATTGATGTATTTTTTGTACTCATGGCGTTATTCAAAATAATCTGATTTCATTTTTGCACTAATTTGATACCTTTTGTGGCGTAAAATACCTAGTTTTAATAAACATAAGATATTTAATTAAACTAACTTCTACTTTATTTCCATCCAACGCCTGCCCGTCTCTCCCGAGCAAACTCGCCTGAACGCAAAACGTTGCCTTTAAACAATTAAGCGGTGTACATATTCAATACTGGCATTAGCATTCGTCCAAGACTAATATAAGGATCGCAGACGGTGTGTCCGGCCGTGCTGCGGTCGCCTGCACTCATGAATATTCTCCGGGTAATGCGCGTTTAATACCAGGTGGGAACTGCGCAGTGTGAAAAGCGGGGTATTAAATGGCTTTATCGGGTCTTAGTACTTACCTACAGGGAGAATCTTGAGCAATCGGATAGAAAAATACCTGAGGACAAACTACCAAGATTCTTAAGACGTTTCACATTTAATTTGACATAAATAAAAGCACTTTATAATTTTTTCCTTCTTGTATTTAGGTCATTTATGGGCTGAATCAACAGAATTTACAGCAGGTTTATAGCTAAGCTCTTATTTGATTTACATGGCATTTTAAAAAAGACATGGACGGACACAAATCAATGTTAAATAATCTGATATGAATAAAAAAGTATCTGCTAAGTAGGAATTATTTTCCAAGTAGTAACGTAATTGGAACGTTTTGTTTCGTAGGTTTTCTTACAAAAACATTTTTAATACACCGAATAACAATTTTCTTAGGTATTACATCTTACATCTAAGTTCTTTTCATCTCCAAAGTACTACATACCGCTGGCATTTTGTCCTTATGTGTTATGTTCTTGGCATACCATTTATAATGCCGAACCTTTCCTTTCCTTGTACTGGAAAATGAGAAATTTTCGAGACCTTAGCTCAGCTAGTTTCATAATGCTTTGAGAGAAAATTCAAGTCATAAAGTAGGTAGTATTATTTCGTGCCCAACAAAAACCTTGTTTTCTATTCTAACGGGCTGAATAAAGATTATAGTCGAAAATAATGTGTAGTTTCCAAGTTAGGGTACAGTCAGCGTCAAATAGTTCGTGACACCCAAAATGGTCAAAAAGTAGGTACGCAATAATGCCCTTACGACACCTCGGCATGATGCTGAGTGGATACCGTTTCGGTGACACGCGCATTACACTCTATCTAGTTTTACTTTTGTTTTCATATTTTTGATGCTGTTTTGTATCGCTGAATAAAATATTTCATTTTTTTTTCATTTTCAAAAGTTGACAACACAACCATAAATTGTGTTCCAAATTGTAAAAAAAAAATCTGTAATTTAAACCTAATAAGAGATCTGTCTGAAAATTCCGGACAGGTGTGACAGGTTGGGAAGATTGGTGAACAGAATCAGATGTCCTAACGAGTAAAAGTGTGACACGTTGGGAACAAGCAAAAATAAAAAAAACACAGTCGCTACTCCTCATTTACTGAGATAGTGCACAGTGATACATTGCCCAAAGATTTTCGGACGCAAAATATTCCGGTAAATATCAAGTGATAAATAAGAAGGGTGACATTGACTGATCGTGGGTACATTTTGCACGGGCCCACACGACCCCACTCTGATTCGCGTATGTATGGGCGAAATATTGTCTTTTATGCACTAATAAATTAAGATGTCTGTCTGTTTATTGCTGTGACCATTCTGTTTTGCTTGCCAGTGATTTACGCCTGTATATTTTGTGTCTGAGATCTGTTGTGTTTGGGGATAGTAAACACTTTGAATTGCTCAGACTGAATAATTTGGGTATGTTTGTTAGTTTAGTTTTAAATAGAGATTTATTTTGTCAGCTCTCTTTGAACGTTACTAAACTAAATAAATAGGTAAGTAGGTACAAACAACGGAAAATACTGCAAAATTTTCTAGGCTAAGCGTGGCAGTATTTTCTTTTTCATGATAACTTAAGTAGCCTTGGGGAATATCTAATCAAGGATCGAGGACACCCAAAAACTGGGACATAAAAATTACTTTCCTCATTGAAACTTTGAAGAAATTCCTAGTAATTGGCGCTCAAGTGCAATCGTTCATCACGATCCATCTTCCGAGGCGCGCTCCGTACGTACGGCGTTTAGCGAGCGCGAAACACCGGCTCTATTAGTAGGGTATCCAGATATTCTGTTTATTTGCGAAATTGATCCGTTGGGGCAGAGTAGGGTAAAGTTTTCGAGTGACGATCACGCAAGCAAGATGGCTTCCCACTACGCGGACCAACAAATTGATGAAATTCACGGGAAGCTCCTGAATGCGGATCTAACGTAGCACAGGATCAGTCGTTAAGCAAATTCATGTAAATTAAAGGTAATTTTACAATTATGGACGTTTTTTTCGAACATTATTCAAAATTAGCCAAAGAGAGCATTCTGCGACTCCAACCATAACTTTGAAAGCACGGTACAAAATCCTTGATTTCTAATTCTAAAACTTAGTCACCCTGAACATGAGCAATCCATTACACGTCATACAATCAGTATCGCTCTCCTTTAATACGTACCTTTATAGAAACATTTTTAAGAATTTCACCATCAAATAGGAGGTAAAAGGATGATGGGCACAAATGTATGGAAAGTGGTACCCGCTCCAATAGCCATAACCAATATATATTTTAAAAGGCCTTTAGATGTAGGAAAATGACTGCTATGGGGCCAGTTCTAATTCACGTTTTGAAAGCAGTAATTCCACTAAGTATTTTAATGAAAGTATAACATAATCATCCATGTATACGAGTATGTATTATGACTACAATCTATTCATATAACTAAAAGAAGCATTGAAAAGGAAAGGATTATACCTACGATGAACTACTCAAGCTATTAGCCCTTTATTCGGTTTCATCATCATCATCTTGATCATTTTAGCCATAGGACGTCCAGTTGAACATAGGCCTCCCCCAATGATTTCCACAATGGCCGGTTGGTGGCGGCCTGCATCCAGCGCCTTCCCGCTACCTTTATGAGGTCGTTCGGTCCATCTTGTGGGTGGACTTATTGGGTCTTGTGGGTTTATTCACTTTAGCCACCCATAATAAAACCCTTAAGAAGTAATAAAACTTTAACCCCTTTATTAAAGCCGAGGTTCTAGGTGAGATCGAGAGGTTTTATGGACAGCTATATACCTCGGTCACCAAACCCGTTGATAGCTCAACTTCAGATCCAAGAGCTAAGCTAACTCGACACTATACCGAAGATATCCCGGACATCAGCCTATACGAGATTAGGATGGCTCTCAAACAGCTAAAGAACAACAAGGCACCGGGTGATGACGGAATAACATCGGAGCTTCTGAATGCGGGTGGAACACCGATACTGAAAGTCCTTCAGAGACTCTTTAACTCCGTCCTACTCCAGGGAACTACGCCAGAGGCATGGAACAGAAGCGTGGTGGTGCTCTTCTTCAAGAAAGGTGATAAGACCTTGCTGAAGAATTACAGACCCATCTCGCTTCTGAGTCATGTCTACAAACTGTTTTCGAGAGTCATCACGAACCGTCTCGCGCGTAGGTTCGATGACTTCCAGCCTCCCGAACAAGCCGGATTCCGAAAAGGTTATAGTACCATAGACCACATCCATACGCTGCGGCAGGTTATACAGAAGACTGAGGAGTATAACTTGCCACTATGCTTGGCGTTCGTGGACTATGAGAAGGCCTTCGATTCGATTGAGACTTGGGCAGTGTTACAATCTCTCCAGCGGTGCCGTATTGACTATCGGTATATCGAGGTGCTGAAGTGCTTGTACAAAAACGCCACCATGTCGGTCAGAGTACAGGAGCAGAGCACGGGGGCGATTCCACTGCAGCGAGGCGTTAGGCAGGGAGATGTTATATCTCCGAAACTGTTCACCGCTGCATTGGAAGACGCTTTCAAACTCCTGGAATGGAAAGGATTCGGCATAAACATTAATGGCGAGTACATCACTCACCTTCGGTTTGCCGACGATATTGTAGTCATGGCAGAATCGTTGGAAGATCTTGGCACAATGCTCGAAGACCTTAATCGAGTTTCCCAACAGGTAGGCCTGAGGATGAACATGGACAAAACGAAGCTTATATCGAATGTCCATGTTACGCCCTACCCAGTTTCAGTTGGGAGCTCAATTCTCGAGATTGTCGACAAGTATGTCTACCTCGGACAAACGATCCAGCTAGGTAGGTCCAATTTCGAGAAGGAGGTCAATCGTCGAATCCAACTCGGCTGGGCAGCGTTCGGGAAACTACGCAACATCTTTTCGTCCAAAATACCTCAATGCCTGAAGACTAGAGTGTATAACCAATGTGTGTTACCAGTGATAACTTATGGCTCGGAAACGTGGCCTCTCACTATAGGCCTTATACAGAAGCTCAAAGTTGCACAGCGTGCTATGGAGAGGGCTATGCTTGGTGTTTCTTTGCGAGATCGAATCAGAAATGAGGAGATCCGTAAACGAACCAAAGTCGCTGACATAGCCCGACGGATTAGCAAGCTGAAGTGGCAATGGGCAGGGCACATAGTACGCAGAACTGACGGCCGATGGGGCAGAAAGGTTCTGGAATGGAGGCCGCGTACCGGAAAACGCAGCGTGGGACGTCCACCTACAAGGTGGACCGACGACATCGTAAAGGTAGCAGGGAAGCGCTGGACGCAGACCGCTGCCAATCGATCAACATGGAAAGCATTGGGGGAGGCCTATGTTCAGCAGTGGACGTCCTATGGCTGAAATGATGATGATGATGAACCCCTTTATTAATAAAAGTTACACCCTAGTTGAACTCTGGCTTAAATTGTCATTTGGTATGGAAATGTCATTTTAATCCAAGGTTCTTCCTAGGTGTAACTTTTTATTAATAAGGGGGTAGTACTTCTTTAAATAAAAATATTTATTTCACAATCATCCCCATCAATAATTATAGAGTTAAGGAAGGATGCTGGAGCAATAAACCCTTCCTGCCTCGCATAACCTAAGTACCATACGATGGACACGTATGATACTTCTTCTTCTTCTTCCTCGGTCCCTCACTGATGAGGATCGCGACCACAGATAGTGTTCCTCCACAGATTGCGGTCATAAGCTGTGTGGGCCGCACGATGCAAACTCCCGCCCACCGTCTTCCTCACCGCGTCCGACCCTGCCCCGAGCGCGTCCCCCTTCATACTGTATGATACTTAGGTATACAAAAAGTATCTTTATCTTCGAACGCAACCAGATCTGAGGCTGGTGGCCATAGTAAATGTTGTTCGTCTTGGAAAGACCTTTCAAATGACACTACAAACATAACTATTGGAGCCGGGTACCATTCTGCAAAAAAGTGTGTATATCTTCGTACACAACCAGATCTGAGGCTGGTGGCCATAGTAAAAGTTGTTCATCTTGGTAAGACCTTTCAAACGATACTAGACACATATCTATTGGAGCCGGGTACCATTTTGCCCATTGTCCTTTATGGATTAATCTTACTGGAGTTGAACGTTTGACAGGCTCGTTCATCGTACTGCGGGTGTAGTATGTACTGGTATTTTTCAACAAGGCTTTGATAGTCCTTCTTCTTGAATAATGCGCTAGAGTCTTATTATAATCTTAATTAGTTACATGGGGTTCAAGAAGCCTCACATACATATTATAACGCATATAAACGCCCGTATAGAGATCTAAGTGAGTAAATTACATAACATTAGGACAAATTAACTCAATATCTTTGCCTTAAGCGCACACTACCGATTATTTTCTTCCAATTTCCATGGTTGGTGACCAAAGTGTAAAGTGTATGTATGTGGCCATAGAATTAAGATGAGTAGGTAACGATTCTAATTGTAACTTCTGAAGTCTTAACCAGCTCACTTCAGCAGTCGGTGTCGCGGGTACACTTAGCACAGCAATCAATCTTACTAGACCACAGTGGTTAAACACGTTGCCAGTTTGGAATAAACACAGAAACATAATATTCATTTTGTTATAAATTAATTAATTAGTGATACTTACCTTGAATAATCATAAAGACATAGTGGTCCTCCTCTCTCCTAATTGCCGTGCCCTACAGGGCCCATAACGTTCTAATTTTAAGTAAGTTTGTACATAATGGTTGCAATAAAATGTTGAGTATTGAGTAAGTATATTCATAATTATGATGACAAAGTAAACTTAATGCCCAACAAGAAAGAGACGTCTTATGTTGCACTACTCTTTGATAGTATTTATAATACTAAATATGTCTCTCAAAAGCATTTAATACTTACTGAAACATATCGACTGCCTTAGGTACCTATCAGTGGCAATCATTACCACTAGAGCCATGCATTCAAAAATAACTTTCGCAAATATTAAATTGCACATGTATTTAAAGTTATTTAAACGCGCCAGTTTAGGTGCCTGGATGCGGGCGGCGCAGGACCGGTCTTTGTGGAAATCCTTGGGGGAGGTCTTTGTCCAGCAGTAGACGTCATAACGAACGAAACGCGTCAGTTAATAAGCTGAAAATATTTGTTATTATGGTCCAAAGTTTTTTCTGCAGCACTATTCGTCACTGCCCACTGTGTGCTGGACGGACTGAAATCTCCCAAGGAGCCACTATGCTGTTATCGCGTGCTAACTTATACGTTACAAGTTGAGCGGGATAATTTACAAGTTTGCACATCTGCGGTAGAATCTAAATGTCTGGTAAAGTGTAAAGCACTCTACACACTAAGCCCAGCTTTATTTCAAAAGAATCATGTCAAAGACTTGTACTTTCTATGACAAGTTGTCAAAAGTCGACGACTCTTGTCGGCGGGTTGTCGAGTTTGGAGTGTAGACTGTCATAAATATGAGATCGCATACACAGTCAGTATTTTCAGTCGCAATTATCGAAACCAGGACCAAATTCCGGTCACTAGTTTACAGAACCATGAGAGGATTTCTTCCTCTTCTGCTTTTCCATGGCAAGGACTTGGTTTTGGGAATCACGATCTCGCTAATGTCCTATAAACAAACCTTAGTAGTAAATGGTAGCTAGTAATCTCATACATAAAGTACATATTGCAAAAGTGAGGCACAAAGATGCCTCTCATAGATATTAATGTAAAAACCGCTACTAAAGCATTTCCCAAGAAAAATTGCCCTGCACCCAGTTACGTCACGCTCATGACCTAGTCAGAAAAACTTCCTCCTTGTAACGCTTTTTAAATTTTATCAAAACTTGACTCATTTTTCTTTAGCATGGAACTACGTTGCTATTTCCATTTTACTTCATTTATGACACTGTAGGTCTGCATACAGCGTTTTGTATTAAACTTCGGGGCAATGGGTACTTTATTATTTACTTTAGAAGTTCCATTGCTGAGTACTTTGTTGACTAGTGATGTCACAATGATCAAGTTTTCGGTTTATATCGTATACCGAATCATGGGGTTTAAATCCACATAAAATCATGAAAAGCTTATTTCAATAACGAGTGAATATTTTGTAAACAATTCTCCTGTTACAATAAACAAAATAATTAATAAGTGCCGTGACACGATCCACTCGTAAATTAAACCGCACAGACCGCAACAAAACGTAAAATTCGCACCGAATATTCGCCGCTTCGGCCTGAAGCGTGACCGAATATCCGGTTTTCGGTGAAATCACAATTGTGACGTCACTAGTGTCGTCTGCCAAGCGCTGTAAAAGTTACGCAAAATAGCCTTTGACTTCTTTGTTTCAACACGCTATGCTCTCTCGCTCTGTTTAACTAAGACAATATTTGAGTAAGAGTCGTCGTGGTCTAGGTTTTTAAGTCACTCTTCGGGGAAACATTTAGTAATAGAGCTACATTTAATTTCAATTGTAAACATCAACAATAGAACTCTACGTCTACGTCTACTAGCCTGAAAGCAGAACTTGTGTTTTGTAATACGCTCGCGATCTCCAAGAGAGGTGGATGCAATATCTTTATGAATCTAAGAACCACATTGTAATTTTTCTACTGTGAAAATTCAACTCTAGACTAAACCATTGTAACCATTCTTCCGAACAACATTGCCAAACCTGCAATCAAATATAACTCTTATTATCGCAGACAGCCCAAAAGCCGCCCCATAAATCCTGCGACCCATACGATATTTACTGGTACATGGTCCTGACAACTTTACGGCGTTCACACACCTCCCACACCCCATTGTGTCAAAAGCAAACTGCCCGCGGTTAGTTGTAGAAGGTTTTCTTTATTCCGACTCGTTTATTGTTTTGGATATTTTGCCATGAAAAACAAAGCTTTGTCCGGCCCACTGGGGTGTAATAGTTTGTTTGTAAAGTAATATTGAAACGGTTTTCCTGGTACCTAATTCGGGGATTAAGCCCGAATGGTGCAGTTAGATTGGATGTTTTTGTTTATGTCTGTTTATTATTATTTTCTTTTGAAATACAATGAAATAGGCAGTAGCTGGATCAGATCAATGGGAAATTTTGGTTCTTGACAAGATGATCCTAAAGTACATAGACTGTAAATAAAATGAAAAGATGGAGTGTATAGTAATGTACCAATCTGAAAGAAGAAACACTTATCACCAGATAAGGTTTCACTTTTACACTATACTTACGCCCGTATTCACAAACATTACTATGAGGTCTCACAGTGCGCGTGGACGTACAGGGTGACACACGAACCAATCACAGAGCTCTATTCAACGCTGTACGTTCGATTTGCTGCTTCACTTAAGCAAGTAACGTTTGCGGAACGGGCGTTAGACATACTAAAGCCTGTTGGATTCAATAATGTGATGAAGCTAACGGGACGACAAATTGCTAATAATCTTTAAAAAAAAAAGTCATGTGATTTTTTCAAGTAAAAAATGGTCTACATGTGTCATTTCAACGAATGCTCCCAAACTACTTCTACTTTTAATTTATCCAAAGCCAGTGATAACTCCGGAGCAAATTTAAATCCGGCTTCATCCCTTTCAAATGGGTTATCCCAATACAAGCTACAATTTGAAACAGGGAATTTAGTAGGAAGGAACGGACTGAAAGGATCAATTGAAAATACATCGACTGAGATCGGATCGTAGTTGCGGGAGCCTGGCTTTTGGTGAATCAAGCCCAATAAAACTAGCTCGGCTTAGACGATATAAAATACAGACCGTTTGTAAGGGTACTACTAAGATTTTTAACGACTTGCAATAGGTAGGATTTTATTTTTGCGGATTCATAAAATTTATTGCTTTGGCAGCGGATAGTGGATCAGAATGGTTGAAGTGGTTTGGTGACTTCTGGAACCATCGGTTCGAATAATTGAGAACTGACAGTATCGTTATTCGTTACTATGAGGATCGAGAGGTCTATGCCTCATAAAAACCTCTAAATGAACATTGAAAATATTGTCTATTAATTTTAAATTATATCTAGCCACTTACTTATAACTTCTTTAATTAATTAAAAGTATCTACATAAGCGTTGCGTTGAACTACAAATTAATGGCATCTTCTGGAAAAACTTCTTTCATAGTAGATCGCATCTGCACTCTAGCTAGAGCAATTAGTTAAATTAAATTACATTATAAACACGGTTTTGCGTTCCTATTAATTTCATTCACGTACACGATGATTGCTTAAAATTCTTCCAATAAAATTTATTTCCACTTTTAAAATCATTTTCAATTCAAAATCCATGGGAAAAATATGTAATTTTAAAAGTATTTCAAACTCAAACGTGTCTTCAGTAGGCTTTATATTTATTACGAACCTACATCCGAGTTAAAATAAAATGTATTTAACATTCAAAGTTTCAACCTGTCCATTGGCACATTGGGTAGATACTACCGATATTTCATTATTTCTCTCAAAATCCGGTTCTGCTCTTAATATTTACAAATTGGGTATCGTACAAATAACGTTTATATTATTAAAATATTCATAAGGGTAAAATGCTCAATGTTATTGCAGGATAAAAATCAAAATACGCTCATACAGAAATGATATTGGAATTAACTAGAAATTTAAAATTATTGGTGGAAATATGAGCTTAAATATAATCAGACTAAATGTGGGATTTTCGGCAACTTAAATGTTTTGTATGATATTCAGGTATTATGGCAAACACTTCAATGTGCCTGTTTTTATGGTTTGGAAATATGCGTCAATAGCCCAAGGTTTCGGCATCGGACTGCCGATTCAAGATTAGTTAAAATATGAACCGTTAGTAAAAAATCAAATGACTTATTGTATAAATTAGTTATCCATTATTTTTTTCAGTTAAGACTTTTATAGACAGAAAATGGCGACAGTGAATGGTTCTATGCTGTACCTACTCCTTATCGTTGGAAGGTGAAGGTGATGATAGATCAGCTATTAGAGCTTCAACTACACTATGTAACCGTAATTAAAAACCCAAAAACATCGACCAAACTGCACCAGCCCTGTTCTAAACCTAGTTACCTATCATAAAAGCATTACACATACTAATATCAAAGTAATTACAGCTTCAGAAACTGTCACTACATCCCAAGTTGCCAACTCGAAGGTGCAAGACTAAATTCGCATTTGCCGAGCACCACTTGACCTGGAACTTGGAATTTAATAACAAAATTATTGTTTAACTTGGCCCCGTGGTCTAACGCAGACTGTTGACTTGTGAATTTCAAAACAACATAACCTGGGAGTGTGGCCGTACCATGAGAGATTTGGTGGGTTGGTTGGATATAAAATTTGTTTTAAAAGTGATTATGGTGTTCACCTCTTATAATAGTCTTCTTAGTGACTTAGCTCACTTTTGGCTTGGTCCACGGGCAAAGTCGCTGATTTGAAGCAAAACTATTTAAAAATTGCTAGCGACTTGGCACGTGGACCAAGCTAAAAGTTGGCCAAGTCACTGGAAGACTCTTATATTACACATTCATGTAAGTTTCAGACTTATTATAAAAGAAAAGAAAGTTATTTATTTCAAGACTAGCTTTCCGCCCGCGGCTTCGCCCGCGTGGAATTTTGTCTGTCACAGAAAAACTTTATCGCGCGCGTCCCTGTTTCAAAAACCGGGATAAAAACTATCCTATGTTCTTTCCCGGGACTCAAACTATCTCTATGCCAAATTTCATCAAAATCGGTTGCGAGGTTTAAGCGGGAAAGCGTAACAGACAGACAGACAGACAGACAGACAGACAGACAGAGTTACTTTCGCATTTATAATATTAGTTGGGATAGGTCCGGTTTCTACCAAAGCGGAGCGGAGAAGACTCGGGCCGTCAAATCTTTTTATGGAATTTGACAGCTGCGGCGGCACGGAGCCATAGTACTATTACTTATTCTGTGACGGACCGAAGCTGTGTGGAGCGGAGCTGTGCGTAGCGGAGCTGTGCGTAGCGGAGCTGTGCGTAGCGAAGCTGTGCGTAGCGGAGACGAGAAGTGGAAATAATGAAATCTGATTGGTTATTAACACACTTCGCTCCGTTTTGGTGGAATCCGTGCCTTAAGAAACAACACCACGATTTATACGATTTTTTGCAGTAGGCAAACGTGGTCTGGCTATTTTTAGATCTTTACGAAGATCAGATATGCCGACTGTTAATATAATGCATCTCTCGGGCAGTAATAAAGCACAAGCCTGGTTGTCAAGGGCCAAGATCGGATGTGTTGCAACATTTGCGAGTTACATTGACTCCGTTGTGTGAAGGACCACACAAGGCAATGAATGGAGCTATAGTAAGAATTATATCCTTGATCCTTGATACTGTTACTAACCATTCTTTTTGTTTTCTTGTAAATGGTTATTAATGCATTTAATTTTTATTCTTCTTCTTCTTTCTTCTTTTCAGCCAAATGACGTCCACTGCTGGACAAAGGCCTCCCCCAAGGTTTTCCACAATGAACGGTCCTGCGCTGCCCGCATCCAGGCTCTTCCCGCGACCTTTACCAGATCGTCGGTCCACCTAGTAGCCTAGTAGGAGGGATTAATTTTTATTAATGAGGCGAATACCACACGTTTATACCTATTCGATCTGACGGAGAAAAAAATACGAATGCATACTTTTGTCACGTAAAATCAATGGACTCTTATTTATCTATTCAATGAAAAAAATCGCCACAATAATTTAAATTCTAAAATTATGAATCCGTCATTTCAATTCTTCTCTGTTGCATAGGAATTAGTCTTCATCACTACTGACTGCGACCCTTACCACGAAAAAAATAATCTTAAAACTTTGAACGCGTCTTCTCATGGTACGGACCATTATTTTATATGAACTTAAATCATGTTTATTTTGTACTCGTATGAGATAAAACAATATCGTCGGATGGGTAATTTTGTAGCCGACTTGCAATACAATGTTTCTACGCTCAACTTTCCTTGGATTTTTCATTTTATTTTCCCAAATAAATGTTTGTAGGGAGCTTTATTCTGTACGCAGAGGTTAGTTTGCTTAAAAATAAAGGATTTTGAAGCTTCTGAGTTATCAGTGAGGTTTGGATATGGACTTTGTGAGTAAATTCAACATATAGACTACTAGCTGTGCCCCGCGGTGTTACCCGCAGTAAAACGTAGCCTATTTATAATATCAACTCCATACCAAATTTTATTAAAATCGCTCTAGCCATTTAGACGTGAAGAAGTAACAAACATACACAGTTACACACTCACAAACTTTCACCTATAAAATATCAACAGTGTGATGGCATCTAATGACATTGTAATAGAGACGATTACCTAAGTAAAACCTATAAAAAAATACAATTATTATCCTTTAAAATTTAAATAGAAACTTTAAGCTATAGTTTTCGTGTAAGAATTTTACTCGTATCAAGGGTCATAACCCGTATGATCATTTAATTTCAGCAGTAAACCGAAATTTTAGTGTCATCCATTGATCAACTTACTACAACAGAAAGGTCTATCCAGCCTTAGTTAAGATAGCATTAGCTACAGAAATACTAAATGTTTTGAGTACAATAAGGGTGATTTAAACAGATTACTGATCTCTGAGATCAAAATCTGTACGTCCCTAGGGCATTGTTGTAAGCAACAAAAGGGACCATGAATATTAAGTCCTATCACTTAATAGAAACACTAGGAACGGACTTTGATGAAGATTAAACTGCTTAGTAATAAATTGTACCGTTAATTACATTAATGGAGTAAGTAATAAAAAAATCGGACTTACTATTTAATTGATCACCACTGTTTATGAAACAAGTCTCCTAGGCTGAGTTGCACCACCTAACTTTAACGGTAACTATGACGATAACCGGTGCTTTTTGTATGGAGTTTGACAGATTTTTGACGTTTGTCAAAGTTAAAGTAAGATGGGCAACCCAACCTTAGGTTTCTTTCGTGTTAATAATTGTCACAACTGAAATTAATTTCCTTGTCAGATTTTATGAGCCACATAGGTTGTAACTAATATTCATTCAATTAAAGCACAAAGACATACACATTTTCAGTCAAGCTTATTTTAATCTGAAATGTGTTTACTATGAAAACTAAACTTACACATAGATTTTTAATCTAGGTTATTGTCTCACCTACAGCTACATTAAAACACAAAAATAATCAACTAAAGATTATAAGTATGGAGTACGTCACATTCTAGAAAGTTTAGTGCTCAAGTATTACGAAAACGTAGCGAAAGCAATCGGATTAATGGATCAACAACTTGCCTCGGTCGCGCTCTATTTGTACGGGCAATAATTCCAAAGTGAGTTACTCTCGCAACTTAGTTACATGCAATTAAAAATATTATGTCCCTTAAACTGCAATGTATCATAGAAATATTAGGTAGGTTTAAGTTCCAATGAGTAAGATTTTGTTACAAACTAGCGGCCGCATGGATCCCGTTTTACCCGCTTAGGGGTGGAGTTTATTTATTTATTTATTTATTTAAACTTTTATGCCAAAATAAATTTGTACATAAGGCGAACTTAATGCACTAAAGCATTCTCGACCAGTTTACAGTTTAGTTTGAGTTTCGTAAAATCCTTGCTTATCGGATGCTACGTCTTAACATCTACCTGTATGCCATATTTCAGCCCGATCCGTCCAGTGCAGTGGTTTGGGCTGTGCGTTGATAGATCACTATGTCAGTCAGTCAGTCAGTCACCTTTGAGTTACAATATTTAGATAATAGTATCCACAGGAAGAGGTAAATACTCTCGGTGGAGTATATACTCCCACATCTCCCGTAGATTAATTCATTGTATAAACATAACCCGCCTTCTGACGCAGTCGGGTACAAAGCTACAAATACGGGTACATCAAGCCTTCCCAAACTGTCTATCCAGCATGAGGAGTGTAAGCCAAATCCTCCATTTGTCTCTATTTTAAGAGGATCACGCTCCTGCAGTGGAGACTGATTGAACTTCATCATCATCATCATCATCATCATTTCAGCCATAGAACGTCCACTGCTGAACATAGGCCTCCCCCAATGCTTTCCACGTTGATCGATTGGTAGCCGCCTGCGTCCAGCTAACTTTACGATGTCGTCGGTCCACCTTGTAGGTGGACGTCCCACGCTGCGTTTACCGGTACGCGGCCTCCATTCCAGAACCTTGCTGCCCCAGATTGAATTGATGATTGATTGTTGAATACAAAACATTTAGCTTTCGGTATTTTATGTTTATAATACTCTAAACTTATAATCAACGAAATAGCCATTCTTCTTGGCATTTTGATTGATTGAACGCGTTATATCTTTGATTTTGTTGAACACTTCTTTCAGGGTCAGATTACTGAATGTTCTTTTCTTCTCTCGCGGCGCTGGTCTGTACTGATTCTTTTCTCGTAGCGCGTTTTTTATGTACGTCGGCATATCTGGAAATGGGATAAATTCAGGGGCTAAGAAGAGGGTTTCTGAACCATATTTTATGTAACCTAAAAGCTCTTAATTGCTTTGTTAGTAGCACATACCTAGTAGACTAAAGTCATTCAGAAATAAATAATACAAACATGTAAAAGCCGTCGACAGCAAACATATTATCGAAACTTATTGTCGAACCATGACACATTGTCAGACTATAAATTCTTTTCTTCTTGGTTCTAGCCACTAGACACAATTTTAACCACAAATTAATATGAGTAACGAACTGTCATGCAAAAGAAAATTTTAAGAGAAAAATCATATCTGAACTTTTTATCACATTAAAATCCGAAAGTTATTTAACTACTGCGAGCACTTGCTGTTTACATATTATAAAGTGTATTCTGTGTTTTTCTAATAAGTGAATTTGTATAATTTTATTATTATTTAAATGTTTGTTTAAAACCACAAAACCCAACCTAACAACCAACCTGGTTTCGCATAGTAATCAAACTGCGCGATCGCAAGCGCAGCGAGCGCGAGCACGACCGCAGCGAGCGCCAACATCGCGTTCTATTGTTTTTCAAACGGAGTTTGTTTTGCGAACTGCAGCTGGAGGGCGCTAACTTCTTCGGAGCTACGATGTAGACCGAGGGACGTGGTGCAAACATTTGCATACAAACATCCAGAAAATATCCAAAGTTTCTAATACGATCTTGATGTAGATCTGATGAAATCGAGACTCAAATTTTGTCACTGGGCCGGGGCGCTCGCCGCTCATCTCTGTAAGTAGTCATTGGTGGAATCGTTAAAGTACCAGGGGTATCGTGGGTCACTGCTGTGTAAATGCTCTGGCCCGGCAAGGCACTTATATTTTATTCAATATGACATTATTTAGAAAGGGAATTAATGAGAAAACAGTTTTCAGAGCATCGTGACCTTATACATAACCAATGGTCATAATGAATTTATATCGCCAAAACCTGAATCACCAATAAAATTGACTTTGAACAATGAAAGTTACATTATTTAATATTTTCTAATATATTATCAGCTTCTTACAGTTTAAGCCCCATTCAGACGCTCACATTATTGATTTGATCCTTGCCTTAAGTCAGTAGTTTCATTATAACTAAAAGCAATATTTTATTTCACATTTCATCTTTCATTAAATAAATTGATAAGATTATTCCTGTCTGTCCAATTTATTTATATCAGAAATGTAATCCTAACGAGAATCCGTTTATTCGTGATTCAATTAATCCTCATAATATAGTCCGTTGATGTATTAAAGCGTATTTAAATTGAATTTTCTCTGCATAAAGGTGTTTTCAGGACTCAATTAACAACTGACCGGCTGACTGCTCTTGCGAATAATAAATTAAATTCAATATTATTATTATTAAAGTTCATTATATTTCATTCTACTATGGTCCACGACAGCATACGTGTGGTAAGCGCTGACGAAGGTGCTCATTGTGAGCATTAATCTGTTAAGCATTATTCAACTAACGACAAAGATACAAAATATTTTAAACTAAATTGGCTTTTACAAAAAGTGGGCAGGTAGTTTCCGTCACGATTACTGATTTATTAGACTAATACCCGTTTTCACCATCAATCCCCAATTTTTAAGTGACCTCTATGAAAACAAAATGCCTGTTATGTGTTACCATAGGGGTCACTTAAAAATTAGGGATTGATGGTGAAAACGGGCATAAATGTGCTAGTTATTCACCTTAATACAGAGCTTGATGCACCGGTATTGAACGTAACAGAAATGTGACTTCTTTTTCTATACGTTTTACGACCTTTTTTCCAATTGGTCCCTAACAACTTTATATCTTTTGTTGAAATACCTAACGTACCATCGGCAACAGTGTTAACTATCCATTACCTGTCATATCGTCTCGTTCTATCGCAAAGAATCACCATTTGATGAGAGCGAGAGCAAAAACGGAAATGGATAGTTAACAGTGTGGCCGTTTGTACAATGTAACGTAAAATGGATTAATTATTTTTTTTAAATGTGTTAAAAGATTTTATGAGCAACCTTGTCTCTAGGTCTACAAGTTTTGTTTACGTTTCAATTCTTAGGTTTTGTTAGCTTTGTTTCGTGTATTCGGTTTGTATTGTTAACGACAACGGGTAACTTTCCAGGCATAGTTTTCATTGTATTTGTGCACTAGCTGTTTGCTCGCGGTTTCGCACGTACTTTTTTGGGTGTCACTGAAAAAGTATGGCGCAGTGCTTAGAACTGTGAATGTGTTTAGAATAAGTCCTTCGGTATACAAAGTAGCGTTGTGATATTTTGTTAAATCATTCTAAAATGTTTTTTTTTATCTTATAACACATGGAACTTTATTATCACATTAGTAGAAAAGATAAGACCTACCAAATTAAAAGTAAGAATTTTTTTTTTTTTATATTATGTTACAGTCAAAACTCATAATTGGTCAAAACCACTTTTGACTGCAAAAAACACCACATAATTATGTTTTTAGTTACAGTTAAACTAAGATGGTGCAACCCAGCCTTAGATTCCACAGAGTTAACTTGATGTGCCGTCATATGTATTTTACATTCCAATTTATTTGTCCCCAAGTGTAGCCACATTAGTCTTGACCTGTAATGGTGGCCTCGACGTTACTGAAAAATTCTTTTATAAATTATTTATATCGCTTTGACGAATTTCTTACCATGTGAATTGAACCATCTTGGTAACGTAGCAATCTGAAATAAAGATGTTTTTTCAAGCAAAAGTAAAACGTAATAAGGCCGTCTACACACAGGCGCCAGTACTAGTTTCGCTTTATATTGGTAAAAAAATATGTCATCTAAAGTAATGATTTTCATTTTTATTTGTGTTATGGATTTATTTTTATTTACAGTCTCATCAGACACATATTTTTATCCGTCAATAAATTAGTCGCATAAATTAAACGCAGTAAAAAAAGTTTCTCATACAGATAATATGAAAATACGGTCAATGTAACTTTATGATACTAAATATTATATTTTATGGGACTGACAGTTTCTGGACTTACGAGTAAATAAATATTAATACAGATAGAAATAATAAATTTGTTTACCAAGTAGACTTTTCTAATAAAAGTCACTACAGGATTAATAAGAATAAGAAAATGTATAATATTCATTACAACGTCAATAGGTTCTTTGTCATAATAAAAAATATCTAAGATAAGATAAATTTATTGAATAAAAACTTAGCCTAAATACAATAAACTTAAATGGGACAATGAAATTATTTGATTAGTAACAATATTATGTTAATTAAGATATAGTATACCTAAACTAAGCAAAAATGTTTGCCTGTGTTTTATCTAAGTGCTTTAGATACTTTTCTATACCTAGATGAGGCGCTCAAAACCTTTCGTTGAATACACTTTCATTCAAAAATACATTGGAAGCCACGAAAACAGACACGCTTTTGTATTTTAATCCGTGTCACTTTAATAATTAAATTAATTGGTAGGAAAAGTGGATTAGCTGTTTAATGTCCAATTGGTGCCATCTGCCTTCTTAGCGCTTGTGACATACGAGCATTTTTTTTTTTACATTTTATTCTTACATATCAATTTTTTTATATTCTACTATTTTTTGCTACGCTGTTTAGACCCATCATTTGCCTCGAAAATTTAAACTATGTTTTTAAGATGTTTGAGATTAACCCAGTAATTGTTGGACCAATGAATACCATCCATTGCCCCAACTGTCCAAACTGGAGAACCAGACTTCAAAATTTATTACTTAGTCATTAATACATTATTGTTGCAAAATAACACCATTTTCATCTAAATAAGACGCCAATGTATTCATCATCATCATCTTAGCCATTGGACGTCCTCTGCTGAACATAGGCCTCCCCCAGTGCTTTCCATGTTGCCCAGTTCGTATCGCCAATGTATACGCTAAGATTTTCATCAAAAACGCTGCTAGCTCGTCATTCTTTCTGCCAGTGTGTGCCCCAAACTAAGACCTCAGCAAAGTCGTTAGACGCATTATCATAATACATTATCATAACTCCTACATCCATTTCTGCCGCGGTAAGGCCGAGCAGTTCGCTCGGCTAATCGCTGGGAAATGTGTCTTCTTGCTAAATTACATTAATTATTATTAGTGTCGTTCGGAGCTAAATACGTGTTATTGAAGCTGCTAGTATTTGTATAAAAGCGTTAGAGCTCTACCTAAGTTGATATTTGAGATAGTGTTTTGCCGTTGCTTTTTTTTGTTATACCGCCAAACTAATTTTTCTGCATAACCCGAAGGTAAACTGGATGAAAATGCCTTACGGCATTAAGTTCGCCTAATGTTAAAATTTTGACATTGAATTATAAATAAATAAATAGCCTACATTATCATCATGTTCCTAGTAACAATTATGATAGATACCTATTAATATAAATATATAAATATAAATATAAATAAATATAGTTACACATTTATGATCTAATGGCCAGGTAATTTGAGTTTACATGAAGATTTTAAGCTTCGGGTAATTATAAATTACAAAATATCCGGCTCAAAGGACCACCACTGGTCTATAAAGTAAAGGCTGACCCGTAATAACTCTCTACGTTATTATCCATGCATCATGACAATCACACAATATCTAACCTCCCTACATGACAGTCATGTGACAACGGTGTAAAAATAGTCAGATTGTCAGAATTTTATGATGATATATGTATTATTACATAATGTCCTATTAAGTATAGCAATGTAAATTTTCAATTAAAAGGACTATACGCTTGATATAGGTTAAATGTTTTCCTGAATGAGTGCGTAAGGGACGTAGCAGTACACTAGACCGGTCCCTGTATTGTCAAATCTGAATTCAGGACCCTTCTCTCCCCAATGACTTCTTATTTAGCTTGCCCGATAGAAGACGTGACCTTAACAAAAATTTCCACAACACTGAATTCATTATTCACGTAGCCAATACGTCAAAAGGGGCTCATTTTAACAAAGGGCGACCACAAGACAAACTGCGCCCGCTATCCATCACCGACTCAAAACTAGACGGGGCCGATATCAAAATGTAGTTACTATTGTCCCCGGTTGATAAAATATGAGCAGTGACGTTGACAAATCGGCGGAACGCGCAAGAAGCAATCGCGACTCTATACCCCGAGTAGAGCAGCTAACTCAAACCATGGAGTGAAGAAAAGTGTCTATGCAAACAGCAGATATAGGATAACGAACCGTGGGTGACGTAGACCGAAGGGCTGTCGTAAGACGCACGGGAGCGGCGAAGGTTTGGAAACGAACGAGCAATGTTTGGTTCGCGAACGAACATAAGTGACTAGCTATACCTATAGGTCAGTTAGGTTATTGAAGTGAGAACTTTTTTCTTATGTGACAGGAGGCAAACGAGCAAACTTGGAACTAAACAGTCTACTTCAGTCTTTTTAAGGCGAGAGTGAATAGGCACTTACAGGGTAGATATGTAGGTACCATCCTAGATTTCATCCCACTTAACACCAGGTGCGATTGTGGTCAAATATGCATAAAAAAACCTTATAATTTATGGCATTATTAAATAATTCAGGTCCAGACGAAATAACCGTCACATTGTTGTCTCTGCGGCGATCATAATGTGGATCAAAACAGGTCGCAGTGAAATTAAAAGTCCAAATAATACCTAAGGATGGTTCAAGATGGCTGTCTTTATTCAGCTGTGACCATACCTCCTGTACGGGGCGGAGCATGAATCGAAGTTGATTTTTAAACCACTTTTTCTGCTGTAGATGCTTGCTTCTTTTGGCCCCCAAGAAACAGAGCATCTAATTCTATATTGTTGGTGTCACTGAAAAAGTAGTTTGAAAATATCTTCTCCTGACGTATGGGAAATCTAGCTTACAATTCTGACAGATTTAATGAGCCGATTAATTAGACGTTTGAACAGCTAAATGGAATATCTGATCTACCTCTGACCTGCCTCTAAAGCAGGGGACCAAATTGTTTTATCATACTCGGTCTTATCCTATCTTATACCCTAATCGAATCATACTGAAACAATTCTTATACCTAATACAGGTAGACTTGTAAACAAAAAATTTAAAACGGCGTGCCAATTTCAAGTTCGATTTAGAAAAACACGCTTAACTCTATCAAAACATTCTGACCTACAAACTTTTATGCGAAAAACATAACAAGATCAGCAGCCAATTATTTCGCAAGCCTTTCTTAACAAGGCTAATCACAAACAAACCTTGGAATAAATACCGTTCCTTTAAGATAAACATTCAAAGTGACTGAGAGCTTGTTATTACGGAGTTTCCTTCGGGATACGTTTCCGTAAACATTGATCAACGGGAGGGACAACACTCGTATTGTGTACTCTTGCTGTGTTTACAACAACAGACTTTGTTATATCCACCGGAAAAATACTAATCCCGCTGTAAGCTACTAGTGATGGGGTCGTTGATTTATCGATATACCTAGATAAAATTATAAATAAGAACTTAGTCGGAAATCTATGGGGTAATGAATGGGGTATTTTAGAAAACGTAGCAACTTGTAGGACACCCACCTCTATGGGGTAATGAATGAGTACCTATTCTAGAAAACGTAGCAACTTGTAGGACGCCCACCATGCTCAATTGACCGACAACCTCAAGAAGATTGCTGGCAGTGGATAGATAGATACATGGAGAAGCTTATAAATCCAGCAGTGAACTGCCATTTATCATCATCATCATCATCATTTCAGCCATAGGACGTCCACTGCTGAACATAGGCCTCCCCCAATGCTTTCCATGTTGATCAATTGGTAGCGGCCTGCGTCCAGCACTTCCCTGCTACCTTTACGACGACGAACTGCCATTGGCTCAAGCTTAATGGATTGCTTATGGATTTGCTTACCTATTTAGCTATAGTGCGGTATGTTGATTCAAGAAAATTATGCCATAGAAATTTTAAAAATTAATTAACGGATGATTCAAGATGCCATATTTTCATAATAATGCAGTCAAATAGAAGATATCGAGATTATAAATAAGGAATCAAAAATTGGGTTCAAAAACGCGCGTTGGCACGTTTTGCCTCAGAGGTACAAAAATTTACAAGTGATTAACGCCAGTGAAAATTAAACACTATAAATATTTAGCTCAATCATGTTACACAAGAGTTGCAGTGGTTCAAATGTCCCGTTGGTCCCGTTATCGATAATATTCGAACATCACTACCCCAGCATGAATGGGCCAGGGACTTTGACAGATCGTTTACATCACGTTCTGTAAATAAGCCCAACCAAGCTCCTGGTCTATTTGGTATCGGCACGCGCCTACCATTTGTTTCATGTTCGTTTTTGTTCATCTTAGTGGGAGACGAGTAGCTGAGGTATTTTTTCAAATCTTACATAGCAACTTACGTTGGGATGGGCTAACTCTTGCGATTGTTTTAGGCAGCGGATTTTGTCGTTCAAATTCGTATTCAAAATATTTTGTGTAATAGTGGCTGTAAAGCTTCAATCACACCAACGCGTGCGCGTGCAGCTCGCCATCACCGGCGCGATCATAGGCCAATGACAGGTCGCGCGGACTGTCATGGGTCGCGCGACCTGTCATTGGCCTATGATCGCACACCTGTCATTGCACGTGTTGGTGTGGTTGAAGCATTATAGTTGAAGACCTGGTATCAATACAATAGATTTTGATTCCTAGTGATCGCCGCTTTACTACAGTTTGCCTCCCAGTCTTACATTTATAATTAGTAGCTTCGTAGTGTTTGCATATTATTATGTGTGAGCTAGTACGCATACATTCGAAATGTTACCTTTATTTCATTGGATAACTTAGTCTTAGAAATAACACCCGCTACGTCAGCGTGACGTCATATCGTTCGATCCTGTTGTCTCTGTCTTAAAGAGGGAAGGCACGAGAAACCGGCCGCCCCGCGCGCCGCCACACTTTGCTCGAGCGCTTGGCTGTGACGGACGTTCTCTCGGTTCAGGGACTGTGATATTTGTGACCTAGATCATTATTTCTGCCATAGGCATATTTCTTTATTACGTTAATTTGATTTGTGGAATTATTGGTTTCGGTTAAGTAATAAATCGATATCTGCTGGTGCCGTACATTACTTTTAGAAAGCACTCTCACCTCTGATCCTTAAGATCAGAAGTGGGATTGACCACGCGTTCTAACCGTTTTTGCCATCTATTTTTGCCTTAGTTTGTGATTATCAGTGCAGTGTTAAAAGTTAAGATGACCAGGCGTTCGTCTAGATTAAAAAAAGAACGTGATTATTCTCGTAGACAGTGTCGTGATAAAAGTTAGTTAAACGTCGGGTTTGTTCGAATATCGAATGCCGCCGTTAAATGAACGTGTGCATCGATTGAGTATTGAGTATCGAGGTAGGTCACCTAGGCGATGTGTACGCACTCCTCGTCGTAGTCCTATTGGGAATCGTGAATATTCACGTAGCCCTCATAGTGATTTTTGTAGGCGCTGTGACAGTTCGTACGGCCGCCGCCATAGCTCGCGCGACGATGTGTTTGGGAAAATTACGTCGCGAATTGACTCGTTTGAGGGTGGATTGCAACCGTCAGTGACACCGTCTAATATTATTTTTCTGGAGCTTGTTTGTGATGGAATTGTTAGGTGTCTCATTTGCGGCAGTATGGGCCATAAAAAGGATGGCGCTGCCCAAAGGAAACTAAATACGGAGAGTGCGGTCCTACAGCGCGACGCGACTGCGGAACCGTCACCGTCGACACCGGATGATGGGAGGAGTAAATAGGCTTGTGTAGTACATGTACTATGTACTTATAGGAAGCAGTTCCTTTAGTTCACTTTAGTACAGCCGATCACGAATAAATAGGTGTGAACGAGACGTTAAATTGGTGACAAGCGCGCGCGTGCGAGATGGTTTCGGCTCTGTGAGTGTGTTGCGAGTATTTTGCGACATTGCACTTAAAGGTGATAGTAATAAAGACGTTTTTCGTCCGATCTGATTAAAAAAATCAGTGTACTAAAATGAACTACCTAACTACATTTTTTACCAATTGTAGGTACTAGTTCGGAGCGATCCGTTCAGTGTCCGAGTAAGAACAAGCTTAGTAATAAATATTGCACGTTTTGTATTGGTCATTTTGTCGATTCTCGCTTTCAAAAGCAGCGTTGGGGGATTCGAGTGGGAGGCGGTCTTCAAGTGTGTTTTTGCTTAGAGTCGAATCCCAGCTCAGTGGCATAATACCCGCAATATTAGTGTAAAAAGTACCCGTTAATATTTTGATTGACAGCGGGTCGGACATTTCGTTAATGTCCTAATCAGTTTTGAAGCGTTTTAATTTTATTTTAATAGAATCCCGACTTATCGTGTGATGCGAGGAATCGGAAGTCAGGAGGTCGAATCAACTTCGTACGTGACGACTTTTCAAAATCTTCTAAGCAACGCGATGGTTCTTGTGGTTTTCGTGATGGATCACAAGACCATGTCTTGGTGAAAATTTTGGTTTGACCAAACAAAATAATTATGTAGTGGGTAACCTTCCTACGTCTTCGTCAGTAGTACTACCGTCGACTCCAAATCAAATCAAATCATTTATTGCATTACATGTGTGGTTTGACAATATCGAGCCCTGACCCTGAGTGTCGTGCGCTGCCTTTGCTGGATTCCGAGCGGCGCATTCCTGTGGATGCGGTGGCCCTGGGCCATGGAGCAGGAGTAGCAGCGCGACCCGCGCATCTACCAGGGAGGACGTAGTGAACAGGAATATTGGCGCTTTATCTGGTTTGCTACAAACAAGGTCCTGTCACTTTTGTATTTCTTTTCTTATCTACCCTTGTATACTCACGGACATTGCCCGGGGTCGGCGTGACCGGAGGAAGCGGCGAGCGTTCGGCGAACGAACGAGCAATGTTCGGTTCGCGAGCGAACATCGAAGAAGACGATCCTGATGAATATGTGCATAATTTTTGATATTTGATGTGCAGAGGAAGGCCGAGCGTGTATTTTGAAGTGAACCTGCTGCCCATACAAGTTTAAACGGGCGCTGGTGCATCACCGCTATGACTTGGAGTTGCTGGCTGGGTCCTGCATCGAAAAACCCAGGAGGCCGCCGAGCACACTGGCCTGCGGCGCGCCGAGTGGACTCCAGGGGCTTGCGGAACATTCTTGGAGGATGGCGAATCTTCACTTGACATGAAAATACGGCCTCTGTCAGTTTCTGGCTTTGTCCAGGCAGACGCTGACTGGTTTTTAATACCTGAAGCGTAGTGTTGACTTTGACATGCAAATACGGCCTCTGTCAGTTTCTGGCTTTGTCCAGGCAGACGCTGACTGGTTTTTAATACCTGAAGCGTAGTGTTGACTTTGACATGCAAATACGGCCTCTGTCAGTTTCTGGCTTTGTCCAGGCAGACGCTGACTGGTTTTTAATACCTGAAGCGTAGTGTTGACTTTGACATGCAAATACGGCCTCTGTCAGTTTCTGGCTTTGTCCAGGCAGACGCTGACTGGTTTTTAGTACCTGAAGCGTAGTGTTGACTTTGACATGCAAATACGGCCTCTGTCAGTTTCTGGCTTTGTCCAGGCAGACGCTGACTGGTTTTTAATACCTGAAGCGTAGTGTTGACTTTGACATGCAAATACGGCCTCTGTCAGTTTCTGGCTTTGTCCAGGCAGACGCTGACTGGTTTTTAATACCTGAAGCGTAGTGTTGACTTTGACATGCAAATACGGCCTCTGTCAGTTTCTGGCTTTGTCCAGGCAGACGCTGACTGGTTTTTAATACCTGAAGCGTAGTGTTGACTTTGACATGCAAATACGGCCTCTGTCAGTTTCTGGCTTTGTCCAGGCAGACGCTGACTGGTTTTTAATACCTGAAGCGTAGTGTTGACTTTGACATGCAAATACGGCCTCTGTCAGTTTCTGGCTTTGTCCAGGCAGACGCTGACTGGTTTTTAGTACCTGAAGCGTAGTGTTGACTTTGACATGCAAATACGGCCTCTGTCAGTTTCTGGCTTTGTCCAGGCAGACGCTGACTGGTTTTTAATACCTGAAGCGTAGTGTTGACTTTGACATGCAAATACGGCCTCTGTCAGTTTCTGGCTTTGTCCAGGCAGACGCTGACTGGTTTTTAATACCTGAAGCGTAGTGTTGACTTTGACATGCAAATACGGCCTCTGTCAGTTTCTGGCTCTGTCCAGGCAGACGTTGATGGTTTTTAATACCTGATGCGTAGTTTTGATTTTGACATGCAAATATGGCCTCTGTCAGTTTCTGGCTCTGTCCAGGCAGACGTTGATGGTTTTTAATACCTGATGCGTAGTTTTGATTTTGACATGCAAATATGGCCTCTGTCAGTTTCTGGCTCTGTCCAGGCAGACGTTGATGGTTTTTAATACCTGAAGCGTAGTGTTGGTTTTGACATGCAAATACGGCCTCTGTCAGTTTCTGGCTCTGTCCAGGCAGACGCCGCGGGTTTTTAATACCCAAGGCGTAGTTTTGGCATGCAAATAATATGGCCTCTGCTGACGGCAACAGGGTAGTAAGCACATTATGCAAACTTTGGGCCTCTTTTGTGCTTACTGTTCTAACTTGTCTACGGAAAATAGCATTCTAGAGCTAAATATTATTCGTAGGACTAGTCATTTATTTCCCACATTTGTAATTTTATTTTCACTAATTGATTTTTTATTATTCACCGTCTGAGTTTAGTTATTTTTAACATCAATTCTGGATCTCTTATCGCAATCACATGAGTGCACGCATGGGATTGTGCTAATATTGATGATCTTCCTAATATTTGTGAATTTTAACTTCAAGAAACGACGGTTTCACTTCGGTTCCTTGTAACTGTCATACATTGAACATACACCACTGACATTCCAGATGATAACCATGGAACCGAACATGGGTGAACCAACCTGGTGAGGGTCAGCCTCAAGCTGCACCTCAGGACTCCGAGCATCAGCTTCCTGCGGACCAGGGCTGCGATGACCAGTCTTTGGCGGGTTCGAGCTGCGCAGACCAGTTTTCAAACGTCGGCGAGGTTATGCTGCGCGCTGAAGAAGCCGTGGCTGATGGGGAGCAGGCAGCGGTCGAGGACGCCGCACGATCAGGAACGGCCGTCTTAGAAATAACACCCGCTACGTCAGCGTGACGTCATATCGTTCGATCCTGTTGTCTCTGTCTTAAAGAGGGAAGGCACGAGAAACCGGCCGCCCCGCGCGCCGCCACACTTTGCTCGAGCGCTTGGCTGTGACGGACGTTCTCTCGGTTCAGGGACTGTGATATTTGTGACCTAGATCATTATTTCTGCCATAGGCATATTTCTTTATTACGTTAATTTGATTTGTGGAATTATTGGTTTCGGTTAAGTAATAAATCGATATCTGCTGGTGCCGTACATTACTTTTAAAAAGCACTCTCACCTCTGATCCTTAAGATTAGATTTTATGTTTATTGTTGCATACAAGTTACTCAACAAACTCCCATACACTCCAAAACTGTTATTTGAATTGTATTTGAACAATACGTAAGATTTTGCTTTGAGGAACGTTACCCGATACAACTTTATTGCCTAAAGTGGATGGACATAATAACTTCGTAAGTAGGAAAAGTCGTACCTATTATTGTCTTAAATAAACTTTGTTTCAAATAGAGAATCATTTTGATTATTGACTTTATGTGTCCGGTGCTTTGGCCATCTAAACCTAGCTTTGATCACAATTGTAGATGCTCTTATGTAAATAAATCTGTGATTTAGTCGATCGTATCGTAAATCTTCTGTTAGCTGACTGGCCGTATTCTAACAGCCCTGACAACTCGCATAACTTTCCAACTGAGCATCCTGTCCCCTCGCCTACATTCCCCAACACGCGCGTACAATTTTTTTGACGCTGCTTTTTGTTGACTCTCCATCCAGATAACTGGTGCCAAGACAAACTTTTGCAGGATAAGAACGTTTTGACGAGTTTATTGTGCCGTGTGAAATATCTCTTTTGATAAACTTGGAGTTTCATGTTTGGGGGCTTTCGGGATTTTCAGCGTGCGTTGCACGTCAAGGTACACAGTCTAATATCGTATGTAGTTGGTAATAAAGTTGATGTTGCAACAAAAAAATAGTCTGATTTGCTGTACTCTACGTATGGTATTGCCAGCGCGAGGGGTTGGAATTGAATAAATAAATAATAAAATGTAGCTTTGCCAATAAAAAATGTTTCTAAAAGCCATGCGATACGTTCTACAAAATATATCGTAAAAGATTTGTGCGTACATACATTGCTCATCCACTTATTTACATTTTGTTATAAACTGAAAACACAAAACAGTATTTTATGTAAGTAATTGGGTTTATTCAAGTAAATAAAGGTGTTAATTTGAAAAGTGGTTTACAGTCAAGGATGCAATGAATCATTTCGCTGGCTCTCATTGACGTCTCGTGTTACGTGATTGATGATCTAAGTAATTAGATCAACAAAATTATATTATATAAGTTAGCAAAGAAAATGTACAAATGTATGAATATTTCACTGTAGAGGATTTTCTAAGTCTCACAATCTTTTTGCTCTAGCAGCGCTTCGAGGCAGCAAGGTTTTCCTAGTCGAATATAGAGTTTTAAAATGCTGATCTTCATCAAGTAAGCTACCGGGCTTAATATTTTACAAGCTATACAGGGTATACAGGGTGTTTGGTAAATGGGTATATGAGCCGACACTAGCCCATGTTAACATGGGCATATAAATGGTATGGTGAAGTCAGAAAATTGATATCTTCATTTTAATTATTTTAATTTTCATACAAATCGGATTTTATAAAATTTATTTTGTATGAAAATTTAAAAAAATAAAATGATGATATCAAATTTCTGACTTCACCATACCATTTATATGTCCATGTTACCATGGGCTAGTGTCGGCTCATATACCCATTTACCAAACACCCTGTATAACATAGGGCAATATTACCTGTTACAACTACCTATGATGCTACAGTGCAGTTTGATATGCCACGGCCGATTTGCAACCAACATAAAAGTATAGCCGATTGGAATAGTTCTTGATTTTTTACATTAAACCTGAAATATGGATTCATCTTCCCTTTGTCCGACAAAAGTACTTATCAGTTGAAAAGCAACATTTATTATCCGTTTTAATTACTGACTGCCATGTTTTTTGAATGAAATTGCTTTTAATCTTTTAAATGAGACACTTAAGTGCCATAAATGGGGCAGATGTTCATTACCTTTGGCTGCTAGTGTGACGTCATTAATTTTTAACACTGCGTTAATTAACATTAAACGGTAACGTCATTAAACTTTATAATATGTCAAATATATTTTAGTTTTAATTAATCTATGCAATCTATTTGCAAATCTATTTTAATATCCTCTTAAAAATTGTTAGTTTTAAGTTTATTTCAGTAGTTAGAATTGGCAATATTAATCAAAAAACCTACTACTCGTAGTTCATCCTGCAAACTTAGTACTGCCTATGTTCATCAGAAAAAAAAGTATTCCAATGGTGAAAGAATTTTTCAAATCGGTCTAGTAATTTCGGAGCTTAAACAATATAAACCAACAATATTATTTTATTTTTCTGAAAGAGAAACCTGTTCCATTCTGATTTGTGTCACAATAATTTCAATACATCTCCCAATGATATTATAATACACCCGGTATAAGTAAACAAACCATTTTTCTTACCTGAAAAAGGGCTACCGAATGATTGAAATAAAGTAAGCCGAAACAATATCCGAATCGAGTTAATACGAGTCTGATAGTAAATTTCCCAACGCTTTGCTGAGTGACCAAAGTGTGTGATTTCGTGGTGCGAGAATGGCTCTTGGAGTCTGTAAGTTAAGGGTTACAATTGCTTGGGCAATTATTTTGTGTAGGGTGACACTAGGTGTACACAGGAATTCGAGTCAGCCAGCGTTGTTGATAAGGGTCGCAGTTCCTAAGGCGACGGTGTCCTATCGGGCTTTACTCCCACTTAAGGTGGTGGTTCAAGGCAAAAGAAACAATTTATATCGTTTTAATTATCTTTATTTAAATGGCAAATATACATATATTTTTTATTAGGATTCTGAGGTTGAGTCGCACCACCTAACTTTAACGGTAAGTTTGACGATAACCGGTGCTTTTTGTATGGAGTTTGACAGATTTTTGACGTTTGTCAAAGTTAAAGTAAGATGGTGCAACCCAGCCTTAGTTTTCTTGCGTTTCCAGTAGAACACTCTGGAAGTGGTAATAACAACAGTCAATGATTCATGGTTCTGTTTGCAGGTTCGGTTGCAAGGACTTAGGAAAATTCTAAATTTGATTGGGAAATTAGAGAAATAGAGAATAAGGGATATTAAAACATAACATGGATGTGCGTTCTGTGTCGTTCCGTTTATGGTGTGACGTCAGACGCCGTCTCTGCACTAGATTGGTAGGTAGTTAACTTCAGTAATCACAACTGAAACGATATAAAATTTATGATTAAATGTGTAACAGTATTTATTAATAATTCGGTGTTCTTTTCGAAATGAAACGTGATCTTTTAACGCTTTCCTTTTCAAATTTTCAAAACTTTTCTACAAAAGCTCTACCGCTTTTGTCTTGCGTTCCGTCGAAAGTCGTAAGTCCCCAGTAACAAATTGAGTTTACAACATTGGATTACGAGCCAAATTAGATCATATTTCTCTAGCCACTTTATGTTACTATTAGTTACTTTGTCCCGGTGTTATCGTCTCTCAATAGTTAAGTGACTAGTTTAGTGAAACAAGAAATGGTGATACAGGCTCACTAAATACTGAATTTAACAGAAATAATAGATTTAGAAGTAAGAAAATACTGTCGCTTGTCCTTGACTATTTTTATACAACTTTTTATAAAAATACCGAATGTAGAGTTGGAAAATGTAAGAAACAACATTAATTATTAGCGGCCGCCCGCGACTTCGTACGCATGGATCCCGTTTTACCCCTTTCATCTATCTTACGCGGTTTAGATTTTTTCATACAAATGTTTTTTCCCGCTAACTCCCGTTCCCGTGGGAATTTTGCAATATCCTGTTGTAACTAAGCTTTAAGTTTAGTAAGGTACCTGTATGCCAAATTTCAAGCGTCTAACTTAAGCGGTTTAAATTTTTCATACAAAAGGATTTTACCGCTAATTCCCGTTCCCGTTAGAATTTCGTTAATTCCTTGTTGTAACTAAGCTTTCAGTTTACTAAGGTACCTACATGCCAAATTTCAAGCGTCTAACTTAAGCGGTTTAGATTTTTCATACAAAAGGATTTTCCCGCTAATTCCTGTTCCCGTGGGAATTCCTTAGTATACTATAACCTGCCCAGGAGTATGAAGAATAATTTTACCAAGTTTCGTTAAAATCCGTCGAGTAGTTTTTGTTTCTATAAGGAACATACAGACGGACAGACAGACAGACAGACAGACAGACAGACAGACAGACAGACAGACAGACAGACAGACAAAAATTTTACTGATTGCATTTTTGGCATCAATATCGATCACTAATCACCCTCTGATAGTTATTTTGAAAATATATTTCATGTACAGAATTGACCTCTCTACAGATTTATTATAAGTATAGATTATTTTTGATAATCGCAAGGTTCTGGAAACATTCATTTCACAAGAAACATGTAATATAACATTTATTGAGTACTTTCTAACACTGTATGTGAACCTATATTGTACTTTGGGTAGAACTAAGAACGAAAAAGTATTATGTGAGGCCACAAAGTGGACAGACGATCTAATAAAGGTAGCAGTAAGGCGCAGGATGCAGGCCGCTAAAAACCGGTCAATCTAGAAATCATTGGGGAAGGTCAAATTCAGTGGACATCTTATTGTTGAAATAATGATGATGATGACGATGTGAGGCAAACAAGTATTATTTGATTTGATTTCTTACCTGTAAAATACAAACTTTTTTCTTTAAGTTAGTACCAAAAAATGAAAGCATAATCTACTTTTCATACTAAAGGATGCAAGTTCTTAACTATAATCACCAAATTGGTACTCACGAGTACCTAAAGATGCATAACATTACCCAAGTTCTAGAGATGAACCTGTAAAGTTGAATAGAGTTCCAGTAAGCTTACTCTTCTTTATAGTCTATTATGGATGATATTTGCAAGTCCGAAATGACTAATTGTGAGACCTATTCATTATCTGTATCCATTTTCTGTTACCCCCTACTTCTCTGTTACCCCTACTCTTCCCGCGGGTGTCGTAAGAGGCGACTTAGGGACTACACATCAAACAGAGAATGGGCAGCAGCGCTCTCTGAAAAACATCAATCTTTTAAACTGCGATCTCCAACCCGCCTGCCTAGCGTGGAGATTATGGCAAAACCCTCCACTATAGTGGAGGAGGCTCATAGTCCAGCAGTGGACTGTAAAGAGCTGTTGATGATGATGATGATGATCCATTTTCTGTACCTAACACATTTTAATTATCAAATGATGATTCTGATTCTGATGACAAATTATCACAATAGCAGAATACGATTACTCATTATTTTTAGAGTTCTAATTTTATAATTATGCTTTCGTTGTCCGTCTGTATGCCATGAATCAGGTATAATACTGCTATGCTAAATGCTTTTATGAGGTAGAGGGCTGACTACTTGACTACAGGTGTCATTACCTAGTTCAGGTGTCAGCCCACCATAGCCAATGTAGTGTAAAGAAAAGGTATGTAGGTAGGTAGATAGAAGATTTTTTCATAGAACGTGTGTGAAGAATACAAGCACATAGGTCTGTACCTGTATAATAGCGTATAGATCTGTATCTATACGCTATTATACGAAACTTCTTACAAGAAATTTATTTTTTGGATTTTTATTTCATTTCAATCATGGTAAGATTAATCTGATGATGATGTTGAAAATATTTTGGGTATGGAACTCTTCGTATGGGAGATAAACTCATATTTGACAGTTTTTATCAGGCGCTCTAGGCGCGATTCTAAATATATTTTATAGAGCAATAGTTACTAATGACATACTACGCCAACTCTATCGATTTAATTTATTACATTGTTTCTTTTTTATGTATTAATATTCAAACTTGCATGCTTCTTGATGTAGCAAAACATGTGGACTTATTTTATAGATGTAACAACTATATTACCATGTTTTATGCAAATAAACAATTATTCTATTCTATTCTTATTCTATTCTATTGTTGTAGGTTATATGTATTGTCGATGATACTGAATAAACATTTCTTCTTTATTTCATTCATTTAGTATCCTAATTATGTCAACAAAGAAAAAAGTGGGTTGTTCTCGTGACACTTGATGTCAAATCTGATGTCATCTCCCTGAAACGGTTCCGGGAACGGCTGCCCGGGAGGCTGTGACCCGGAAGTGTGTGACAACCCTTTAACATGACACAAAGTAACGTGGGTGTCGTGTCGGGTAATTATGTCCTCATAATAGGACAGGAAAAAGGCAATGCTATTATTAGGCAGGTAAAAATAGATTATGATGTTTTGATAAGTGTTTTTGAATTTAATTTACATAATACTGAGCGTGTAAAATATGAAAATTGTGTACTGTTTGTAGCAAATCAAAGTCTACGAAGTCTACGCAAAGATGCGGCCACTTTAAGGCTGCAATGTGGGCTCCTATACCTACATTTAAACGCCATAGGCCGCGTACAGCGTCAAGTAGGTCATGACGTCACAATGATTCATAGGTCGACGTCAATATCTCAAAAAGACCAAAACAGTACATTTATAGTAAATATTGTGACGCGGCCTACGGCGGCCTTAAATAGTTTTGCCACATGTAAAATACAAACTTATTGCTAGTAGGTACCGTTACCGTATAGTTTTCATGCGATTCAGTTTGGGGGTTCACCATTTAGATGAAAAAGCTTACTAAACTAACTAGTGAGTAGGTACATCGATGTAACGTCCTGCGTACCTCTACACGCCATGTTGCAATGTGATTCAATTCAATAGGGATGTTTCCTGGGTCAAAAAGCAAGAGTTTTAATTAGTCCGTCAGTTAACTTATCAAAAAATACTCTACACGTATTTTTCACTTTTTCAAACTAATGAAAATTTAAAGAGATAAAGCGCGCCAAAGTTCATAAGAAGAGGCCCGTGACGTCAATGCGTGCATAAAAGTGCCGCACGTTGTGACGTCGTGCGGAACTTTAACGCACCATAACTATGTAATTATTTGTTAGATTGACAAATAAAAATATATGTGTCCAATATTTTTTTATATTAAACATGACGGACTAAAAAATTTTTTTTAGGAAACTAGCCTAACACATCATTGTCGGGCATGAATGTGGTCTCACGGAACCTATTTTGACTGTGGTATGTCTTGTGCACTTAAATCACTGAAGTTGGTTGCAACAACAACTCCTGTAGTTTTGGGAACAAAAACTGGAGATTTTGCACCTCTGGTAAAGTTTAGCGACCGTGTTGGTGGCATTATAAGATGAAGATAAATGTAATTTATGCTTTCAGACCACATTCTATTGTGACATGTAACACTAAGGTATAACTATTTTACTATGTACTTAATTATGTATATTATTATACACCTTTTGTACTTACTGTTATAATTGAACTTTTTAGGTGAACATTTTTGATTCCAAACTTGGCAAGGCGTATTATTTTGTATTAGCTTTCCGCCCGCGGCTTCGCCTACGTGGAATTTTGTCTGTCACAGAAAAACTTTATCGCGCTACGTCTTTTCTATCCTATGTCCTTTCCCGGGACTCAAACTATGTTTATCTAAACTATATCTATGCCAAATCCACCGTTTTAGCAAGATACTCTCACAGAACATAAAAATTACCATTGGTGATTGTATTTCTCTCGCCTACTTACCTACATAGCAAAAATTTGTGAAAAGTTAGCCTAAGGCTGAGTTGCACCACCTAACTTTAACGGTAACTATGACGATAACCGGTGCTTTTTGTTTGGAGTTTGACAGATTTTTAACGTTTGTCAAAGTTAAAGTAAGATGGTGCAACCCAGCCCAAATATAATTACCTGATAATGGTTGATTATAACAATTATTGATTTTACAAATTGTGTTCCGTAACACTTGACTGACCCAGCACATAACATTACAGGCACACACAAAATTACCAAACAAAATTAATACTAATTAATTTAAAAGGACACCTAATTAAATTTTACAATCACTAATTTTAATTTGGTTTCCGTAATGAAAATGGCTGATTAAAATGTTAATACACGTGAAAGCGATTTCTGGACAAAACGTAGGAATGCGTTTGGATGCGGCATTATTTTCATTATAGTCTATCCAATATAGCTTGATTAGAATGACAGCTGCCATCAAAAGTAACGACATAACTTTGTAGTAGCGATCAATGAGAGCTAAATATTGGCGGACAAGAAATAATTCACGTCTGACCTACAAACAATATTTTCGACGACAGTGCTTCCAATAAAAATGTTAATTTCGTGTAAATGCAGCGTTAAATTACACCAATAAGTAGTAATTCGAAATTATAAAAATCAAACTAGAGTATTAACGACGTCTCTACAAGGTTATCTCGAGTTACAAAAATGGTAGTGTTGGGACATATCGACAAATGTCATATTAAATTAAAACTATTTTTTTAACATATTTAACAAAAAATTTTTCTAACTAATTTTTTAACATAATTAAGTCAAGTTATAGGTACGTTTTTCTAAATGTTCACTATTAAAAACCAAAAAACATTTCATTCTTAAATAATCAAACATCGGAAATCAATCATCGGTAATTTTTTGGGTATTCATAGCACCGTTGCTCTAGAAGAGATGCCCACCGCCCTCTAGCGAGAGGAAAAAAACCACTGAAGAACACTGATGATAATGACTACGACCAGGCCTGGCTCACTCCGCGCGGTACATCCGATAATTACCTACAGCGAAGCGCCCCGCCGGCGGGTATTATATCAGTCGAGTGTCACGCGCGCGCCCGTCAAGACGCTGGCGTGCGTTGTAGTACGTACCTAATTCTATGATCGAAGTATTATTTAAAAATGGACATAAAGAGAAAGAAATATTGTGCGGCGTTCGGGTGTTTAAATTCGAAAAGAAATCTACCGGATTTATCTTTTTTTTCGCTTCCCAGAGATGCTGAAAGGTATGTTATCTATGTAGGTAATCAATAATTCTTAGGATAGTATAGGAACCTTAGATTAATAAAGCCAATAATTAATCTAAGATAGGAACCTAACCTACCATGACTACTGCTCAGAATGCGTTCGTTCGTTTCAGCCAAATGACGTCCACTGCTGGACAAAGGCCTCTCCCAAGGTTTTCCATAATGAATGCGTATGAGTCATGAATGCTACATACGTACCTCATTACATATAAGAAGATTAATTATTTTTTCACTAGACAGCAACCCTAACAGCGTATGAAGAGTTCAGAGGCACGCGATAGAAAGAGACAAAACTTGTAGGTGAATAAAATTGTAGGTACGTAGTGCTGTGCGAGCTGAATTCCACTTTATCGCGTCGTAGCAAGACTCGCATTTATTTAAATCGTCTTGCGGAGTAATCCTTCTGTACCTGTACTATTACTTATTCTGTGCTACGACTTAGGTTGTACACCCTTGACATTAATTTTAAATTTTACTGTCTTTAAATTTAAATCATAATTGTCATTTTTATGAATAAAGATATGAAGAAAAATTGGGTGCATTTTTTTATATCATTTTTTCGAAAACTTATCGATACATCTATGTGAACCGTACGAAACATACCCAGCACTAGTCACATTCGTTTGACAGCCGTCATTCTAATCAAGCTATATTGGATAGACTATAATGTCCAACAATATCATCACAAACCTACATACTCCATAAAGTTACCTATATTACCGAGTAATTGACCAAAATAACTTAGGCTTTGTCTAAAATAACAATATTTTGACAGCATCAATGTCATTACTTAAAACTTTTAATATTTAAATACCTATGGATCTGATTACTCATTATATGATTATTGCTACGTACGTTCTACATCCTTTACACGCACTTTAACGACATATCCACGTTACATATGCGACAGTACCTACTCGCCCTGAAAATGCAAGGTTGTTTTAGTAATCAGCAGTGCGCGTCTATCGCACTTCTCAGAATTTCCATACATTTTCATAGAGCTGGTAACGTGTCATAGGGCGCGCATCTACAAAAATGGATCGGTTACGATGCAAGTCTACCATTACAGCTTAATTTGTATAGCAACCTTACGCCACGGTCACGCCATGTCGCACTGACGTTTAACCGCTTAACTACTTACATTGTCGGTTAAGAATAAAACGCGTCTCAAGTAACCGTTATCCCGCGCCCGTAGTCCCGTACTCATTCTCACCATTCAGTGTTTATCTTGGAGCCGAGAGCCTCGTTGCTTAGCCTACTTCTCGCTATCTTTTGTCCCACTTTTCCTTAGTCAATGTTTGTAACGCTAAACCTTTTAAAATGTTAAAGACTTCAAGAGCTGGGCGGGAAAAGCCTTTAGGCTGTGACTTTGCGAAGACAATATTTTGAAATTAATTTAGACATAAATTTAGTTTGTGAGTTAGTGTTGGTGCGTCTTCATAAAACTTTAATGCCCGTATTCACAAACATTACTATGAGGTCTCACAGTGCGCGTGGACGCACAGGCTGACACACGCACCAATCACAGAGCTCTATTCAACGCTGTGCGTTCAATTTGCTGCTTTAATTTAGCAAGTATCGTTTGTGAATGCGGACGTAATAGTACTTAGACACCAGTATGATCAATGGAAGAGACTAATAGACTCCTAGGACTGAATAGGTTTCCAGAATAATTCCCAGGTGCCCAGGTGGGTGATATTGAGAAATCAAAGACCGTAGTGTATTCGTATCGCGTTTAATATAAGACTAAACTGTCAACGGCGCTGCACACATATTTATATAGTGGTGTTAAGTCTACCCTCTTTATTCTATACATTACACCTCCCTCCTTAATAAACGTTTACAGTAAAACTACAAAATCACAAATTATTTGCAGTAAGATATGATTTTTAAACAGTATATAAGAAAACTATAAAATATTATCACAACAAGTAACTTACAACTAAGTATACAATTTTATTATTACATTTCATTATGAGTAGCCGTATCTATTAGGTGGTTTCCTCTCCCTTAAGGGGTAACGGCGTTCACCGGTGGACGGTACAACACTGTTTGTGTCTGTACTATGAGTACCACTGCCCTCCACCCCGCCGCCCAGCTCAGAGCCAATCGACCCGCTCACCGAGTCCGAAGACGACCCCCCAGTCTCCGACTCCACTGGCAACTGTGGCCACCCTACTAAGCCTTGCTTACTTGTACCGTTTGAAGGAGTTGTTGTGCCTTTTGGTAAACTTGGTTCATGGTGTTTTGACTTAAGTTTTATTTGATCAATGTGTCGATGTACCACTGTGCCGTCTAAGGAAATAATATTGTAATCCGTACTGCCTAGTCTTTCATCGATTGCACCTTCTAGCCACTTAGTTGGTCCCCGGTACGTGCGATACCACACGGCGTCGCCCGGCTGCAGCTCGCGGTGCCCCCCGCCGGCCGCCCGCAGCTGGCGCTCCTGGGCCCGCTGCACTCGCTGCTCCCGGGAGGGCTTCAGTCGGTCCAACCTAGTACGCAGTGACCGCCCCAGCAACATCAAAGCTGGGCTTTCCCCGGTTGTGCTATGTTCAGTATTACGGTACATCAGTAAATACCGCTGTAAAGCCACTTCTGTATTCACCCCCTGTCTGACAGCCTTTGTGATGACCATTTTACACGTTTTTACGGCATTTTCAGCGGCTCCATTCGAAGCTGGATGATATGGGGCCGATAATAAATGCTCCATACCGTTATGCATAAGAAATAATCGAAATTCCTCGCTACTGAAAGGTGGTCCGTTGTCACTTACAATCTGTCGGGGAATGCCAAACCTCGCAAAAATCTCCCTTAATTTATTAATGACTGAATTCGCTGTAGTTGTGTTCATTTGACATATTTCAATCCATTTTGAATAAGCATCTATTAAAACTAAATAACGACGCCCGTCTATAGGCCCTAAAAAATCCAAATGCAATCTGGACCAAGGTCGACTTGGCCAGGGCCACGGCTGGGGTGCGTGGTGGGGCGGCGATGCCGCGGTCTCGGCGCACACGCTGCAGGCGCGGCACATCGCCTCCACGGCCTCATCGATGCCGGGCCACCACACATAACTACGAGCTATACATTTTGTCTTAACAATACCCATGTGAACGTCATGAAGTTCTTGTAAAATTTTATTATGACACAATTTAGGTACTACCAACCTATGACCCCACATTATACAACCTAACTCAGAATATAATTCGAGTCGTCTATTAAAGTATGGTTTCAGTTCCTTGCTGTCAACCTCATCTGGCCAACCATCTCTGATAAAGCTTAACACCCGGCCGAGGATTGGATCCCTTTGTGTTTCCTTTTTTATTTCCCTGAAATCTAACATCAATGCCTCCGACGCAAAATGTAAATACGTTTGCTCTGGTTCATCATCATTGCTGCTACTCCTATCTTTTGCTTTATAACTATCAACTAACCGCGATAAAGCATCAGCTGTGTTGGCGTTTGTATTTATATACTCAATAGTGAAGTTATAAGCCGATAATAACAGCGCCCATCGTTGCATACGACTCGCCGTCATACTTGGAATGCCGTATGCGGGCCCAAATATGCTTACTAAAGGTTTATGATCACTCTTTAACACAAACGACCGCCCATATAAATATTGGTGAAATTTCTTTACTGCGAAAACAATAGCTAGTGCTTCTTTGTGTATTTGACTATAATTAATCTCGGCCGGCGTGAGAGCGCGCGACGCGTATGCAACAACGCACTCCCGGCCCGAGGCCCGCTGCGCCAGTACCGCGCCGACACCGCGCGCGCTCGCATCGCATGTCACCACAATAGGTAATGACCTCAGATCATAGAAAGAGAATAGATATGAAGTCGCGCGTAACTACAACGAGAACCAGTGTCCCCACATTTCCCCCACCACAGCTCCCACACACACATTCAACTGTGTAAAAACAAAGCGACTGAGAGTCTACGACAACATGTGCAACCGGCTTAAAAGTGCTGTGATTGGCCAGAAGGCATGCCTTATGGCCAATCAATGGCCGCGTGACGTGACGCACACATAGAAAACGCTAGTGAGAGAACAAAGATAAAATGGAGTCGACAAGATATCGATACTTTAAATCGCTAGGGGCAAGGATCGAAACTGATTTCACAAAATGCTTATGTATGAAAACCTTTTTATTATTATACGTTATTATTAACTACTATCACGCATTTACTTTTTAATTATGGCGATCTGCGTACCGCATAATGTTTATCAAAAATAATGCCTATATTAGGCTTTCAACTAGCTCTTATAGTAATTACATAGTTGACAGTTACTAATTACTTCTACTGTTTTTTTTTTTTTTGTAAAATCTTATAATCGCAAGTAACACATCATTTTTTTATTTAAAATTACAAAATAGAAAATTATAATTTACTTCTATTTATCGATAATAGGAAACCGCATTAGAACACGAGCACGGCACTATGTTACGACCGGCACATGCGGCCGTACTGTGTATTTTCACACGACCGTGGATATCGGAAGAAATTAAATACATTGCGCAGTAGTTGAGCATGACATAAAGTGGTTGCTAACTAAATCGTCAATGTAAAAGTGTGTTAGAATTTTTATCACCACTGATTTCGATATCGCAGTAACTGTTACGGCACTGAATTCGTTCGTAAAAATGTTTAGATTTTTTTATTTATAAGCAAAATACCAATGGATTTGCAATACTTACATGTAGTAAATGACTCCATTGTTCCTGTAGTTCTGCGTTTCACTTGTTTTATTGCACGTAACGACGCATTATCCAAAATATCGGAGAACATTTCCTTAGTACGACTGAATCGCGACTAACCTAGCTACGCGGCCGATGTTCGTTTCTGGGCATATCGCGGAGACACGCGCCACGCCCCCGTTTCACATCTATTCCCTTCTATGATCTGAGGTAATGACTCATCGTAGTGCGCTAACACCTCGGACCCCGTTAATATTTTTTTTACATAATTAAATGCATTGCTATGTTCTAAGCCCCAACACCAATGCTTACCCTTTTTTAATAAATCGTATAACGGTGCTAAGTGAAAACTTAAATTCTTAATAAATTTTCCATAAAAGTTAATCATACCCAAAAAAGACTTGACTTCGGACACATTCTTAGGAGGAGACATTTTCAAAATAGGCTCAATTTTACCAGAGTCTACTTTGACTCCATCTTCGCTAATAATAAAACCTAAGTACTTGACGGAATCGGAAAAAAATTCACATTTACTTTTTTTAAGTTTTAGGCCCTTTTCCATGAGTATGCTCAATACTTTGTTTATGGTATCAATGTGTGATTTTATACATGAGCTGCTTATCAAGATATCATCTAAAAATACCGTGACATTAGGTATATTTTCAAATAACTGAGACATAATTCGTTGAAAAATACCAGGACTCGACGCGAGTCCGTATACTAACCTGTTGTATCTAAATAAACCTTTATGAGTGTTTATAACTGTCAGATTTCGTGTATCATCCAACATAATTTGATTATAGGCTTGTGACAAATCTAACTTCGTATAATACTTACTGCCATGTAAACTAGAAAATAATACCTCAATTTTAGGCACAGGGTACTTATCGACTTGTAACGCGCGGTTCAAAGTTACTTTATAATCGGCACAAATACGCAAGGCCCCATCGGGTTTGTGTACAATTACCAGTGGGGTCGCCCAGTCGGAGCAGTCCACGGGCTCGATGACGCCGGCGCGCAGCATGGCGTCCAGCTCGGCGTCCACGCGCTGGCGCAGGGCGTAGGGCAGCGGGCGCGCGCGGCAGAACACCGGCTGGGCCTCCGGCCGCAGGCGCAGCGTCGCCCGTCCACCGTTGAAACACCCCAGTTGACCATCAAACAGCTCCTTAAATCTAGAAAAAATGCCATTTATAACTTCTGTTTTCTGATCATTTATGATATTGTAATTATGACAAGTTGACAAAATAGGTACGGTCATTTCTAACTCCGCTAGCCATTGCCGTCCTAATAAAGTTGTCATACCGTTTTTAAAAACATATAAGTCCAATATTTTTCTCCTATTCTTGTAATTTACATCGACCTCTAAGTAGCCTAATGGCTTAACTTTGGAACCGTTATAAAATTTAACAGATAAATTACATTTTTGTAACGGAACATTTTTAAAATATTTATTGTAATCTACAAGAGAAATGCACGATAGTGGTGAGCCTGTATCAATTTCCATTTGTAAATTAACGTTATTTACATTTAAAATTATGCTCACCGGTTTGTAACTACTCAATGACATCTGGTACATTGGCTCCTCCTCTTCTTCATCCCGTTCTGCCGTCTCCCGAGCGTCCTCCAGGTAATGGGCTCGGGTGGATGCCGGGGTTCTGGATCCTCTGCTCTGTGCAGCGCCGCGATTGCCTCGGTGGGCAACTCTGCTCCCCTCATTCTTCCCGCCAAAACGTGCTGCCGCCGTTTTAGAGTTTTCTGTACACATTCGACGTAAATGTCCCACTTTCTTGCACCTACTACACTCGTATTCTTTGAATTTGCACTCGTTCCGCCTATGTCTGTAGTCCCCGCATGCAAAGCAACCGCCAATTTGTAGGTTGTTGATGGCATCTTCACCGCCGACTGAAGAAGGCCGTCCCGCTGACAGCCGTGAGCGGGACCCCGAGAACGCGTCTGTGGAGTACGCGCCCGCGGCCGCCCGGCCGCCCGCGCTGGCTCCGTCCGCCGCCGCCTCCACAACTGCCGCGTCCCTCACCGCCGACTCGAATGAAACCGCTATTGCCACCGATTCCTTGAATGTTATTTGTTTTTTTGCAAATAACTGTTGACGAATTCCATCATCACGTATGCCACATATAAACTGGTCTCTGAGATTCTCTTCCAAATTCGCTCGAAATTCACAGTTTTTAGATAGTTTTTTGAGTACCGCCACATACTCCAAAATATTTTCATCCGCCTTTTGTTTCCTTTGCCGGAACACAAAACGTTCTGCCAAAAACGATGGTTTGGGGTTCAAATGTTGTTGTAATATTTCACTCACTTCCTTGAAAGTCATGTCGGCCGGTTTCCGTGGGCTCGCCAAGTTCGTCAATAGTTCGTATGCGCGGTCTCCCATTGTAGTGATTAGTGTTGGTAATTTCATTTCTTCACTAATGCCGTTCACTTTAAAATACATTTCCAGCCTTTCCGCGTACAACTGCCAGTTTCCGCAATCCAAATCAAATTCCGTTATCTTGCCGACCGCCATATTTAAACTTAAAATCCTGTCGCCACTGAGAAATCAAAGACCGTAGTGTATTCGTATCGCGTTTAATATAAGACTAAACTGTCAACGGCGCTGCACACATATTTATATAGTGGTGTTAAGTCTACCCTCTTTATTCTATACAAGGTGTCAATCATTATAAGTGTGTATTCTATTAATAAGCAAATGCACAAAAATACAACTGCCTATCTCTACATTTTTTTCAATTTTTTATACAAAAAGATTTCGATATTATTTTCATTTATTTAATATTCTTCGCATTCATATTAATTCGGCTGCATAATATTCTTATCGTTCATGATTTCGTAGCTCCACACACAAAACCGTGGAGTGGTATCTCCGCAAAGATATTTGTTTAGACAAATTATCTGACCGGGGTCAGGGGGTTAACCCAGATGCTGGTTTAATGAGGTGGCTGATTAAATTTCGACCAAGTGGTAATTAGGTTCGGAGCCTAAACGCCGATTATCAACGTGTGATTTGAATTTAAAATGATTGCGTGTGGGTTGATTTTTTTAATATTGTAGGCGTTTTCTTTTTAGGGCGTTTAACTTTAGGTCGAATATTTAATTTGAACTTCTTGAAATTAGATGCATGCTCTAGTGCTTCGAGGTTCTGGGTACTAATTTCAGCAGAAAATTCGCTAGAAAAACAACTTTGACGCAACTTTGAGCTTTCTTTATTTGCATAGACTATTGAAATAGTACATATCAATACTCAAATATTTTATAAGAAAAAATGTAAATAAAAGATTAATAATAAAAACTTTTTGCTCTTAAGGAGTCTTTGTTTCATAATCTCTTTACCCTAACCGCGCTTTGAGATCAACATTTATTTTGGCAAGTGCTGAAGAATGCACTAAAGAAACAAGCATTGAAGAGATTGTTCAAATTAATTGAAACCAAGTAACCTCAGGGAGTGAATTCATGAAAAACTATTAAACGCAAATACCGAGTCACTCTATCAAAAAAGAAAGTAAACCGAAAAGCCTTTCATTTTGATTGAAGACCAAAAATAAAATAAAAAAATGCTAGATAGTAGATAGCTGTTAGAAAAAAAGAATCTAAAGCCATTTTAATAAAAGTTACACCCTAGTTGAACACTCTTTTAAAGTGACATATGCATACTAAACGGGTATTATTTTGTGATAATTTATTTGTTGGTAATACTCGCCACATATTTTTGGCGTTTGCTTAGTCCCGATTTTCTTACAGACTTCAAACTTGAGGCCAAAATAGTGCAGGTACTAGCAATTTTATTTTCACCGCTCCAGAAGTATTTGGTGTCCTATGCACAATCACTCACACAGTGCATGCTTCCCAGCAGTCCAAGCGGAAGGAACAGCCATCGCGGCATTCCGTAGACATAGTGCAAGAGAATAGTAAAACTTTTTAATGCAGAACAGGGCAGGTATTCAACTGAAATCACATCTGTGTGCACCATGATTTTACGTTAGGTGTGCTTGCTAGCGCTGCGTAAAAATGATATTAAATGTCAAATGTTGACAGCGTCTCTCGGCTTCATTCAAGAACAAAAAATTTCATAGACTTTTTGACGCAACCCCTAGCGAGCACACCTAACGTAAACTCATGGTAGGCACACTGATGTAAAGTGAGATGTAATAGATAAATGTAAATGTAAAAAAAGCCTGTTTACTCTCACTTTGAAGAAGCCCGGATTAAAGTGTTCGGGAAAAAACAGCAGCAGACAGTAAACTCCCAGTGGTTCGCATTTTTTTTTAGAAAAGTTAGCGAAACGCTTTGTGCGAGCAGGTGCGTGCAATCGAAAATGTAGGGATGGTTTTTTCATGGATTTTTCTGTTGATACAACAAAGGACAAAAACTACTTACTTAGGTCAAAATAACACTGAAACTTTTCACAGCATTTTCGTTAAAAATATTAGCCTACTATTTTATTTTACTATACCCAAGATGTAAATAGATCTGGAGATAAGCTCCGATATATGGCATCAATTTCCTCCGCCGGAGGGCGAACGGAAAGGAGGATATAACGCTTCAACCGTTCTTTTTTATGTGAGCGCCGAAAATTCTATAAGTCGCGAACGCAACCCTGCAAGTACGCGGTGTGATTGCAAAAACGTAGGATATCGGTATTGGGCGTGTGGGCTCTGCGATCTGGATGGATTGGAGGTGGATTGATGGATGGGTTTTGTAAAGCTTCCTTTATAATACACGTTGTGTTCGAGTGGTGAAAAAAGTATCTGTTTGAAACCAATATTGTTTGAAAAAATATGCCGTTGTGTATGTTTCTCAGATACAGTTTCGTTAGTGCTGCTACAGGATCGTTAATAATTGCATACGAGCAGTCTGCATTGATACTAACTACTGTTTTTTTTTTATAATAAAGTAATCTGTCTGATTTTACACAATTTCAAGACTTTTAAAATCTGTAGGCCTAAAATTTTATCGATTTTGGCCTTAAATTTTGACGTCGATAAAAGGTATCACGGCGCGCATCTTAGGCCTACTGATATTGATTTCAGTAAGAACTTTTAGAGTTTGGGTTAATTAATATTTTAGTTAAAAACTATGTATGGAAGTATTTTGTTTTAATAATTAATGTACCTTTTATCGCGATTGAATACATTTAATCGAACAATACGTTTAAAACATACAGAAAATCGAATACATCCCATAATGAACCGACACAGACCCGATGAGAAATACATACTCGTTTAAAATAACCCGACCAGCCCGAAAAGGCCTTGAATGACCCTCTTTATCGCAATCGTACAATTTCGTTGTTTTCATTTATCCACGCAAAAATAATTGACAAACATAAATTCGCGATGGCACAGTGTGGGACGGACAATTTGCAAAAGCAATTGCGGCCGTACATCACTGTCTTATCGTGGATCTGCGCGTCGATTGTCACTGTGGATTTGACGCCATTTTGTTTTTCTGTTTTATTTAGTCCGCGCTATTTCGGCCAGTAATAAAATCGCGCTTAGTTTTTTTTTGTCTGGCCAGTGTATTCGTGTGTACTGTGGTTTAGTTTTTTCTTTCGTTTACATAGGCCTCTAGTGAAATAGGTGAATATGAATTTGAAAGATTTTTAATACAAAACCCACGTGTGTTTTCTACAGTTTTTTTTTAATAAAAGAAGCCGAAGCTTGATTTGGTACCGCATAGTGAACATAAGTCAGTCAAAGTCATTATTATTGTTTTTGATTTAACTACCTACCATTTAGAAACACGTCCAATTCCAAGTATTAGGCACATAATAATATGATAGGCTTCATCGTATGTACCTACTTATTAAAAGCGCTTCAACAGAATTTGGCGAAACTAAAACACATTTTTCAATCCAACATTAACAGCTTCGTCTGTAGATTTCAGATTCAAAACTTGCACACAACAACGATAGCTAACAATATTTTATTTTAATGAAATTGAAAAATCTGAAATTAGTGTTCAAAAAACTACCTAGGTACTTACTAAGTATAAAGGTTTTTTTTTTACCAACAATTATTTTGCTACCGTCAATCTGCCACTTATAGTGTCGTTACGTGTACTGTACCTACTTACATTATTATAAAACTAATATTTATTTATTTATTTATTTCTTACTGAAAAACGAGAAACCTCTCATATAGAGGTTGCCAATAGGTTTTAGTTCTTTTTATCCCAATACAGTATTCTTGAAATTTAAATCTGGGGGCACGGCAGTGCCCCCGCCAAGTCGAGCGCGAAGCAAACACTGCCGTACCATCCTTTACTGGAACCATTTCGCAGCATTTTCAGGCCCCTATTTGAGAACCTCTGGATAAGACCAGAAGGCAGAAATTTTCGTCATCTAGTAAGCTATAATCACATAGTTAAAATCCAAAATTTCAAGTCTGTAGGTCATTTAGTTCCGAAGTTAAGCGAAAGCAAAGTTTCGCATTTATGACACTCACTCACTCACTCACTCACTGATGATCATCAAAATAGAACTAGTACTTCCCATAAACTCAGAGAGCTGAAATTTGGTACAGAGTTAGGGTTTAATGGCCACTTAAAGGGAAAACTATAAAAACTAGGAAAATCGAAGGTCTGGAGTAACACCACATTCATAATCAATACTACTAGCGCCACACCGGCACCGTGGTGTTCGCCTGTACCGCTCACCGCTAGATGGCGCTAGCACTTTGAGCGTCGATTTTCTGCACCGCGGTGTCCAGATTTTTTTTCCTTTCTTAAGTTGAATGTTGTGTAGTTTTAATTCCGTTGATTTCGTTTATTATATCGTGAGGTTCGCTATGGTTAAGTTATTAAACCAATCATTCTGATTTTGTCCATTTTAAAGGTCGTTGAGTTAATTTATGCTTAATATTGTAAAAAAAAATGTTGGTAATATTAAAAGACGACGACGTTAAATAATAATTATGCCACTTTCTACAAAAAGAAGTGAAATCCCACCAAAAACATTCTGTAAAAAACTAGCCAAGTCTCGATGGAGCTGCTTGTTTATCTCTAAAAAGTAATGAAATCTAGACAAAGTCGTGCCAAGTCTATTATGGTTCCTTACTGCGATTTATTTATTATTATACTTAATGTTGTGTGACTTGGCCGTTGAACAATCTTTATTATTATAATCATACATAAGTATTATTGAAATACGCAGCTTTATTAAGCCTACAATTGACTGGTTATTGAATCAACGTTTTCCAAGTGGCAATTTTCCATCGTCAATGGGTAGCGGTTCTGGCGACAGATTGGTGCAATGATGTCATGGAGCACCTGATTTTGTACCCTTCAACAGCCAAGTCACACAACATTAACTATAATAATAAAGAAATCGCAGTAAGGAACCATCATAGACTTGGCACGACTTTGTCTAGATTTCATTACTTTTTAGAGATAAACAAGCAGCTCCATCGAGACTTGGCTAGTTTTTTACAGAATGTTTTTGGTGGGTAAAAGTTACTCTTTTATTACTCCTTTTCAAGGTCCCATCTGTCAACCAAAGTTCATATTGGTTCATCGATACTTTAACACGTGAAAAAAGACGTCTTGGTAAGAATATCAATTATGGCAATTTTCTCGATAAGATGAGAATCAAATCTACGTATAGCATCAATGCATCGACACCACCCGCAGCATTATACACAACTGAAAATTATCCCAAACACAACTATGTGTTTAAAAGTTGAATTCTGCGCGACCGTGTTCGCCCCAAACAAAAACATCGTCGGAACAATAGCCACTTGCCTCAACAAAAGGGGACAATATACCAAACAGAACTATACGACTCGTATTTATTATACAAAACTTGTGCCATTGTCCTTTTGAAAGTGAAACTTTGGTTAAACAAGCAAAAAATAATAGTGACATGGGTAGAAAAAGTAGTTTCAAAATTGTAAATAAATAAACCACAATAGTAATGGACGGTGTCCTCCTATACGGTGTATGTCCTATACAGTGTATGTCCTATCATATTAACTGACCTCAGACTTTGACATTAAAGTAAACTACGATACTGTCTTATTTGTTAATTAATTAATGTGATTGTAGACAACCTAAATAAAATTTTGGGTTTATCGTCGAAATGGGCTTTTCAGGCACATACTCGTAATACAAATTGTTCTTCAACTATAAATGATAATTTATTTACATAATAAGTACTTACTGAAGGTGACGACGTGGTGATGACGTATCCCTTATGGTCAACCTGAAAAGAGGACAGTTTTATAATGAAATAAACTTTCAAGAAATTCAAAATAACAGTGTACGAAAAATTGCCGCATCCAACCACAAAGTATGAAGAGATAAAGTTATAAATTCTCAGCGAAGGAACTCCGAATAGTTGTTTACATTACTGCCATAAGATCAACGACACAACAAACTACTGAAACACAGCACTACATTTCCTTTACGCGAGAATGTTCAGCGAATGTTCAGCATTACCCCGAGTTATGTTGAGTGGATGGCATTCGACCTGTTACAGTCAAAACTCATAATCGGACAAAACCACTTCGGACTGCAAAAATCAGTCAAAAGTGGTTTCGCCTTTTCTTATATTTTTAAGAATTCGTCAAATAAAAGATAGGTAGATTATTATTAATTTCATTTCAAAAATCACAAAAATATAATTACACTTTTAAATATTTTTAACACATTATTAATTGGTAAAATTTGAAATCAGGTGACCTTTGACTAGAAAAATTAGTCAAAAGTGGTTTTGTCCGATTATGAGATTTGACAGTAACAGACCCAAGTAGAATCGTTCGGTGCTCGCAGTTAAGATCGGTGTATCTCAAAATATTTCCAATACAATCTATAAAGTAGTTTTATGGGCGACGGTGGTTGGGCGTTGGCCTGAGAGGTACACCGACCAAATATATTGCGTGCGGAGACGATGGCTAAGCCCGACAGAAAGCGTCCAGTGATTAAGTACGAAATTTTTTTTGTTTTCTGCCTAATTTTATGGAAAATAAGACAACAAAGTAGGCAAAGTAGGAATAATAGGCATAAGCAGGTACAGCCGATCATTTCATCTATCTATATCTATACTAATATCTATACTAATATTATAAATGCGAAAGTAACTCTGTCTGTCTGTCGGTCTGTCTGTCTGTCAGTCTGTCTGTCACGCTTTCACGCCTAAACCACTGAAGCGATTTTGATGAAATTTGGCATAGAGATAGTTTGATTCCTGCGAAAGGACATAGGATGTTTTTATCCCGGTTTTTGAAACAGGGACGCGCGTGATAAGGTTTTTGTGTGACAGACAAAATTCCTCGTGGGCGAAGCCGCGGGCGGAAAGCTAGTATTATTTTAAATGGTTTAGATGCTGGATGCGGGCAGAGCAGGACCGGTTGTTCTGGAAATCCTTGGGGGATCCTTGGCTTTTGTCCAGCATCTAAACAGTTGACGTCATTTGTCTGAAACGAACGCACGATCGAACAGGTTTTGTTTTTATATGAGGTTAGTACCTAAGCAGTAATATAACTGCTTCTTTTGAATAACAAAATTAATGACTACTTTACAAGTATATTTGACTTCTATCATTTTATACGCTGCTGAGTTCTTACTGAGTTAAATAGAGGGGAGGGAATTTTCCTCATTGTGGCATACTGATATGATGGATAGACTTGGTTTTCAACCGACTTCAAAAAAAGGAGGAGGTTCTCAATTCGACCCGTATGTTTTTTTTTTTCTATGTTTGTTACGCGATAACTCCGTCAATTATGAACCGATTTGAACAAATCTTTTTTCGGCGTATAGGTAATACCTCAAGGGTGGTCCCATTTAAATTTAATAATAAAAAAAACAACCCCCAAGGGTGGAAAATTGGGGATGAACTTTTTTATACGCAATATCTCCGCCGATTATGAACCAATTTGAACGATTATTTTTTTGTTGAATAGATATTATTTGTGTTCACGCATTTGAAGTCGGTTTTTTTTTTAAGTTATAATAAATAATTCGTATCTCCAGTTCAAAAAACACGCAAATTGTGGATTCCTTTTTGACGATTCTTGTGTTATAAGACTTTAAATGATTCTAGGACTATTCCATAAATGCCAGTTTCAAGAAGTGTTGACTTCAGTTATGAGGTGAGCTAATATCACATACCGAATGTTTATGTTCTCTGGCCTATTTATTGCTTTATAGCAACTGGACAGTGCGATTATTCGCACTGCCCTTTGTGGGATAACAATATTGTGGCAGAATCCTTCGAGCTAAAGATTTTCTTAGGCAAAAAGTGGAACAAATGACAGTCCCCTCTGCACTACATAATCGGTGCAGCGCAGTGTTTACACGGCAAGCGTCGGCTCCAGCGGTCTCTGCCAACCCTTTGTTATAGTATCGCTTACCGAATGTTTATGTTTTCTGGCCTCTTTACTGTTACAATCGCTATGTCCTTTGTGGGATGACAATATTGTGGCAGAATCCTAAGAGCTTAATATTTTCTTAGGCAAAAAGTGGAACAAATGACAGTCTCCTCTGCACTACATAATCGGTGCAGCGCAGTGTTTACACGGCAGGCGTCGGTTCCAGCGGTCTCTGCCAACCCTTTGTTATAGTATCGCTTACCGAATGTTTATGTTCTCAGACCTCTTTGCTGTTACAATCACACTGTCTGAATCATGTGATTAGTTCCTTTCAGATTAGCTGTGTTTACAAGTGTCTTGAAGATGAAGTGCAATTGTAAATTGTAAAAAGTGAAATTACGGTTTTCATTGTTCTTTTAATACAGTTTCTGTTTTTGTGACATTTTCGTTCTAATCACTATACATGCAACAAACTAGTGCAATATTCTTCTTTATTAGGTTATCAGGCACTTCAATAAAACTTCTGTTGTTGAAATAATAGTCGTTAAGTTACAGTAAGATAAGAACTAATTCTCTTACAAACTTTCAACAATTATTTAGGCAACCTAAATAACAGAATTCCCTTTCGTATTTAACATCTTCAGAACTCTAAAACTTGAGGATGTTGAATCAAAAGCCAAGACGCGTATCTTAACCACAACTCAATTTAGCGCACAAACAACTATTGCCGAGATTTTGTAGTCTAGGGTCTGATCTTCAAGGCTTGTTGACGGAATAATCAGTTACAAAACCAAATTGTTAATTAAAACAACAAAACTAGGATTTGACTTGGATTGTTTTGTTTAATTGGGAACCTAAGGAGGAAGATAACCTGAGGGCTACATTGTGCGAGTTGTAGATATGAACGACGTCTTCTTTTATCTAATTATACCTGTTTTAGGATGTAGAGAGAGTTCCTTGAAAAGGGTATATCTATATAAAAGCGAAAGGTCATTGACTGACTCACTCATCACGAAATATCAAAAACTACAAGTGCTAGAAGTCTCAAATTTTGCATGGGGGTTCCTTTTCGAACGTAGATGCTCACTAAGACGGGATTTTGCTTCAGCTCTGGGGATCTATTACAGAAATGTTTTTCATTCATTAATTTAAGGCTTCGCCCGCGTGGAATTTTGTCTGTCACAGAAAACCTTTAACGCGCGCGTCCCTGTTTTAAAAACCGGGATAAAAACTATCCTATGTCCTTTCCCGGGACTCAAACTCTATGGCAAATTTCATCAAAATTGGTTCAGTTGTTTAGGCGTGAAAGCAAGACAGACAGACAGACAGAGTTACTTTCGCATAACTATAATATTAAGTTAAGTATAGAGTATAGATATAGAAGCATAGATTTCAGTGAATCGTAAATCAATGATAGTCATTCTGAAATACAAAATTACAAAAGTTTTGTAGGGGCTTTCAAAGTTTTATTGTCAATGCTTTTAGAGGCACATCAAGTACTAAAGTTATTCGCCTAGTATAGTAAATATAGAGATACAATAGGTCTCTTTGAGTGGAGTGCAGCGACTTGGAGGTGTATAATTTAGATGTCTGCGGCTACTCGGCGTATGGAAGCGGAATTTTGAAGAGTACTGGTTTTGACAGACGACTAAACTATATGACTTATACGAGCAAGTATTTTTTATTACCTGGCATTATTGCAGGCTGCTGTCAACTGGTTAATCTGGCAATAATTGCAACAGACGTCCTGTGGCTAAAATGATGATGATGATGAGATTTTATGTTGTTTCCAATACTACAGTAATTAAAATTATGGTCTTACATTATTGCAGGCCGCTATCAATCGGCCAATCTGAAAATAATTAGGGGTAGTCTATGTTTTACAGTGAACGTCTTATGGCTGAAATGATGATGAGTGATGAGATTTTTAATGTGGCATGGCATCCTACATAATTTTTAATAGGTACAGTGCAAGATTCTGATTTCAGCAGTTCACTAAATGATTTCATTTAACCTTCCTATACCCGCGCGTTGGTCTCTCAGACCGACGAACTAATAAATCGAAGTTTTTTCAAAAAGTAATAACTCTATGACTTTGCGGTTTTTAGTAGCTTCATGATTTGTGGCCTGCCATTGTTTAGTGTTGGGCGATCGCTGCTGCCAAGTGTACGTGTGTCACTTTTTGCTGTTATTCGGTCTGTGAGACCGACGCGGGTATACGTGTATCTACTTCAGGTATGTTACTATTATTTTATTTTACAATATTACTCAATAAAATGTATTGTCATATTTTAGTGGCGTTTCATATCAATTAAGTATTACTGTATTTTATTATTATTAATTTGTTTTAGCCATTTTTGTCGTCATAATGAACGAAGAAAGGATAAGGGCGCTATTAGGATGTGAAGATTCGGACTCCAACTATGATGACCAGAGTGACAGTGATGAGGTGGAGGATGATTTAGAAGTGCAGGAGAACAACACAGATTCTTAGCAGGAGGGTGATTTGTCAGATGCAAAAAGTATTTTTGTCATTATACGAGCATGCAGTTATGGTATGTTCCGGATATTATTCCACTGAAACCACTAGTGATTAATGCTGTTTTGTTCTATTATATTACTAAGGATACTTCCATTTATTGTATTTTATAGTAATTTTTTTAGGCATCAAAAGAAAAAAAGTTTTTTTTTTGTTATTAAATTTAGGAGATGTAAAATTTTGTTTGAATTTTAAGTCTGATTTAAAGGCTGATTAAACCAAAATATCTATAAATATAACATTGGTTTTAATTTTTTTATGCAATTATAACCTTAACGTATAATTTCAAACAAATTATAGTACAATACAGTACAAAATTATACTATAAAACACGAGCTCAACTTTCGGTCTGAGAGACCGTGCGCGGGTATATGTGTAATGCTTTTTCGCGCGGGTATACGAAGGTTAAAATGTCTTTCCCTCACTCATGATAATATCCTGGTATAAATGAGACGAGAATGAGAGAGGTAATAACTATACCTACTCAGACCAAATTCATACGTAGGAAACCAGTTTCACATCTACGCAGAACATAATGCACTGTGCCCCTAATACTGCAGAAATTGTTGAAACGTTAGCACATAGCAGATTGATTCACAAAGCAAATGTTTGAGGATGAAAACCGGCCAGTGTATTCATAGCCTAGAATATGGGGGTGTAGAGGAATTCGGGTTTGGTTCATCAAACGATACGCGTGGGTTGTGTCGCACGAAATTTAATTTTATCAACCTCACTGTGCTAATAAAGAAATCAAGTGATTTGGTTTTGGGGTTATTTTTGGTTCAAGTATCACATTGGATAAACTGTATAACTAACATGTCTTTAATAATCATATTAATAAATTTTCTTAATTAAAGTGTACAAAAGTAACAAAAGAACGAATTGCAACAAGGAAATTATGCTGTCGAAAATTAAATAACTTCATAGCGTAGAAACACCTCGGATATGCAGTGTTATCTTACTACTATTATTTGGTATAAAATCTGCATTGATCTAAGTTTCTTAGCTAAGTTAATATACAGTTCGTTTAATTAATGAATTGAAATCGACTAGGCAAATGATAGCCAAACGTGATAGTGTTGCTGGTTACTGGCCAGCGGCATTGCCGATACGTGTAGTGTCAAGCTGATATACTGGTTTGGTACTTTATCTTAGTCATGTATTTAATCAACAGATGGCACTGTACGCTTTCAGCTCGCGCTATAAATAATTGCATTTCGTATTACAGAATTGTAAAGGTATTGCAATTTATTGACATGGTTATTGAGATTTCTGATCTGTAGGAGTTCATAATCACAAACTTAACTTTTCAAATTGGTCCTACGTAAAATGGTTAACATATAGATGAAAACTTTGTGTTTTATTTTAAGTCCTCTTGAAATCTTATTTCTACCACAAACCTTGATTTAATTTTGTCACATTTTCGCAATGTGGTAAAATACATATTTAGAGCGATAGTGGTTTAGTTATTGATTTTAGACCAACAGATAGCGCTTTTAGAAATTACGACAAAACATAACTATGTATACAGGGTGTTAGGTAAACGAGTATATGAGCCGACACTAGCCCATGTTAACATGGGCATATAAATGGTATGGTGAAGTCAGAAAATTGATATCATCAATTAAATTTTTTAAATTTTCATACAAAATAAATTTTATAAAATCCGATTTGTATGAAAATTAAAATAATTAAATTTAAGATATCAATTTTCTGACTTCACTATACCATTTATATGCCCATGTTAACATGGGCTAGTGTCGGCTCATATACCCATTTACCAAACACCCTGTATACAGGGTGTTAGGTAAATGGACTGACTTCACCATACCATTTATATGCCCATGTTAACATGGGCTAGTGTCGGCTCATATACCCATTTACCTAACATCCTGTATAATAATGTGTGGTTACCTTACTCTTTTAAGAGATTCCGACTCTTAGCTCATTGAACTAGCCGAACAATCGATTGGAGTGAATCATGGCCGACCATGACTGTAATGCTATCGACTGCCAATGGCGGTAATATGTCGCCCGCTGCACCAAACTGATATATTGCGGTCGCTGCATTAGTGCATACACCTATTCCGCATTTGAAAATTAACTAAGTTTCAAAGCAGCCAACAGATGGCGCTTGTAGTGTACCTAAATGTGCACACTGGCTCACCGTCACACCAAGCGTCTCACTGCGGCACGTCCGTACTCGCCGGCGTCTGCCGTACGACTGACTCGTCCCACTCGTAACGACGTCACGTGACTGCCTATCACTTGTGTACGTGAGACAGCGTATTGTATCTATCTAGTACGTAGATACAAACACTACATCCCTTCCTTGTTAATAAATTTTAATGAAAGTTTTTTGTCAAGTAAATGTAAGGTTAATTATTGTAATAGAAGTATGGAAAAGATCGCTATACAGCGATAACATCGACTGAATTGTACTCATACGTCTCACTCTCTTTTTTTTTTAATAGTTATTAAACATTACTTTAATAAACATCCAATTTCAGTTACGTTCAATTAATGCAAATAAGTTAATTTGAATTTAGTAAACAACAAAGCTACCTAACAGACCCGGGTTACATCCCATTTATAGGATATCAGTTGCCTGAAAAAAAAAATTACATCCAATTTAGTGGATATCATGGGTACATCCAATTTAATGGACATCATGGTACATCCAATTTATTGGATATCAGGGTACATCCAATTTAATGGATATCAGGGTACGTCCAATTTAATGGATATCAAGGGTACATCCAATTGAATGGATATCAGGGTACATCCAATTTAATGGATATCAGATATCAGGGTACGTCCAATTTAATGGATATCAGGTTACATCCAAATGAATGAATATCAGAGTACATTTAATTAAATAGATATCAGGGGTACGTCCAATTTAATGAATATCAGGTGTACATTAAATTTAATGGATATCAGTGTACATCAAATTTAATGGATGTCAGTGAAACCTACCAAGTCTATGTAAGACCACTTATGTACCTGGAATTACGCAAATAAAGAAATTTGATTTGATTTGATCCAATTTAATGGATATCAAGGTACATCCAATTTAATGGATATCACGGGTACATCCAATTTAACGGATATCAGTATAATATATCCAATTTAATGAGCATCAAGCGATGATCTCTTCTCTTGTCGGCGTCAGGAGTGAAAGTCAGTTCGATCCATCCTGCTATGATCATTATGGCTCTGCGGAAACGCGTCCAACGGTGATGTGCCGATTCGCCTCCAGGTGCCGCGCCCGTATTCCAGTTTAGTGCACGCGCTCACGACTGTCTGCACACGGCCATCCTGCGCGACATGCGTCCTCGTATGTTCCTTTGAAAAACTAAGAAGAACAGTCAGTATCAGTCACAATTCCTAATAATTGCTACATTGAAGTCACTAAGACCATGTGGTAAATCATCATTACCAAAAATTACTTCAAAAATTGAATGAGTCCCAGGTATCACAATCGCGGTCCACATTTTGCTACCCTACCTCGGGAGGCCTAAGTCAATCAACCAATGACTTTATGATCTTAGCTACACACTGCCAGATCCTACTGCACCACCATTGAAAAAGTAAGTTACACACGAAATACCACTGTTTACTTTACTGGTGCTCACAATAACCAACGCCACAAAGGCCAATGCCACAAAGGCGAGTGCCACACAGGCGAGTGCCACACAGGCGAGTACCACACAGTCGAGTGGCACACAGGCGAGTGCCAAGCAGGCGAGTGCCACACAGGCGATTGCCACACAGGCGAGTGCCACACAGGCGAGTGCCACACAGGCGATTGCCACACAGGCGAGTGCCACACAGGCGATTGCCACACAGGCGAGTGCCACAAAGGCGAGTGCCACACAGGCGATTAACTCAGAACTCAGAGGCCAGAAGTATCTCACCTCAGAACATCTCCCTTTTCGCTCGCAGCTTGGTTGGCTTCCCATCAGACAGCGTAGATATCTTCGTTCTCTTTGTATGCTTCATTCGATTCTCTTCAATCCTGACTCTCCATCTTATTTAAAAGATAAATTTCAGTACCTCCACTCCACTCACGATAGAAATCTTCGCTCTATTCAGACTCTTCAGCTTGCCACCCCTCATCATAGCACCGGCTTCATGTCCAACTCTTTCCTAGTCTCCGCTGTGCGGCTCTGGAACGGCCTTCCGGCCAAATTACGCAAGCCTTCTTCCAAATTTACTTTCAAAAGGGCTCTGCGCAAACATTTCAAGGAATGACCTTTTTCTCCATTTTCTCGCTATCTCAGACATGAGTGATGTGTACATTTATAATATTATTATATTTATGTATTTATGTGTATGTCTATTATATTTATTTGTATTATGTTATTTATTTTAATGTAATCTTATGTAAGTAGGTTTATTATCAAAAATGTAAATTTTTTTTTTTGCACCGCCTTACTCTTTCTACACGACCCGTGGTTGACTGGCAGAGAATGCCATCCAGCATTAAGTCCGCCACAGTGTATTGTTAGTTTGTGTGCTGAAGTTTAAATAAATAAATAAATATAGCACTACCGAATTCCAACTGGCTACTCAGGGCAAACACCACCCTCTACCAGAATACATTCACAATATTCTAGTACAGTCTCCCCTCTTAAGACCTTACTACTTAGCAAGATCCGACTAAACCACCTAGGAGTACCGTAGGTACTATTGCACCACACTATCCGGAGATACCACAGGCAAACACTTATTTCCACCGAGCTACGCTACGGCATCCTGGTACAGTCTCCAACCCAACGAATTGAGAACATCCAATCCAACTATTCTTCACTTACTATTTCAAAGGTACTGGGCCCTCAGGCATCTTCCTATCACGGTCATGTTGCATACTCAATACACGCTTGTTATTAGGAATCCCAAACACAAACTACGTTCTCCAAATCGCCTGCCAAGCGTGAAGACTTATGACAAAACCTTGCACCAAAGTGGAAGAGGCTGCTGGTCTATACCAGCAGCGGACCTCAAAGGTCTGTTGATGATGATGATAAGAGGATATAAATTATTGAATCGTTTAATGTAAATCCGCAGGTGCTCTTTACGCTCATTATTCTAGCGCTTAAGCAATGTTTATAGCTAATGTTTTATCAGTTTATTTCTAGTATAAATCATTTAATTGATAATTAGCATATTTATCAGTAAATGAATTATAATTCTTAACGAAAATAACGTTCTTCTTAAACCAGAAACCGTGAGGAACTTCAAAGATTTAAAACTATCATATTTTACTTGTGTATAATCTTGTAGTTATATTGTAATTTACTAACGTAGATTCTAAGAACTTTGTTACTAATACTTTTATGGCCCATGCTTGAAATAAATAACTTTTATTTTATTTATTCAAGGGTATTTGAAACTTTATCAATGAATCTCAAAATTATGCCTGATTTCGGGATTCAATTCAAGCTTATTTAAGAAAATATTATTATTATGCGTAAAACATTATTTTTTCTTAAATATTTCAAACTTAAAAGGAATGTACAAGTACCAAAATATCAAGTAGTAAATATGTTGTAAACCATTTTCATTTATGAAATAAAACATTTCATTTTTCATTTTCACTTTTTATTCCCAATTCAACATTCAACAAATTATATGCAAGATAAGTAAACATTTTATTCTTTAGGTACTCATCAGATTTTAGAGCGCTGACAACTAAAACTATTTTATTTATTTTCACTCCACTAATACTTTTCCTTTTTTTATTTTATTCATTGTATTCCCATTGAATTACATTTAAAGAACACTGAATAATTAATTGAACTAATTTAATTTACACTTAACATTTACAGTAAACATTATAGTTACCGCTTTATCCAATTTAATGAAAACACTTTTTTTTTCACACACATACAATTTTACGACTTGCTCAAATTGCCTAAGGTGGTACATGTCATACACACCAGGCTGTCGGGTGACTAATCCAACTACGAGCCACTTAGACATCGGGCAACTCGTCCTTATAAGTGTTCTACGGCTAGCGTTGTTCCATCAAATATTCTCAACACAATGCCGGTGACCCCATACTAAATTACACGGTCATTAATTCAATGAATTAATTAAACAACGATAAAGGTGGTCAATATACGCACATTTCATTGCTAAAAATGTGTTAAGTATGATTTTTGTCAGATTAAAATTGCCCTATGTTTGTATTGCCCTATGGCACCAGATGTCTTTTGTAAACTATGTTTTGAGTAGTTAAATATACTGCCGCTATCGTAAAATGCCTCCAAAAACAAATCGTTTTCTATTAAATGCCCAAAAAAAAAACGAATAATATTAGTAAATAAACATCAAAGGAACCCTGGCGGAACCGCCACCAACAAGCCCGGCCCAAACTCAATTGATGAACAGAATCTGTCACTATGGATATCCTCAGGGGAAACATTCATCTAGCAGACAACGTCCTCTGGCTAAAACGCAAGTTCTACCCTGCTGGGACCGCGCTCTTGTAGAAAGATCTTAGATTCGATTGCTTACCTTGAATATTCAAAACGATTACAAATTACCATCTGTTCCATCCGATCGATTTTCATTGTTTTATTTGCAGCACAATAAGAGCAATGAATGCTATATGAAATGGTGACAATCCATTAGTAGGCCTTCAATGAAGCGCTTCATGCACTCCACCCGTGAAGTCACGGTGAGAGCCAGTGACAACAACACTTATTTCTGTGTTCACATGACGATAACATTTCTGAGGTAACCAGATCAGTCATGCGGCTTAGACTAGATTTATGTATGTGAAAACAAGACTGTCGAGCCAGACTCCACCATCATTGTTTAAATTACTACTTAAGAACTATAAAAGGACTCCCTTTTCACCAATTCTTCCACCTGTACCGGACCCCGTTGACCAATTGCTGGATCCACTTTTAATTGTGCAATATAATACCACAAATATACCACTGCAGAACGTTATTCGATTCTTTCTTTTTATAAATACCGAATGCTGGGACGCCGTCGACATTAACAGCGTTTAACTTCATGTGAGTAGGTATGTCTATTCTCATACATAAAGTACTAAGTTATACCACAGTTATACGTTAAAAATCTAGACAAACTGAGTGGGTGGAAGTAGTTTATGTTATAAACAACATTAAAATTCGTAGATACGCTTTACCATAGGTCTGATTACTTCTCTTTTTAATTATTTTTATTTTATTTTGTTTTAGCCGATTTCTGCTGAATACTTATTTATTTCTAATATCACTACTTATTATCACCAATCACTTTATTGCTATTTTCAAGCTGATAATAAGTATTTCTAATAAAATCTGATTTTATAATGATAAAAACCAAAATGTTTTCGCCTGCTAACTTGACTATTCTCATACAACAAAATAATTATGCCCTTTCCAAAGCAGAATAATCGTTATTTTATCCATAACTCGATAAAATCAGACACATTACTGAACTTTAATTATTATGGCAGGTTTGTTACAAATTAATTATTATTTCAAAAATATGTATTTTTACTGACCTTTTATTTTCCTTATTTTTCAAAAAATGTGTATTTATCCTCGTCGCCACTTGTAGTGTACCTAAATGTATACACTGGCTCACCGTCACACCAAGCGTCTCACTGCGGCACGTCCGTACTCGCCGGCGTCTGCCGTACGACTGACTCGTCCCACTCGTAACGACATCACGTGACTGCCTATCACTTGTGTACGTGAGACAGCGTATTGTATCTATCTAGTACGTAGATACAAACACTACAGCGCTGGATGAATTTAGTTCGCGCTAACGCTTGTCGTAATAATTTTAATAAACATTAAAGTGATTCAGTAGTCAGTCTCGTAGAAGTAGTAGTATTTTAATCAGAAGTAAAGGTTTGTATTTTCTTTAAATAATTGCATGATCTCTGTACTGTGCCCAATATTAAATGAGAGTTTATTTTATTCTTAACTGATAGAAAGTGATAGAGTATCTTGTTTTGTAATCAAAATATTTTAAATCTAAAGAAAATATATTTGTTAATAAATTGTTTGTTACCTCAGTACAACAATCTTTATAATTTACAAGATCAATCGGACGTCTTCTTAGGAAATACCGTTGGAAATAAATTACGAACGACAGGGAATTAATGAGCGAAATAAACTTAAGGTAAAGTGTCACGGGAAGGTCCTTGACATCAATCAATATCCTGACAGAGGCACATCAAGGTAAATACAATTGTATCTTATGTCCGTTGTAATAGGTGTTATTTTGCTACAACAATGTAAAACCTGATGTGCTGTCAACTGTACCAACGTTGTGTTTTGTTGAAAATGTAAAGCTGGTATTTTTCATGTTTCATTAAGTAACTTAATAATTCCTGAGTTCTAATTGAACAAGACAGTATAGAAAAGCCGTAGTTTAGGAACCACTAGCAATAAAAATTAATCACATCAAATACTTAGGTCCTGGAGTGGAGGCCGCGTACCGGAAAACTCGGCGTGTGACGTCCACCCAGAAGGTGGACCGACGACATCGTAAAGGTAGCGGGAAAGCGCTGGACCAGCTGGACGCAGGCCGCAACCAACAGGGTAACATGGAAAGCGTTGGGGGAGGCCTATGTTCAGCAGTGGACGTCCTATGGTGGTCCTGAGATGATGATGATGACTTAGGTCCACTTATGCCCGTTTTCACCATCAATGCCTAATTTTTTTTTTGTAACGGATATAATTGAAATTCATCAAAAAAAAAAAAAAAATATGTTTATATCCGTTGTCTAGTTTGGGACTAGAAGCGTAGTGTAAAACGTCCAAGGATAATATTTATTTATTTGATGGAGATGGGTGTATTTTCACATAAAATATAATTCAGGTAAGTATACGAGTATGTATGGACATCCAAAAATATTTATTTATCTAATCTAAAGGCAACCAACAGAACTAAATAAAGTACACTGTATTTATACCCTAATGCCTTAGACAGAAGCCAGTAAATCCTCCGTCATTAGCACGTCTAGGCGTCTGAGGGCTAAACATAAACCTTAGTCCTCCTTTTTGAGTCCGTTTTAAGAACAAAGAGATCACGATATGTTTGTGATACTCGTAAGTTGTTGTAATTTATGTTTATTTGGATTTTATGTTTGTGTTTAACAGAAATAAACCTTGTTAAGTACACATTTCAATTATAGTTTTGGACCGAGATTATCAAAGCTTTTTTATTATGAGATAACAGGTAACTATTGGTTATCGAAAAGATTAAAAACATTATTTAAAAAAGTTAAACGGGCGTTGGACACTGTCTTCTTTAAATTTACATTATTTTAGTATAGAAACACAATATTTTTATACATAACCCGGACTCTACATTAAATAAGCCTGTATTGCTAGCCCACAAAATGTTTATGCGAGTATACAGTATGTACGCCTTAATTAATATATGTATACCTAGAAGTAAGCTCTTATTCCGATTCTGATACTGAAAAACTCTTAACACGATAGTAAGACCCGTGTCTTACTATTTTAGTTAAAATGGAACGCGAAAGTTTAAAATCTTTTATCATAACACAATTCTAATATTAAAATACCAACAAGTCAATTTTCTAGTTATAATTTTTTTTTAGAATCACATTTTGAACTATTTTTTTAAGAAACTTAAAAAGTTCGAATTCCCTAGGTAATAAACTAAGTCACTTTTCTATTTTACTATCTATCTTCATTATTTACACACTCTAGACGTTAGTCTAGGTCATATAAAAGTCTAGCTGTAACTCATAACAATTCGAAGTACGCAGGATCTCCAGACATACAACAAATAAATAAACACAAATAACAGCACTTCACTCAAGGTTTCATCACAAATCTAAGTAACTGTCGTTAAACAGATATTCGAGATAAAGGAAAACATAGAAGCGGCTACGAAAAACATTAAATTAAGCAAAATAATTTAGCGCCTTTATGTTATTATAACAGGCACAGTTTTACTAAAAAAAAAACATAAGTTATTATAATAATATAATGAGTTATGGAACCCAAAAAAAATTACATGCAAAAATTTTGACGGCAACGTTAATTTTATGTTAAGTATGCTATGAGTGAATTTACATTAATATTATTATCAATTACTTTTTTAAATTCTATTGATATTTTATCTAAGTTTGTTTTTAAATAATTAAACCGCTGCCTGGTAAATAAAATAAATAAATATTTTTTACTGGTTGTGAATATTTAAGTTTTGGATTTATTTCAAAATCCGGTTAAAGTAATAATAGGGGTTTAAGACCAGTTTCACTGTGGATTTATGAGGTTGTTGTACTGGTTGACTAGTTGCTTCTATGGTGGGTGTTTCTAGAGACATCTAACAAAAAAGTAAGTACCCATTATATCGGATTACAGCCTTTGCCACCCCATTGACCTAGAGTCCTTCTATTGACCCAGAAAGCCGTTACACGAAACAAAGATGTAGTAACGCAATAAAATCCAAAATATGTACATCGTATCGCGCGCAAATAATAAACTCTACCAAATCGAGTGGCTTGAGTTATGTGGAAAGTTGGCCCATACTGTACCGTGTTTGAGGACTGAGATGTAGGGCGGATGGATGCGGCTTAGGCCTATGAAATATTGATATATAAATTCCCGATGGTAAATTTATTGCACAAAACTGGGAGTTACAAATAGATACTAAGAAAGAAAGAAAGAAACATTTATTGCAATGGACATCACAAAAGACAAAATAAAAAATACAGAGGTAATTCCGGCGTGATTAATACAATAACCTCCACAAAATTACAGCTCTCTAGTGCCAATAGTTTGCAAGCAAAACCTCGGACGGACAGACAGACAGACAGACGAACATGACAAAACTATAAGGGTTCCTTGTCAAAACTACGGAACCCTAAAAAGTAAAGTGAGTAATATTTTTGAAAATAAATTAAAACTAGGGGTAATTTATTAGTATATTATTATTATACAGAAAATAAATTAAAACTGGGGGTAATATTAGTATATTATTCCTAAAAAATTACTTTAGTACTTCAACATGTCACTTCCATAGTCCCTAATTCACCTTAAGGGGTACATTCGCAACCATAAATAATAAGTGAGAGACCGGAGGCGCCGTGGATCCGTACAAAAAGTAACAAACAGATCTCTTAAATAAAGAATACGCGGCGTATGTTCGCATCTGTCGGACGGTACAGACGCGCGGACAAGTGTTTAACGAAGACTCAAAAATAACTGGACTGTGAATTATTTTTGTTGTCTGAGCTAACTAGGGAGAATGTTTAATATGCTTCTTCTGTCGCTGTTTTATGTGAGGTCTTCCCTGGTTTTGGACATTGTGTGGCTGATCACACTACTTTCCTCCACCAATGGGTACAGTAAGTACCTTGGGCCCACTTGGGGCTCGGTATATGACCAAAGCCCCCAAAGTTGGGTAGAGGCCTGTGTCTCTACTTTAAAACATTGGTTTAGTTAAGATGTTTTGCTTCTATGTACTTACTAAATACTGGTTCAAAATCAATTTCCGATCCATCTAAATTCTTAAGATTCTCTACTGGCGAAATTTGGTCTCAAAATCACTATCAAAACTTTTTTATGCCTAATGCTGCAAAATATTATTATGTTGCAGAAAGATAGACACGGTTATTTCAAACTTGTACGGTACCCTAAATACTACACTAGACTAAACGGGAAGACCAAGTTTTAGCAAAACTTACACACAGATAATTTACATTCAAGTAAGTATAGGCGTTATAGTTATGTAGCTTCTACAACTCAGAATTAGTATCAGATTTTTTACCCAAATGCGCCAGAAGGAGGATTATTCTCATATTAATCCCTAAAAATAAGTATTTGCACGTGCAGTGAGTAAAAAAGCGTGTAAATAATGAGAAAAATCCACCAATTTTCCTGGTCAAGTTTACTGGAAAGAAATCCATTATTTATTTTCCTGATAAGGAAATACTTTTACCTATTAAGTAATTTGGTTTTGTGTATTTTTGTAACTTCAGTGTATTTTTTTTAATTAAAAACGACAAAAGAGGTTTTTTATCCTATTTGAAAAGGAAAAACTGAGATTGTTTGTGTTCAATTAAAATGAAAATATCTTTATTACAGTTTTTGATTATATTTTATTATCATCACGATTACAATCTTTGTCTCAATTTGAGTCTCTGAAGTATAATTGCATTAGTATCTTAATTTTAAAATTTTAATAAATCAAAGCAAAAATCTACACTTTCCGCTCGACTGTAAAATGGTGTAAATCGACCTCATTGTAACTAATTATAAAATTGTAACCCTATCCCTGCATCTTCAACCTTAACTCAAATTATTTGAGTTCAAAATGGTTCAACATTAGTTTTAAACACTTTCCCTGTTTACGTGAAACACAAATCAAAACAGCAATTAAAGTGCATTTTACACGTTCTATTTGGGATTTGTTTCCTCCAATAAACGGTAGAGGGTCGTTAAGAAGTGAATTCTAGGGCAGAACACTTTTAAATCCTTTCTATGGTTTTATTTTTGGAACGAGCTCTCGCTTTTGTTTTCAAAGTTAGGTGTAAACAGTTCGAACGGGTTCAAACAGGTTCTGTAAACATCTGGACAAGGAGGTTTTAGTGCTGTTAGGATGTTTTTTTTTACTTACTGGTTCCCCAACGACTTCGGCTCATACCTACAATTCAAATAATACATAATAGGTAGTCATAATTATACATGAAAGAATATGTTAGAAAAATCTGAGTAAAAATCCATAATTTTACTATTTTAAAACAGCTTATTTTTACGAAAAATTCATAAGAGAAATTTTGATGGAATACAATGGAAGAAGACAAAAGATTTGTATGCAAGTGTAGTTACATTTGAAACTTGAATACAAAGCTACTTTGTAAGTTACTAACAAAATATTACTGTCTGAATAAAAGACAGATTGTTCCGCGCTTGTACACATACAGACACGTACGGTTTCTAATTTTACACGAAAACTCAAATTTAGACGAAATGAAGACAAATTTGAAGCGATACAAGAGTTCAGACAAGGGGACCAAAATAAGCGTACAATCCGACACGACATCATTTGAACATAGGGGGTGATAAAAAGCTTAGAAGCAGCTGGACACACATCTATTTATATTAATTTAAAAAAAGAATTAATAATGAGCAAAATTTGATTATGGCACTGTTCGTCTTGTGTATGCAAATGAAGAAATATCAAAACAAAACAAAGATCAAATCCAGAGTTCAATTCTGAAATTGTTTGAATTTTAATGTAAAATCCATTGCAGGCAAAGCTACTTAAAATTGAGTGTAATTTCATAGTAGAGTATCATACATATTTTGAAATTATGAAAAATGCAACAGAAAATTTCAAACCTCTAATATTTAAAAGTACATAATATTCGACAGGTCTGAGTCGATGACAGCCTGTTTGAGCCTCATGTTGTATGAGTTAAGTAGGTATGTGAAATATTCTAGCAAGGAAAAAAGCTAATTCGCTATTCACTGTCACACCTGCATCGAGGTTGAGTACTTTATATCGGGAATCGATTCCGAAACTTGTTTTCTTCTTCTGTTCTAGTTACGTTCTACGTTTTTTCCGTTCGTTGTTTTAAAACATGACATTTTTAAAAGTCCCCCTCGGACGAGCCCGATATAGTTTGACGTTTCGCATTTGTCGTTATTTATCAACGGTTGTTTTGGTATTTTCATTAAAGTCCAGATCTGTTTTGGTGTTTTTATCTGAAAAGCAATTATTAGAAGCGGCGCGCTCTGCTTTAATTTTTACCTTCAAAATGATGTATTTTTCACATGGCTATATCATCAGTTTAATCTTTGTTTTATGTTGTTTTAAATTAGGTACTGTTGGGAAAATAGACATAGCAAATACAGAAAATAAAACAGTTTTCATGTAGTTAAATATTTTATTCAAGTTAATTATCAATCTAAAAATAACTGCCTCATTCTACATATATGAAAAATATTTTTCAAGATTACTTAATGTTGTTCTACTTCAGTAACAATTTAAGTGAGTCCCAACCCATTCCGCGGCCAAAATTAACCCAATAACTTTTTACACCAAAAAAATTATCACAAACAAAACAGTCGGATCGAATAAACAAAACAATAAATACGCCCAAGAACGATTCCAGAAACCCAATAGGCAGCTCTATTAAGAAGTTTTATCATTCGAATGGCATTCGAAAACGAAAGTTAATTTCTTGTGACATAAATTAAAACGAAACGAGAGGGAGGACTCACCCTCCGAGGAAAAAATAACAAACATATCTTTGGAAGTAAGAAAACAAACAACGTATGTTAACATCTGTCGTGGCACGGGCGGTACAGTGGCGTGGTAAAGCGTTCTGAGAAATTCTTTTTTTGATTCCCGTGTCACTGTCGCAGATTCGGATTGACGTTTTGCGATTTTCTTTTTGCTTTCAATTCAACCGTGACCGATGTTCATTTGTTTTGAATGTGCGCGACTTTCGTGTCAGTTAACGGTTAGTCCTTGATCACATTTTTGTCCGGAGTCGGGATATAAAGTGAGGTCAACTACAGTTTCTTTTTGAATTGTAGTTACTATTGATTATAATATTTTTATAACAATTTTTAACGATTTAATTTTAGGCGTGGAAAACATATTAACCGTATTGTGTTTAACTAACAGTTACAAGATAAACAAAAAGGCAATTTTCGTAACTTTGAAAGAACGCTAACGGTTCATGCTCGAACAGTTTGTTATCGAAGTTTCATTTTAATCTTTTTACATATTAAACTTTCTGTTGCTTTGGTTGGTCTTGCGGTAGTAGTCAAAGTAAAGTTAAAAGTATGCTATAGAATTTTAAAATAAAATCAAACATGAATATGGAAAACTTCAAAAGTAATTTTTTGTTCCAAAATAGCACCTATTACAACAAAGCAGAATTCCCAGATAGCTAAATTTTATTAAGAAGTTAGTTTTTTAACTGTTTTCAGCCTCCGTATAGGTACGTCATTATTTTTAGTTTTATCATAAGAAAAAAAGTAGCAAAATCTTAATGCGCGCTGAATAAGTACAGCGCGTAATTTTGTTCGTTCAGAAACAGAATTTTGTAATATTAATTTTATGAGTGACGGTACGGATGCCAGAAATTCAATACGTCAGTGTTGATTGCAGTTAATTATAAATTCGTCTCTCTCTTACGGGCTATTCTAATTTTGCTTCTGATCTTTGCCCCATTCAAGTTTCAGCTTTAACTTAAAATTACAAAGTAGGATTTTCTTTGACGGGATTTCGTGTATTACAGTTCTTTAATCTGCTCCGATCCTAAATCACATTGGAATCAGTGTTTAAAGGAATCCTTTTGAGGCGATTACTTCCGGCGATGAGATAGCCTTGTCCGGCAGTTCTGTTCGACTGAAAAATCGCTCGTTTGATGCTGTTTGGGTCAGCTCAAATTATCATCTGATTAGTTTCGATTCGACTCTTCGAGTTTTCGAGTAAATTGCCTGCGAAATGGGCATTCTGTAGCAAAGTCGCTTAAGTAAGTGCTTTGAAACCTATTTGGGGTTTGGATTGCTGCGTTAAGGTTGTTATTTGAATGTAAATTGATTTAATTTGTGTTTATCTAATGATATAAATAAATAAGTTGAAGAGGGCGTAAAGATTCAAATGTAGAGTTTTTACCTACTTTGAGTATTACAATGTCTCACAGCAAACTAGATTCAATTTAATCCGTACTAATGGCCTTTAGCAATATTACAAACCAATGCAACGGTCTACAATAATATTTACTTGCATAGGTATACATTGTTGGTAGCAAAGTGAGTTTGTTGGCGAGAAATACCTACTGATCCTCTATTCTACATGTATAGAGGAGCCTTTTCATAGAGTCTAGTGTAGTAATACCATCGTTTAACAGAAGAAAAATCTTCTTATGACATCTCATAACAAGACTTTATCCTTAATTGATTAATTTAAATCATGTACCTAAGCGCATCAAAAGATATTTTTTCAAGTTCCATGACAACCATTTATGCTATAGACATACAATTAGTTTTCTATAACTAAATCTTCCATCTAACAAACATTCTCAAGCACAGAGGCGAAGTAACTTAACCTAACCCAAGTCTTAGATGCAATTATACGCAAGGTAACCGCTGCATAACTAAATTTAGGGTAAACTGTGCCAAAACGCCGCCACCGCTCTACCGATTAACTAAACAATGTAACTAAGTCAAACCACAAATACTGGCTTTTGGTTTAAACCAGGGACGTTATGGATATCCGTAACCGTAACAAAAACCGAAACTATCGGATATCCGAAAAAATATATCCGTAACCGATTCAAAAGTGTCGGATAGTTTCTGATAAAGGCGGAGTTTTTTGTTACTTGTCTGGTATCCCCTGGCACCATTCTGATATACCCGCCTGTTTTACATTTATAATAGGTACCGTCAAAGTACTGTAGTGGCTAATGTGGGTCGCGCAGCATCTTGCTATTTGAATTTTACCATTTTAAAATTCTAATATCTGTAACCGAAATTATCCGAAACTTTCGGATAATCCGAAATGATTTACTACCCGTAACCGTAACCGAAACCGGTATAATATTATTCTAATATCCGTAACCGTATCCATAACCGAAACTTCATATCCATAACATCCCTGGTTTAAACCGCCCAAAATTATAGTAGTCTATTACCATTCATTATTTCGGAAAGCGTTAGTTAGCGCTACCCAATTTTAGGGTTAAATTGTAACATCAATTGTGGAGATTTTAGCGTTTGTGTTATTATGGCGAGGATTTAAGACGGTTAATAAAGAAGAAATGTGACTCTCATAGTCTGTTTATCCCTTTAATAATAATTGGAACAGTCGATAGCTTATCAGACAATAATATTTTTGTTGCAAATTATCACGAATTACCAAAACATAAGATAGTTATTGCAGTGTTAAGGTCGATGTGTCTTTGTCAGACATCATACACGTATGTTTCAGCTGTCATCCACTGCTAGACAAAGGCTGGTTCCACAATGACTAGTCTTGCGCTACCCGCATCCAGATACTTTCCGCGACGATCTGGTGACAGCACTAGATCGTCGGTCCACCTTGTGATGGTAGTGCAAGACAAATTATGCAAATATTTTAAGGCACGTCTACACCACCTTGAATGGGATTTGTGATCTCAATCAAGAACAAAGTCACAAAATGTTAGAAAGAAAGAAAGATAGAAACATTTATTACGATGAACATCACTTAGTTAAGGACAGAGAACGTATACAGAAAAAAAGACAGAAATAGCACATAAATATAACAAGGAAATAAAAAGTGAACTGAGCAGTGCTATCCTGTCGCAACAGCGATGCCCATCGCAATGGGACTCCACTCAGCATATTATGCCGTGGCCCACGGTGGGGAAGGCCACGACCCTGGTTTTCAGTGGGCCCATTAGAACATGTACCTAGCTCTATCCAAATACATTAGGAATGTACTAAAATAGACGTATGAATATTATATGCGCAAACGTCCATATCTCCAGGCGTAATGCTCAATGCTCATCCCAGTAACATTTGCCGCCGGCAATTTGTATGTATAATAAATGTGTGAGACGAATGGATTACTCCCAGGAGATTGTTTGACACTTGTAATTTTTTTATTAACATTCCATAATTCAGCCCTTTTCGGGGAACTTAAATACCTTCGAGAAATTTTCTTTGCCGCCACTTGACGTATTCCACTTTGTGCACCGGCCCAAATAGCATCTGCACGAATAGAACCTGCCCTATTCCACTTAGATCCTCTATCAATATTTTGGGCAGGTGCTCTAAATCTTCGAGTCTTTCGTCATCGTAGTGCGCACTCGCTAAAATAATATATTGTATGCCTATGTTTCTGAAAGTGTTGTGAATGCTTATACTAAAACGTTTATTTTTATTTGTATAGAGAACAACAGTGTCTAGACAAACCTCAAGAGGATTTAAGACACTATTTAAATCAAAGATGTAATGGCTAAATAATGTAATAATAATTAAATAAATAAATAAATGGAATTAAATTTATTTTTACGACGTATTCTACTTAGAGCACCTACGACAACAGCATAGTGCTGGCTGCTAATGTATTTGATAGGGAGAACTTAGTGGAATAGGCTAGGTGCTATTTCAACTGGTGCTCAAAGTAGAATACGTTCACCACATAAGGATGGCATAATATCAGCTGTCGACAACAGCATAGTGCTGGCTGCTAATGTATTTGATAGGGAGAACTTAGTGGAATAGGCTAGGTGCTATTTCAACTGGTGCTCAAAGTAGAATACGTTCACCACATAAGGATGGCATAATATCAGCTGTCGACAACAGCATAGTGCTGGCTGCTAATGTATTTGATAGGGAGAACTTAGTGGAATAGGCTAGGTGATATTTCAACTGGTGCTCAAAGTAGAATACGTTCACCACATAAGGATGGCATAATATCAGCTGTCGACAACAGCATAGTGCTGGCTGCTAATGTATTTGATAGGGAGAACTTAGTGGAATAGGCTAGGTGCTATTTCAACTGGTGCTCAAAGTAGAATACGTTCACCACATAAGGATGGCATAATATCAGCTGTCGACAACAGCATAGTGCTGGCTGCTAATGTATTTGATAGGGAGAACTTAGTGGAATAGGCTAGGTGCTATTTCAACTGGTGCTCAAAGTAGAATACGTTCACCACATAAGGATGGCATAATATCAGCTGTCGACAACAGCATAGTGCTGGCTGCTAATGTATTTGATAGGGAGAACTTAGTGGAATAGGCTAAGTGCTATTTCAACTGGTGCTCAAAGTAGAATACGTTCACCACATAAGGATGGCATAATATCAGCTGTATATTGTTTTAAACTTTCATGGTCACTAACATTACATTAATTATTTTGAACGGGATTTAACAGGATGGCAGCAATCCCGTTAAAATTAATTATTGTAATATTAGCTGTCGATGACAGTATCTTTTATATTTTATATGAATATTAAAAGTAAGCCACAATTAATGCAAACAAAATATCCTAATTTGACAGTGATAAATACGTTTATCAATATTGTACGAGTGCATAATTATATTATAACCCAGACCAAAGTCTTCTTGAAGGTCAGTTAAATAGACTCAACATTGATAAAACATTACCAAAACATATGACACAGTAAACAAACTTGTTTATACATGATTTATGCAGATCACAATCAGAATAAATTATATTTCAGAGCTTTGGACCCTGAATCAATATTATTAAAGATGACCCGCTGGCTATCTGTATAAATATTTAGGTTTAATTTTAAGAGGATCTTCGTACAAAGGTAATACATAATTAATTTTATGCAAAAATCTAAAATGGAAGGGTCAAGCGGTTATATTGTGAACCCTATCTTTGAACCGTGGTCAGGGCACTTCTGATTAAAACACGGGCTTAATTATGGTAAAAGTAACTTCCATTTGAATTTAACCACTCACTGGACCGTTTGTCAGGAGTTCAGAAAAGACAAGTATTTTGAATGAATTTGGCAATTTACTAATGATAACTAAAGACACGATTACGAAATTTCAACTGTATCCTGAACACAAGTAACTATTACTATAGTAATCGTTTATTAATCGTATTCCTTAGACTACTTTGTTATTCAAACACAAAAAAAAAACAATAATCATACCATAATGAGAACGGTATTTATTCGTGCTCTGGATACTTAAAATAATGTTAAGATCATACTACCCCTCCGTATGTATTGAATGAATCAGATTTTTTTAACTTTATGCCTGTATAAACTCTACAAAGTGAAGTTTAAATCATTGAAATCCTCTTAAAATAAGATTACTCATGATACATAAATGTAGTACATTCCCCAAATATGGGACAGATCCAATAAGTTAAAATGGCAAAAAATAAAACCATGTATCATGAGTAGAGTTCTATTTTAAAAGGATGCCCCATTGGCCCTGCCTTGTGATTCCCAAAGTATCCCCTGGGCGTTGCGCTTGAACCGTTGAGGCAGTTGAGGTGTAGGCCGCCGCTGGGAAGGCGAAGGGCATGCGATAAGCGATCCTCGATTTCACTAAAAGAGGGACTTGTTGATGGTTAAAAGGTTTTTTGCTTGGGTTCAACGAATAGGAGATTCTAGTATATTTGAAGGGAAAGAAAGAATGAATGAACAGTAGAAACTGTCCCGCGGAACAAAGTTTATCCGTAATTTGTCTTGGGACTGAAAATGTTTGTCAAAATGCCTTGTTTCTTTTTTCAATAAGAGAATGACGTTAATGGAATATATTTTTGTCAATGAAAAAGGTTTGAAAATAAAAAAGGGATTGAACGTCAGTTAATGAACTGATAGAAAGTATATTTAGGGCATAGTGAAGCTCATAGCTATAATACATAATAGGTAAAAAATATAAAACACCTTCGCACCACCCATCTAAATTCAGATCGTGGCGTCGGTTGCTCAACTTCGATGATCACTGGGAAAGCTGCATCATCATCATCATCATCATTTCAGTCACAGGACGTTCACCGCTCCCTACATAGGTATTCCCCAAAGTAGAAAAGTTGCGTCAAAGCCAAACCACCTTTAGCAGAACGCGCCAAAATTCCCACCTTTCCAAACGCTCAATTCACTCACTTCACCTAGACTTAACCCAATCGCGTCAATTTATCAGAAAAGTAAAATAATAGAATAATCACAACACCCGGATTGTCAGCTCAGATTACCCGATTACCCGGATCGGCGCCTTTGTCCCGCTTAATCCTGTTTCAAGCATCTCAATCGCTGGAAGGGTTGAGCTGATTGTGTCAAGAGTTGTGAATAATTCTGATCTGATACAAAAGTGTGACTGTTTTTCCGGTATTAAACAACGTAACCTTCTCATTTGAATCAAAAATTTGGTATCACTCTTATAAGCACTGGGCCAACATTGTTCTCATGCATCAAACAATTTTGTGCTATAATAATATTTACTGAGCCTGTATGGGGTACTTCAATTTAATGCATTTTTACCTTACTCTTTAGTAAGTTTGTCTATCATCTATACTTATAATAAATCTGTAGAGAGGTCAATTCTGTAATGAAATATATTTTCAAAATAACTATCAGGGGGTGATTAGTGATCGATACTGATGCCAAAAATGCAATCAGTAAATTTTTGTCTGTCTGTCTGTATGTTCCTTATAGAAACAAAAACTACTAGACGGATTTTAACGAAACTTGGTACGATTATTCTTTATACTCCTGGGCAGGTTATAGTATACTTAGGAATTCCTACGGGAACAGGAATTAGCGGGAATATCCATTTGTATGAAAAATCTAAACCGCTTAAGTTAGACGCTTGAAATTTAGCATGTAGGTACCTTAGTAAACTTAACCCTCCGTGTACGAGGTGACTAAAAGTTACGTCCCGTACCAGGTGGGGTATGACATACCCCAATATACAAAGTGATAAAATTTTCATTGAACATTTTTTTAGGTGGAATTTAATATTTAATATAGATTATTTACGTATGCTAATTAGGTTTAAGAAAAGCTCTGAGCTGAAAATATGTATTATAACATTTTTATCATAAAAAAAAACAAAAAGACACAATTTCCGTTGTTCTTGTAATTTAGGAATCAGTTTCTTATGTATAATTTTTAATTAGTGCCTTTAATTATGACAACCGTTTTTATTTAACGAAATACAAGATATTTACTTATAATTTAAAAGTAAATTAAAAACTGGAAGGGTATAAATTTATTTTGATCATCGGTTTTCAATTTACCACAATTCTGATGAAAGAAAATGAGTATGCTCAATGCATAAAATGGGAGCGTAACAATTTTATTTATTTATAAAATATGTTATTCCATTTCAGTAGCCCATAAATTGTACCACCAAGTATAAATTGTAGCCCATAAGTGTATGTTCACATACATCTTCGGATCTCAGTACCAAACTTCCAGATTCGCACTAAAAGTCATCTCATTTGACTAAAAGTGCTTGAAAATTTCAGATACCGTGAAAATCACGAAAAATATTATTTGTATTGAATTTTATTCAATTAACAAAGCTAAAAATATATAAATTACAACAAATCTGTTAGATTATTTTTAAAACTTTTTAACAACGTCCCGTACCAGGTGGGGTGTGTGACACCCACACGCACGTTAAAGGCATGTAACTCAGTTGGTAGTCACCGCTGGACTGATTTTGCAACGCTGATCGAAGCAGCAGCGCCATAATTCCAGCTACTGAGAATTTCAAATTCAGCACTTGCAAATTTTTAAAATTATGGCGATTTTTATAAGACTGGGGTGTGTCACACCCCACCTCGTACAGCGAGGGTTAAAGCTTAGTTACAACAAGGAATTCCCGAAATTCCCCCGGGAACGGGAATTCGCGGGAAAATCCTTTTGTATGAAAAATCTAAACCGCTTAAGTTAGACGCTTGAAATTTGGCATGCAGGTACCTTAGTAAACTTAAAGCTTAGTTACAACAGGATATTGCAAAATTCCTACGGGAACGGAAGTTAGCGGGAAAACATTTGTATGAAAAAATCTAAACCGTGTAAGATAGATGAAGGGGTAAAACGGGATCCACGCGTACGAAGTCGCGGGCGGCCGCTAGTCATTCATAACACTCTTACAAAACGCTATGATGAAGAGAACGGTTTGAATACACGCACATTGCACCTATTGTAGTCTTCCACACCTTTTTACTTACTTCAAAATCTTTATTTTATTCTTCTGACACGACACGATTAAATTTACAGTAATAAAGTACATTGTGCGTGCTTTTATTTTGTGCATTTACATTTACAAAATTAATGTGCATTTGATTGTCTTTTGCGGGAGTTTGCATCGTGCGGTCCCACACAGCTTATGACCGCAGTCTGTGGAGGAACACTATCTGTGTGGATCCTCATGAGTGAGGGACCGAGGAAGAAGAAGAAGGTTGTCGTTTTATTTCACAGTAGGTTACTAATAATGAAGAAAATAATCATTAATAACTATTAGATTCGCGGGGTCAAATGACACACCCATTTTAAAAGGTTGGGTTTTTCAGTACGTTTGTCAATTGGCAGCTTAATAAAGTGCCCTTTCATTAAATAAAGGTCTTTGAAAAGGGACAACAAATAGAGCCCTAAAAGTGACGCTTGACATACTCAGGGCCTCACTTTGCTAAGTTTGCCAATTACTAAGACAAGTAATTTGTAAATACGGGTCGGAGATTCTTTTGTTGTTAGGGTCCCGTAAAATTTTGATACATTTTGAAGTATCGAATGAAAACTATTTCTTTGCAAATTTTTACAAAACCATTTTGGAAAATCCATACAAACGGTTCTGTTCTTTTAAGGAAACTGTGGGTAAACTAAAAAACATCGCAGAACAGAAATTCTCATAGTCTTAGGGAAGATTGCAATTATACACAACAAAAACAAGATAAATAAGAATGTCAGGATTATTTACAGGTAAGATCACCACTAACTTTCAATTAACATAGGTAGGTACTTAAAAATGTATTTAATCAAGTACCTACTCAGAATACCCTAGAATTTATTTGCGATATTTTATTATGAAAATGTACGAAACCCTTAGAACATGAGTACAACTCGCACCAGACTAGTATTTGTTTTTGTTTCAGACTAAAGATATTGAAGGAGCTGCGGGCTAGGTTTTCATTTGATTGTTTGTCTAATTTCAGAACTTCTGCCTATTTATTAGGTCTACCTTATACGTCTACATACATAGTCTCAAAGTTACTTCAAGGTAGATGTGTAAATAACAGACATGTACAATTACCGTCTACTTATAAAATTCAATAAAAAAAAACTCATAAAAGTCATTTATTTATGCAAGTAGGCTTTTAAAAAGCACTTTTACACGTCCCTGTATTAACCCTACCACTGCTTCAGGGAAATAAATGGGCCAGTGCTGGAAGAAGTAGCGCGAGAAACTCAGTCACTATTAGCAATAGTAAAGAAAGAAGTGAAGTGTGTGAGTTTTTACTTATCTTTTTATACCATCTCTCTACTGGGAAAATGTCACTCCCAAACTCTACCACCGATTTCCGTCTATTCATCGCCAATCACTTCCATTTTCATGTCAGTCAGTTTGGTTAGAGAAAAGACGGTGCGACACAGCACCGTCTTTTCTCGAACTTATCTCTACCAACTACTAATCGCAACTCTATATTTTTTTAAAGTTCTTACATTTTTTCAAAATTGATAATTTATCTATTTATTACCCCCTTACTAGTAATAAAGTTACACGCTCGTTGAACAGTGTTTTAAAGTGACGTTTAGTATGGAAATGTCATTTTAAAACAGCGTTCAACAACTGTGTAACTTTTTATTAGGGGGTTTAAGTTTAATTCCATTACCATACCTACATAAGATTACTATTTGCATTGGGTAAAGTCCATCTAAAAAGGTAAATCTACTTATGTCTGGTTTAAGTCATCTAAATCTAAGCTTAGTCAAATAAAAGTTCTGGTAGACATTTTTCAGTATTAAGCTCGGATAGCTCCATGAACTCTCGCTTTTCATAGGTCAATATACTCATAACGGCTCTTTATCTACTCAGTTGTGTATAATTTAATGACACGAGTGCTAAAGACAGGCAAAGGTAACGTTATTAACTCAAACCCGAAATAAACGAGTACCGTAATTGCTAATCAAAATGGAACGCGCAATCTCCCACAATTAAGAGTGTTTATGCGTTTACGGCGGATTAAACACTTATTATCACAGGTGTATGCCCTTAAAGTATCTCTTTCGGATTTAATTGCTTCTTCACACAAGATTTCAGCGCGATTTCAACGAATGCGAATCTCTTCCATCCCTCTCGGCTGGGTGCCGCACAACCTGCAACCCTTACGGGGATGTGTTCTGTCCTTGTCGCTCGCCACCCGGCTGGCACGGGCGATCCCTTATGTAAGCCACGGCTCCAGTGCCGCGAGTCGTCTCCAGCTGAGCAGACGTGCGTGCCCCGGCTACGCTCCTCAACACGAAATGCCGAAAACTGACTACGACAGTGACAGAACGTGTCCAAAAAAACTATGAACCGACAAAGCTGTGTGTGTGTGCTAATCAAATGGGGTGCCAAAGGGAAATTTACCACCGGATTTATGCCAAAAAACAAAACATTTAACTTATTTTAACACCGTGCTCAATATGTTTCTCAAACTAATCTTAAGGATTGCGCTGAAAAAGATTGGGATTACACTTAATGAGACCCCTTAGAAAAGTAAAAATAGACGCGCTAACTAACTTTTAATATATGGGTGTCATTAATTTAAAAGACCAAACTCCGTTGGGTATTTGTCAGCGCGTTAATTACGAAGTAGAATAAATGTTGACAGATTTAGTGGTAACAGGTAGAGTTGTCAAAGTAGATAATTTGTGACAAGATGCTTCAAAGCTATTTAGTAATTAAGAGATAGTAGACTATTTTAGGCAAATAGGAAACGTAAATAAGTGGTGATATTTTAAGTGACGATGAAAAGAAGAAGAGTGTCAAATTAAACTGTAGTTTAATGGTGTTATAGAAGATTAGGAAAAATGGCTGGAAGTTTGAAAATTATGAAGAGGCGTTCTTATGTCTTGAACGCGATTCTGCTGATCGTCTCCATGATTTATGGTGAGTTTCGTTTGTTTTTGCTGATCATTACTTTTTGCACGAATTCAGGGTCTGTGAGGTTATCTCTCATAAAACTCTTGGAAGTTATTTCTTAATAAGTAAATTCTTTTTACTAAACCAATTGTGGAACAAGTAACATGCAGTAACAGTTTGACGAAAAATATTAATAGAATCAGTGAGAAATTGCTGCTCTATATTTTTCTGTTATAATAATAATAGTAACATATTATTATCAGTAGATATTATTTTATTCAAGTAGGTGAATTATTGTATAATACGAATAATGATATACTGATAAAAAATATCTTATTCCTTAGCGATATGTATGATATGACTTCTTAAATCTTGGGGTCTAACATCATGCAGATTTTTCCTCTGTATGTCAAACAAATGAAATAAATTGCATTAATGACGCAACCTTTAAAATTTATTGCTCAAAATAAAAAAAGGCACTTTTCATAATTAATTTCATCCAGTTCATGGTATCTAAGTTATACAGAGTTCCGTAAAATATTTATTTAGGTGCATAATTAGAAACAATAACAATAGTATACTAAATCCAAATACTTTAAGAAAATTTGCGAGAATTCTAACTTCCCGTGAATTGCCGGGAATTACCTGTACAAACAATGCTTCGAAGTCCTTCTCAGTGCTGGTATTGAAATCCTCAATAAATAGCAAAGTAGCTTGTAGAGATCATCTAACCCAATTAGTCCAGTAGAATTAGCTTTTAAATCGGAAATAATTCCTACAAAAGATTTTATTGTTTTAATGGCTTCATTGGTTGCCCATTAAGACTCTCCTAAGTTTTCGACTTCGACGGAGTTGTGCTTAAGTGGTGGGGGCCCCCGAAAGGGGCATTTTTTCGGTTTTCCGGTTATACCGCGTAAAGGACTTACCCTATCAAAAAGTGGTCTTCATGACGGTTGAAGGGCACTTAATCCTGCATTGAATAAGATCAAATTCATATGTTTTGGACAAACCGTTCTCGCGCTAAAGTTCGGCAAAGTAGAAAATATACGTATAATTAATGACCCCCTCCATGTCCAATGGTTTGTTACCCACAGGCTTCCAAGTCTTGAAAAGGGCCACCTCAACCAGTGTAACCCTATCAAGGCTTACGAGCTTGATGCGCCTATCCTTGTTCGTCCCAGCCGTTCCTTAACTGCGGTTGCTGCACCTCTTCCTGGCACTCACCTGAACGACTCTGTGTTACCTACTGTGGCTGCCCCTCTTCCTTGTATCCTCCTGCATGACTACGTTGCCTAGCCGTATGCCTGGTCTAAGGTTCGACGCCAAAAATCAACAACAACAAGTTCATATTAAAACGCTGAAGAGTTTTTTGTTTGTTTGTTTGAACGCGCTAATCTTAAGAATTACTAGTTTGATTGAAATCATTATTTTTGTGTTGAATAGCTCATACATTGAGGAAGGCTATAGGATATATACAATCACTCTACGACTAATAGAGGCGAAGCAGTAAAGAAAAATGTTGCAAGCACGGGAAATAGTATTTAAACTATTTTCACTCGTACGAAGTTGATTTTGTGGCGTCGAACCTTGGACCAGGCATATGGCTAAGCAATGAAATCGTACAGGAGGGTACAAGGAAGAGGGGCAGCCACATTAGGTAACACAGAGTCGTTCAGGAGAGTGCCAGGAAGAGGTGCAGCAACCGCAGTTAAGGAGCGGCTGGGACGAACAAGGATAAGCGAATCAAACTCGTGAGCCTTGTTAGGGTTACACTGGTTAAGGCGACCCTTTACAAGGCTTTCAAGCATGTGGGTAACAAGCCATTGGACGTGGAGAGGGTCATTAATTATACGTATATTTTCTACTTTGCCGAACTTTAGCGAGAGAACGGTTTGTCCAAAACATATGAATTTGGTCTTATTCAATGCAGGATTAAGTGCCCTTTAACCGTCATGAAGACCACTTTTCGATAGGGTAAGTCCTTTACGCGGTATAACCGGAAAACCGAAAAAACGCCCCTTTCGGGGGCCCCCACCACTTAAGCACAACTCAGTCGAAGTCGAAAACTTAGGAGAGTCTTAATTGGCAACCAATGAAGCCATTAAAGCAAAAAAATCTTTTGTAGGAATTATTTCCGATTTAATCAATTTTTGTGTTTAATTCTACTGGGCTAAATAACTTACCCAATCTTAGGATGTATGTGCAAAAATACAGGGTGTTTTTTATAATTGATCCAACTAAAAATTTACTCTACTAGTCAAATACAACTACATTTCTTTTAAAAAAAGATATCCACATACTAAAATAAAAGTATTTTTTTTTTATTTAAAACTTCAGTCAGTTAAGAAAAGTTGTTACAATTATTGAGCAGTAGAATAAAACTTTTTGGTTTATCTAGTATAAAAATAACACGCTGTGTACGATGATACTGCTGAGGTAGTAAGCCCGTATTATGAAAAGATGCTTGAACCTTATCAAAAAAATATTTATAATTGATTTGATCTAAATATACAAGCTTAAGTCTAAAATTAAATTTGAATCGAGCTTTGAAAGTTCATGTTAATGTGAAACACAGAATATTCCATTTTGCCTCCCATATAACGCAGCTTCCATCAACTAGCTTCACCAAGTACATCCTAGCTAGTTTCATCCTTACATAAATACTCACCTGGTCTTAAACTAAGCACTGCGCCATCTAGTCCTAATTAAGCAAAATTTGTATCATCAATGGAATAATACCTACTCAAATACTTTTCTATTACATACTTTTAGTTTACCTAGTTCATTAAACAGAAATGTACGCAAATGTATGTATAATAATAATAATACGTGTTGGATCTGTATCCCCACGCAAGCCTCATAAAGGACCGGGCCACTTTTGACCCGTGAGCTCCAAAGCGTACAAGTAATAATAATAATAGAAACTGACGACTATTACACTCCACTAGACTTAAAAAACAGAGACATAGTATTAAAAACCAAAGAACAACACGAAACTGAAAAATTTGAGACATGGCGTAGGAAGGAACTTCACGGTAGGCACCTACATGACTTAGAACAGGCCCATATTGATACAACAGCTTCCAACAAATTTCTAAAATTAGGGTCGCTTTTCCCAGAAACTGAAGGCTTTATAATCGCAATCCAAGATCAAGTTATTAACACCAGAAACTATAAAAAATTCATTTTAAAAGATTCTCATCTCCCAACTGACAAATGTCGAAAGTGTAATAGACAGTCCGAAACTATTCAACACATCACTAGTGCATGTCCAAGTCTCACCCAAACAGACTACACTCACCGACACAACCAAATCTGCAACATAATTCACCAAAAATTGGCTCATAAACACAAACTTTTATCCGGGAAGACGTTGCCGTACTACCAGTACAAACCACAACCAGTACTGGAGAGCAGCAGCCACAAGATGTACTTTGATCGAGCAATACTCACTGACAGGACCGTACATAACAATAGACCCGATATAACTCTTATAGATAAACTAAATAAAACAGTACACATTATAGATATAGCAGTGCCAAATACTCATAACTTGCATAAAACTATAACCGAAAAAATCCATAAATATACAGAACTGAAAGATGAAATACTAAAAATTTGGAATATCGACAAGGTATACATTGTGCCACTGGTGCTCTCCAGCACTGGGATCATACCCAGACACCTACTTAGTGCCCTCCGCAACCTAGACATTCAGGAAAATATTTACATGACAATGCAGAAAGCCGCTATCCTTAACACGTGCCGCATAGTTCGGAAGTTCTTGCAGGACGACAACACCCAAAACTCCAATCCAGCAAACGCAGCTCACTTGGCCTAGGCCCGTGAGTCAGCCGTCAACACCGGAGAAATTTTCTTTCTTCGAGGTTTAATAAAACTTAACAATAATAATAAATATTAAAACGGCCTCTACGTGTTGGATCTGTATCCCCACGCAAGCCTTATAAAGGACCGGGCCACTTTTGACCCGTGAGCTCCAAAGCGTACAAACATAATAATAATAAATCTTTGGACAATTTCACACAGCGCCAGCTAGCCCCAAAGTAAGCAACTTAATGCTTGTGTTATGGGTGCTAGCTTAACGGATATACTACTTATATACTTTTTTTTTTTAAATACATAAATATTATACATAGTCACACCCAGACCCGTCACAGAAATTAAAATTCATCATTTCAATTTCTGCCCGGCCGGGAATCGAACCCGGGACCTCTCGGCATAGTAGTCCGTTCTGAACCACTACACCAAACGGCCGACAAAATGTATCATTCGGGAATCAAACCCTCGCCCTCGGCTTCTAGCATCATAGCGGCCGTATTTGTAATCTATTATTATAAAGAGGAAAGATTTGTTTGTTTGTTAGGAAGGAATAGGCTCCGCAATTACTGAACCGATTTGAAGAACGAATTTCACCGTTAGAATCCAAATTTTTTCACATTTATTTTAACGAAGTTCGCCAAGCCAGCTCTTGTCAAATTATAGGTTTCAAACAGTACTTATTACATTCAGAAATTAATACTGCGATTTTATAGATAAATTAAGACAATTTTTACTGACGGTACGAACCTCGCCGGGACAGCTCATAACATTAATTTACTTCCACAAATTTCATAACGCTCGTTCAAATAATGACCAGATTTTAATTATCTTCCATCATCAAGAACTTCTCAATGTCCCAAATAATCCGAATGGCAAGATTTGTTAGGATTGCAATAAAGATCCGGGACATTAATTCGTTCTGTCCAAGTTTATTAACTGTAACTTATATATTTCTGTGTCAGAACAGTTGTTGGAGTTGTGAATGAAATTGTCAAAGTTTCTGAGTACCTATTTCGTAGTTTATGCTGTTACTAAAGGTGTAAAGCTTTTGTTGCCTTGATTTCTGCAACAAATTTCGTTCCCTTTTCTAGGAATTTAGTTCCCCTAAGTAGTGTTTAGATATACTACCGTAGTCATAAACGATGCTTGCTTAAGTGAAGCAGAAAATCGAACGCACAGCGTTGAATAGAACTCTCTGATTGGTTCGTGTGTCACCCTGTGCGTCCACGCGCACTGTGATACCTCATAGTAATGTTAGTGTATACGGCCGATAAGCTTACGTAAGTGGATTAACGGAGCAAAGCTTGTAGAACACGAAAAAGTTGTTAGAATATTCCTGCAAGCGTATCAAGAAAAACTATTATCATAATAATATAAACTTTGTATCAAAAAAACTATATTTTGTAGACTGAAGCTTAATCTAATATTTATATTTCTTACTTGATAAAATGATGGATACCCCAAATCTTAAATTTAGGTTTTGTGATAAAAAGGCTAGTCATAAGTACCTACGCCAAAATTACAATATTGGCTCGGCGAAAATCACAAAACGATTAGACTTATCGATATTTACCTATAACTTGTAAGTCGGTGGAGAAAAATATTATTTTCTCGTTAATCAATTACATCCCTTAGGTAACGTAGAGTCATGATTACTATAATCATGTATCATCATCATCAGCATTTCAGCCATAAGACGTCCACTGCTGAACATAATCAGCACTAATGGATATATAGGGATTCTTCTGAAGGTATAATAATAATAATAATAATAATAAGTCTTTGGACAATTTCACACAGCGCCAGCTAGCCCCAAAGTAAGCAACTTAATGCTTGTGTTATGGGTATTATTGATATGTATATGACAACGTTAAATTGTGAACTCTGTCAGTTTATAATATAACGCGTTAGATTGTAAACTAACAGTGGGTTAGGATAGGTTAGAGCACCGGGGTCTTTTTAGTGGGTATGCCTTTGTCCTTCTGACTTGGTGAGCCCCACATAACCTACCCTGTCCCCGCAGGATAGGTATGCAATTCAATGCATTTTTTCCCCAAAAAAAAAAAAAAAAAAAAGGTTAGATTGTAATTTAACTACGTCAGATTATAATCTGACGGAATTCACAATTTTACGGTGACAATAAGTGACCTGTAAAGGACCTACATAGGTACTTTTAATTATTCATACATTTTTACTGTGGGATCGTAAATCTTCAACATGGTATGACGGCATCAAGCGTGGCGTCTTGTAGTTATGTGTATGTGTTATTTTGTTTATTAAGTTTTATTATACTGATGAAGCGGTATGTTACATAATGTACATTGTACAGTTATTTATAACCAAATACCCTCAGTTCCGCAAACAAAAGTATATTAGAACTCCTAATTGCTCCAACTTGAATAGTCCTTACGTAACTCCCTCGTTATTAATTTTGAGTCCTTCCTTCCTGTTTAATTGCTTGTGACGTGTCCGAGAATTATCCGACTTTGAGTCGATTAATCTACATATTAGAGAGATTTTCTATATTAATCCAAGAGGTTATTGAGAACCCAAGAGAACGACAAGAGTTTAAGATATGAAACTTGATGCTTTACCATGAGTTTCCATTAAACGTGCTTGTTAGCAAGTGCGTAAAAAATCTATGAATATTTTAGTTCTCGAAAGTAACCGGCACTGCTCTAGGGGCGCTGTACATTTTTTGCGCAGTCTCTTAGCTCATGCTCTTACGCCCGTATTCACAAACGATGCTTGCATAAGTGAAGCAGCAAATCGAATGCACAGCGTTGAATAGGGCTCTGTGATTGGTTCGTGTCTCACCCTGTGCGTCCACGCGCACTATGAGACCTCATAGTAATGTTTGTGAATACGGGCGGTAGATATTGAGATGTGTTCTAAATTTCAAACATTTAACGATGGAAGCTTGGCTGGATGTGCTGACAAAAATTTTGGCAATAGTTCCTAATCAATGCTGGACGTACGCTGACCTTTATACACGACTTCAATAGGAATTTGAGATTCAATGCTCGATACCAAGTTACATTAAGGAAAAGTTATGAATATAAGTAGCTAAATTTCCGCCCGCGGCTTCGCCCGCGTGGAATTTTGTCTGTCACAGAAAAACTTTATCGCGCGCGTCTCTGTTTCAAAAACCGGGATAAAAACTATCCTATGTCCTTTACCGGGACTCAAAATATCTCTATGCCAAATTTTATCAAAATCGATTGTGTTGTTTAGGCGTGAAAGCAAGACAGACAGACAGACAGACAGAGTTACTTTCGCATTTATAATATTAGTATAGACTAGCGGCCGCCCGCGACTTCGTACGCGTGGATCCCGTTTTACTCCCTTCATCTATTTTTCAGATTTTTTCATACAAATGTTTTTTCCCGGTAACTCCCGTTCTCGTGGGAATTTTGCAATATCCTGTTGTAACTAAAAGCTTAAAGTTTACTAAGGTACTTGCATGCCAAAATTCAAGCGTTTATCTTACGCGGTTTAGATTTTTTCATACAAATGTTTTATCCCGCTAACCCCCGTTCCCGTGGGAATTTTGCAATATCCAATTGTAACTAAGCTTTAAGTTTACTAAGATACCTGCATGCCAAATTTCAAGCGTCTAACTTAAGCGTTTTAGATTTTTCAGACAAAAGGATTTTCCCGCTAATTCCCGTTCCCGTGAGAATTTCGGGAATTCCTTGTTATAACTAAGCTTTAAGTTTACTAAGGTACCTACATGCCAAATTTGAAGTGTCTAACTTAACCGGTTTAGATAAAAGAATTTTCCCGCTAATTCCCGCTCCCGTGGGAATTCCTAAGTATACTATAACCTGCCCAGGAGTGTGAAGAATAATTGTACCAAGTTTCGTTAAAATCCGTCGAGTAGTTTTTGTTTCTATAAGGAACATACAGACGGACAGACAGACAGACAAAAATTTTACTGATTGCATTTTCGGCATCAGTATCGATAACTAATCACCCCCTGATAGTTATTTTGAAAATATATTTCATGTACAGAATTGACCTCTCTACAGATTTATTATAAGTATACCTAGATTTAAAACCTGCCAAGTGCGGATCGGGCACGTGTAGTGTAGAGTTCACAAAATCTCGTTATAATGACTATTACACGTTTTCACGTCTATTTTTAATGTTTTTACGAAGTTCATGGATTTTTCCTCATTATTTTTTCAAATACGTAGAAAATCACGAAGTAAGCGTAATAGTACCGAGAATTCTCATTAAATCTGTAGGTAAGTAGATTAACTAGACTAAAAAGTAAACATAGTATGTTTCTGTGTTAGTAGAGGAATAATCTAGAAATTATTCGTTTAATTCCGAAAACTCCTTTGGCTTTAGAAAGCTGAAAATACAGCGTAGCCCAATATTATATACCTAATTTATATTAGTAGGTAAAAGGGAGTTATTTTGACATACCTATTTAGAGCTTTATTGGTAGGTACTTGATGCTAGTAGAATATCCTTCAAGTTTAGTTTAATAGAACACAATTAAGTCCAAAGTGAAAGGATTTGAAACAGACTTTTTTCGGCTTCTAATTTGTGAGGAATTGGCCGATACCTACTTACCAAATCGGTGTAATGTGCGTACTTTTATACTAGTTCATACTGACAGAGTAAATACAAATGAGTAGGTCATCTTCATAGAAACGCACGGGCGCGGTTTGTATGTGAGGGCGCCAACACGTATTTTGCGACAAAATTTTGCGGGGATTAGAGGGGAGCCAGTTGTGGTTGCGCCGAATTTTGTCAGTGTATGCGTGCGCGCCGCATACGTATATTGGCGCGCTCACATACAAACCGCGCTCGGTGCGTTTCTATGAAGATAACCTACTCATTTGTATTTACTCTGATACTGATTAATAGCACAAAACATAACAGAAGGTAAACTCATGTATGTACTTCGCTTCGCGAGCCTGCGTATCGTATTTCGTTACGATAGAAAAATGTAACTCTTAATACTATGGAAGAAAGACAATAAGCAGATATCCACATTATCCACGTATAATTATGTAGTTATGTTTAGTACGTTATTATTATAGTAATAGTTTGCAAACAAATACACGAGAAGGAAGTAGTATCACGTAGTATGTAGTTGGGTGGTTGACACTATTATCCAATAATTCCTAAAACTTCGATATTCCTAATAATTGAGTTGGGTTTCAATTTGTCAACGTTAAACGAACTATTGAAATACAAATAAATACCTTACTTACCTCCCGGAATCAACTGGTAGTTTAAAAAACGAAATTTTAGTTTTTAATGTTGAGTGTAAGCAACCATCTACTTAACAAATATTATAATATCCCTTTTTTGTTGTTCACTCATTTTCGCACAAACAAAATAATTTCACAAACGCGTCACTCAAGCGAACGCAGTCGCGCCTCGCATTCGTCCAAGACAGTCTTGATAACGCGTACGTGAACGGTGTATATAGTGTGCGTGGCTCGAGCGCGCTTAGTATGGAGTTTACCTTCTGTTATATTTTGTGTTAATAGTGCGACCAAACTATCAGCCGACTAAAGTTTGTAGCCTAAGCTGCGGGGAATATAAGATACCGTCAAACTATAGGTGTAAGGCTTAACACAGACAGAGGTTGCCTGAGGTATGGGAGCGGCACGGGAGCGTGGTTTTTAGGGTTCCGTAGCCAAATGGCAAAAAACGGAACCCTTATAGATTCGTCATGTCTGTCTGTCTGTCCGTCCGTATGTCACAGCCATTTTTTTCCGAAACTATAAGAGCTATAATTGAAACTTGGTAAGTAGATGTATTCTGTGAACCGCATTAAGATTTTGATGCAAAAATAAAAAAATAATAATAAATATTGGGGGCTCCCCATACGTAGAACTGAAACTCAAAAAATTTATTTCGTCAAACACATACGTGTGGGGTATCTATAAGAAAATGAAAAATCTAAAAAAAAAACTACCAACGAAAATTGTTTTGAACGAGATCTAGTAAGTAGTTTTTTTTAATACCTCGTAAATCGTAAACCGCTTATTATTACCGGGTAATCTTTCATACAAATAACTTAAATTAAAAAAAAAAAATTTTCATAAATCAATGGTACGGAACCCTTTGTGCGTGAGTCTGATACGCACTTGGCCGGTCTTTTTTAACCTCAAACATTAGCGAGACTTCAGATCTCCTTCAGATTTATATGTACTCCCATTCTATTACGTACGGGTAGTACCTACCCAACGATTTTCAGTTGACTCATACGTTTTGGCGCGCTTTTAGCAGCTGTTCGAATATCACACGTTGCAATAAAATATGTCAATGTCACTCACCCCTCCCGTAACCGCTCCCTTACCTCAGGCACTGACTAAATAAAGGGATAGATCTTTAAATGATAGGTCGGATACTTTTCGGACAGATCAATGCGGGACTATTAATAAGCCAAGCAAAATTAACGCTAAGTACGTTTCAGAGTACGCACGTGAAATTGTGATTGATATGGAATACTAATGGCGCCCGATAATGAAGCTAACTTAGTCAATCAACTGTTTCCCTAGAGCAGTGGTTCCCAAACTTATTTAGTCTACTGCCCACTTTGAGAATAAATTATTTTTAGCGCCCCCCATTTTTGTAGTCAAGAGTCGAGCTCAGTCGATGTCTAAGAGTCCTCCTAGTAGATGACGCCTCCCAAGCCTCTACACAACGTCACGATTTTTTTTCTGGGTCTCTTACCGCCCCCCTTTAAGCCTGCAGCGCCCACAAGGGGGCGTTATCGCCCACTTTGGGAAAGACTGCCCTAGAGCGAGAAACACTCAGAGTGTATCCGATGCCACTAATTACTGCTTCTATTGAACTAATTATAAGTAGATAATAATATGACTAAATTTGCTCGAGCAGAAAATTATTTGGGAAGTAAATGGTTTCATACGTCTTAAACATCATCATAATTTTGTAAAATTATTGTCTCGCGTCATTGGTTTTTTCATTTTACTCGAAGTAAATTGCGAAAAACCATTCTATTGTTTCAAAACTCAGTAAAAGAAACTTAATAATAACTCAACATCCAATTAAAAAACATTTATTCTTGTATCAAAATAGCAGTAAAAAATACGTCTTAAAACTTTTCAAGACTTCCTGAGCTTTGTATGTTGAATACCTAGTACCTAAATATTTTCAACTAAGCAGATGGTTTTACCTTTCTTTCGAAAACACTTTTACTAATAATTAAGTTAATAAACACACTTAATATTATAACGGCGAAAGTTTGTGAGCATGTGTGTGTGTGTTTGTTACTTCTTCACGTCTAAACGGCTGGAGTGATTTTAATAAAATGTGATAAGGAGCTAGCTGACTCCCTGGATTAACATATAGGCTACGTTTTACCGCGGGTAACACCACGGGGCACAGCTAGTTTGATATATTTTCTCTAAAAAACTGAAACCTAAACAAGCAAAAGCTGAAATCAATATCAAACAAAAGAGCTCATAGGTCGATTCAACATACCTTTGAAACTGATAATATGTGTAAACAGCTTGAGAGGTACTAATCCATTGAGCTTAAGTTAATTTTGGGATTAATTAAGTTACAGGGAAACACAGAGTGCTGGTGAAATATATCGAACGAAATAAGTATGTTTATTCTGCATTCCTATTTTTTCGCGCACTTTTTATGTACTCAAATTACATGCACCAATATGATAAAACTTATAACATAGTCATAAATACTACGACCAGTCTGAGCATCAAAAAACCTTTCTAGTTCATCATAATAATAAATTAAGCAATCCATTTTGATAGTTAATTACAATTCCGCCAATCACACAGAGGAACTACAATTTCAGCCACGTCAAACACTTCCATTAAATCCATTAAGTGTTGCGCCACGTATTTCCTGGCTAAATGAGCGTCGACATAACCACAAACTCGTCTATGCTGTTACTAGTGACAGTGGATTGTTAGTGAAACAAATGAAGACCGAATTCTTTTGACGAAAAATAATTTTGAATTTCAAAATGCATTCCAAGTATTTAGAATGTTTGCGATTTTGTTTTGTTTCTGTGGAAGTTTTTGGCAGATTTTAAAAAGCAACAAGGATTCAATGTTGACATTCTATTGATAACATCGTTGAAGTTTCTATGACGTCACTATCTTTGCCTCTCCACTGTACCGTAAGTAGTATAATGTCACTCCACAAATACCTTCTGCCTAGTGACCTAGTCTAGTGCATCTCCGTCAGAATACATTACACTGATATGGTAGAGTGAATAAAAGGTCTTTTCATACAAATTTCGAAGCATTAAAAAGGCGACACTATGCCAAAAATATCTTAAATGTAAGTTTGTGGTGGTAAAATTATTTATCCCTTTTTAGCTGGTATAAAAACTATAGGATTCAACTCGTCTTTATTTATCCACATCTGTATTAAATTTTTCTTCTACCAGAATTTTTAATTCAGAATGCCACTCCAAAAAAATGTACCCACCTATCATGATGAAAAATTCACAAAGATTTTTCGGTAACTGGCTGTCAATAAAGCACTCTGGCACGAACTAGTTTTCTTTTAAATTTTTTGTATTGCTCGGCGTAAAGCATTGGCTTGACAGATTCCTTTGCAAGAAAATTAGGCAGCGTGGTTTGAAACCTTTGCTTGTCATTTGCATATTAATTTATAATGCCAAGCTAAGAAAGGCACTTCTAGCGAATTGAGTATTAAATATATTTTTCGATTGAATGGCTTGACATGTGTTTGATATTTTTTAAGGTAAATAAACTTTGTTCAATTTAGGCACAAAATTAAATGACCAAGTTCAGGCCTACGTTATTTTGTGTAACAGTAGGCTGGTTTCCTAAAAAAAACTTCACTCACGGGCCTCATCTTTTGAACTTTGGCGTGCTTTATCTCTTTAAGTTTTCATCAGTTTGAAAAAGTGAAAAATACGTGTCGAGTATTTTTATAAGTAACCGACGGACTAATTCAAACTCTTGCTTTTTTTTACCCAGGAAACATCCCTATTGCAATAGTGCTGTTTCTTCTCAGCACTGGCCCATATAACTGTCCCGAAGCAGTAGTGTAGGGTTGGGGATCTTTAGGAGCCTACTTGTAATCTATTTAGGGTACAGTTTTATTTGTTATATTTTATTTCCCTTTCAAATACCAACATTAGGTAATCCTAACTATATTACTGTAGCTATGTATGAGAAAAAGGGCCCAAAGCTGAGTAACGGCGAGAGTCCGCGTCGCATATGCCGGCTATGGCCCCAGAACTTTCGCTTTTTATGATACTTTGTCTTACGAAATTTTGCCGACGCACAAGTTGTGTTCTTACAACTATTTATTGGATAAAGACGATTCTGTTTGTGTTTACTTATAAACACGGGAAGTTTCTTGAGTTTTATTCATGCTTCTGTAGCTACATGAAATGGGACTGATTTGATATACTCTTACTTATTTATTTCTTTCAGGTCCATATGTACTGTATGAAGTGGTATTCTATAGTACCACTTATTAATATTTATGTATGAATCTTTAGTGTGTAGATAGCTGAGGGAAATTGTTACCATTTTATGAAAAAAATAAAAAAATAACAAATCACACCGTGTGGTTCTGGCAGAACAGGATAAGACTACAATCTTCCTCTGAATGCCGTAAGAAGACTAAGTAAGAAGACGACTAACGAATAAATACCTGAACATCAAGCCTCCTTAATACTCAAACTCATTGCCCGCGGAATTAAGAGGGCTTAGCGGATCTCAGTTTCAAACCAAACTGCATGCATGGCTTGTGGAGAGGTCGTTCTACTCATTAAATGAATATTTTAATTGTAATGTTAAGTGACATACAATAAGTACATTATTATCCTGAGGTGACATTTTCAATATGATATGACAATAATTATTAAATATGACATTCTGTATTAGTTTATAATTTAATTAATGATAATTTATTAGTTTTCTGTTTTTAATCAATTAATGTAATATGACATGTTAGTATTATTTTCGATATAAAGTCTACTACTCTTTTTAATATTTGCACGCTTCCTAGTTTGAGCAAATTTCAGTGAAACCTACCAAATCTATGTAAGACCACTTATGTACCTGGAATTACGCAAATAAAGAAATTTGATTTGATACTTCCAGCGTTGGAAGAATAGGGTCTTGCTTCTGCTGACTTAATGACGATTAACAAATTAAACCAAAATACTTTGGTTACTAGTAACCAAACAGGTGATAGTAAGTATAATTTGGTTTCAAATGCTGAAAATATGCCCCCGTTGGAATTCAATCCTGTAACCGCAACTGGCGCTACACTTCTTCCAATACCAAAATCACCGAGCCATGTGGCCGTCTATTTCAACCTACACAATACTGATATTGATGACAAATATCATGTGTATCAGTATGCTGTACAAATAAAGCTCACAAATCAAATGTAGAGCCTTCAATCGAAAGTAATATTTGTGTTGAACCAATTGTTTTGGCATACAAATCGGCAAATTCAATTAGTTTCGCCCTATTCATACTGTGACAAAGGATTATTAATTTAGTTTACAATGTCCTTGTTATATTTGCCAGTCCACGTTTTACATTATAAACATGATTAACACTGTGTTATTAATGTTTGTATTCATCTTAAGTTGGATTAAGTTGATCATTCATACCGCTCTCTAAACTAAATGTCAGTGCTTAATACTATGATAGTTCCATACATACACTTAATCTCTTTTTATTTCAATAAGTAAGTAACGAAAGATAGAGGCAAAAATGTATAGAATAAGGCATCGAACTGCGCACACGGCTGTTATCCGTGTGTACAGTCAACATAATATTAGTTATATTTATGTTGCACAGCACCTTTTACAACTTCTTATGCTGTCGTAGGATGTAGGATGACGTTACTTCGTCCATGAAGCAGTGGTAGGGTTAATATTGGGACGTGTAAAAGTGCTTACATGCATAAATAAATGAGTTTTCATGCGTTTTGTCAGACCCACTTTTAAGCAAAGTAATTAATAGAAACAGTTTGTCTCTATTGTTTACCTAAAAATAGAGCTAACCGCGTTCAGTTATTACAAATCAAATCAAAATCAAATCAAATCAAATAAATTTATTTGCTTAAAACATGGTGATATACATATATGTGGATAGATAATAATAATAACTGTGCTCATGTTTTACCTTACTACAAATGGCATGCAAATATTTACAATTTAATAATAATGTTAATGATGAAGATTAATTATTAATGTCAAAAAAAATACAATTTCCAATTAAAATAATATGATGTCAAAAATAATTAGTCAAAATTTCTTATTACAATGTCTCATATTAAGAAAGTCCTTTACCCTATAAAAATTCATGTCACTTAGCCATATTATAAGCGACCTTTTGAATCTTGCATTTGGTAGGTTTTTGATATGGTTCGGGATACAATTGTATATCTTAACACACATGGCATCACACTGATCAAGATAATGTTTAAGTTTAGGTAAGCTATCATATACTAGATGACTAGGATCTCTAACATTGAAGTTTACAACATCTTTTCGCTTTTTGAATAAATTAATATTATTTCTCACAAACAAAGCTACCTCAAGGATGTACAGACAAGGTAGAGGCAATATTTGTAGCTTTCTAAAGACAGGCTCACAGGATTGACGAGGGGACATACCACAAATTGCCCTTACGCATTTTTTTTGCGCTTTAAATAATAAATTCATGTCAGTAGAATTTCCCCAAACCAAAAGTCCATACCTCAGAATTGAGCCGACATATCCATGATATGCTGCAAGACAAGCATTCAAGGTAGATGTGTAGCGCAGTCTTCTCAGAACAAATACATAACGGTTTAATTTATCCCGTAATGCTCCTATTTGTTGCTTCCAGCCACAGTTATCATCTATGATAACGCCCAAAAATTTAGTACTATCTGCTTCTTGAATGTCTATATCATTATAATGTATATTAAGTTTTTGTTTAGTCTGTCTATTTGTCCCAAATTGTATAAAATTAGTTTTGTTTAAATTTACTGTTAAATTGTTATCATTTAGCCATGTTATTATTTTGTCAATTGTACCATTTATGTCAGTTTCATGTTCCTCAGACTTTTTTGTGGACGGGATTACTACCGAAACATCATCTGCAAAAAGTGTACATCTATGATTTGTTACATCAGGAAGGTCGTTTATGTAAAGTATAAAAAGTAGAGGTCCCAAAACACTACCTTGCGGAACACCGCATGCATTCTCTAAAAACTGTGATCTATTATTTATTACAATGTTATTTTTATCTAAGCTAGTGATTTCAACTGCCTGCTTTCTATTCCGCAAGTAAGATTCTAACCAACTTCGAGCCAAACCCCGCACTCCCATGTTTTCCAATTTAAGTAGCAGTAGGTCGTGGGACACAAAATCAAAAGCTCGTGTCATATCAAAAAATACCGTTGTTGTGGGTATTCCAGCATTTATATTCCTGTTTATTTCACGCAACAGATGAAACATGGCAAGAGTTGTAGACCTATTTGCCTGGAATCCAAATTGCTCATTCTTTAGTATGCCAAATTTGGAGATATAGCTAAGCAATCTGACTTTCATGGCCTTCTCGAAGATTTTTGACAAAACCGGCACTAGTGTTATAGGACGATAGTTTTCTAGCAATGATTTTTCTCCTTTTTTATAAATAGGCCTAACAATCGACAATTTTAACAATTCAGGAAAGCAACCAGTCTCAAACAAGTCTTACAACAATCGATTTATTTCAGAAAGTTAGAAGTTTTATGTCATAAAATAATTGATAGATGTCATACTTAGGCTAAGTTGCACCAACTATTACATTATTTTTGTGTGGAGTTTGACAGATTTTTGACGTTTGCTAAAGTTAAAGTAAGATGGTGCAACTCAGTGTTATAATCAGATATTTGCATTTTTATTGTAAAATCTTCAAAATATTTTTTTCAAAATCTTTGAATATTTTATTCTCCAATGACGTCAGCTTTGATTTAATTACAGGCCGTCATACTTTAGCAATTCAACTTGCCCAAAAACTCCGTAAGTACGTAGCTTAACAAAATTCAAATTCGGGGGAACAATACGGAGTCAGCCTTGTCTCCATTCGTTCAACTTGCGCCGTACTTACGAACTTGTTCGGGCTTAATATGTAAAGTGTCACGGTGTAGATTAGGGCCTTCTTCGTACAGTCAGCAACTGAAAACTCTACACTCTGTGCCAAAATAACCCTTATCAACTGCCACATAAAATGATAGAGTTCTGACTTGATGGCGTGTTAGTACAATGAAATTGTCGCTGTAAAGTTTCGAGGTCGTTGTATTTTTATTAGGAGTTGGATGTTGGGTTGTGATTGTTCTCTTCATTTTTACATATAAATGAGGCTGGATGAAGAAACTGATGTCGTTAATTTGTTTGGGAAGCTTAGAATTTCACAATGGTCTAGCGCTCGAAATAAATATTGAGTGCATATTGTCTGTAGCATTATCACGATTAATTCACTGAATAAATTTTGGTGCGAAGATATCTTGAATCATAAATTTATAGCAATAAAACAAAAAACATGGGATGTCGTCCACCCACAAGGTGACCGACGACCTGATAAAGGTAGCAGGAAGGCGCTGGATGCAGGCCGCTACCAACCGTGCGATGTGGAAGTCATTGGGGGAGGCCTATGTTCAGCAGTGGACGTCCTGTGGCTGAAATGATGATGATGAAAACAAAAAAAGGTGTTGAACATAATATTATTATTATTAGTGTTTTTATTATGTGGATATGTCGTCATTTCTCAAAATACAGTCACATAATTCTCAATAAAGAGAATAATGTTTTTGATGACGCTTTTGAACCTGTAGCTTTGACCTTTGTTCACCAACACAATAACCGCTGTAGAGTCCTTAATCCACTACTAAAGGGACATTACATCAATTCCCAAAATACTATGTTTGTTATTCAAGGTAACGCCCATATATCAATAGTCCAGGCCCGTATTTACATATGATATACTGTCTTTGATAAATATTTCATGTTTTATTCAAATTTTTGGGGAATTCCAATTCAATGTCGGGCATGTTGTACATCAAAGTGTTTTATTTACTTATTTACAAGCTTGCCTTGAATAGCTTCTTTCGAATATTCAAAAGTTACATCGACCTTTAGTATTTTATGGTATAAAACCTGTCATCCACTTTAGGAGATTACACTCCGAAATCCATTCACAATTAATGTATCTGTTACGGTTAATGTGATAAATTGAAAATTATTAATAATAACCGGTTATTATGAATAATTACCGACAGTCGCGGTAAAAGTGATAAATTAATCACATTTAACAGTGATTATTTAATAATTCAACCTTAGTACTAACAAATTTCATAAAAGAGAACAACATCTTGTGTACATGCTCCTGTACAGCCAAACTTTTGAACGTTTTGATATCATATATTAATATAATTTGGCATAATAAGTTTGGAATGTTTTTTGCATAATATTACTTTTCCATGATGTCTATAACATAATGTTTTGATTTAAAGTGAAAAATAGGTTAAGGTGCGGCGGGGGTGGCCCTTGGGCCACCCCTAAGCCGCCTATTTAGTTTTATACACACATAAATGACCTCATATTAATCACATTTACCAAATCATGCGGTAATTATTCATAATAACCGGCGATTATTCATAATTTTCACATTTATCACCTTGACCGTAACATATCCATTCAGTAGTTGAATATTACATAGGTACAATGGCACTGTATCACATATCACTATGGCATCCCATTCAGTTATAGATATGATTTTGTAACCCATATAGAGCGAAGCTTGTAGTATAGGTACCGAACAACGGATGAAAAAACTCTTTGTAAATGTAGTATAAATGAAATAATCTCATGAAATAAACCAAGACCAATATTAACCTTTATTTGTTTGCGAACAAAAAACGTGGCGAAAATTCCTGAAATGAATGTTAACTCACTATACCCATCAGAAACATTTTTTTCATAGTTTCTGATGGCAAAAAATCCTCACTCACTCAACCTCGTCAATTTTTACAATTATTCTATTGCAAGAGAAAATATGGCGGGAAACCGCTCGTCGATGATTGATTGGTGTGTTAAATTAATGGGAGCACCGCCATTTGTTATGTCGTGAGGGCTGCGTTTCATTACGCGGAATGATCGCGTCTAATAGTTGGAATGTTCGAGAAATAATTGTACGAGATCTGGACGGAAATAGAGCATTCACGGAGAATATTTGAGCGAATTTGATCTGCATTTGGTGCGCGAGCATTTGTTGACACAGACATTCTTCCGAACTATTATTCGGAACTATTAGTTTTGCGCACGTAAATATAGTCTTTTCTTTTAGTCTGTCCATAAAGAGTTGTACCTATTCGCGTGCTTAAAATATTCGGTTCGCGACAGAATGTGCTCGCGTAACAAACGCTCATGTGATAAAAGACTACGCCCGTATTCACAAACATTACTAAGAGGTCTCACAGTGCGCGTGGACGCACAGTGTGACACACGAACCAATCACAGAGCTCAATTCAACGCTGTGCGTCCGATTTTCTGCTTCAAAAAGCAAGCAACGTTTGTAAATACGGTCGTAACAAAATTTAATAAAAACGAAACTCGCGTGATACGGAAAGGGACACGGAAAAAAATAAGGGCTCGAATAATTTGTTAGAAAATCTTTAACCTGGATTTATGAAATTATGCTAAGAAACCACGCAATTTAACGCTGTGAAGGATCATACACCGAGCGTATTGTATTATTAATCAATTTTGAACAACCCAATTAATTACGCATGAGTTTCGTGTTTACCCGGAATTTCAATGAAACAGGATTCAAATAATGTCATCTCAAGTCACTCAAACGACTCCATGATCTTGAGTAGGTATAGATTTATTATCTTAGATGTAACTCTCATGATAAAGAAAAAACCAGCCAATTATTATTTTTATGGGACTAAGGGTGAATTCGACCAAATAAGAGTAAATATTAATCTCAGAATAAATCGTCAGTTTTGACATAATCCCATACTGAAACTGTCAATGTGTTATACCAGAAGTTATTAAGTTATTCTCGGATAAAAGTTTGGTCAAATCGGGCCTAAATCACATTTTTTGTTGTAGTTCTAAAAACCCATCTCAAAAGATAAATGAATCTGCTGTCGACTGCACAGAATTACGTCTTAGTTCGTAAATATGCAAATTCTTGCTGAAAGTCTAAGTCACTATACATGATTTCACTCGACAACTAAGTGAGATCTGCACTAAAGACGCCGAGTCACTATGATACAATTTTCTCTTCCACCTGCCCCGATTATTTGCACGTTGTATAGCATTACTGAGGGTAGGCACGTATTAACACGTCGCTGTAGACAGCATAAGCCGTCTCATGCGAGAACCGCGGAAAGCTCTCTAATTACTGAAAACTAGATCGCTCCTTAGTTTCAGTTGAATTTCAGTTTGTTTCACCATTTTCAAGAGGCATTTGAAGGAACTCGGTAATGGTTTGTGGTACGATTTTCAATTAATGTAGGTATCATTTTTGCAAAAGGTAAATCTACCAAAAAATCGTATTGTTAGAAAACTGCACTTATGCATAAAACTGTGCTTGTACTGACACAGTCATATCTCTTGAGCATGAAGTGATGTCTAATTTAAATTGTAATATTAAAATTACTTTGAACTTATTAGATACTAGCTTTCCGCCCGCGGCTTTGCCCGCGTGAAAAAAGGACTATTTTTTACGCGGGCTTTCCCGGAAATTATTCAAATTTTTCTCGCCGTAAAAACCATCCTTGGACTTCAAGGAACATTTAAAAACAAAATAATTTGTAAAATTGGTTCAGGCGTTGTTGATGTACACATTTTGCGATTAATTTGTATGTTATTATAGATTAGCAAACAAGCTCTATGGAGAAAAATAGCTTCAACATCTTACAAAAATGCCTCAAAAACTTGTCCTTTTATGTAGAGAACCATAAAACCCATTCCTACCTAAGCTCTAAAAATTCAAGACAATGCATTAAGTGGGAACTTCCCACTTTGAAATAATTAACAGACCATAGGATTTGCATGCGGAACCCACTAATTGTTATATCTAATGAAACTGCAGGGTTAGTTTCCGACCGACTTCCGGCACCATTGTTCTTCCATCTCATTCCCACGTATCGATAACTATCCTCCATCCTTTTCACTCGTGGCACAATTTTCGTACGTAATTTATTTATTTCCGCAAAGGATCCAGTTCGCTGAAAACGTGGGCTTTTGGATTGCTCTTTTAGAATTTATTGCCGATAAAGCTTGGGTAGAATTAAATTAACTAAAGAATAAGTCTTAGTTTCTTCTACTTACGCAAAACTATAAGTGAGTTGCACCATCTTACTTTAAGTAACTATAAAAATAACCGGTGTTTTTTGTATGGAGTGACAGATTTTTGGCGTTTGTTAATGTTAAAGTGGTGCAACTCAGCCTACGGGTTATTATTTTTATCACCCAATTTATTATCTTACTTTACCAGTAAGTACCTAATCGTACTAAACATTGCGTTAATTTTTTTGTTTAAGTTTTGATTTTTCCCACAAAACTATTAATAAATTAGTAGGTATTTAGTCAATAACCATTTTAATGAGAACTTTGTTGTTAGAAATAAAAGCATTTCAACTTCAACAAAATAAGTCGTTATTAATTATTTTATTTATTTCATGAAATATTAATTGATCTAAGATTCCTAACGATGTTAAGCATTTCTCAGAAACTTTGCCTCTATCATCTTTCCCAGGAAAAACGTTATTAGTTTGGCCTATGAAGACTTAATTAACTGAATCGAACTGAAAGTTTAATTATGAACGACAATATTCTATAAAGATATTTAACTGAATAATGACGTGTCAAAATGTTATTTAGGACCCATACACACCACGTATTTTTTCTGGCAAGACGTCCGATACACATTTTACAATCGCGCGTTTGTTTGTTGTTAAATTCCTTTGCTGTATGTATAGTTACACTACTTATATGTTTAAAGATTTTTTTAAATAGTTTTTTTAAATTATATTCGTGGCCAATAAGTATTGCCAAACTAAAAGTCTGGCTACGAAAAGTTCTCCCTAGTAATAAATACCTACACGGAAAAAATACCTCGTAGTGATTACTAGAACTCTGGTAACCAACAAAATTCTCGTGCATATAAGAAGCATAATATTTGTATCTGCTAGGTACAATAGCAATACAATATGCTTGCTCGATGATATTTCAAAGCGGTGCACATCGACATATTGTTCGAAATAAATTGCTAGTGGACTCGCCAAAACTAACAGATCGGGCTTGATCAGCGCTACACTCCAGGTGTCTTGGATTTTTGGAAGTTTTCCAATGCTACCGACAAAAGGACAGGAGATTAACCATTTTCCTGTCCAAGAAAGCGGGCAATTGTACAAAACGGACGGGACACTCATTAAGTTGAGAATGCTCTCTTTGGAACACCTGTATGTTTCTAATATTTTATTGGAAATGTTCGGTTGGAATCGGAATAGCTGTTACGTTTTTGTATTCTGTATCATTAGGATTTAGGGATGTTCTGTAAATTATAATGCTCTTAGGGTGGATTCGACCAAACAAGAGTAAATATTAATCTCAGAATAAATCGTCAGTTATTCGATATTTTGACATATTTCCATAGTGAAACAGTCAATGTGCCAGTTATACCAGGAGTTATTATCGGATAAAACTGTGGTAGAATCTGGCTTTAGTGTTATTGCTTCATTATTTAAATTAAAAAAAGGAGAAGTATGTGTACTTAAATAACGTATGTAATATTCTTAACTCATACATGATTGCTTGATAGATTAGCGATGTTTTTTTACAGATTCTAGTATCCCTCAAGATGTGTAGGAGATAAAACATAATATAAGCATCACTGAAGAAGTTTATGAAGCTCAACGTATATCCATCACTTGATATTTTTTATTTTTCCACAAAAACGGCACGGTATGTCGTAGACGAAGCAAGTTTCGGGTGTTCCCCGAAGAAACCGCTACGGGCGTCCATGGCCCGCCCGCGATATCATATACTACTACATCGTTTCAAAATAATAATTTCTTTTACTGATTCTAGCATCACTTGCAAAAGCTTCGGTTATTTAGGAGTGAATAGCACCATAATAATTTGCGTCTATGTTGTCAAATCAAAAATATAACTCAATATAAATATTTGGACGCTACCCTAAACTATCCATAAAAGGCCTAGTGTCCATAAGACGGCCAGTAGTCAGTATCTCATACTCATTAAGTATTGTTACGACTTTTCTATCGAGCGGAGGCTGAGTAATATTCCCAGTAGAATTAATGACGTCGTTTCCTTTAGCCTTAACTACTGGTCCACAGACAATTTAGTCGTATAGATGTCACATAAAATGGCTATCGTTCTATCTGAATATCCCATAGTTAGTATCTACGGGATAAGTGGGCATCTTTTGCTACTGTGCCAATTTCTTGCAGACTGCTATTCTGTTGATATTCTTTTGTTTTTAGTTAGTCTTCTATTGTTTTTGGGACTACCTCATTGATAAGTAGTTTTTCTACCACCATCCTCAGGCGATGCGGTGTGACAGTGATGACGTATGAAAAGGAAACGTGGTACCTTACTATGAGTATTATAAGAAGGCTCAACGATATCAACTAATAGCAATTACTGTTTAAAAATTTCAAATCAAATAAGAAATATCTTTATTTGTTTACACTAATTTAATTTGTTCTCAAAAATCAAATGCTCTGAAGGAGCCTTTACATATTTCATTATTTTTATTGCCCCACATGCGGTAGGTAGGTACCTACTCGAAAATCTACTTGAAAATTCTATTTCCCAAAATGGTCTCTACAGCGAGCAGTTATCTATGATCTCTACTTATACTGCAGCGTCATAAAATTGCGTGTGTTGTACATAATTTTATTTTTGCACTGTTCCGTAATGGACAATAAATTATAGCACTTTTTGCTAAACTAAGCAATTAATTGCTTCATCATCATCATCATCATCTCAGCCATAGGACGTCAACTGCTGAACATAGGCCTCCCCCAATGCCCTCCGTGTTGCCCGGTTGGTAGCGGCCTGCGTCCAGCGCCTTCCTGCTACCTTTATGATGTCGTCGGTCCACCTTGTGGGCTTATTTGCTTATTATTAATTGCTTAGGCTGAGTTGCACTACCTAACTTTAACGGTAACTATAACGATAACCGATGCTTTTTGTATGGAGTTAGACACATTTTTGACGTTTGTCAAAGTTAAAGTAAGATGGTGGAACCCAGCCATAGTTTAGCAAAAACTAAATAATTAATTGACTAAAAAGTCCATTAAACTTAGTTCCAGATTTAAACTTAAAATAAATCATTAGAAAACATTCCTAAACAAGTCGGCTTGTTATCTATAATAATCCAAGAAACTTTTAGCCGTAAATATTTTTGTTTACGCGACACAAGTTCATGTTTACTAGACTATAAACACTTCAGATTGTTTATTTATATCAAAACAAAACAAACACCGAAAGCAAATGAAACTGGTGTTGTTACGGTTTATTTTTATTGGAATCGCAATGAATAACTGATTATGCCCCGCCTTTGAGGTTTCCATCGGGGTTGAAAAGGAAAGCCTTGGGACGAATACCGACGTACGTACACACAGTATCTATGATTCTGTTACAAAATCATCCCTATTGCAAGGACATACAATTTATGTAAACTTACTTTGATATCCCATTGCCGTCATCCGTACAAGTTAAGTGATCTTATTTTTCTTTGGTCACCAATAAAATAATATAACTAACAAGAAGATATTTTTTGCCATTAGTATTTTCTGAACAGTTTTTGTAATATAAAGTAAAATGATATCCTGAGAAAAATTTATCAGTTTCTGGTGAACATTCTTATGCATCTAGTTCTTATTGTTCCTTTTTCGGAAATTAACACACCTAAATACATGGAAAAAAATGATACATACAGTGGAACATAGAACCTCATCTTTTTAAGCTCTAGAAAAAATTCTAATCTTATGCAACATAAGATTTTTTTTAATTGTGTCGGAAAAAATACTAGTGTATTTTCCCCAGCTTTTCATTTTGCAGTAAAAACTACAGATAAGCAACACTCTGGAAAACCAGAACCTTAAGCTTAAGCAGGATTTTATTTTTCGTTCTTTTTCAACACAGCGTTGTAAATCTACTGCATACAAGATGTTTCATTTTTTCTCACAAAGGCTTGCATTAAAATTGTAATAAAAGAACACTGGATAATGAATTACTAGGATCTAGGGTGTTCTTTTGTGTTTTGAGCGTTGGCCTTAATTTAAGCTTTTATTATCGCCTTCAAATTATAACAGCATCTAGTAATTTTAAAGTGGAATGCAATCCGAAAAGTAGATAAGTATTATGGTAACAAGAGTTGGTATTTTTTCAACAAACAAAATTTAATTTTATTGCAATGATAGTACCTATCGACTTACATCTACGAACAATTTATTACAAAATAGTAATCAATTCGTGTTCCAAGAATCGAATAGACCTTAAAATAAAAGTAAAATTCTACTGCGAAAATGCATAAGTATTTAAATATTTCAATTTTGTGAATGTTTTAACTTCTTGGAACAATTTAATTCAGGCCTGTATACGTAAATAGGCAATTAAAGATTCTAAGATAAATGCTGTCCAAAAATAAACCGTGTCGTAACCTTTTAAAAATCGCTAAAACCTACTCGTTTAAACTCAACTCAGCACCACGGAAAAATATTTCGCCACAAGAATTTTTATTCATTCTAGCTCTTATATTTAGTGGGATTCTTATACAGGGTGATTTTGAAAACAGTTGTTATTTTTTATTAATAAGCTCTATAGAACAATATATTAACTTTATCGTAATTATTTTTAATTGAGGTATTTTTCGAAAAAAAAAAAATTGAAGATGCAATTCGCGGATGGCCATTTATCTTAAGTTTAAAAGGCTAAGGTTTATTTTCGCACACCATAATTATTGTTTAAGCTTTTCTATGAATGAAGTAAATTATCCACGTGTGCCAATTTTGAAACCACGCACATTGGCTAAAAATAATGAAAAACGTTTTTTTTTTGTTTTCTTTACGTAATACGATTAAGTTACTGATTCTGAATCGTTCCTAAAAATTAGGCAACTGTCTGCAAAAACACCCTGTATTTTTACGCTGGCTCATCCATGAATGCCTGCTCTATTTGCCTTCAGTTGTAAGGAAAGATATTTCGTAATATCGAGGCTTACCCTTTCACGATTCTCACCTATGAGTTGAACTTGGACCCGTTTTTCCCACGTTAGATTCGTATGAATAAATCTACGGATAGTTCCTTTCTTCTTAACTGGGGCAACGTAGATATCGAAGTGAGAGGTAAAAATACAAGCGACTTTTTCAATGTATTTATTCGTCTCTCATAACTGAGTTATTTCCAGTTAAATGTTGAAGAAATATGATGAATATTAATATTGCAGTTCTATGATATGCATAAACAACCAATTAAGATCGTCTTTGGAAGTCTTATGCTCGTTTTTACCATCAATTCCTAATTTTTAAGTGACCCCTGGTAACACATAGCAGGATTTTTTTTCATAGGGGTCACTTAAAAATGAGGAATTGATGTTGCTGTTTTGTAGGGGTGGTATTACCTTCAACTGGATTAAAGGTTATTTTGACCTTCATCTTCTTCAGTTCTGCTACTTTTTAATCATTGGTCGAGAGATTTTAATCTGCACCACATTCGCTTCCAAAAAGACATACACCCGTATTCACAAACGATGCTTGCTCAAGTGAAGCAGCAACGCTATGCGAAGTCGAACGCACAGTGTTGAATAGAGTCTCTATTCAACTCAATTCAACACTGGTTTGTGTGTATCATTCCGCCTCTCAAGTATTGTCTATGAATAGGTTTTTGGGACCCTGTGCGTCCATGCGCACTGTGAGACCTCAGTAATGTTTGTGAATACGGGTGATAATCTCACTCTTTTCCCACGTCTTCACTTACATTTGTCTAAACGTTTTTAGCATCCAGCCTATGTAAGTATATTTATTTAACGCTGGTGTCAAAAAGCGAAACCCGGCCGCTTCGTCGCAACACGTGTCATCTCAAAAAGGTGCTTTAATGAATCTGCTTCGAAAAAATACTGATGTAATTAAGCCCAGATATTCTGCCCGGGCGAGTCCCTAATTTGCTCCCGTTGCCTCTCATTAACGATTTCGCTTATGTTGATTTACTTCTCTCCGCTTTGGCACTTTGATTAATATTACGAGCATTTCAAGGTAAAACTTGGGAAAAAACTGCCAGCGGAGGATTTTTGGAATTTGCATATTTTTATCTAAACGGAACGCGGAATTAAAGTATTTTAGTTCCCTTTTTGGATTCAAAATGAGTTGGAGAGCAGACTTTTTGAGGTATGTTATGCAGTGTAGGCTGTATTTTTTGCAACTAAGAATCTGCTTTTTCAGTGAATTGCATTTTTCTTTTAATATGATGAAACGTTTTTACTGGCCTCTATTAGTCAGATTCAGTTTAGTGTGGCCCTAGGTGAAACTACTGCTCAGTTAGGTAAACAGATTCAGAAACAATTTCTTGGGACAATTTAAAAAAGGCACGACTTCAAAACTATACTTAATTGCATCTTTTGTCGTTTCTTTGTAAGTACCAAATTCAATCTTGTCTAATAGCAGCCTCTTAGGGATTAAATAAGTTATATTTTGATGGCTACGAATGAAACAAAAATAAGTAAAATGACTTACAGCTAAATTTGTTTTCCAGCCAACTATTCAAGTATTTCAAAACAGCCTTGCAACGATTTGTACGATCACGGTGACTATTAACAACTCCGTCCGTTAAGAGGGTTACTCTAAACTTCTTACTCGGTTTCTGCTTCACCATTACTTGGGTAAAACTTCCCTTAATTGCATTCAGGGAGAGTGAAACTAGTGTTAAGAAACGCCCGTGCGTCGCGGTCGAAGAGTTACAAGTTGTAACACAAATATAGGATGTATAAAATGATGGCGATCTTTGATTCCCGGCTTATCAGTGTTTCATTAGATGTCAATTAACTTTATTTATTTATTAATTTGATCACCAACAAGGTTACATTGAGGCTTCGCAAAAGTATAAAAATGACACTTGTTAAATGCAAACTTAATTATAGGTGAAAACATCATGCGTTAGAGACTAAAGCAACAGCAATTATGGGTTAAAAACTGAAAATATTTAATATGGTGTAAAAAAGTCCCTACACTTTAATAAATAAATAAATAATCCTTAAGTATTTGCAAAAACAATCTGGAATTTTATTTAAAAAATACCTAATTGTAACTCTTGAATTTGATGTACGCGGCAATTTCCTAGGACATTTTCCGTATTTTTATTAATAAGGAAAAAATGTTTTGCCATCCACTCCCTCACTCAAAGCAAAATGTCAGCTCTATAGGTATTAGCATCCATAGGTTGATTGCCATTATAGTGAAAGCACTTAAAACATAGTTACTCTGCTATTAATCATTAAGGCCTGAAGCACAGCTTCAAAGTTCACTAGAGCTCAAGCTCTACGGTGATATTGCTACGTATTGTATATGGCACCTGCCTTCTACTCCTTTATACAAATTATGTACACCGCATATTTATTAAGAAATCCAAATCAAACATGTCTTTGTGTGTGCTCATTAAATTAGTATTTACAAATTTTCTCTAAGGAGCCCTTACAATACGAGTGTCATGTCTTATGATATTATTATTTGCCCTACCAGCGCTTCCAGTCTAAACTTTTGGCTGAGAAGAAGCGCTGCAACAAACTCAGTCACTATCGTCTGTCAGTTTTAAAATAGAAACAGAAAGGGCTACAACATTTCAGAAGAAAGTTACCGTTGCCGTATCATGCATTCTCTTTGATAGAAAGTAATCACTATTATGCCTATCTGTGTTACGAGACCGCGTAGCGATTTTGATTATCTCTTTAGACATACTAGATTGATTTACAAGAATACAACGTTTTAATGGGTGTGTAATGTATGATATAACTACATATCATATAATACTTAGAGGATATAACATCAAATTATATAAAATCGTTTAATATAATAATTATTTACTATAATAAACGAATAATATAATTTTAAAACGAATAATTTTAAGACAAATAACTATTAACTGATATAAAATGGTTTGATATAATGAATATTTTCTATAAAACTTACAATGTATACTATCTAAAACAAATAACATTCAAATCATATAAAAATAAAATGTCGAACAATCAAATGAGATAAAATTCTTTTCCTATAAAACTTAAATCATATAACAATAATAATTTTATATATAGTTCATTTGTTATAATAAGCATTGCATGCAGCAAGCAAGCAAGTGAGCAAGCAAGCAAGCTAGCAAGCAAGCTAGCAAGCAAGCTAGCATGCAGGCAAGCAAGCAGGCAAGCAAGCTAGCAAGCAGGCAAGCAAGCAAGCAAGCAAGCAAGCAAGCAGGCAAGCAAGCAAGCAAGCAAGCAAGCAGGCGAGCAAGCAAGCAAGCAGGCATGCAGGCATGCAGCATGCAAATTTGACTAAAAACTTGAGACTTCTGTCACGGCTCCGGCACTGCGGGGCTCTGGCGGTCCCTCGCGTGCTAATCGTCGCAGATGGCTTTCACTCGACCTCAGCCCGCGGGCCGCCTCGCCCCTCCGTGCCTACGCGCTTCTAAATTACACTCTAGGGGTAGGGCAGACAAGACTACGTGGAGTCGGTTTTATGGCGATTCGTTTTTGTCACTAAAGTCATTTATAAGTCAAGCTAAAAAAGAACATACTTAAAGTTATATCTATCAGAAATTATATCAATTAAAGAGTATAACAAATAATATTTATTACATGTAATGGTTATGTGAAGTAATAATGATATTAAACAAAATTACATCAAATGAGTCTTAGATTAAGTAAGGTTTATATCAAATGTCTTTATGCGTTGTGATTGGTATCTGAAATGATATTATTAGAAATGATTTATTATATGAAGTAAACATTATATGTTAAAAAATTATATCAAGTGTTATTATAACATACGTTTATTATACAATATGAACGTTATTGAAATGAATTTATATCATATAAACTTATATAAACTGTCACGCACCCCGTTTTAATTATATAGCTATACCTACAATTATAAATTCCCGCGACCTTTACCAGATCGTCGGTCCACCTAGGAGGCCTGCCCACGCTACGTTTTCCAGCCTATGGTCGCCACTCGAGAACTTTTCTGCCCCAAAGGCCATCGTCTCTACGAGCTATGTGCCCCGCCCACTGCCATTTAATTTTAGCAATCTGGATGCGGGCAGCGCAGGACCGTGCATTGTGGAAAACCTTGGAGGAGGCCTTTGTCCAGCAGTGGACATCATTTGGCTGAAACGAACGAACGAACGAACAAATATAAATAGAAAGGAAAAATATGTGTGTATGTAAATAGGCTTTAACAGCGAACTCGAGGCAGTGATTTAAAACTGCAAGGGACGTACAACCGCAGCCAATCGCCGCCGACCACAAGCGCGGGAATTTGATCAGTTATTTACGATTTGGTCGGCGGGTTTATTACGATTGATGCGAAATGAAGCGGGATTCGTGTTCGCGATTGTTCTTTTAATGGGGTTGGTAAATGTGGACAAGCTGATTGAATAATTATAATCTATAATATTATTGTCTTTGGTGCATCATACAAACGTAAAGGTTTTTTTTATGCTATACAAGGCAGGTATTTGACCGCAATCGCACCTGGTATTAAGTGATGCAGTCTAGGATGGTAAATATCTGCCCTGTAAGTGCCTATTCACTCTCGCCTTGAAAAGGTCCGGATTATAGTGTTCAGTTCAGTTTCAGGTGTAAACTGATAACTTTTTATAATATCGCTAAAAAGTTTTTGTTTAGTAAGTGTGTGATGCCCGTTTTCACCATCAATCCCTAATTTTTAAGTGAACCCTATGTAAACAATATTCCTGTTATTTGTTACCATAGGGGTCACCTAAAATTAGGGATCGACAGTGAAAACGGGCATGAATGTCTTAACACTGCAGTACACGCGCCCCTTTTTTTACACGAATACACGCGCGGCCTACTCTGGTAAGCCAATTTAAAATCACTGTAAATCAGTTTATAAGCAATTTATGAATAGAATTACTGTGTAAATGATAAAAGTGTTTATTATATTTATTTTATAATCAAAGTTTCTTTATATAACTATTTGGGATCAAACATTATAAACAGATTTAAAAGTTGTAAATTTTTTGGACCAAAATTGCACTCTGAGACCAATGTTAACAAAAAAAATTCACTGAAAAAATATGATTAGTTTTTTATCTGTCATAGTACTCATGACTTTTTAGTGCCTGGTACATGGTGTAAATCCATTTGTTACAAGTCTTTCATAATTTTTTTGTCGAGTGATTTCGGGCTTTTGAGTAGACCCGCAGTTTTGACGGCCAATTTTAGAAAAGTGCGCAGACTCTAGCGACCGAAGCTTTAAATTTAGTAAACGAGGCTTTCCTGGAATGCCAGCTCTCTGGCGCAAGTTTTCAAAAAGTTATAGCGTAAAATGTTACCCTGGTCTACTATAGTAGTCCGCGCGTGTACTCTAGTGTTAAGCTCACAAAGTAACTCTAGATGAGATTACTAACCTCAAATCATGCTCTAGCAAGTCATTAGCAATGTTTATTAAGTACATCTCTCTTCATTAGCAACCACATCGATTCGGCTTACCTTGTAACGCGATGCTCTCTAATCGAGTTCATCATACGTCGATGGATACCAGGAGTCCGATTACTGATAATCGATTAGACTTGACGTATACTGTCCTAATAAAATTAAGGGCGTCAGACAGTTCTAGCTAAAACTGATTCGATAGCGTTAAATACTCCTTCAATTTCAAAATCGCATCATGGAGCGAAGTAACTACCTAAAATACCGGAGAGAAACGATTTCGGGATAAAAACTGCCTTGTCTAGCTAGGGTCCCAGAATCATTCTTTTTTTATTTATTTTTTAACGAATAACTTCATCATTATTAAACGAATAGTTTTCAGAGGCACTCGTAACGAATCGATTTACATAGGTACTTACACTCCGTTACTTAAAAACCGAACCTCATAATATTGGACGAATGTTTTCAGAAAAAGATTTATAACAAAGTCACTCACCCTTGTCTTGTGTCCGTTGTAAAATATAAAATCAAAAAGTATAGTTATTTAAAAACCGAACAAAAATAGCAGCGACCACGTCAAGATATTTCAGTCAACGGAACTACGTGATTGAAATCTCGAAAGTATTTGTTAGAGTTTATTGAAGTTTATAGTAAAGTCGTATAGACAAGTTTTCCCGAGCGTAGCAGCGGTAAGGTGGCTCAACTTGTTGTGGCTTTAGAGGTTCTGTTCTGCGCAGAAGTTCCAATATTTCACTTTTATCCGTCTCTTTCAGTCACATAGAGATTGTTGCTTGAGAGAAAGAGACGGGATAAAGGTTGAAGAAATAGTTTTGCGGAATAAACCCCCAGTCTGGAAGTTGTGGCGATCCCAGTAATCCTATTGACGTGTTTGCGCGGTGGCTTCCATTGAAACTAAGAATTCTGGCTCCACATTCATGGATTAATTTAAATTCAAACTCAACTGTGAACTCGACCATAATCAAATAGTGTTGAACTAAACGTACAACTTAATAGAGGAAATACTAAGACTTTGAATAGTATAATATTATGTAACTTAATAAGCTGGCAAATGGATAGGTATTTATATATTTATTTTATTTTATTTATAGGTATGGAAAAATGCAGCCCAAGAATAATATTTTTTTTTACAAGATAACGTGCTTTAGAGGCTCTTTTTAAATTCACCTCTGTTACATATTAGTCCCATCCCAAAAATGTAACAGTTATAAAAATAAATGTGTTACTCGTAGATAAATAAAAAAATGAACAAAATAAGATCAAGATTTAACACGTTCATTTAAAAATTCTCTGCTCTTTTTTGTCCAATAATTGCTTGCCAAAAACATTATTTTGTTAAATTAGACTTACTAACATTGCAAACAATAATCTAACGGTCTACAGAAGTTATGTTTTTGTTTTGCCAAATTCTAATAATAACAGTCATGTAATAACAGCGGTACCCAGGGATATTTCATCAGATTACGCTCATAGAGAAAGGTCAAAATATTTCGTACAATTGTTATTTTCCTCCTAGATCTAAAAATAGCTGCACAAATATTAGCTTTGTAGCTGTCAGACAATTTTTGTGGCCGCTATGATATGGGAAGATAAAAAAAATACAGAAATAAACGTAGATGGAGAAAAGCCTGACCTCTATCTTTCAGTCTCAATGGCATATTGGTAGTTCAAGAGGCAATAAGCATAGTCCTGAGTCAGATTATTAAGTTTTCAGTTTTTACTCGTATTGTTTACTGCATTTTACGGTCGATAAAGGTTATTGCTAGGTACTTACTTTTGGTAGTATCGATAAGGTATAAAATGGTTGAGCCTTATAATTGATGACTGGAGTACTTACCTGAAACAAAAAAATGATAATATGATATACTTAGTTCCTTTGAAAATAGTAGAAATTGATTTAATTAAATAAGCAAAAATGTCTTATGTCCTGTAATAATAACGTACATTCAATTCAATGTCATAAACAAATTCCTTCGGTCGCTTTGTCACTTTCCCCAAAATGTAATCTAATAATCTAATACTCGAACGTTACATGTTGTAAAGAATAAATTACCATGCAGAATATTCCAATATCCGAGGCTTATTCGCGTTGACAGCTCACTTTGGGCAAAGAAACCTAATATTTGGCGAATTTCCAGGTTGGGGAAAAAATATATTCCATCCTAGGCGACTGTCAACCCGCAAATGCGTCATATTGTCACGCCGATAGAAAAAATATTTGATAAAGCGATACAAAACTCGAAGGTCGGACTACGTTGGTACTTCATAAAATCGAATGAATCGACCAGTACCAGTTGAGCGGTTCACCATAGTTGACCTTAAAGTCAACTAGGTGCCAAAATAGGTTGACGTTCGCTTCGAAATTTGAATGAATTTACAGGGAGACAACAGAATTCAGTTTATCGAAAAATGCTTTTTGCGAACCCCGTGAGAGGGCACCGAATAAAATAATGGACACGGGCGCTGATGGCCCACCGCGGTTGACTGGTACTCCGAATTGAATTTCGACTCGGTAAATGGTGTGCAGAGCAATCTTGCGTGAAATCCTTACAAAGAGACTAAATGCTACATTTCACCGGCATAAAATCAGGGTGACTTTTATTCGATTGCGCCTATAAATTGGTTAAAATCATCCCTCTGAGTTTTAATGCTGTTATCATTATATTGCAGCGTTGAGGGATTTCGGAACGTTCTTTGTCTCTGAATACGCAAAAATAATCAAAAGGTGAATCAGCTTGAAACTCATTTATGAATACCGTGTGGAATCTGACTTAAAAAAAAGTAATGGATATATCGTTATTAAATTAAATTTAGTAATGGAATTATACATTGTATTTCTTTCAGCTTTCAAAATTAATATTATGGTGGCCACTGACACTGACACTGCTACTGCGTATAGTTTAGATTTATTAATTTAAAAATTACTATTTAACAAACTCAATAGGTAAGTAAGTTAGTTCGTTCGTTCGTTTCAGCCGAAAGACGTCCACTGCTGGACAAAGGAGTAAGTAAGTAGGCTTATATCAATGAAATTCAAATATCCTACTAAAGTGCTGAATATAGCAAACTGTATAACAGTAGTTTTAGTAACTCCACTAAACCAGTTCCACGTATGTAATGAACTTAAGTTTGTAGCTGTATATCCAAAACACATTTAAGTTTGCGAAATAAATCACAATCCCTGACAATCCCACCTGCTCCAGAAAGTTCTACATATTTGGGCAGAGAGCGATACTGTGTATCTCCAAGCATGCCTATATTAAATTCCAGAGATTCCAAGCAGACAGGAGGTCTTACTTGGTATTAAGTGAATTCCTTTAGCGAATGATTTGCATGGAAATAAAATCCTTTATTTTAATGCTATATCTGTGGCTGGGGGTCTAAGTGCGTCTTCAAGATTAAGCTTTATAGCTATGGAAAAAGGTTTAACCCGTTTTCCCAAAATGTCAACCAAGTGATAGTTCGCAAGATTGTTTGTTACGTGGTGAACCCACTCTTAATACAAGCATAATATTTAGCTAAGTTGAAGGAGTTAGAGTGGAAATACCCTCGGTTGCACCATCTTACTTTAACTGAAACAAACTTCAAAATACTGTCAAACTCCATACAAAATCACCGGTTATTTTATAGTTACGGTTAAAGTTAATGCAACTCAGCCTTAGTAGGTAATTGGTGCAGTGATACTCTTAAATAAAGCAAAGTTCGAATAATAACATCAAAAGTATGAATAATTTTAAGTAAATAATATCGTATTATTTAATAAAATTTGTAGCATGCACGTATAACTCTAGTTATGGCGTGTATTACCGCACTCGCCACCACCATTTTTTGTTTAAAAGACTTTACAGGCTATTTCCATCAAGCTAATTTTGCTCGTCGTTGCCAAATTAATTTTATTATCGTGATAAAATTCAATTTGTGAGGAAATTCAACCAAAAGTTTTTGTTCACAAGCGCTAAATCCTTGCACTAATAAAACTGAATTTCTGCCATTTTGAGTGGTTTCTATGAAATAATTTGTAAAGTAGAACATGGGTGTTTTAATTCCATTGCTTTTCGTGGAGGCATAGGTACTTACCCGCAGCAGTTTTCAAGACGCCATCGGGTTCAAAGCGGGTTGTTCATATGACAACCCATTCGACACTCGATGCGCGCTCAAATTTGAAGTGTTTCAATGTTTTTTTTTATATTTTATCACTTCACTGCACTTTAAAACACAAAATAACACCGTGTTTGTACACTTATGTCCATTAAATAATAAATGAAAACTATTAAAGCAGATCGACCATGCTTTCCGTTCAACTACCCTCCACGAATTACGAATTTTTGAAACGTAAGGCGTGACTGTAGTGACGTTCTGCTTAGATTGACATCTGTCGTTCTTAAGTTGACAGCCTTGAGCCGAGGCACATTGGCCGCAAATCACTACTATATTCTTTTTTTTTACTTATTGGTCGTTGCGCTTCTTTTTCCTTTTACAAAATCCACGTGAGTCCAAGCATGTTTTGACGTCTCACAAAAAGTACTTTTTGTTTTACCGATAACAGCAGTTACCTAATATTTTATGTATATTGTAAGAAAAACTTGTTTATCGGATTTTATTACAAAGATCTTCAAAACTTTACTTCCCAGAGTTTTCCCAGTATCGAACCATTTACATCTCATACACTTAACAAGTACTTTCTCGATCCATAATTTCTTTATGTTTACATAAATCGTTAGTGAAGATATTTACGTAAACTCCTTTGGTAAACATAATAACCGTATGTAAACAGATTTCCGTATTGAAAATATATTTTCTTATTCGTAATAAATAAAATTTACATACGCTGGGGTTCTGTGAAGAGTTAAAGGATTTGTAATATCTAAGGGTAAACACCTTAAAGGGAAGGAGATCAACAGAGTTTTTATCCTATCCTACTAATATTATATCCTACTAATATTATAAATGCGAAAGTTTGTTACTCTTTCACGCAAAAACTACTGAACGGATTCTGATGAAACTTTACAATATTATTGTTTGTAATCCAGAATAACATATAGGCTATAATTTATGATGATATGTGTCAAACTTAATTTCACGCGGATGAAGCCGCGGGCAAAATTTAGTGTAGGGTAATCTTACTGTAAATCTGACATCTTCTTCTATACTTATAATAAATCTGTAGAGAGGTCAATTCTGTACATGAAATATATTTTCAAAATAACTATCAGGGGGTGATTAGTGATCGATACTGATGCCAAAAATGCAATCAGTAAAATTTTTGTCTGTCTGTCTGTCTGTCTGTCTGTCTGTCTGTCTGTCTGTCTGTCTGTCTGTATGTTCCTTATAGAAACAAAAACTACTCGACGGATTTTAACGAAACTTGGTACAATTATTCTTCATACTCCTGGGCAGGTTATAGGATACTTAGGAATTCCCACGGGAACGGGCATTAGCGGGAAAATCCTTTTGTATGAAAAATCTAAACCGCTTAAGTAAGACGCTTGAAATTTGGCAAGCAGGTACCTTAGTAAACTTAAAGCTTAGTTATAACAGGATATTGCAAAATTCCTACGGGAACGGGAATTAGCGAGAAAAAACATTTGTATGAAAAAATCTAAGCCACGTAAGATAGACGCTTGAAATTTGGCATGCAGGTACTTTAGTAAATTTAAAGCTTAGTTACAACAGGATATTGCAAAATTCTCACGGGAACGGGAGTTAGCGGGAAAAAACATTTGTATGAAAAAATCTAAACCGCGTAAGTTAGACGCTTAAAATTTGGCATGCAGGTACCTTAGTGAACTTAAAGCTTAGTTACAAAGGATATTGCAAAATTCCCACGGGAACTGGAATTAGCGGGAAATTCCTTTTGTATGACTGACTCACTGACATACCCACGCACAGCCTAAACGGCTAAACGTAGGCACTTGAAATTTATAAGGGACGTAGCTTAGGAACCGCAGAGGTGCACTAAGAAAGGAATTCCCGAAATTCCCACAGGAGCAGGAATTACCGGGAAAATCCTTTTGTATGAAAAATCTAAACCGCTTAAGTTAGACGCTTGAAATTTGGCATGCAGGTCGCTTAGTAAACTTAAAGCTTAGTTACAACAGGATATTGCGAAATTCCAACGGGAACGGGAGTTAGCGGGAAAAAACATTTGTATGAAAAAATCTAAACCGCGTAAGATAGATGAAGGGGGTAAAACGGGATCCACGCGTACGAAGTCGCGGGCGGCCGCTAGTGACCTAATAAAACAATCAAATACTGGTTTTGAATAAAAAAAAATAATATCTTTACTAAAATCTGAAAATATTTGAACATTATTATATTTCAGTATTCTCTTTATTTGATTCCCATACATTACACGCATAAATTTATCCTGTGGTCTCATCTACTGAGAATTGGGATTTATGCTCCATAACTACAAATTTATTCCCGTGACGTCATTCGGTTACAAGAGTGGATTCACATTTGTACAATTCCATTTGGGTTTTCAATAGTATCTTATATCGAATATAATATTATTTAGACCGGCCATTTCAGTCCGCCATTATGTGTGCTATCTCATTTGTGACAGGAATGAAAAGCTGAATGTTAGTTTTGCCGAAATAGAACGAAATTGCTTGATGAAAGATTTGAATTCAATTTGGATGTTTGAGACAAAGGTAATGAATGAGCTGTTTGCTTGAATATGAAATGGTAAAAATATTGGTAAAAGTAAATTACAACATTTACAACACACTAAAGCTCTTTCCCTCGGAGACATCCCGTTTTATGCAGGATCCCGTTCAGTAGTGCGATACGTGTTTCAATACTAACAATATCCCGGTTGAAAAAAACAGAGCCGCTCGAATTTTGAATTCGAATTTAAAACACACATTTGTGTGTTTCTGCGTCACTGGATCCTGCAAAAGTGGATTACCTTGGGAAAGGACGCTTATTTGAATCAATGTGTTCTTAAAACTTTAGGGATAATAATAGCATGATTTTTATACGCCAGTATGTAGGTGGAAAAAATATACTGAAACACATCTGCACTTTTGCCTTTTCGTATATTTTAGGACATGTCGCTTACCACCCTGTATGTACCTACAGAAAAAGAAGAAAGCGTAGCTTTACATTAACTAACTACAATTTTATTATTTCATGTAAGTGTTTTGCTTTGTACAATTAGGCATCTAAAGTATTCATAAGGAAAATCTTATCTTTTTAGTCTTCAATTGTTAATTCCCACTTTATAAGCGAAACGATGGTCTTCAAACTCAAAGTGCCTTAGTTCGCATATTGGGTCGCTCCGAAATAGTTTCGTCAAATTATTCGGGCCCGGTTAACAGCCAAGCGTTTATACTGTAAATCAAATGACTTCAAACCATTCAAAGCGAAATATCTTTTGGCTCTGAATCGAGAATGGCTCTTAGAAAAGTTACTACACAGGAAATTCAGTCTTAATGCAAGTGTTTAAGGTCGGTTTTGGACTGAGGACCGTAGATACGACAAGGTAATGCTGATCAGTATAAAATGTGGGTCCTAACTATATTCTAGGGGCTAGGTGGAATTCCTTTGTCGGTATTTTAGACATTGTTATGAAAAAAGTTTTATGTAGTCCATTACCACGACGGGTAGAATAAAACTTGTGCTTTATTTACCTCGTATAAGGGTGATATTTCGATGTAGAATGTTTTACACCATTGTTTGTAGAAGTTATGCTGCGAATTCATATTGCATAAAAATAAAACTGTAAAAAGATAAAACTTGCACCTTATATTTTTTGAGTCGAGTGTCATGTGGGTCTCCCCAATTGGTTTAGATACCTACTTCGATATTTATATTACTATTTAGGTACCTACTACAAAAAACAATATAATACGTATCTCAGTCATGTTTCATAGTTTAACATTTAGATTGTGTACTAAGACATAAATTTATGAGTCAGTCTATTTGAGTTATTCAACTTATTAAATTATAGGCTGACTGACTGGTCAACGCTATTGTAATCATGAAAGCATACCTATGGCCTTCCACAAAGCAATTCTCCATTTAATTCTACGCTGACATCAATTCCATTGAATACTAAAAAGCATCCATGTTCGGAGCTTTCCAGTCAGCAATTCAGGAACGCATGAAAACCCTGCTAATAATCCTGCGGACGCAGGTTATTTGGTCAAAGCAACGTTTAGCCGTGCCGTGCAGCCCTCCGATGCGATTCAATGACACTTAGCACGAATTCTGACCCGTGAACTGCCTATGCGTGGCCCTGTTCACAGAACTGATGCATGGTCAATGCAGTTAGGAAGTGTGAATTAAATACTTGCGGAATCCGCATGAATTTCTGCCAGCCTTCATTTGAAAACAAATGAAGGCTGGCAGAAATTCCCGCGGAACATAAAGCATTTCACTTTTCAGTCGCACCACAATAAGTGTTAACTAGCTTTTGCCCGCGGCTTCACCCGTGTGAAATTTAGTTTGTCACAGATCGTCATAAATTATAGCTTATATGTTATTCTGGGTTATAAACAATAATACTGTGAAGTTTCATTAAAATCCGTTCAGAAGTTTTTGCGTGAAAGAGTAACAAACATCCAGACATCCGCACAAACTTTCGCATTTATAATATTATTAGTAGGAAGTAGGATTTAAAAAGGAATGTTTAATGTTCGGAAAATTTAATCACTGAAGGTAATTTTACCAGGATCCACGTGGATACATCGAGCGGTGGATTTTCCTGGAATTCGGTTCGGAAATTTAATTTCAAACTTTAATTCCATTTGTTAACAGATAATAAAATCCTTTGGTGACATCAGCTCTAAATTAAGCCATAGCAATCCGTCATCTTATCCCATTCATATTACGTGTGGGAAATTAACTATCTCGTACACTGCAACGATACACCGTCCGAGCTGGAACTAATCTCGACACTTGAATTAGCGCACATCACTAGACTTCAAGGCGCCATTGTGCTACCCGGCCAAATTAATTTAGCGGCCGAAGAACGAGTAACTCAAGCAAACAAGGCACGTAGGCCTTTGGCATATGGGCCATGGGAAATTGCCGCGAGATGACAATTTAATCCGAGCGGGTTCTCTTCATTGCTCGCAGATGGAGCTCAAGCATTCCACTATTACGAAACAAGGTGCTGCGACATGCGTGTAATATATTTGAAATTGTAACGGTTGATACTATCAGTAATTTAATGAACAAAGTTAGATAGAATTTGACTATTTTTCAAATAGAGATAAAAGAAAATAACATTGTCGTCATCATCATCAAAATTAAATCTATGTACAACAGTATATCCAAAAATTTTGCGGGGTCTTAGTAACGGACCATTAGATATCATGATGACCGTAACACCGCCCTCAGTTTTCACGGGATATAATCAAATTTATGCTGTCGTGTATTCTTAATAATGGCAAAAATGAAGCTTAAATACTTTGTGGTCATCGAAACTCACAGTAACTTACAAGTAAATACGCGGAAGCTTAGTCTGAAGGTTTAGCTCTGAAACCGTGGAATACAGTTTTTCACGCAAAAAGGCGCAATATATTTGAAGTCTAACATATACGCTATTAAAATAAGGGTTCCTTGTCAGGACTATGGAACCCTAAAAAGGGACAAAGATCAGTAAAACTTCCTGCTTTATGAAAAGCTTTATATGACATTAATTCATATAATTTTATGCTAGTCAACTTACTTCATCGACTCGTGTTCATAATGTGTGTTTAATTAAGCTGACCAAGCCTTCCGCTAATAATGTTCAAGTTAATATTTGAATTATAGAATCGTTTGTTTTCAAAGCGAGTTTAAATTGGATACTAAAAATTCTGCACGTGTATTGCCAGCTCGTTAACAGTATTCGTTGTTTTCCCAAGCCTTTTCGGTCTCAAACGCGTCTGTTGAAGCAGATTCCATCTTTTCTCTATCGACAGAAGCATAGTTTGAAGTAAAAACTTCTGGTATGCCGGATAAAAAATGTGAAAAACTTTTTACATTTTTAAAAGTTTTGATTAAAGGAAAAACTGCTTGTTTATTGAGTCATTTAAGTTGCCTTCGATTAATAAAATTAGTTTTACTCTTAGTTCGAAAATATTCTTATCTTAACAAAATTAAATGTTTTTAGTTTGAGGATAAAAATATAAATTGTTAAAATATTGTTACTCTAATCACTCTATTATTTGCTAATTGGACTAAATAACAACTCTTGTAATATTATTACCAAATCTCCTTCATTGATAGCAAAAATCTTTGTTTTGCTGAAAAAGTGGCATAACTCACTTTATTGTAAAGTGGAAAAGAGTCGCACGTAATCGTGAAATACCCCGGACGGTGCAAAACCCATTTATCAAGAAGTTAGAGACCGACTTAAGTCTTTCAATTCGAGCAAGATCGTCGACAACAAAAAAACTGTTTAACTTTGACTCGCTGCAGGATCGTGTCCACTGCAAAAAACTGTTTTAGTTTGAGTGGGTGACTTCGCTCTTTCTCAGATGGCTCTTAAAAGTGAGTTTCAGGATTATCGGTGCAAGATGTTGTTGAAGGAAATGATTTAGTGCTAGCTGAGAGTTGGTAAAGTTTTTGTTCGGATTATCGAGAATATGTTTGTTATTCGGAGTAGTATCTAGATCATTGCATCTAGAAGTTTTTCTTCTTCACTACTTTACTTTCTAGTGAAGTCGTTAATAATTATTACTAGACAGTTGTATTAATACTTACGCACAAAATTACGTTTCCAATAAATGTTACCAAAAAATACAATTATGCTTCCAATTCTTCCGTCAAATCTGGAGCTTCACAAGGACGTCCTCCTTGACCACTTTTGTTCGTCCTTAATTAAAACGATGGCATTCCCAATATCTGTCTGCAAAAAATCACCCCTTAAATTGGCACTCATTGAACCCTTGCTTCAAAAATGGTCAAATTTGGGATTTAGGTATTGTTTTGATAGATTAAGAAAAAAATATTTACTTTTTGAAAAAAATTCAATTAGTATAGAAGTTATGACATGTCACTCAAAACGGACATTGCCAATTATTTAGCATTACAACCATGTCACTTAGGGCGGACATTGCCAGTTTAGAAAAACAAACGTAAAACAACTTTTCTTAATAACAATACAGGAATCCCTGATAATCATCCTCTGGCTAATCCAGCGCCTTTTGCAATCCATCTGGACTATTTACTGTTGATTTTACATAAATTTATCAAAAAATACCCTGACATACAAAAACAGAAACTGACTGCCTGATTTATCAACATAAATCCCAAACCGGTGGGTATAAAGACACAAAGTTTGGCATGTAGCTTCCTTATTAGGGTCTAGGGGTGTTATCAGAAAGGATTTTTCCAAAATTACCCCCTAAGGGGGTGAAATGGGGGTCCAAAGTTTGTAGGGCGAAACAAAATTAGTTACACTATTTAATTCGAAACTTTACAGGATACATTCCTATCGATAAATGAATAAACACGTGTTTCAGGTTATTTCAGAATTCAACCCCTAAAAGGGGGAAATTGGGTAAAAATGTCTAAAAATCAACATGAGTATTTATTACTGATACATGGCATTGTCCGTTTTAAATGACATAACATTTGTAACCTTGAAATGAATGGAAAAAAATCGATATTTTTTTACAGTTTTGGCAATAACCGTCAGTTTTATTCGTTAATATTCTAAAATCAATCAATAAAGCACAAGAACAAGTGTAATACCTACAGTATTGCCACATTTATCAAGAGAGAAAACTTGACATTGCTATTGCATTTATTCAACTGTCTTTATTTTTAAAATTCGCGGCTTTTTATTGAACTACAGCCCAGTGTTTCACATAAAATATCATGCTTTTTATAAAATATCCCTTGAAAGTCGATAAATTGCTTTAATTTAGATTCTGTAAGCAATTATTTGACATGTCCTTTAAAACGGACAAAAACAATTTAAGGGTTAAGAAATTTCCCACTGAAATTGGGCTATAAATATTTTCTTTGGCAGACATTCTGAGTACCTATAGTTTATAAATATGGAGTATAATGAAGTGGGTTTATTTTCGAAGATGCCTTTGAGGGTATCACTCAGTTTGTGTTTGTTTATTTCATTCCTTGAAGGGTGCCACCTTTACCATTAGCTGTTCTAATGTGTTTATGTTTATTTTAGGATACTGAGTATTTGGAGCATTGTAGTGCACGAGGAAATGATATTGTGTTTGATTTAAGCGATAAAATGTTTGGTACCGTAATAGAATTTTGATTTACAATCTTGATTTTGTTTGTAAAAGTTCATACAAAGAGACGTACGCGTAAGCATGTAAGAATACTGCCTAATTTGTACCTCTCGTATTTGAAAGTACATCTAGTTTACCATCACAATTGATATTATTATCATTATTTCACAATCTAAAGGAAAGTCAACGGCACACTAGATTTATTGCAAAATCGCACCTACCTATCACAACTACCTTAGGTGCCAAAATGCTTAAGTTCTATTTGTACATAAAACATGTTTTATGTATATTTCCCATTGGACTGATGCTTCTTTACGTGGATCACCAAAAATAGATTGAAGTCGTTCCCCGCTCTCTCAGTGTATTCGAAATATTCGCGCCCACAAATCATATGCCATCTTTTTAAAACCACAAAAGCATTCTGAAAACAAAAAGAAAAAAGTTAGTGAAACGCTAAAAGCATCATCAATGTGAACGCTGAAGCGGATTGTGCATTGAATGAAGTATTGTGTATTTAATAAGTATTAAAATTACTACACTATATTTTGCTAGCTTGATAAAGACAATAAGACAGTGTTAAATTACAACTGTAAAAAATATAAGATCCTGTAAAGATTGTACAGGAAAAAATGTGAATGACGAGAAAAGAAAGTGGCCTTTTGCAAAAGTGACCTAAATTGTTGGCAATTACATTTTGCGAAATGACGTTAAGTATGCATCAAAATCATGTAGTTTCAACAAATTATAGTAGTTTGCTGAGTGTTACTACAATCTCCGTTCCTAACCGCGTCTAATTTGGACCACACGATAAAAAGGACGCGTTTGAAATACGCCCGTGAATCACAGTAGGAAGCGGGAATGCGTTAATAAGTCCCTAAGGCATTCCTGGATTCTGTGATTGTATGCGCGCATAAAGTTTGAGGAGGCCGCCAGATGAACTCATGCATATTCAGGGGCCTTTTAAATAAATTGGAATTGCTTTAGAGTTGTTATTCGGATTAGGATTGAGCTGACATTTATTTGCGTTAGTAATAAACCTAATGTAAATGATCAATTTGGCAAAATGATAGCGGCGTTTGCTGCTCCTTAAGGCGATTAGAGTCCTCAATCCGCGCCAAATGGGCATTTTGTAAAGCCTACTCCTCTTTTACTGCTGGACAGAAATAGTTGAAAAAAATATATGTTATACAACAGTTCAAGGACTACATTTGTGACGTTTGAATTTTCGCTACGTCTCTTTGTTTTGGATTAAAAAAATAAATACGGGACATCGATTTTTTACTTAAATTCCCTACTCCTCCAAAACGGCTATGTTAATTTAAAAGATTTTTGCACGAATAGATTAGGAATTCTTTAATCTTTAAATGACACGTTGCGTTTTTCAATCGAACATTACTTTCATTCATAAATTTTACTTTTGATAAATTCCGAACGTTTTGCTGTTGAGGGGGCCTTCGCGGGGTGCGGGCGGCAGTCGGCCGCTGGCCTTCAGAGGGGAGGTTGTGTCACTCGCTGCAAACTGACATTAGCGATCAAAATAAATTTTTTCTTTGGCTGAGTTGCACCACCTGACGTGACCTAACTTTGACCGTAGCTTTGGCGATAACCGGTGTTTTTTGTATGGAGTTAGACAGACTTTTGACGCTTGTCAAAGTTGAAGTAAGATGGTACAACCCAGCTTTTGTTCGACAATAGATTTTATGTCAGAATTGTTCATAGAGTACGAGCAGCCAGACAATACAATTGAATTATGACGCGCTCAGACGCTATTTTCTACCTGAATAGAATCTATTAGTGTAAAAAAACTATAATTGACTCCAAAACAACTGCACTAGATAAATACAAGTAGAAAAATTATTACGTTATTTATTTACTAGGCCTTTGCAATCGGTATCCAAATTAGGAGCTAGTCAGAATCTGTAACTTAATCGATTTACGTGAAGAAAACAATTTATATTTTTCATACTTATTAGAATTAGATTTTCAATATGTTTCTTCGCGAAAATACCACAATTAAAAATAACACCTGTAACGCCCCTGGGTCTGCGGGTGTCTATGGGCGACGGTAATCATTTACCAACAGGTGATCCGTTTGCTCGTTTGCCTCCTGTCACATTAAAAAAATTAAGATAAAGTGGTATTGAATTGTTCTATAGAGCTTATTAAAAAATTGGATACTGATTAAAAAAATAGCCATTTTCCGAGTCGGTGGCAGCCTACCTTTTGGTGATTCGTTTTGGAGTTGGTTTTAATTTTTAGTGAAATTAATCTATTTCATGCCTTTAGTAGACTCTATAGTATACTACTACAACAAGGTCTACTGAGTACATAGGTACTCAGTAGACCTTGTTGTAGTAGTGCCACTGAAGGTGCATAGGTACTCAGTACATTGATACCATATTTTTCATGTTAAGTGCAAATAAACTTCCCTAAATTACCAAACCAATAACTTTACAATTACTTGTTTAATTGACTCTGGCTTCTCTCGCTCGGCTGGTGCGTTGTGGTCACAGTTCTAACCTAACCTAAACCAATAATTATGAATAGGACCGATTCGTTTCTGGAACTTGACTGAATGACTGGAGCGGGACTCAAGTATACGTGCTAATGCCAACAAACTTGAACTTTAATATATCGTCAAAGAAAGAAATCTAAACAAAAAAGATATGACTTTGAATAATAGTGTAAAATATGGTTATGTTTAGAAAATCTAGGAGAACAAATATAAGTATAATAGATGTTTATTGCTAATGACATTATGAAGTTGAATGATTCGGAGTTATGAACATTAGAGACAGAGTAGTTAGGAATTGTGATTGTTAGGATGAAAAATTTTAGGCAGAACATTTTCGGACTTCCAATTTTCGGAGTTGAAAATTTAGGTGAACTTTGGCGCACCCAAAAATATCACCGTTTTCAAGATTTTTAAGTTTTTGCGCATTTTTAGAAAATTGTAATGAAATTATTTAGGTATAATAATAAATAAATACAAATCAAACGAGCCTAAACTCGATGGAATTGTTTAATCCCGGAGTTGCTATGGGGCCACTGGCATTCCAGCTCTACCATCAGATCAGCTCCATGTCATCACAATATTGCATTGTCACCCGAATTACATGTATATCCGCAATTTTAACTCAATCAATTGATGAAGGATTTCTAATAAAAAGACAAATACATTTTCAGTTTATTCTTCATAAGTGACACAGAGAGAATGATAATAGACAAAAGCAGAAACATTTGCTTTTTTAGGCCATAGACAATACTAGGTACTAATGCGTTCCAATAGGGATGATGACTGGGTAATGAAATCGAAATTCTATTTAGTCCGTCAGACAGATAATTAAAAAATATTAGACTCATATTTTTTTATTTTTTTCCATAACGACGTCACATTTGAGTAAAAATTCTACTCAAGCGTGACGTATCGCGCCATTTCAACTCGATGTAGCACTGTTATTATTTAATTATGAAAGAAAATAAAAAATATGAGTCTAATATTTTCTAATTATCTGTCTGACGGACAAATAGTTGAAATTTTGTCATCTAGCCTAGTTGTCGTCAGGAAGTTGGTCTAACTAATTCAGCTTGCAAGATTCCACCCGAACAAACATTTATGTAATTACCTACATACATCATAAATTGCAAGCTAAATAAAAGCTTGTAATAAAGTCGGGTTTGTTTGTTCAAATTTCGAGAACGACTGAACCGACAAAAGCATTAGAAAATTTACGAAAAATAAAATAAAATTTTATCCCGTACAAAATGTTCATGGATTTTGTTATTTTTATTAAATACCTTTACGCCTGAGTTAAATGACACCGACGTCAAGGTTCATCAATTTAAGTTTAAAATAATAGGCAGTAATGTATGAAGAAAGAGCTTCTATTCTGTATCTACCTATGCCCGAGTATTTTTGATCGGTGTCAAATCGGAGTTTTTGGTGCGGGGTACGCGGGTGTTGCTCGCGGCGTGAAGGTCAAACGCCCAAGGTCATTGAGGACTCTAATCGCCTTAACTCAATGACGACATAGACAACCAATTGCAAGAATACAATTGTGAAGATGATGAAATTATTTTAATTTATGACATAGCATGTGTGCGGGAGTCACTTATTAATACGGTTGGTGGCACTTTTTTGTCTCTATTTTTAATTTTCTTGGTGTTAATACATACATATAAACAAAGAACTAAAATACCTACATTTTTACTTCAATGTTCGCAGGAATGTTCTTTGACTTTGTACAAATGCTCCCCAAATGATGCCATATGATTTACACAGAAAATATTTTCAAAATAAATAAATAATCTTTTCGTATAAAACCAAATTGAAAGTACATTGAAGTGGGATCCAATTCCAATAAAATTACATCAATAAAAGAAGATATTCGATATTAATTTAATTGATTTTGCGTTGAAATCCAAACTTTATCTAAGCCCTTAACGTACCAAGCAGTATTGAAGAAAAGTTTATTAAATAACTTAAGAGCCCCAAGTTAGATCTTGAAGAAAATTTCATTTCGTTAAAATATGAGCCTACTTTAGAAATTCTATATCAACATGATTATAATACTTGAAGGTTTCTACACACCATATTCTTAATTGTTTTTGATTTTCCAAGTAAAATAATTTTTGGGGATACGCTCAGTGATCGTTTGATGGATGGGTGACCGTTTCGTCCATATTATTCTGATGATATTTTCATCGCGTATTTCGTCTTCTTCTCTAGTTTGTGTAAAGTGTGTTATTAGCACCCAATATGAACCACATATACGGGGATAATGCGTATGCCTAATGGAAGAAAGTGGAGGGCTAACTTTGCTTTTTGACTCAACAAGACACATTTTCTGTAAGACAATTGAAGAACATAACTTTCTCTAAATAAGGTATGATAATTACGATGAAAAATGAAAAAAAAAAAGAACATGATATCTTAGAACAAATTAATGAACCAAGAAGTAAAACAATTTCATTTCTGTATATAGCATGAACACAAAACGAAAGACAAAATGCGTACTAAATTGTGCGAGCACCGATTTTCACAGCTTTTTACTCAGAGATTTTTCAAGAGGGATTCTTTGCTCCAGCAAATGCCTAATTACGTCTTGTTTGGAGCGCCCCCTATATATCCCGTGTGCCTAATTGCTTCGCACTTTTGAGGGCTCTCCAGAATTGTAAGGTAATGAGAATTGGGCTTGCAAACTTGGAAGTTTATTTAAGTACACTTAGACAAGATTTCTTAGGGCATTCTTACTGAATACCCGTGTTAGGTTTCTGGTTAGGCTAATTGAGTGAATAAGTTTAGTAACTCGAGTTCTGATTTTCTTTTTAATACCTTACTTTTTGCTGACTTTTTTATTATTAAAGCTTGTTTTATTTTCTTGCTGTCTTAATCAAAAATTTCAAGAATGTATTTTTTTCCAAGGATTTTATTTAGATCGAAAGGTGCATGGTCATTTAAATAATTTTATATTCTCTAATTGTTGAAAATCACGTCGGTTCGTTAGGCGAGGCTCTGGCGACGCGAAACCGACAGCTGAATTTGAATAATTAGATGTAGCGCAACTTTAGCTCTTGTGGTACAGCGGAGCCTCTGGAAATTTCACTCCAATAATTTGCAGCACGACAAATAAAATGGAGGAAAATAAAGGAATTGGAATTCTGAAGACGAGCAAAATGTTTGGACTGAACGGACCAACGCTCTGCTAACGATTGTACGTATAATTGACTTTGAGGATCCTGTCTAGGTATTATTGTAGTTCAGTTACGAGTTTATTTCATATCAAAAAGAAATATTGCTTTCTTCATTGCAATTATGATTAACATTTACACAGTATAGATGGAGAAACCATTGGTTTTTCTTACTGTTTTTTTCTTATCTTTGAGTGTAGAAAAATACTGCACTCTAATATTGTACTTCAAGACTCCAGTACTTAAGTTTGATCAAGTTCACTATTTAAAAGTCTTTTGTTATGCATTGTAACGAAAAGTTATGACACAAATTGAATAACACCTTGTTGAATTGTATGTAGGTATTGTAACAAAATAAAGTGAGCTGATTTTGTCATAATCATTAAGCAAACAGTCTAAAGCAGGACTTCTGCTGGACATTGGCTTCGCCTAATCATGTGTGAGTAGTTTAATAAATATAGTTTTAATGATAAAAGCGTGGAAAAAAACACTTGCTTTAACCTTAACCTAACCTTAGAATTAAAACGATGCGTGGCGAGATAATGAAACGGAGAAAACCAATCTAACAAAACCAATCCCGGACATTCCCAAACGTATCCAGCCTAAAACAGGCATCTGTACTTAAATGAAATTACAGCCGGCATTATATTACCGGAGAGGTAAAATCGTAACTCCAAATTGAATTCGGGGAAAGAATGCCGCATTTATCATCCAATTTATAAAATAGACCGAAATGGGGAAGCGCTCGAAATTAATCTGGAATCACTTGGCAACAAGATAGAGACGAACATGATAGGATTACGGACGCTGACGGCAGTAAGCCTGTAGATTTGTGTCTCCCTTTGTTCACAACAATAAATGTGCCTTGTACATGTACCGTTGACAGACAGAGACCTGGATGAAATATAGAAAAAGTGGACGTGTTGACAAGTAATTCGACATTAAGTGCCTTTGAGCCACAAAGTAGTTAATACAAATTGTTTAATTAGTTAATTTTCTGAATGTGGGAAGAAAATTAAGTAAGAATATTCAGAAAGAACAGCTTCTTACAATTTTATTTAGATACTTTAAACTTTATCATAACACTACAAAAAAAAAATCATTTGTGCTTTGCCAATGATTCCTTCACATTTATTTAGTTGTAATCTCCCTCGATTATTTCTAAACTCATACAAAATATCAAAAATCTGGTTACCGATCATGAAACTACTTCATGAGTTTCAATTTCCTAAGGACAGCTGAATGTCTTAGTCTGATATTGAATCACACATTTTTCGAGTTGTTTCACTATCACACTTTGAAAATCTTTGATTGACAATAAAAAATGATGGGACATTAAAATTAAATTATGAATAAGGATTCTGTTCAATATAAAACGCTCAGGGAAAATAACAGCAGAATGAAAATCGTCAAAGGGTGTTTTCCTCCTACATAAAATGAAAGTGATCATCATATTATACAACTCTTAGCTTTATAATGTATCATTATAAGAACAGGGTAATTTGTCATTGTCAAAAGTTGTACAGCTTGAAAAATATTTCTGCCTCAGTTTATAAATGATACTGGGACGGTTTCGATATTGGCTTCATTGTTTATTTCATTTCTGTTCATATTTTAGAAGTCATGCCTTATACAAGATTACATTTTAGAGACAAAGCGTTTATAATTTTGTTTAATAATACCGTTAGAGTCAAGGTGCTTTAAATCTGTATGTTTATTACACTTCATGAATCCTGCTCAAGCAAATGAAATATTTCAAGCAATAATGTACCTTGTTGGCAGCATCAAAACGAACAAAACAATCACACCATATTAATACCAAACGTTGAAGACTGTACGCTACAAAATTTAAGAGCGGGCTGCCTGTAAGTCGCAACAGATTATTATTTATATTATAGATAACAGATTATGAATATTTAGGAAATCGATGTAATATAACAATTATTATTGATGAAACTCAACATTTTGTATTTCCCACTCAGAATAACAACCACTTTATTATTGTTCTTACCAAAAAATACCCTTAGATAAAATTCGTGACTTAGGTCTGTATTATTTACTTTACAAATGAAAAACTTATTATCAAGATGGGAAGTTTTTTTGATTTGGTCAGGAACTTCTTTCTGGTTTGATATTATTCGCGGAAAGCTAAATGAAAAATGTAGCAAAAACGGAAAATTATTTAAACAATTGTCACGCGAACGAAGTCGCGGGAGCATCTGTCTTATATTAGGCGTGCCTAGTTCCAAAATCCTACAAAACATTTCTAGATAAATAGGCAAAAGCCGTCAATTCCAATTAGAAATTTCTGGAGTGGAAATTTCCAAGTAGGACACATCCCAATATATTGAAGCCGTAAGAAACAATTAGCACACTTAACAAAGGTATTCCTATAAGGCAATGTAGCATCAATCGAATGTTCTATTAGTTAAAACAAGTATACTCGTATTGCCAGTCCATGTATACGTATATTCCAAACCTAATTTTAGGTTAATCGAGCTACCTAATATACTTAGTTTATATGATGTATATGTTACGGCTAAAGATAGGCGTAAACATAAACTTAAGATTAGCCGGCTAAACTTAAGTTTATCTTCGACGAGGTGTTAATGTTAGTTTCTTCTATCTTTAGCCGGCTAAACTTAAGTGTAACCGCAGGCCCTTGGCTAAAAATGTAGAAGGAAATGGAAAAGGAAACAATGTAATAATGTTTACTATTTTGACACGAAAACTTTATTAAAAAATAATCATTTTCATTACACATACTTTTATGTACCTATGTAGGACTTGTAGGTATTCAAAATTACAATTATTACAATAACAAAATATTAATTACTTAAAAAATATCTACCTAATCATTAAAAATAAAATAATAAGGTAAACCATTTTGGTCATTACAGAATCTTCTGTAGGTATTTAAAATTACAAAATAAAACAAAATAAAACTGCGCACGCGTTGTCTCCCCACCGTCCCCTCAAGCCCTCCGCCGGCCTGGCGCGCCCATCGAATACATTTTTAGCCGTTTCGTTTTGGCTAATGTGCACATTAGCCGGCTAAAGATGGAATATCACGATGCAAACTAACATGTTATCGAACTTTAGCTGCTTCTCGAAGATAAACTTAAGTTTAGCCGGCTAATCTTAAGTTTATGTTCACAACTATCTTTAGCCGTAACATATACAATCTACATGTGATTAGGCGGGTGATCTCGGATATTATGTTAGCTGACTTGTGTCTGTGAAGCTTGTTCTATTGGAGGTCTCAATACGTGCTCGTTTAATACCTTACTAATTAACTCACATGATAGGTAATATGCTTACTGTCCATAGAAAAGGAACCACCATAAATACACCTTTTCTTAAAGGCTAACTAAACTTTTGTTTGGTACCTGTCTTCCGCTTTGATTTGGCGGGAAGACGATACTTAAAATTAAACTTCTATGTTCTTCTAATTAATTTCGTTGCGGGTACAATGATAGTTCAACTTTACCTCGGCCCCGGGACAAACTAGCCTTCACTGGTTGGGTTTTTATTGGCGGTCAAACTATAGAGGAGATGCAGTGATGAGAACGAGAGGTGGGAATAGTCCCGTGTACTTTTCGTTCGTTAGTTCGTTTCAGCAAAATGAAGTCCACTGCTGGACAAATGCCTCCGTACACTACATTTTCTTGCTCATGGTCGCCACTAGATAACTTTTTTTCCCCGTATACAATAACATTAGTATTGTCGAAAGCTAAATGGATGGCCTCTGATCCTAAAATGTCCTCGTACCAATTTTGAAAACAACGTTTCAAAAATGACAGTAGGTTCGTGGATTACTTTCCCATGGAGATATAAATAGCGGTACACCCAGCCCTGATCCCCAAGAGTCAACAGTTGCCTCAATCAACAAAATTGTGTACAAAATAATTCCTTAATCCTTTACACGTGCGCGCCTTCTTTGTGTAAAATAATTTCTGCTTCACATACTTATATGTTAGAGAGTTTTCTGATGTAATTGACAGTCTTAAAAGCGACTTCCTGATTCAGCTTTAAGAGTCAACTTGTTTCTCAGGTACCCTTAGACTGAGTTGCACCAGCTAACTTTAACGACAACTGGAGCTTTTTATATGGACTTTGACAGATTTTTTTACGTTTATCAAAGTTAAAGTAAGATGGTGTTACCTAGCCTTAGTTTATTGAGAATAGTGCTTTGGAGCCTAATATGACTCCAGAAACGCCTATAGCGATTTATAAAGTTACTACTAGAGTTCATTGTAACTTCAGTTGTTACAACTCTCGTGCTATAAAAAGAAGATTGCTTGTCAGTCTTAGAGAAATGTTCATCCAAAGGAATCCTATAAATAAGCCTTTAAAATCGCTGCTTTCCTTACTTTGTGATTAGCGTTAAAACAAGAAGACATCGCTAAAATACATGGAGCAGGTGGACGCTGGGCAAATAAGACACGATCGCTCTATATCGGTACGGACTTAGCACGACTCGGATATTTATGGCCATACAAAAGTAAACTGCATTTTGTGATATAATTGGGTACAAAAGGAATGTTGTGAAACTTTCAGATTTGTCTTTGTCTACGTAATTACCATTTTCAATTCTAGTTTTTCAAAAGAACAAGTTATTTAGGCTAACAATTTGCAGCTACATTAAGTCCACCTCAAAATAAAAGTAATATCCCATCCTATCAGTTCATATCATATCTGCGACAGTTAAACCTAAACCTAGGATAGTATATCTAGTCTGGTCATAAGTTCTGTCACATGATCATAACTTTTGAATTTTGAATGAAGGTCTCAAAAATATTTATTGAATTAGAATTTAGAATATTTAACGAAATTAAAAATGTGCACTGTTTTGAATTTTATTTGTTTTTAAATATGTAGTGGACGCATAAAGAAGACTGAACAGCAGTTGTCACGCTGCATTGGTGCGGTTACGCGCCCAAGCAGATTTTCGATGTGCTGAAAAAATTTAATTAAATATCAATTTTACATTTATCGTTTCATCAGACGATATAATTAAGTTTTAAGTGTAGAAGACACAAAACAAAAGTAATTGTCCTTGCACGGTTAGGACTCCAGCAGTGTTAAAAGCTGCGAAGGCGCGAACTCAAAAAAATTCCATGCGTTAGCAGACTTTGCCTGCCCTAGACGTAGGCTTTAGCAGAACCAGGGTGAAATTGGTATTTATGAAGACTCAAGGCTTCAAACTTTTTTAATAATAATAAATAATAAATGATTCTTTATTCAAGTAACCAGGACTCATTTTTTTAATGAAAAAAAAAAGGATTTTAATGAAAGGAGGATTTTTTAATGAAAATCAAAAATCACTTGGATGCGCGTTTAAAAGACCTGAGATTGAAGAAATCCCACATTTTGCTTAAGCGGTACGCGGGAAAAAAGTACCTTGAAAAGTTTTTTTCGAATTTTTTTTTTACCATGGAAGAGAGTTATAAAAAATCAAAATGGTAAGTTGGATGCGTACATCAATGAATAAGCACCAGCTTAATTTCGGCTGTCCAGCTAGGCCAGCTTTTATCGTCACTCAAGGTTTGTCTCAAATTTGGGCTTTTTTGAGGTATTTTTTGCATGTTCGTTCGTTCGTTTCAGCCGAAAGACGTCCACTGCTGGACAAAGGCCTCCCCCAAGGACTTCCACAAAGACCGGTCCTGCGCCGCTTGCATCCAGGTACTTCCCGCGACCTTCACCAGATCGTCGGTCCACCTAGTGGGAGGCCTGCCCACGCTACGTCTTCCAGCTCGTGGTCGCCACTCAAGAACTTTCCTGCCCCAGCGGCCATCAGCTCTTCGAGCTATGTGCCCCGCCCACTGCCACTTGATTTTAGCGATTCTGCGATTTTTGCATGAAAGGCATAAAAACGAATGCCATTCTGTATCAAAATTCAGTTCTCACAAAGCTTATGGAACCTTTTTCACATATCATGCCCAATAACAGACACTGGGAGTTCCAGCAGGATTCTGAGCCAGCTCATAGAGCGAAAAGCGCGCAAAACCCGCTCGTAGGGCGTAAAATTGACCTCAGCCGGCACGAAGTCTGGCCCTCATCCAGTCCAGACTCTAATCCGTTGGATTACAAAATATGGCAACATTTGGAGAGGAAGGCCTGCTCTATGCGTCATACTGTTTTGGAGTGCCTCAAGGCATCCTGTATTAAACCAGCCGCCGATATTGATACGAAACTCGCTCGTGTTTCTAGAGACCACTGACCCCGCAGTTTGAACCCTTGTATTCATAATTGCGAGGAAAATTTGAAATATTTATTATAAGCATAAAATCTTTGTTTTAGTACCTTTCTATTGGTATATAAATGATTACCGTAAAAACAAATATAGTATCATTTATTTCACTATAAACATGTGACAGAACTTATGACCCGACTAAGTATATGTTACGGTCAAAGTGATAAATGTGAAAATTATGAATAATCGCCTGTTATTATGAATAATTACCGCATGATTTGGTAAATGTGATTAATATGAGGTCATTTATGTGTGTATAAAACTAAATAGGCGGCTTAGGGGTTGGCCCAAGGGCCACCCCCGCCGCACCTTAACCTATTTTTCACTTTAAATCAAAACATTATGTTATAGGCATCCTGGAAAAGTAATATTATGCAAGAAACATTCCAAACTCATTATGCCAAATTATATTAATATATGATATCAAAACGTTCAAAAGTTTGGCTGTACACGAGCACGTACACAAGATGTTGTTCTTTTTTATGAAATTTGTTAGTACTAAGGTTGAATTATTAAATAATCACTGTTAAACGTGATTAATTTATCACTTTTACCGCGACTGTCGGTAATTATTCATAATAACCGGTTATTATTAATAATTTTCAATTTATCACATTAACCGTAACATATAGACTGAGTTAACCAATATTTGTGACACAAAACAGTTTTGTTTATTTTACAAAAAATCAAAACAAATGCTCCCGGGAACAATCTCATATCCTATTCCTATTACGAAGCGTAATCATAACGTCAAATTATTTCCATTGAATAACGACTCCTTTTTCTTCACTTTCATCTCAATTTCATTGCGCCTTCACTTTGATAACTCAAGTTTCCAATCTCTTGAAAGGTGCTTACAGCAGCGATTGAAGCCATTCTACATCAACTGAAGTATATTCGAAGGGAGGCCTCGATTCTAAACAAATTCTGTATTTATTGCTATATCTGTCTTCGTCACACACCTTTAGATGTGATGAAAGAGAGCGACAGTCGGACGAAAATATGGAAACATTATTCAGAATAGGACCTCTGCCGTAATATACCAAGCTTCGGGGATCCAAAACACCGCAATGTGGCTTAGAAATGTGAATTAAATGATAGGCTTTAGCTTAACAATGGAATGTTAATTTTAGCTCCAGCTGATGCTAAATATCTTTGTTACAGTACATGAATTAATATTTAGATATCCCTTTGTTTCTTACTCGTATGCTGCAACTAAGTTTTCTCCTAAGGAGGAATTAAGAGAAAACTTAGTTGCAACATTTGTCTGTCAACTTGTCAGTCAATTCTTTGTATTTTTTTCTATAGTGTTGGTTTTAAAAACGAAGATTGGATTTACCTCTTTTTACATGGCTCAATTGGGCCGCACGACGGCTTTGTGAAATCGTCTTTTTACGGACAATAAAATTGATTTTAACTCTCCAATGCTAGGACACTAAAAGGATCAAATATTTACGTAAAACATTGAGAAGAATTGTGTCTATTTACTCTGAGTAGAAAACAATAGATTTACAATGTTAGTAAAATTTGAGTCTAACCAATCTTGACGAAATACACAAAGGAAGTTCTACAAGGCCTTAGGGTTATTCTAGTTGTGCAAACCGCATAACTGGCAAACTGGCAATCGCCTAACGTCTAGAGTGGATATCAATTTTACCGGTCCAAGAAACACTGCTGTCCAAATATTTTGGCACATTCAGTATGTGTTGTCTTAACTCTGGCTACGGACTATTGACATACGTAGATCTAGATGGCGAGAATATGGATCTTAAAGGGTAGTTATTATTTTTTGGGTTATTTATTTTATGTCTACAATCGACCTACAAATTTCTCAAGAAGAGAGCTTATTTATATCCTTCGAGCCTGTGGATGTCTATGGGCGACGGTAATCATATACCATCAGGTGATTTCTCTAAAAAAATGAAACTCTATGTTTAGTAGGTATAACCACTCTCCTAATTTACGCACCGTCTTAATTTCTCTGTCTGACCAATGATACCAACACTGCTCTAAAATTAGTTTATTTCTCGGAAAATGTGTCATGTCCACCATTTTACAACCTTCCATGCTTACTTATAACGCTTTGGACAAAATGGTAGTTACTTTTCACTGTAAACTACTTACGCAAACTTTACAGCTAGTTATCGCAGGTGCAGGAGACATTGAACAAATAGGCAAATGTCTGCCATTATCGCGTGAGGATAAAAATATTGTTATGGGTTCTAATAACAATTTTAAACATAATTTGTTTTTCGCACATGCTAGGAAAACCTACTAAATACTGTGGGAATAAAAACGACTAATGTAAAAAGGTTTGAGTATATCATTATGCTAAAGGAAAATGTCCAAGTGGCTATTGAATATAAGGCTTGAATTATAATTCTAAGCTCAAGTATGGAATATAATACTTTGAAACTCAAATCGCATACAATATAACCATTAAATATCAATAGAAAATCCATTTTCCTAAACCAAAGCATTGCTTTAGCAGTTTATCCGTATGTAGAGCCGTCAGCACACCAAAATAAACTAACTTTAGAAGATATGAGTCGTGTTAATCTTGATATGCCATTATTCGTACTTACGCCCGTATTCACAAACATTACTTTGAGGTCTCAGAGTGCGCGTGGACGCACAGGGTGACACACGAACCAATCACAGAATACATAATTCCTCGATTTTTTTTTAAATTATGGTAAAGTTAAATTAAATTTAGCAACCCAGTATGTGTGTATGGTGTGGTGTGGTGTTGTGTTGTGTGGTGTGGTTATGATTATTACTATGAGGTTTCACAGTGCGCGTGGACGCACAGGGTGCAATCACAGAACTCTATTCAACGCTGTGCGTTCGATTTGCTGCTTTACTTAAGCAAGCATTTTTTGTGAGTACGGGCATTAGTGTCGATGTAGTGATTGTAGTGGATCTACCTTTTTTATAAGAAGTTGTTCAATGTCAGAGATCTTTTATTGTATGGATGATTCTAAAAATAACCCACTTCAGAAACTCATTTACAAGATAGAAGTAGCCGAAACGGTCTCTAATACATTTTATAGCGGATTATTCTTAAGGCAGATTACTGTGGGGCGATTCGCTAATGATAGCCCGTTCCAAGTGGCTTTGTACCCGGGTTTTTGGCGGCGACGTTATTTATTAGCAAGGATTAATACGTTTTTCAGGCCGTCGTCTGCCAAGATAACTGGTTTGATTCCCAAGATATATGTTATTTGCTAGTGGATTTATTCGCGCACTCAATTGCTTGCTGTTCATTTTCTTGGTTCTTTCTGTTGGACGGTCTATTATTTTTTGGTGATTCCATCATTGATATATTATGATTTATTCGAAAGAATGAGATTAACAATAATTGTATGTCGTGGTTTTACGTAAAAAATTTTTGTTTGTGCAAATAAATTAATGATCATCATAATATTTTCTACTTAGGTATGTCACTATATGTTCATTTTGGATATGGTTTTGAGGCCATCATAATTATTACTTATTTGAATTTTAGGGGAACTTAAATGTGTTCTAACATGTGGAATTTGAAATAACTTGTTAAAAGATTCGAACCTGATTCCTAAGACACAAGGATTTTCTCTTTGTGTGATTATAGGTACACCTATCCCATTGCAAAAATATCCAATTAAATTTTAATAGTTACTTTTAATACCAGTTCGAAATACTCCGATCAAACAAGCTTACTCAATAATGTTTTTTTCATCAAGGCTACCGTTTGATGCATTAATTTCGTTTCTCGTCAAGGTTTCATAAGTGCCCACTTTCATTTTGCCCAGTTTTAGTGCAATACAGTTTTGGTTTTGCAATTTTGATCGAGTGATATTAACTTCTCTGCTAGCTAAAAATGCTGGATTTTGGAAATTGATGAACAGCTTGTTTGAGTTTTTGATATTGAAAAATAACGGTACGCTTATGTGATGAGCTGAGAAGGGAAATAGCTGTGGTAATTTGGTGTTAATATTTGATTAACGTTCATATTTTTTTGCAAAAGGTAAATTAAAGACAGTAATGTAGGTATTACAATCTGAAATTGCTATCGTAAACTTGTTTTCTTTTATAACCTCCATGATTTGTGTTGGAGAGCTTTCGACCCGGGAGCTTTGGTTAGGTCAGGTTATAGAGAAAAAACCTTATGTAATCAGATCTAGATCCCTCCTCAGTCTTAGGATCTCGAAAAGCACGTTAAGCTATACTCGTAGCAGCATTGATTCCATTTAGCTATGTCTGACGCTAATATAATCTGGCACTAGTTTTCTGTTAAAAGAAAATAAAAGAAAAATACTTTTCTCTGATTCCGAAAACATCTTTTATGAAATAACAAACAGATTGAAGTCTCTAATAACCGCAAAATTAACTCACCTAAAATATGCCTTAAAATCAAGATAACCTAATAACCCTTATCAAATAAAGAAATGAACAAAACAATTTTTAAGCGTAACCAAATTAAGCTTCTTCTCATTTGTTCGCAGAAGCGGGCGGCCTCCGTACTGAGCAACTGCAGATCACGCCGCGTGTCGTTCAGAAAGGGAGGAACGTGACTATGGACTGTATATACCAGAACCACCACGATTACGGTGTCTATTCGGTAAAGTGGTACAAGGGGGCGCAGGAGTTCTACAGATACTCGCCGCTGGAGTCGCCGTCGACTAGAGTATTTCCTGTTAGTGGAATTAAGATTGATGTAAGTAAACCATTTTATCGTGGTGTTACCCACAAGGTGGACCGACCACCTGATAAAGGTAGCAGGAAGGCGCTGGATGCAGGCCTCTACCAACCGTGCGATGTGGATGTGGAAGTCATTGGGGGAGGTCTATGTTCAGCAGTGGACGTCCTGTGGCTGAAATGATGGTGGTGATGATGAAACCATTTTATAAATTAACATCATTATCATCTCAGCCACATGACATCCACTGCTGAACATAGGCCTCCTCAATGCTTTCGATATCGCCCGGTTGGTAGCGGCTTGCGTCCAGCGCCTTCCTACTACCTTTACGATGTCGTCTGTCCACCTTTCCGTCTTTTATCAGTCAGTCGAACATTAACTTCGAACTCCTCCTATGTTCTATTGATTATTTTTTTTGCGGGTCCAGTGATAGTTTAAATTAGTAACTTTCGCAATAGACTAACGCCCGTATTCGCAAACGATGCTTACTTAAGTGAAGCAGCAAATCGAACGCAGAGCGTTGAATAGAGCTCTGTGATTGGTTCGTGGGTCACCCTGTGCGTCCACGCGAACATGTCTGAGAGACCTCATAGTAATGTTTGTGAATACGGGCGTGAATTACTTGATCGCCTCGTTTAATTTTTTTACGTATTTAATTTGCTCCGTGAAGCGATTGCGAAACTGAATTTGTCACGATTGTCACTTAGTCTGGCGGTTCGGGCCATAATCTGAGTAAGCTTAGGCGCAGACCAACGACTTTTAGTTGGCCGATAGTTTAGTTAATCAGTATGGGCATGTATGGAAGTGCGCACATTACACCGATTTCGATGTCATACAAATTAGATTCGGGCCCAACTATAGGCCGACAAAAAGTCGGCTAAAAATGATTTTTGATTGTCTGTAGCGATAGCGGAGATTGATTGAAGTTTATTAAGTTCCGCTTTTGTCATAAAATAATGTTTGTGAAAACAAATTTTACCTTCCTGAAGTATTTAATAGTTGTAAATACTTGGAATAACATCGTTTAAGACAGGCAATCTATTTTCTTAGAAAAATCGAAGTTGACCGCTCGAGGAAAATCTTGAATTTCTTGAACATCAAATACTGATCATGCCGTCTCTTTCACAGAGGTTAAGATCGAACGAGACGCACGTAATCCTCGTCAGGGTGGGGACCAGTTTGAGTGGGAACTACAGCTGCGAGGTGATACTCAACGCGCCGTCCTACCCTCACTCAATATCTACAGCACGACTAGATGTTGTAGGTAAGTAAATACAAAACTTGTCGATATTATAAGATAAGATTTTAAACTTTCGCGTTCCATTTCAATTAAAATATTAAGACCACGTAAATAAGTTGTGACCACGACAGTAGAAGTTGTAGCAGCCGAAATGTCTAGCCGTGAGTACATAATGTAACTCATTATTATACATCGCGTTAAGACCCGTGTCTTACTATTTTAGATATTATTTAAGACGCTGACAAAAGTGACTAAATGAAAGTGAAAACAAAATTCCTGTTATGTGTTACCATAGGGGTCACTTAAAAATTAGGGATTGATGGTGAAAACGGACATGAGTCTCATCTAAGAACCAGCCCTTATGTTATTCCAAAATGGTGGTAAAGCAAGTTATATTCGGAATATGTAGGTATAAGTTCTCCGAAAAGGGCCTACATACTAATAAAGAATTGAATTTGATAGGAAAGGAAGAAACGTTGTCGTCTGTTTGTATTTTGGCACAGAGATACTAAATACAGTTGGGAAAGTAACAATCTATTTGTCAAAAAACTTACAAGAATGATGAAAAAATGCTTTTGGTAAGAATCGTCGTATTTTTTTATTAGAGAACGTACAACAAATACTTTCCAGCAACAAACTTGAATCCCCACTGCCGAAGCTACGGGCTTATTTTGCAGCTTCTATTTTCTTGAAAAAATATTGGCACAGTTTAGTAAAACCTATCACAACCTAAACAAGGCACTGCTCTAACTCTATCTCTGTCCCTTTCTCTCCTAAGAACGAAGGGCCCGTAATTAGCGACCACGTCAATTAGTACAATGCTGCTTAAGCGTTTTTTATCTTCGCAATTCCGCAGTTTTCTTTGAAATAATAAAGGGGCTGGTGTAATAGATTTGGTTATGTATGTACCAAAGGGTAGGGGTTTACTTTAAGTATGCTTGGCCTTTTTATTAATTTAATTAAGTGATAGACGGTAAATAATCCCTCTACGAACAAGTCCAGAATTCAATTCAGTGGTAGCTACCTACTATTAATTTTAATTCAATTTTAAAACATTATAATTATGTGTCCTAATGAATGATAAGGCTTTTTTATTTAAGTAGGTACCTAGCTAATATCAAGATTTTGCTCTCTTTCTAAGACAAAGTCATTGTTTAGACCAATTATGATAGGTAATGGAAGAAATGAAACAAAATTAATTATCTTTCTTTGATCAAGACTTGCTAAATATGCCTACTTCAAAATAATTCACAAAAAAGTAGCTCTTAAGATGTTATTTAAATGTTTCCTTATCTTTTGGGATCTAATGTTTTTATTTATCTTTATTGTATTTGCTTTTGGCTAGCCAAAAACCAGACAAGCTGACTAGCTATTGATTACAGTTCCACACAACCAAACGGCCATCCAAAGCAGTTAAACTAAACTAGGTCAATGTTCCTTATAAGGAACTTTCGGGATAGAGTCGAAAGAAATCCAATTAGACATAAATTATTAATGAATCTTGTCCTGATCTAGTTTGCCTTAGGGCTGATTTTTCAATCGTCGGATAACTTTTAACTGAAGAATAAAATTGACATATTGACATATTTCCCATTCTGGAACTGTCAATGTGCCAAACTTATTCTTCAGATAAAACTTATTTGAGGATTAAAAAATCAGCCCTTAATAGAATACGGGACAGTCAACGGCACAAACTAATTCGAAATAAAGAAATAGATAAGCGATTTTGAACGTTAATTCATAGTGAAAGGTGAAAAAATCGCTGCTACGCTGTCGCCTGTACTTTGGCCGGCTATTTCAAATAAACCCACTAGATTATACGATATTTTCCTAAGAAAATTCTTTAGCAACTTTCTAAGCTACCAGAGTTGGGTTATTATCGTGAACATGGTTCTGAGATACGATCTATAACTGCAATATTGAGGGAAAAGTCTGCGATAAAATACCAGTTGAAAGTCAGGAACATTATCGAAGTTTACGTCAATCTAGGTGCTTTCTTTGCTGGATAAAAGTAAAGCAAAATAATCTTTGTGATTCTAAAAACAACGTTGAAAATTTATCACGTAGTTTATCATTTGATTTCTCTTAATATACCTACATCTATTGTACCAAAACAGGTACAGTGCTGTCTGGACATCAGGCTATAAATATTTTTTGCAATAGAGCACCTTTCTAAACTAAGTCTGAGTTACACCACCTAACTTTGACCGTAACTATAACGATAACCGGTGTTTTTTATATGGAGTTTGACAGATTTTTGACATTTGTCAAAGTTAAAGTAAGGTGACGCAACCCAGCCTTAATAATATTATGCCACAGTTTTATCTTGATGTGCTTTCGTCTTAGATAGGCCAGGTAACTTCATTTGTGATATGTTGTGTTAAGCTAAGCGTCCACTTGTCGGTATCGTACGCAACGGACGCATCGTACGAAACACATCGTATCGGATGTGCGATGCGTACGATGCGGACAGGTGCACGCACTTATATGAGTTTCCATATTATAAATAATACTACGATCCGTTGCGTGCGATACGTCCGATGCGTACGATACCGACATGTGGACGCTTAGCTTTGGAAGTAGGTCTACCACAATAGTGTACAACTTATTCAGTCACGTGTCAAGTTTCAGTCACGTGTCAAGTGAAGAGTGTCAGTCCGTCAGTCGCTGGCGTCACTCGGTAGAGACACGTCCATCACTATGAATGTGTTCACGTTGTGGTTAATTGACTCAGGTATTTTGAACAGACAACTTACTATAAACTAGCGACGCGCCCCTGCTTCGCACAGGTACAATGTTACTTAAAAACCTTCCTCTTGAATCACTCTATCTATTAAAAAAATCAAATTCCGTTACGTATTTCTGATCTAAGCATACATGGAAAGACAGACAGGAAAGCGACTTTGCTTTATAATAATAACTAGCGGCCGCTCGCGACTTCGTACGCGTGGATCCCGTTTTACCCCCTTAGGGGTGGAGTTTCGTAAAATCCTTTCTTAGCGGATGTCTACGTCATGACATCTACCTGCATGCCTTTCAGCCCGATCCGTCCAGTGGATTGAGCTGTGCGTTGATATCACTATGTAGTAAAGTCTTGAATAACACAAAAATGTTAAAAAAAAACAATTCATTAAGAAACAAAATATGTTAGAAACCTAAGTTGTTTTGTAACTTTTTCCTTTAAATAACTTCGTCTCTGATGAAGTTACGACGATATCGTTATTCTTTCCATTTTATTTTGCCTTTGACATTACTAACTTAGTTAAGAAAACAAAAAGTTTACTAAGTAATGCCTTAGCTAACTTTGACGTATCTATTTGTGTCATTGGGTATTTTTATATAGAACTAGCTGTGCCCGCGACTTTGCTAACTTGAAAATAGTTTGAATATTTTCCCCGTTCTTTCAAAATTTCGCTCCGCTCCTTTGGTCGTAGCATGGTGTTATAAAGCCTAGTTATTAAAAAAGTATGTTACTTAAATAGCCATCCATAATAAATGAAGTATCAATCCCAAATGGTCTAGTGGTTCCTGAGATTAGCGCATTAAAAACCAAACAAACATACAAATTCTTCAGTTTCTCTTCTTTCTAAGTAAATCAAATACCCTCTGAATCAATGTCACACTACTAGACATTCAGATCACATCCATTTATCGCAATGAGGTTCAACATAAAATCGAAGTAACAAAAAACGCCTTAAAGTGAATGATTTTGTTCTCAAAAGAAAATATGGCCGAAGAATTCCATTAAAAGAAGCTCATCCCTAGTAGGGGGTGACCATTTTATCGGATAATATAAGGATCCAAAATACCTATGACGTTAAAAATTGCTACCATAAACAGGGAATAGCCTTTTAAACGGTAAAACTAATGGTAATTAATACTGTAAAAACATCCTTCGAGATCCTAACTCAGAGGATGTTTTTACAGTATTCAGTCTTTTTTTATACTCGGCCCTATGGCGTACCTATTTGAAACGCGCAAACGATGCGCGCTTTTTTCCTACAAAAGTTTTTTCCACAGATTGAGTCCAACTTTCGCGTGTAGTGTAGGTATCGCTACAAACGCGCGTCGACGGCGTGCTTAAAAAACGCCGTGTGCATAGGCTCTTACATATTATTATCGGATCGACGATTCCCACATTGAGCATACTTTATGTAAAACCACTATGATGCTTCGAAAGGCTTACAGCAATATACTCTTATTTTAGATCCATGCTAAACTAGTTGAAAAAATCCATGACGTTAAGTTATCTGCGCTAGAGGCAATGAAATAAAAAAGTCCGAACTCGTGTCCTATAATACCCGGACAGGTGGTAACCCTCGTCCCTAGGGCACAGGTGGCTTCGGATTCACTCCGCTGAAGTATAACGATTTGTTTGTATTTTCAGATGTTAGCTTTGTTTAATTTGCAAAGGTTTTAACGTGAGGCTATAGCGTGGGGACTGTTATTCAACGATTCTTGGAAAAAGAAGTGTGTAGAATATCAATAAGGGACGTCCTACACGGTTTTTGATTCTGAGAATTGTGAAAAAATGTTTGGTTTGTAGCGATTGTACAATCCAATTATTTGTCGCAAAATAGCACTTTTAACCTAGGCCTAGACCACCGACTTTTAGTAAGCCAATAGTTGGGTCGGCTGTTAATCAGTATGGCCATGTACAAGTGCAGATTACACCGATTTGATATCGGCCGATTCTTCAAACAAATTAGAATCGGGCCCAACTATCGGCCAACTAAAAGTAGGTGGTCTGCACCTAGGCTAAATAATATTCTTCAGAAAAACTCTCGACAATGCACTTAAATGATTTATTGTCAAAGGTATTATTAAAGGCCGGTCGATCTATTCTCATAAATAAAACACTGGATACTCATCTTTCACATTATATTGCCTTATTTTAGATACAATTCATCACTTAGCACAAAAGCGCGCGGAGTCGTCTCCGCGCGTCCCTCTATTCTGACGTTTGATGCTAGCGTGACATTGACAATACGTTAATGTCACTATGACAGCAGCTCATTGGCTATAACGATACCGCTATTTTAACGTTTTAGATTTTTCATAATTAACAGTTCGGCCTTCCTGCAATTCCTTCGCCCTCGAAGGTCTTCTCTACCCAAGGCACACTTGACGCCTCGTATTGGGATCCGCTGTGCACCTTGCTAGGTCCACTCTGCCATCTCCACCACCATTCGCGCACCACACGCGCGCCCTGCTGCTCCACCACGCGCGCACCGGCTCCGCCCGCGCGTTCTTGCTGCACGCGCGGCACCTGCTGGACTCCTGCTGCGCCGACCGCGCCGCGCACCACGCTGCGCTCGCCGCGCTGGCGCCGCTCGTGGCGCGCCGACTCGCCCGGCTGCACCGCCTGCTTGCGCACTCGCTGGCGCGCGACCTGCTGCGCGCCGAGCGCGAGCCGTTGCCGCTGCTGGCGCTGACCGCGCTGCTGCTGCCCGATGCACGCGCGCTGACCGCGCTGCTGCCCGAAGCGCCCGCGCTGTGCGCGCTGCTGCCCGATGCACGCGCGCTGACCGCGCTGCTGTTGCCCGAAGCGCCCGCGCTGCTGCCGGAAGCGCTCGCGCTGACCGCGCTGCTGCCCGAAGCGCTCGCGCTGACCTCGCTGCTGCCCGAAGCGCGCGCGCTGAACGCGCTGCTGCGCGAAGCATCAGCGCTAACCGCGCCAAACATAGTTCATGATGTCACACAGACATCCCACACAGAATGACAATATCCACATAGTTTCATGACAATGTCACATGTCCATAGTTCATGATGTCTCCCACACAAGGCACGACATCTTCACAATTCCTGATGTCACACAGACATCCCACACAGCTTGTCACGACATGTCTCACATAGCTTGTCATAACATGTTACACACAGCTGGTGGCACCCGGTGGACACGCGGCAGGAGCAGCCGCATGCCGACCGCGCCGCGCGCCACGCCGCCCTGCACCGAGCTGGCTGTCGCGCCGCTGCGGCCCGCCGCGCTTGAGCCGCCACCGCCGCCCACGCGCGGGCACCTGCAGCTGGCGCCGCTAGGCGCGCTGCACTCCACGCACCTTTGCACGCTGACTACTTTCGGCTCTGCTGACACAAGAAATCATCATACAGTACATCTATACACCATCATACAGTACATCTAATGTCATCATCCTAAATGATTTATGGGATTAGTTAGGGTTCTTTGAACATTTTCACTTTAAACCCACACAGATTAGGCCATTCCACATAGCTTGTCATGTCGTGCCACATGTTCTCCTCACACAGATATCAGGACATCTCACGCAGAATGACAATGTCCGCCCAGCTTCATGACAATGTCCACTGGTGTACAAGTACATCATATACATTATTATTATTATTTTCAAACCATTCCCATAACCACAACATTATCAAAATATTAAGATGAATAACACAACTACATAAATCATCACTGACAACAAAACAATGCAAGTGAAACATTTTGATGCTTAACATTGTGTTTGGGTGAACACGAAGTTGCTCCACACACAAATGCAACTTTATTATTATTATTATTTATTATTTATTGACAAAGATCTACCAACAACACAACTTTACATAAACAAGTAATGCATGCAATGATGACAAGACCAAAAGATGTGTCTTTATAGGTAAATACAGCTTATCAAAATAAACTTCTTGTTTATCTTAGGTAACAGCACAATTGCAAATACTTCAATGAAGTTACCATCCTCAAAGCATTCACAAGAAATACCCAAGTACTTTAAATAACTTTTTGCTTAAGGCTGTTAGCGGCAGTTGGGAAGTTCTAAAGTCTAGCAGTAGACTGTAGCCAATTCATTATTACAATCTGTTCACACTCAAGTTAATTGTATGCAATTTCATGCCAATGACAAGAATAAGCACAGTTAAACAACCAAGCCGCAGTGGCACTGCTAGTCTCAGCTCAACCCTTGCAATAAAACATTAATTCAACTCACCAAATATCACAGCTGATTCCTTTTGTATTACATTTTCACACAGCAAATATCACAGCTGATGCCCTTTTGTATTGCATTACCTTCTGTCCAACTCCAAATCACTTATGTGAAGTACCCTTGTTCAGTGTTCAGCTTCACTCAGGTATTGTGCTTGACTGATTTGCTCACCACAGGGCCAACCCGCAGACAGATAAGTCACCACATCTAAAACTCAAGTCAAATCTAAAAATATGCACACACAACATGCTACAACCAGTAACCTTTTTATTAAACAGCTAACAGATAACCTCAAGATTAAAATCATTTTCACCATGCGAGAATAACAATAATGGCTGGTACACAAGAATACCTTTAATGTACCACATTCTATATCTTTTATGTAATATCATAATTGGATAAATTTTGGTCATCCACACTAATTTTCAGTTTTAGTGATACAACCCAAATCACTACTGGCAGCAGAAATTAATTGATAAGTTGTAAAAGTCTAATATTAACATTATCTTTACTCAAAATATAGCATCATGTAACATAATAATAATTATGTTTCCCAATAATTGAAGTATCAATCACTATTAGAGTACCAAAAATACACCACATGTTCAACGGCATAACTGGCTGCTTTACTTAATTTCAATTTACAAATTAAGCTAATTAATAGATTTTATCTCATCTTATAGTGCTCAACATCAAGAAAGAAACATCATGATACTAAAACTGGTTTACACAACACAGACCTTAGCTTCAATTTACTTGAATAAAAGTAATTATTAATTGTTCTCCAAAATAATGCCAAGAGCTTACTCGGGCATGATTACCAAACTTATTTAATTTATCTGACCATATTCTATCTATTCTTTATAGATTTTGAATCTCAACAGGTTATTCTTCGCAGAATGTTAACATGAACAAATGAACACCGTGCAATTTAATTTGCTTTACTAAAATAACTTATTTGGCATTGAAATTAAAGTGAGCACATACAATAGCTTTCACACACATTCCTGACATTATCAGTAAAGACTGACAATACCTATAACATTTGATGCTTCATTCACTTCCATGCATTATTTTGCTCAAAAGGAAATGTGTTAATATTGTTGTTGTTGGAATAATCGATAATAATAATAAATCGTACCTGCTCTGGGGCCATCGTTAGTCAAATTGTTCACCACTTACGTGACCACAAGCCAAGTTACGGAAGGAGCATCTTCATCATTCGAGTCCATCATTTCTCGTACATAAATACTTTTCTGCATCTCACACAGTTGTCAGCGTGTTTCCATGACATTCTCTCTTCATCATATTCCATTATAATCATAGAATCGTGGGCGTTTTATGTTAATATTCGTGACAAATAACACGAAGCATTGGTCACCTGGAACACTTTGAAATCACGTTACTGTCATAGGTTTCAGATCTCACTTCTGAACTATTAAAGGCCGGTCGATCTATTCTCATAAATAAAACACTGGATACTCATCTTTCACATTATATTGCCTTATTTTAGATACAATTCATCACTTAGCACAAAAGCGCGCGGAGTCGTCTCCGCGCGTCCCTCTATTCTGACGTTTGATGCTAGCGTGACATTGACAATACGTTAATGTCACTATGACAGCAGCTCATTGGCTATAACGATACCGCTATTTTAACGTTTTAGATTTTTCATAATTAACAGTATATACGAGGTGTGGCAGAATGGGTTAATCAAACTGCTAAGGGAGGTAGCGCTACTAATGTACTATCCATAAAATATATGAAAAATTCGGCATTCAAGTTTATTGCTAGAAAGTATTTGTCGTACGTTCTCTAATAAAAAATTACGACGTTTCTTACCAAAAGCATTTTTTTATCATTCTTGTAAGTTTTTTGACAAATAGATTGTTACTTTCCCAACTGTAATTAGTATCTCTGTGCCAAAATAAAACAGACGACAACGTTTCTTCCTTTCCGACACAAAAAAATTGATTTTGAAAAAGTGAAAATAAATCAGCTTTGCATAAGTATCTGACTATAATTGCTGCGTTTGGAGTTCATTTGTACTTTTCTTTTTATAAATATAATTGTACATGATCGCTGACTAGATATCGAGTTTAGAGCACTTTATTTAAAAAAAATCCAAATCAATTTTTTTTTTCATATTTTTTAGGGATAGTACATTAGTAGAGCTACCTCCCCTAGCAGTTTGATTCACCCATTCTGGGACACCCTGTATATTTACAATAAATTGAACCTACCTACGTAGTTTGTAATGAGCAAAATTTGATATCGAGTATAACATAAATTAAGCTTACGGAACTATGATAATAATTAATAACTTTAGTTACAACGCACTCTCACAGAATTATGTACAACTTTCATAATAATGATATTGATTTTGAAGATAGTTATTTGTTTCTTCCTCATTATACCTATCTAACGTGTACATTTTACATTTTGAAATACTTTCAAATACCTGCTGTATAAAAATGTTAACCTTTTTTAAAACGTCCGAAATGAACAAAGTTTCAACATCCATTTAAATAACCCCAAACATACATAAATATTCCGACTAGCCTTTGTAACAATTCGTTGAAATTATGAAACAGTTTGTGTACCCGAAACTTTTTAGTATGTAAATTAAAAGCTCGTACTATTACGGCAAATGTAATCCGTCTATGTGATAATCCTTATTGTGTTTTTATTACAAAATGCTTTGGAAGTTATATTAAAATGTGGTTATGCGTAATTTGATTCGGAATTCGACAGTGGTTTTTTTAATTTATTTTTTTATGCATAACAAGGCAGGTATTTGACCACAATCGCACCTGATGTTAAGTGATTCCGGCATCATCATCATCATTTTAGTCATAGGACGTCCACTCCTGAACATAAGCCTCTCCCAATGATTTCCACAATGACCAGTTGACAGCGGCCTGTATCCAGCGCATTGACTTACTTGACTTAAGGTCCTATGTCTAATTAAAACCAACCATAGGTGAGGATAAGGATAAATCACAAAATTAGCTCTATCTCCAAAACTAAGCAAAATCCTAGAACATACATGGGGGTGATTTAGATTTAGATACACCTATTCTAATATTATAATAAAAAATGTATCTGAGTTTGCGCAGCCCCTAAGTAGCTAGGTAGCTGCTAACGAAAGAAACTCAAACAAAGAGAGTCTTGCCCTGGATAATTCTTACAAAGTTTCCCCGGGGGATTATTGTTCATATTTTTTATCATTCGGGTTCTGTATATTATGTACAAAAGGTTTGGTGCTTGTGTAAAAGAGAACCGCTTTATGGATGACCTTGATATTGTTTGAAGACACTTCAGTTGGCTACAAAAATACTCGTATTTATTGGGAAATTCTGTGAAATGTTATGTCATCACCTTTGCTTAGCCTAGGCGCAGACAAAAGTCGGCTTTTCAACCGACTTCAAAAAAAGGAGGAGGTTCTCAATTCGACCCGTATGTTTTTTTTTTCTATGTTTGTTACGCGATAACTCCGCCAATTATGAATCGATTTGAACAAATCTTTTTTCGGCGTATAGGTAATACCTCAAGGGTGGTCCCATTTAAATTTAATAATAAAAAAACAACCCCCAAGGGTGGAAAATTGGGGATGAACTTTTTTATACGTAATATCTCCGCCGATTATAAACCAATTTGAACGATTCTTTTTTTGTTGAATAGGTATTATCAAAAGAGTGGTTTCATGCGAATTTGAAGAAAATATTTCACCCCCAAGGGTGGAAAATTGGGGATGAACTTTTTATACGCAATATCTCCGCCGATTATGAACCAATTTGAACGATTATTTTTTTGTTGAATAGGTATTATCAAAAGGGTGGTTTCATGCGAATTTGAAGAAAAACTGGTCATGGTAGGTACAACTTCTTAATGCTTAGGAGTTGTAGGATAATTCTTTAAATATTATAAGTACAATTTTTTTTTATTTATTTTTTTTATTTATTATTCATTATTGAGCAATTACATATTTGATCCAAATAGCGTCCTAAATAGACCAACAGTTGTATTTTTTCATGTTTTTAAGGTGGGCTGACGGTTTAAGGTCTTTTTAGGTTTCCTATATGATAACCTGTATTTTGTAGGGAATATTATTTTACACTAGACATGAAGAATATATGGTCTCAATGTACTGCCTACCTTCAGTGGTAACATCAATGTAATAATTAGTTAACTAAAAAGCAAGAAATAAGTAAAATTTTATAAAAAAAAAAAAACCGACTCCAAAAAACCTACATTAAAAAGTAGAAAAATAATTACTAATTACCTAGGTACTTATTAATTACGACGAATTATTAATATTTATGTAGGTATACCATGATTGATACTTTTGGAGTCGGTGCAGGCAAACTTTACATGTTTCATAATCTTGGCACCGACTCCAGAAGTATCAATCATGGAATACCTACATAAATATTAATAATTCGTCCTAATAAATAAGTACCTAGGTAATTAGTAATTATTTTTCTACTTTTTAATGTAGGTTTTTTGGAGTCGGTTTTTTTTTTTTATAAAATTTTACTTATAGTTAGCCGATAGTTGGGTCGGGCTGTTAATCAGTATGGAGATGTATGAAAGTGCGAACATTACACCGATTGAAAGTTGGTGATCTGCGCCTAGGTTTAATCGATAAGCCAACCACCGAAAATCGCTGTTCTGATACGTCGACGCCACACGTCAGAAAACACAACCGATTTTCATGACCTTAAAATTGAACTTAACATTTTGTAAAACGATTACTACCTACTACCTACTTCTAACGTCAGATAAATATAAATCCGGCTTTGGTACCGTAATCGGTAAGGCAAAAGTCTTTGCGGACCCAATTTGCTTGTGAAAAGCAGCAAGAGGTCACTGCACTTAATCACGGCATCATCCATTTGCGCCCAAACAGTGTCGACCCCGAAACAAAGGCCAGTCCACTGGAATGTAAAAAAATAAGCCGCGCCCGTTTTACAATTAATCCTTATTACAAGGGACAAACGACGTTTCTTTTCCGTTAGGATGGCCATGAAGTCTGTTTAGAGGGAACATTTAGCGCCTTTTTCCTGGTGTTGCGGATTGCGGCACGCGTGCGGATCTGTGGCATAATTTACGTATCAAAACTTCAACGACATGCAAGCGATTTGTCACTTTTCGTATTCAGGTATTAATCGCCCGATTTTGTTTCGATTTCGTTTTCAACCGACTTCAAAAAAGGAGGAGGTTCTCAATTCGACCCGTATGTTTTTTTTTTTTTTTTTTTTCTATGTTTGTTACGCGATAACTCCGCCAATTATGAACCGATTTGAACAAATCTTTTTTCGGCGTATAGGTAATACCTCAAGGGTGGTCCCATTTAAATTTAATAATAGAAAAAACAACCCCCAAGGGTGGAAAATTGGGGATGAACTTTTTTATACGCAATATCTCCGCCGATTATAAATCAATTTGAACGATTATTTTTTTGTTGAATAGGTATGATCAAAAGGGTGGTTTCATGCGAATTTGAAGAAAATATTTCACCCCTAAGGGTGGAAAATTGGGGATGAACTTTTTTATAAGCAATATTTTTAATTTTTAGTTTTTTTTTGTGTTCACGCATTTGAAGTCGGTTTTATTTTTTTAAAAAGGTAATTATTATCCGTATTCGATCATGCCTCCGCGGTATTCACCTATTACTTATTTTGAAGTTTGGTGCCAGTGATTAAACGTCAAGTGACAAATAGCTGAGTTGCGATCCTATTGAGTAATCGTTCTATCGAAATGACACGTCAATTCAATACGGATGGACTGTTTTTCAATAGGACGACTTCTAAACGTCAACGATATTTTGACTGTTTCAAAATACGTGAATTAGGCCACTGGTCTCTCTAATATGTAGCGTGCATACAGGGTGACTATTAAATCGTTGGCATCTTTTTAAACTAAGACTCTACTCACGGTATATAGTAAATTCCATGAATATGTATCATGAGTAGAGTCTTAGTTTAAAAGGATGCCAACGATTTCAAAGGCTAGTTGCGTGTATGTAGCTGGCGCAATAGATAAAACATGACTTATGAAATAATGAAATCCGGGCAGCCCGCATGCGGACGAAATCCGCATCCCGAGAATCCGAAATCCGCATTGTAAGAAAAAGGCATTTACTAAGAGAAAAATGTGCCAGAAACCTCAGCAATTTCAGACAATATGCCTGATTCGCAGGTGAGTGGGGTAAAGCGACAATTTGTGACGCACTGCGAAGTGACGAGATGTGGCTTTTCGTGACACAAAAATTAATTGTGACACATTTGTGTCTTATACTGACTTGATAATGTAATAACAAAGCATTAAGAAGTCAGCGATAAACGGATTTTTTTTACTAAATGCCCTTAACTGAATACTTTGGAATCTCAAGCTTTTTCTTTATTCCCCTAACGACGTGTGCTATGACTGAACCACTCATGGGTCTTATTTCCAATCACATAATTCTATGACTCCACGGTCAGACAACGTTTTTATGGCCTTCACTGTGCGGAAGTTTTAACTTTAAAATATGCAAAATACTTCTGCAAATTTCTTCTTCTTTATTTATTGTGGATGAAAAATAATCCCATCACCTCCTGAAAGAACAAGACTCGAGCCCAATATTATATTTTATTGAAGGAAAATTTCGATACATAAGTAATTGGATGGTGTATTTTATTAAATATCAAATTTTTATTTTTAGGCCTAACAATGCCCCAAATACAAAAATGAATATTTCATAATATCTCCCACATTGTGAGCAATTTAATCATTACAACGTACCAAACAAGCAGCGGGAAACGTTTAGGTGTGCGAATAATTTAATTAAACTTTCGAAATCTTGTAAGGCGTCCGAAATTTAGGGCACAATCCTCAAATTTCAGGTCAAGAGGTTTGTTAACTTAGGCTAAGGACTCACGGCGAGATTTTCGCCCGCGCCCGTGGCGGTTGCGGGCCCGCAGCTTCTGTAGAATGCAGATACTTATGTAAAAATTAATGCACAACTCATGAAGCGGTTTGCGCCCGCAGTGTGCGCGGTTGTATGCGGGTCCCGCTGCACCGGCGGGCAACTAGTAGAATCGCACCGGCCTCGGTAACCGCAGCCTCTGCGGTTTTCGCCCGCGCGCTCTGCGATCGATTGGCGGGCGACCATTTTGTACCAGTGACTTAACTATCCGTCTTGCAACCGCCTGTCTTGCGATTATTGCCCGCCACGTTTGCGGGCGATGATCGGCGGCTGCGTAACCGCGCAAATAACCGGTCCCGTGAGTTTTGAAATAAAACCGCAATTCCACAACCGCCGCGGGCGCGGGTGAATATCGCGCCATGGGTTCTTAGCCTTACATCTGCTTCGCGGTCGATGGTTGGGAGGCCACAGAGTTGCGGTTTACAAAGCATTTGCCACATTCTAAAGTGATAACTAGAGTCTGTATTAGACCAAGTAAACACTGTATTAAGAATAAACGTTTAAAATGAAATTCTGGCAATCACAGGTTTGACTTATGTTTGAGTTTGAATCTGGTTACGAGCTTCGTTTTAGGATTAGTGTGACAAACTGAATTGCATAAAACATAAATTGCATATTACAAAACTGAGGTAAATTTGATTGCAAAATTGATGAGGTATTTTTAAAGAGAGTTAGATAATCCTGAAATGGTCGTACATAATAGCCTTTAAATTAAAGTGGCGCTGTAGTTCGCTTGCAGCACCACTACTAGTTTTTAAATATTTTAAAGAAGCGCAGTTGCAGCGCCATGCACTATCATAAGCGTTTGTTACCGTAGTACGCCTCTAATTTGAAGGCGCCCTAATCCAACATTCTAAGGCTGGGTTGCACCATCTTACTTTAACTTTGACAAACGTCAAAAATCTGTCAAACTCCATACAAAAAACACCGGTTATCGTTAAAGTTACGGTCAAAGTTAGATTGTGCAACTCAGCCTAAGTCTTAACATTGTATATTTGTTCCTTATTACTTCCAGATCTCATTCAACCTTCCCTTCCAGGTGTAGGCGGTCTCCGCGCCATAGAGTTGCGGATATCCCCGCCAGTCGTCCAGCGGGGGTCGGACGCAACTCTGGCGTGCCTGTACGAGCTGACGGACGCGCCTCTGTACTCCGTCAAATGGTACAGAGGGCGCCACGAGTTCTACAGATATTCGCCCACTGAGACGCCGGCGACTAAAATATTTCCCTTCGCCGGGATCAACGTTGATGTAAGTGAAACAGTAGTGAAATACTTTATACCAGTTATCATAATATCACAAAAAATAGCTGCCACAGTACCAGTTGATAATACGACTAACGTGAACTAAGCAACCATTATCACATGTTCCACGCCCCATATAAATACAAATTAACATTTAACTTCGCCTTGTCTACATAATTTCCTTTACAGAATAGCTTCTGACTAATTAGGTAATCCTTGCGGACCACGTTGTACTATACAGGATACAAATCCTTTAGTAAGGCTTAATATAAAAATACTAACTACTTAGGTATACAAAAAAGAAATTGTGACCAAACCAAGCAAGGCCATTTGCTCCGAAAAATAAATTTCCCTAAATCAAAACCTTGCAAACTGCATCCGTAATAAAACTTATCTCCTTCCACTTCCAATTCACCGTTTCTCATTTGTAAAACACGAAACACTCATATTTCAAACGGGCCGAAGATGGATGTACGCACTTTGACAACTCCAATGAATTCCTACGTTCAACGAAACTCCGCATACAGAATGATTTGTCCCCGTTGAAATGTCGTAAACGACTACTCGCGTCATGTAAATGCATAAAAGGGCGCTGCACACTGAAGGTAGCGTGAAAAGCTATATTTTTTAAGGGCTGGAACGACCAGACCAAAATTACTAGCTGTACCTACATACAGGATGTGGTTTTGTTAAACAACGCCCATCTCAGAAGTGGTAGTATGCACGACACTGATGCCAAAAAAAATATAAAAAAATACCTTATCATTGAAAAATCCATGACATCAGGAAAATTTTATTATTACGCGGACGAGCTATCGGTCAGTCCCCCCGCTCTCACGGGGCGGCGGCCGCATGTGCTCGGTGGTGTAGCGGGGTATGCGGGGTTGGTGCGAGCGGTGACAAGCACCGTCTCGAAAGTTTTAGGAGACGTTTGAACAAGGTTTCTTACTAATAAAGTAATTAGTTAACATTTTATTTATATTTTTCTTGTAATTACTTTCATGTGTATCGCCACCCCTGAGATGGGTGTTGTTTAACAAAACCACAACCTGTATGTAGGTACTTGTACTGTGGAGCTTAACTGAGTCAGTGCCTCAGTTATGGGAGTGGCACGGGAGTGTTTTTGTGACGGTCAAACGTCAGCGAGACCTAAAATCGCCTTCAGATTTGTATGCTCTGTGACGTCATGATATGTCATTGTCTCCCTCTCGTACCGCTCCTACTCAAGCACTGATTGAGTTAAACGCTGTACCTATAATAAACTATTCACTCGCTCAACCTTATGTAAACGCTTCGAATTGCCAAACTGACACACATAGGGGACTACTTTAATTTGAAGACGTTCCGAAAACTTATCGCGTCTTCAGGTAGAGATGTCCAAAGTCATTTGGGAGTGTTAGCGAGAAACACTTATCGCACGGAATTAGGAGTTGCGAGAATCGTTTCCACGTTTATCGATATCTTTATATACCTTCGTGGTATCGATTTAATAGAGCCCCTATTTCATATACCTACTACTTTGCTACATTGCAATAACTTAGGATTTTGTCTACACAAACTTAGGCTGGGTCACACCATCGTGCACCATTTTACTTCAACTTTGAAAAACGTCAAAAATCTGTCAAACTCCATACAAAAAACACCGGTTATCGTTATACTTACTGTCAAAGTAAGATGGTGCAACTCAGCCTTAGTTTCACTTGAGGCCTGATTCATATTTTTCATAACTTCCATGTAGTATAAAAGTACCCTTTTGTCAAAAATTTTAGCTGAAACTCAACACAGATTTATGTCATCGCATTCGCTTAGCTCCAGCTGCGTTTCATCCGCTGATTCGCTCCACACAATTTATTACAACTGATGTAAAATTCCTTGTTGCGGAAAATATTTTCAGCTAAAATAGAAAAAGAAAAATCCCCGGAGACAGAGCGAATGCTCCACGCTCGTCCGAATTGCTGAAACATGCCGTTATTTTTACCTGTTGATTTCGAGACAATGAACATTATGGGGACGAATTTGAATAATGAACTGTGAAATTTAGTAGAACGCCCGTAATATGCCAGTCCTGATTTCATGACTGAGGACTTATGAAACTCTTGGAGAATGCTGAAGACGTTCCTATTTCTGTACAAGATTGTTGTTTTGAATTTCCCTTTATTGTTAATTTCCTTCGAGTTGTTAGCTTTTAATTAAGTTCTCAGTTCGTGATAAATATTTACGACAAGTTTGCTCTTAAATTAAACAAGTCAAAGTGAAAGACAAACTATATGAATGTATATTATACTATACCTGTATATTTTGTTTATTTTCTTAATTATTTCTAAGTTAATTAAGAATTATATGAGCATTCTATAAAGCAAAATTTGTATATTTATACTTTGTTGTATGTTTATAAATATTAATACGAAGTCCTAAGTAAGTTCAAAGTTGTATAAAAGACGTCATGTATACTCGTAGACTGTTTTCACTCTTACAAATAAAGGACATCATCCACGTTTCATATATTTTTGGTCCAAAATCAAAAGTGCCGGCCAACAAAAAAAAGTGCTGTATTCTGACAGAATACGTCTGCCTTAGCATTTGTTACTATGGCACCAAAGCCGTAGCTCCACTGTGCGTCGGGTATTTGAGATCTAAAAGTCATCGACTATTCATACATTTTTTGTTCAAAATCAAAAGTGTCGGCCAATAAAAAAAAGTGCTGTATTCTGACAGAATACGTCCGCCTTAGCATTTGTTACTATGGCACCAAAGCTGTAGCACCACTGTGCGTCGTAGTATTTGAGATCAAAGTCAGTCGTTTCATATATTTTTAGAACTCAAATACTACGATGCACAGTGGTGCTACAGCTTTGGTGCCATAGTAATAAATGCTAAGGCGGACGTATTCTATCAGAATACAGCACTTTTATTTTTTGGCCGGCACTTTTGATTTTGGACCAAAATGGATGATGTCCTTTTCTCCACCCGAATAATATAATTAATGAACCGTCTGATATTTTTACATGATTTATATATGGACCTTTTGTTTTTGGGCCTTTTTTCAAACCTTTGTAGCCTATAAATAATTTAAGCCGCAATATAGCTAAGAATGACACAATTCCCAACTAAAATCCGTGACCTTCCCAAAGGTCGTTTATTGTCCGAAACTTAGCATCAACTGCCTCAAATTCACTCCCGGGCGCTATTGCAGTAAAAAGGCACAAATGTGCCATAGTGTTATTATCACGGCAGTGTAAATCAGTGGTTCCCAACCTGGTACGTGGACCACCGGTGGTCCACAGGAGTCAAAATATCCACGAAGGCATTTAAATTTCGCGAGCAAAGCACGTTCGAGTGTCAGGAGATGGTCAAGTGGTAAGACCACCTGCTTCAGACGCAGAGGTCCCGGGTTCGATTCCCAGTGGGGGCAGATTTTTATGTTCGGTTTGGTTGGTGGTAGGGCTTGTTCTAAGTCCGCCTGGCTAGCTACCACCATCTTACTTACCTAAGTCTGTCGCCATAACAACAATGTTAACAGCGTTGTTGTGTTCCGGCAGTTAAAAGGTCAGATAGCCAGTTCCTCCGTGGTTGAGGATTCCGGGTGAAGCTTGCTTCCACCTTCGGCCTGATCGTCACTTACCATCAGGTGAGATACAGGCCAAGAGCTTCCTCGTTGTGGATAAAAAAAAAGTCTTAGTCCTAGATTTATCGAAATAGTACAGAAGAATGTTAGTTCAAAATCACATTCATTCATTGGTAATTATGTAATTGATTTGGTATTTAACAGTTTCGCTAGCTCTTTTATAATGCAAACAGCTAGGGACTGGAATTCACTGTCTGCTGCTGTCTTTCCCTTTATAATACGGGCATCTTCAAGACGAGAGTGAATAGGCACTAGAGGATGCACATCGTCAGGTTTGATTGAGGTCTAATACCTGCTTTGTGTTGCATAAAAAATAAGATGCCTTCCATTGAAATAATATTTGAGAGGTTTTGTAATGAGTTTATTTTCGGAATCATTTGGTATAATTTGATATGGCATGGTAATAATGAAGAAAATCAAAGTGGTCCCTGGTCAAAAAAGGTTGAGAACCGGTGTGTGGAGGAGATAAAGAGTTGTATTTATGGACATATGGCGCTAGGGTGACGGGGGGATCGTTGTTCTAAGAAAACGCGGCAACGTGAGGATCAAATAACATATGGATGAAAAGCATTTATGTGGGATCTTAGATGAACAAGGGGTTAAAAATAAAATTAGTTTAGTCTCAACTGATGTAGCTCCATACCTACCTCTACATAGAGCAAGTAAGTAGGTACTAATCTAAAAATTTAATAACAGAATACGTAGGCTGAGTTGCACCACCTTAATGTAACCGTAACAATGACCGGTGCTTTTTGTATGAAGTTTGACAGATTTTGACGTTTGTCAAATTTAAAGTAAGATGTGTGCAACTCAGCCTTAGTTAATAAAAATCTGTCGCATAATAATAATATGTGAGAAAAACTTGAGAACGGTTGAAATAATGACTTTTTCGAGTAGCTATCACGGTACCTAAGTTCTTATAAACAAATATTGGAAAAGTTTCCGAATACCATTTCATATTCGAGAATAATGGACCATTCTTGTTCTACGAGGTGTGGATTTCTATATATTTTAAGGACAAGACGATCGGGTCGGCTAGTTACTCGGTCTTGAGATATATTATCTTTATTCCATCCTCCATCTTTACTCCAATAAATACAGGGTGATTTTGTAATCGGTGTCCAAATTTTTAGGAGCGACAGAATCAGTAACTTAATCGATTTACGTTAAGAAAACAAAAATTGTTTTTCCTATTATTTTTATCCGCAGCGCACGGTTTCAAAATGGACACACGTAGATAATTTGTTTTGTTCATAGAAAAACACGTACACACAGTTAATTGCAAAGCTTAATAGACACAATGGTGCGCGAAAATAAGTCTTAACCTTTAAACATTAAGGCTGGGTTGCACCACTTAACTTTGACCGTAACTATGACGATAACCGATGGTTTTTGTATGGAGTTTGACAGATTTTTGACGTTTGTCAAAGTTAAAGTAAGATGGTGCAACCCAGCTTAAGATAATATGGACAGCCGCGGATTAGATATTCAATATTTTTTTCCGCGAAAGATGTTGAAGTTCTATAGAGCTTATTAAATTGGATACTGATTGCAAATCACCCTGTATAAAATAATATCTACAGGGCTTAGTAAACGGGCAGATATTAAAGGCTGTTAGCACAGCTGGGTAAGTACTAACACCCTCTTATACTCGTAAAATGATGCGAAAATAAAACCGGAGCATCGGTTATTATCGCGGGTTGTGTGAAAGCAAAAGATAAAGAGTTGTATTTATGGACAGCCACCGCAGAGGTGACGGGGAAGGATCGCTTGTTCCAGTAAAAAGGGGGGAACTCGGAAAAACTCCGGAAAACACGGGAAAAATGAAACTAGCGCACCGTCCTTTGAAACGTGGGAATTTCGCGATAATTCTTGTAACATGGGTATAAGCTTTAGTCAGTTTCTGTGTTTGATGTTTGTACTCGTACTTTACTGGAACACTTTGTAGCTCATGAATCTGGGATTTTGATTTAGTAGTTCAAACAATACAATAGAATGATAACGTTATGAGTTGTCAGCGTCGTATGTTAACTAATTAGGTTATGGCAGTGGTTTCGATTGCGTGAGTTTTAGTCTATAGCAGAAAGTTTTTCCAAACGCTACAATGCAGTATTATGTGGCGACTACATAATACTTAGCATCCGTGACGCATTATGCTTCATGTAATGTAAAAATATTAAAATACTGTCAAAACTGTATAATACAGTTCCTTATTCCGGATCCACATCAGTCTTTCCTGTTCAACCTTCTTCTATAACCACCACTGAATTCAATCCTCGTCTATTCTTTACTCAGCTACCTCACCTATTGACGTTCTACGTATTGAAATACTTATTCTTTGGTTTTATCTTATCTCGTATAGGTATCTACTAACTTAGTTTCCCTTGTTCACAGTTGGCGCGGTCGAATCAAAGCCAAGTGGTGCTGACGAGGGTCAGTTTCGGGCTGTCGGGCAACTTCAGCTGCGAGGTCACGGCTGATGCACCCTCCTTCGCTACTTCCATCGTCTCCAATACGATGGAGGTTGTTGGTAAGGCCTAGTTTTGTTCATCATCATCATCATCATCATTTCAGCCATAAGACGTCCACTGCTGAACATATGCCTCCCCTAATAGTTTTGTTCTAGCTCTACATTATTTTGATTTGACTTGATTAAGCTGACATCACGAGCATAATGGCTTAGGTTATCTTTAGCTATAAAGAACAGCATGTATCCAATGGCCATCAAACAAGATCTATTGCGTAAAAATAATGATCAAGATGCTCGGATGGCCATAGACTGGAGTAAATACTGTGGGTAGGTAGTAAAAATGTTGCAAGAAGACATTCGTTCGCTGAAGCATTTTATAGGAGCGACCTATGTCCAGCAGTGGCCTATAGATAATGATGAGATTCAACGATTTCAAACATTTCTTAGTCCTTTGAAAGGTTCTATGGGAGAGAAGGTAATAATGATGAGATTCAAGGATCATAATTTAGTAGGTATTCTAAATTAGCAACATAATTTGTAGAGGCTGATATTAATGATAGCAATGAATAAATTTACAGTTCTCTTGTGAAATGTTGTGGGAAGTCGGGAGATGTAATACTTTTCCTCTATCAAAGGAAGCCAGATCACTATACAAATAATTGGTCTGAGTGGGTTTGAAGCGGAGGTCTCTGTTCAAACTCATTCATTTAACTAAAATGTTGCTGTACGATGTGACATGGTCGCCCAATGTTGATCAAGCTCCTTAAATAAAGATTTTAAAAAAATATAGCAATGAAAAACGGCTGTAAACCTTCCAAAATACGACAAATAAATCAGTAATCACAATAAGTAACACAATTACCTGTCCCTCTCTAGTTCTGCCGCCGTCGTCGCCATCCATCCACACCAGCCAGCACCACTACACGCCGGGTGACGTCATGCGAGCCAACTGCTCGGCCGGGCCCAGCCGGCCGCCGGCAGAGCTCGCGATATACATCAACGACTTGCCTGTAAGTAGATATGTTACAGTCAGTTATGGAAAAATCAGTCAAAAGTGATATTGACCAAGGGCATCAGTCAAAACCACTTCTGACTGATTTTTGCAGTCAAAAGTGGTTTTGACTGATTATGAGTTTTGACTGCAACAAATGCATGGTTTTATTACTATTTCAAAGTGAGGTTGGTGGCCCATGCGCGTTTAGAGCAGGGGTGGGTGGGCCGTAAACACCCGAGAATGGTACCATATCATGGCATTTCAGGGGCCAGGACCCCCTGAAATTTGGCCTTAGGTACACCAATGTTGTGGCCTAATGCTATATGAGGTTACGATGTGATCTAAGTAAGGCAATGGTGGCCGGGCAATAAGCAAATGGGTGACCGGTGTAGTTTTCGAATCTTTGCAAACTATGTAAGACCCAAGGGATATTTCCCTCGGAGAACGTTTTTAGCAGGATTCCGTTTAGCCTCCCGAAGCTCCAATTTGCAGTGTTCCGCAAAAAATCTATCCGTTAGAATTTCAAACACACTTGTGTGTTTACACAACCGACAAGTTTTGCGGGATCGCCGTGTCCAAATGTACCAACATGATGCAATAAACATTTATGACTATGACTATGAAAGGGCCCTAAATTTACTTACTTATTTAGAAGTCTCATAGCCTACAAATTACTAAAAAACATACTCGTATAGCTGTTTTTATGAACAGTCCCTCATTTTTTGACAAACCCAATAATATGACTAAAATCGTAATAATAATATCAAACCAAGATAGACTGCTTTAAATGTTTACAGCTTCCACGTACGAGAAATATTCGAGATACACGTACATTGGAAGCATTCCAAGCATCCATGTAGATGCAATCTCGAGCCAGAATGCTATGCGATGTAGATAGTACGAGGTACCTATAATATCAACCAGCTCTGATAGTTTTGTAGGATAGTTCCGATAAACTTGAAATATGTATGTCGATAGAGGCATATTCCTGCCAAAGAAATGATTATAATCGTCGATTCAGCTCGTGGATTTCCTTGGAGATCATATCTAAAGAAAAGCAATACCATGCGTCTCAAAAATCATCTATATTATAAAACTCAAAGGTGACTGACTGACTGACTGACATAGTGATCTATCAGCGCACAGCCCAAACCACTAGACCAGGGGTCGGCAACCTGCGGCTCGCGAGCCACATGCGGCTCTTTGGATGTGAGGCTGCGGCTCTTTAGTTCCATTCGCAAATATTATTTATTTTATAAAAAAAAAATGTTCTGAAACGATTAACGAGGTTTAGGCATTCTCTCAGCTACTTATACTCGCGTTTCACCGCAGCAGTTTGCTCAATTGTTTGTTGTTGAAGTTCCTACAAGTTAGTGTTGTAAGTAAGTAAATGTTTAATTGTTTTCATTTTTATCTTATTAAGATAAGATAAGAAGCGTTTATTTGTCAGAATACAGGTTATAAAGTTCTTACAAAAAAATTTTAGTACAAGTATTCAACCTGCATGCAGGTGTGCAAATACATTTTGTCAAGAATAAATAGATATTTTTCTTATGAATAAATAGATTACTTTTTTTATCAACAAACTTTATGAAAGTATAGAGGCTATTTATTGTTGGCAAGAAAAAATTTTGTGGCTCTTTAAAAACTTGAAATTTTGAAAAAAGTAATTTTTGGCTCTTCCGACTCAAAAGGTTGCCGACCCCTGCACTAGACGGATCGGGTTGAAATTTGGCTTGCAGGTAGATGTTATGACGTAGGCATCCGCTTAGAAAGGATTTTACGAAACTCCACCCCTAAGGCGGTAAAACGGGATCCACGCGTACGAAGTCGCGGGCGACCGCTAGTTTTTAAAAAAACTTAACTAAATCTAAATTTTTGTATCTTTACAAATCAGCCGAAATCTTGCCCCGAAGTGGTAGTAAAGAACGCTACACTCAGCCCGTCACTTCATAAATCCACAGCTCCATTTTAAGTTTTCTTAAACAGTTATTTAAGTAATTTCCTTCTCAAAAATTTTTACAAAATCAATGTAACTTGTTCATCACTAGAAGAGATAACATTAAAGCTATAAATATTTTTGGTCCGTAAATAATACCATCCCACTATTTTTTCCCGTTATTTTCATTAAATCAAACATTGGGAAACTTACTCCATTCTAGGCTTTATATTAATAAATAATGTCTTAAATTCTAAAGCAAAGAAGTCACATATTATACAGATAGTATTCGCGTTGACTTGGCAAACTCGGTCTAACGTAAGCCTACATGTATGCTAGTTCACTCCACTGAGCTGGTATATTTGATTTACTGTCTCGGCTTCTAGATTGCCCCAAATCTATCCAACTTAAGACTGTGTTATGAAAAGCAGTCTAATTTTCACGAAAATTCTAGATATTGTGATTCTGTAAATTGACGAGAAAAAGTTAATGATATCTGATTCTAAAAATAGCTAAACTTGAATGGAAATTTCTTTTATGAAGTGAAATTAATGAATACCAATTCATTCAGCTGGCATTCATTCATATTTTGTGCTGGTGATTTATAAAACTTTTACTTTGTAGTTAGGTACTTAGAGTAAGATAGGTAGTATAAAATCTTTTACGTAGACGTAGCGTAGGCAGGCCTCCCACTAGGTGGACCGACGATCTGGTGAAGGTCGCGGGAGGTGCCTGGATGCGAGCGGCGCAGGACCGGTCTTTGTGGAAATCCTTTGTCCAGCAGTGGACGTCTTTCGGCTGAAACGAACGGACGAACAATAAGATCTTTTGGAGATCTTGGGATCGATTTCGATGGGAAACAAGAATAGAAAAATCACGTTGTAATAACCTAGCCTTGTATTATCTTGGCCTACCAGTCCAGTTAGGTTAGTGATTGATTACGCATTAACCTTAGATCGCTAAACATTAGTCTCTCAGTCAACCGGCATCCGGCGCAGTCGGTGTGCAGGTATGTTCCCGTCACTTGGCTACCCTGCCCTTTTCAGAAGTTAAATTATATAAGGTTAATAGAATCAACCTTATGGTGTGTCTGGTTTTTAAAAGGAAGAAGAAATAGATCATTATATTATGAATAGGCACTTACAGGGCAGATATGTACCATCCTAGATTGCATCCCCCGCGCTAAGCGGTTTTCACGCCATTTATCGATTTTGCCTAGGTATAGCATACATTTTGACGTCGATAAAAGTTATCACGGCGCGCATCCTAGGTCTACTGGTGTGATTGTGGTGAAATACCTGCCATTTTTATGTATAACATAAAACAATCTTGAAATAATAACTTCAATATTATCTATCTTTACTACGATTTTTAATTTACTGACTGTAGTGTAAACCAAAAAAATATTCTTATTAATAGCGTGTGGTTTCGTAAAGTGAGTTTTGCAGCATTTCATCCACTTCAAGTCTATTAAGTTGTTCTTAGAACTAATAAGTTGCCAGCAACTTCATTAAAACTTCACGAGAAACCTTTAATAATCTTAGAGGCGGTGAGCAAAAATGCATTTAGAAATAGCAAAATTATGAAGCCATAAATTGAGTGTGCTCCGCGAAAATACAATTTTACTGATTTTGTGTTAATTTTTTAGGTTTCATACCTCAAGAAGTGTCCGTCTGTAAAAAAATCTGGGGGAATACTTTGAGATATTTATTTGATGCGAATAGAGCTAGTTTTACTGATTCTTAAAAGTTTCAGATATAGTTATTTAGAAATCAAAGTTTTTTTTTTTCTTTTAACATATTTTTTTTTATTGAAATGAGGTCTTGATTACTGTAAACAAAACATAAAACGATCAAATACTTTCCCAAATACCGTTATTTTTGTAGCTTTTTAATTACTTCATCCCCTAATCAACTATTGTTTGCTTCAAAAGCAATACGTGAACTCTACCATAATTTTCTACTCTCAATCACAACAAGGAAGTACGTCAAACCCCCAGATGTTAACACGTTTGATGCGGTAACTAAATATTCGATCGATTTGCCGTACTCAGTTTCAGATTTCGCATGATTGCTTTAAGATGAAAGTGAATTTACGCACACAGCGCTTTATAGGTTAATATTTGTGCGTATAGAAATTACACCATGTATTTTAGAAGCGTTCGAAATCGTCTGAGATTCGTGCACGCAATAACGCGTAATTGATTTCGTTGATTGATTGTTGAATTGGTGATATTAGAATCACTCCAAACACAAACTTTGTCCGTAGAGTTCAATACCAACACCAATATGAGTAGGTATCAGTTTTATAGCCAAAATAAGAAGTTCTATCTTTTTTTCTTTGCCCTTACTTTAGGGTCGGTTTTTCTCGTTCTGAGGCACTAAGATAATAATATCCTAACTACTCACAATTTAGCCTAGTTGAGACAGATACATTATTTGATGCAGATGATAATGCTGGATTCCTGGCTTGCGTTAAATTCTCAAGCTAAATTTTAGACTTTACTCAGTCGATACTACGCTTCCACGCAATCTATGCACATGTCGTGGCAGCTTGTATTAGATTTTAATGTTCCTTTTCATTTGATCGTGTATGTCTTGTTAGCTGTCCTTAAATAAATAAAAGCTTAGTTTATTTAAAAGTGTTATACATTTTGTCAAGACCTTATTTCTTGTAAGCTTCCCTTTACTCAGGATATTAATTTAGGTCTTTAAAGAGCAGACGTGCCCTGACACAGAACAGATCCGAATTATATATTTATTTTACAGAACTAGTCAAGCGAAGTGATATTCCGCTATATGTGCCAGATATTTAAAAGGTTCATCCTTATAAAGATAGTCACTCATAGTTGCCAACTTACACCTTTATAATATCGACTTGTTTTGTAGGGTTGAGTTTCTCGGCTGACAAGCGGGGTGAAGGGCTCCAAATAACAACACCAAGTTGTGATGCAAAAATGGGGTACTTTATTGCAAAGTACGGGGCAGGTACAAAAATGTGGGTGCGGGCGTCTCCCGTCCGTAGACCAATTCCCGCAAGGACGTTGGACACAGACGCGGGAGAATCGCTGGCAATTTGTAATTAGGCGTTCGGAAGTCCCAATCTGTGATTCCCCTAAAGAACGTCACAGTCGGATGCAACCTTGGCTTATTACTTACGCCTCACAAAAGTTCCAATATTCAACATAATCGTCGGAAGGTCTTTAAGGGAAAAAAATCTGGACACCGCGGTGTAGAAATCGACTCTCAATGTGCTAGTGTCATCTAGCGGCGAGCGGCGCAAACACTTCCTAAACTAGATACATCTTACAATAAGCACGGTGATCCGCGGAGGCTTGGTAATGCAGGCGAACACCATGAGATGGCGCTAGTAGTATTGATTGATAAATGTGACGTTGTTACACTTGTAGTTAAAATTATATAAATAGGTATAACAGATTTATTTATTTATAGTGTGGAAATAACTCGACTTTCATAACAAAAACACCTGCAGCGAAACATTAATTTTGCTTTGAACAATACAAACTCAAACCATCTCAAAACTCGGTAATGCAATTAATTTCGTCTGCAAACTCAGTGATACTGAATTTAAATTAATTAACACATCAGGATTTACCTGTGCAAATTAGTTTAACTTAATTTATTTCTATCAACAGACTTGTTCGGCTAACTTACAGCTAACTTTAGATTTAAATACTTTATTAACATGCGAGAAAGCAAACTCCAGTTTGGAATTGGAATAAACCTAGTTCCAACTGGAATTCTATAGTGGCAAGTTTTAATGCCTCCAAAGCCTTCCATTCTGTGGATATTGCTATGCTTTAGTTTTGTTTGGAACTCGGTTTTAGTATTGTACTAGTTGGATTTTAAATAAACTGTCCCTGGTTTATGTGGCTGCAAACTATTAAATCTGACTTGTTTGAGAATGCCAAGACTGCCAGTTTTGTAAACTACACTGCTGTGGACTAGTTGCTGTTGTTCACTGTCATTTGGTTTCTTTTTCTTCTTCTCTTTTTATGGTGTAGGTCACAATCTTACTGTCAAGCTTAGTGTGCCGCCAAAGGCGTCTGAATGACTTAGTAAATTGTGCATTCCATAACAACGTAAAGACCGTTTGCACCGTTTTGATCACTAATTGACTTACTAACTAAGCAAATTATATTTGTATTGTTTACCATAAATCACACCAACCATTTACATTTTTATCTTATTTCAAGCTGGTTCTCTCACGTTACGGCCATTTTTACTACCTATATCTTTACCATAATTGGACATAAAGTACCTATCATACTCCTTTTGCCCAAAGAGACTCAATTCATAATATTTACATACTTACAAAATATTTGAAATATTCCACCTACTCGTATAAGTCCTAAAATAGTAACTGTTTTAGAGCTACCTCTTACTTTCAATTCAGCTTATTCCCAATAATATATATATTTATATATTTTAATTTACTGCACTTAAACGCACAAAGTATTAAATCTAAGGTAGACCAACTTGAATTATTAATAGAAGAAAAAAACATTGATGTATGCTGTTTCAGTGAGACTTTCTTAAAAGAAGAGGAAGTTGATATTTTCCAAATAAACGGGTACAAAAAAGTTGCTCACTTCTGTCGTAAACGGAAAAAAAGAGGTGGTGTTGCTATTTATGCAAAAAATGCAATAGTCTGCCGTGAAATAGATTGGATATCAAAAATGTCTGTAGAATCTTATTTTGAATGTTGTGGTGCTGTAATATCTGGTCTTAACTACTTAGTAATATGCATTTATAGAACGCCAAACAGCAATTTGGATCTTTTTTTGACTAACATGGAATGTTTGCTCCGTAAAATAACTATTAGGACTAGAAATAATTTCAAAAATATTTTCATTTTGGGCGACTTCAACGTTAACATACTAGAAAAAAATAAAAAAAGTGAATCTTTTTTGAACATGTTTAGATCTTACAAATTGCATGCTACCATTGAGACACCAACAAGAGTTACTAATCACTCTCAAACATGCATAGACAATATTATTACTAATATAAAAAAATACCAAGTTGAAGTATTGGATGTAGGATTGTCAGATCATACATGTCAATTAATGACAATTGCCGCAAATCGAAGCTTCTATGAAAAGTCGTGGTACATTTATAAATATTCGGATAGGTGTTTGGAAATATTTTTGAAATACATATCTCAATTTAATTTCAAAGATGTTTATATGGAAGTAAATCCAAATTATGCATACAAAAATTTTTTTGATATATTTGAACTTGTTTTTAAACTCTGTATCCCAATCGCTAAAATAAAAATGACATACAATAAATCTCCAAATTGGAAAACAAAAGGAATATCAGTAGCTAGCAAAAATAAAAGAAAATTATATTTACAGAATAGGAAAAGAAATTGTCTAGCCTCAAAAATCATTTATAAAAAGTACTGTAAAATCTTGAAATCAGTAACAAGACAATCAAAAAGAAATACAAATAATAGATATATAAATCGCAGTGAGAATAAAAGTAAAGCTACGTGGCAAGTAATAAAACAAAACACAACAAAAATAAATACAATAAATGAAACAATACATACTATAAAAAAGGACAATGAATTAATTAACAATCCATATGACATAGCCAAATCATTAAATGACCATTTTATTAATACAAATAATCAACAATTGACTAAATCAAACTGTACATACAAACCTCTAATCAACTCAAGTTTAGACAGCATTTTTATGACTCCTGTTACTGTCTCTGAAGTAAAAAACATCGTAAGAGAGTTTAAAAACAAAAAAAGTACAGGTTACGATAAAATACCAATGACATTAATTAAATCCAGTATAGACTTTATAGCTGAACCTCTTGCCCATATAATAAACTTAATGTTTGAAACGGGAATATTTCCAGATGATCTGAAAAAAGCTCTGGTAAAACCTCTCCACAAAAAAGGACCAAAGGACGAACACGAAAATTACAGACCTATAGCATTATTACCTAACTTTTCTAAATTATTCGAGAAGATAATAGCAAAAAGGTTAACAGCATATTTAAATAAAAATAATATCTTAAGTAATAACCAATTTGGATTCCAAAAAGGAAAAAATACAACAATAGCTATATATAACATTTTACAGAAAATATGGACAGATATTGACAATAAAAAAACCTGCATTGGATTGTTCCTAGACTTGTCTAAAGCCTTTGACTGTGTGGTACATGACATATTATTAAAACAACTCAATCATATAGGTATACGAGGGAATGCCCTTAATCTTTTAGAATCTTATCTGACAAACAGATTTCAAGCGACAATCTTAGACACATATGATGAAAATACTAAGACAATCAAGCAGGTGCAGTCTAATTTTGAAAAAATAATTCTAGGCGTACCGCAAGGCAGTGTATTGGGACCTCTCCTATTTCTGATATATATCAATGAGCTTCCCTTAATAGCCAGTCACCTGTGCGTCATGTATGCTGATGATGCCTCAATATTTATATCTAAGGAGGGATTGGATGATGGTGGTTTTGTTGATGAAATATACAATACGCTAAATAGGGTTATAAATTGGTTAGCATCTATAAATTTGAAAGTAAATTTAGGAAAGACCAAATTTGTTGAATTTAAGAACTACAAAAAAGAACCACTACAATTTAATGTTAATATAAATGGAACGAAAATTGAACAAGTTAGTGATACACGATTTTTGGGAGTCACTGTTGATACAAATTTAAATTGGAAAGCACATATCGAATCCATTAATAAAAGAATCTCTAGTAGTTGTTATGCTATCTCAATATTGACAAATATATCATCAAATGACGTTGCGAAAAACGCTTACTATGGATATGTGTACCCCCTCTTGACTTATGGCATAATTTTTTGGGGTAACTCTGTAAATGTTGAGTCCACTTTTATACTCCAAAAAAAATGTCTGCGTATTATGTATAATATAAATAAATATGTATCATTAAGAAATGTATTCAAAGACTATAAATTCTTAACTGTGACGTGTATATATATACTAGAAATATGTGTTTTTGTCAAAGACCATAAATATTTGTTTTGTAAAAAAAGTGATACTAAGCACAATCTACGTTCGCAACATAAATATAATATGTGTGTTGTAAAACCCTCTAGTTACATTTATGAAAAAAGTACATACGTAACTGGAATAAAAATATTCAATCGATTGCCAAATAATATAAAACAATTAGAGGGAATCAAATTTAAACGAACGCTCAAAGACTGGTTATTTGACAAATCTTTTTATAATTTAAATGAATATTTTAATGTAATGTAATGAATAATTTTATAATAACTGACATTGCAAAATAATAATCCAATTAATAATTAATTATGTTTTTGACAATTTATATTGTACGTCCGAAATGGATAAATTGTGTACTTTAGCATTATGTGCCTTTTATGTAACACCACTGTATCAACACAATTAACAATAAATGCTTATCTTATCTTATCTTATCTTATCTTAATATTATGCAAACAAACTCACTCTAAATCGCACTCCAGCAGCGTCTATTCATAATAGATGAGTTAGGTACTATTATTTTCTTTTGGTCATTAAGCTCCAAGTCTAATTTCGCATTCTAGCTGCAACACCTGTATCCCCGTAAATAATCATATTTGTTTCGTTCTCTTTCGTTAGCTGATTAATGTGTATTCTCTCAGTAGTTTATTGCCAGAAAACCAATTTCGGTTTGCATGAAAAATACGAAAAAGTTCCTGTTTTACTCGTATATTGTTAGATTGTGCTAGTTTAAGCAATGATTCAACATTCGCTCTTTTGTTTTTTTCCTATCGAGTTTCGCTTAGAAATGTGTGGGAAAATATCTAATTGCGAAAATGGGTCGTGATTGAATCCGTAGAAAGTGCACTTTTGAATAACAAGTCATTTGGTTCCCATAGAACAAACTTAATTTGCTTAGTTTGGAACTAGAGGGGCAGTGTGAAATTATGTTCAAAGATTTCTTCCTGTGAATTTACGCAAAGATGTAAATCCTTACAAAAATGTTCATCTATCCGTACAAGAGCCAAAATATCTAACAGATTCTTCATAAATATTGTCAAACTTAAGCGGCAGTTGGCGGGGCACATAGCTAGTAGCTGATGGCCGCTAGGGCTGAAAAGTTTTGAGTGGCAATAGTCAGACCTCGCTCGATGGACTGACGAACTAGTGAAAGTCACGAGAGACCTGGATGGGGGCAGTGCAGTGCAACGTTGTAGAAATTGGGATGTCCTTTGATTGACACGACAATGTGCCGACAGATTAAAATTCTAGTAGGTTAAAAATAAATAAATAGACAGACATATCGTGCCTTTTGACAACCAATTATATTGTTACAAAAATAGTTGTTCAAAGTTTAATTAAGACGCAAACCAACCTAAATAAAGAAAAGATTAAACCGTACTTTTCCATTACTAAAAGTTCTATCCCAAATTAATCTAGTAGAATGTTCACGGTTTTTCTGCCTCAAATATTAGCCCGGACTACTTAAGTCTGTAAATAATAATATTTTTATTTAATTTGGGTAAAACATTTTTAAGCAATAAACTTTTCGAGGCCAATATTTCCACTTGGACTTTTGTAAATAAAATTATGTACAAAACATTGTACGAGTAATAAAATAAAATCGCGTACGTCAAAAATATGAGTTGGTATTTTATTTCAGTAACAATGCGATTAAGTTTTGAAATTCCCTCACAAATATTGTTAACATTTCTATTTAAGCTGTCATGTTACTTGGAGGGGTTAACAGGGGTTTAAAAATAACTATACAGGCTATACAGGGTGTTAGGTAAATGGGTATATGAGCCGACACTAGCCCATGTTAACATGGGCATATAAATGGTATGGTGAAGTCAGAAATTTGATATCATCATTTTATTTTTTTAAATTTTCATATAAAATAAATTTTATAAAATCCGATTTGTATGAAAATTAAAATAATTAAAATGAAGATATCAATTTTCTGACTTCACCATATCATTTATATGCCCATGTTAACATGGGCTAGTGTCGGCTCATATACCCATTTACCTAACACCCTGTATACTATTAAGCCTATTTTCAACCAGAACTTAGAGAAAATAAAGACCAATTAACCCGAATTCGAAAACCGTTAACTACAGTCTAATAAATCCAAGTCTCTCATTGATTTATATTTTAAAATTCAATTTTATTAATCACTTAAATCTTCGCTTGAGTTTGAATTTGTACCTCGTTTTATGATACGGGCTTGAAACTCAATACCTATCATAGCAAAACGAAAATAGACCGGCCCTCAAAACAATGGTTTACGTAGGTGTTTTAAGAGCCATTTCTCGCCGTAACATTTCATTTAGTGCCACTTGCTCTATTTTACAACTATGTTTTCGTTCGCATATAATTTTATGTGGGATAAGCTACTAAGCGTGCGTTTATGGCAGTTTGAAACATAGCCAAGAAGAATTTCAATGGCTGCAAGATAAAAATAGGATATGTGGATGCTTAACCTAAATATGAAACAATGGATTACTGCTAAATATGTAGAGTGTATGGCACTATGTAGCTTTTAATGATGCATTATGTCGAGCTTATGGTACTGTAGATATACCAGTTGAAGCTATAGGAGTTAAATGACTTTAAGCTACACAACCAAACTAGTAGTTTTATTAAAAATTCAAACTGATCACCTAGTCTCACGCTAAGCAGAGCTTGTACTATGTCGACTAGAATCTTTAACACATTAAAGTAAAAGGCTGCTAGCTCTCTAACATTTGCTTGGATTTGATTCAAATCAAAGAAAACCATCAAAATTGGAATAAAAAATTATTTGATCATCTTCTTCTTATTCGTTTCGCTCTTGGTAGAGCGGTCGTGATGACGTTGAGGCCACAGTATATATAATCTACTGTGTTGAGGCGTTGTGATTGATTATCTTACTTACAACCTAACTTTTAAAAAGTTCATTTTGTTTATCTCTCTCATCTCATTGATCTCATTTCACACAAAGACCACTCCGATCTCAGCTCACGAAATATTCCTCAACAAATAACTTGACAAGTCCCACAAAATACGACGTGAAAGTTTGTTCTATCCGAACGATCGGAGTTTCATCGTTGGCCGTACAAAAAAGTACTAAAACCAAATTACACTCTAAAAGCGAAATTTCCTCAAAACCCGTTCCCGCCAACTTCGGGAATACATTTTTACGCGACCACAGTTTGCCCATAGGAACCTGTGAAACTCCGCGCTAAATTGCGCCGCCTTGTGTAGAGTCCTCAGCTAAATTCTTTTGGACATATCCTGTGAAAGACAAAAGCGTGGATGTAACTTTAATGCAATAAATAATGAATGGTTAGCCCGTTAATTGAAAGGCGACATAATAATTATTCCTAAGTCGGTCTTTGAATATACTAGAAAGATACAATATTTAAGTTGCTGGATGATTGATAACCACTAAGATTGGTGCGCTAACAGTCATCAAAAACGAATTATGATCAATAAGTTCAAAGAGCTGATAACTCGTGGATACTATTCCCCACCAAAAGCTCCCGACCGACCTTTCTTCTTCTTCTTGTCGTGTCGACAACAAACCTACACAGTGACAGCCCAAAACTCCGCTACAAGAGTGGCGTTGTCAGTAGCCTTCATTAATCTTCCCGTATGCACCTGAACAGATTGTCCTTACTATGGCCGACCTGCGTCCGAAGTTTATTTAAAGACTAAGATATATATTTAAAGGCAAGTCAGGGGAGCACATGTCCAGGTGGAAGACTGTCAGACATAGAAACAAAAGGGCAGGGAAGATCAGCTCCCTCTGTTGATCGATCGTCATGAAGGAATTTCAGCCTTTTATTTAACCTTTTAAAAAGCTCACTACAAATTGACCATTGTTCAAACATGAATTCACTCAGAATTTCATAACGCTTCTATGATTTTACCCACCCATCCCATACCCGTAGTTTAAAGGAAAATTTCGCTAACCCACTTTCATTGTGGGCAGCATATTGTCTATTAACTACGATAACCAGCGAAAAGCTTCCGAAATTGAAATTTCCTGCATTTTAAAAGCTAATGTGGTTTCTGAAGTCAACTCGGCGTTCCGATGAACTTTACGGACAGAGACGAGAATCTAAACAACTTTATTAACGTTCTATAACATAAAATGTGTTTACACGAAATATTTGCTTGTCCTTTTACGGGTCCACAAATTTGGAAACATACGGAATCTTGTTTTATGAAAAGCGTCTTAGGAAACGCGAGCCAAGCTGCAGATGGCATAGCATGGTTGAATGGGAAATTATTTCCCATTCAACTGCTTTCAGTGAGACTGAAACAGAATGCCTTTATATCTCTTAAAGTTGCAATAACATGGGACGCTTGTGTTGACCATTAGGCTCTCTATATTACTTTTATTATTTAGCTTTTGTACTTTGAATAAACTATGATGGCAATAAATTTTAAAAGCGAGAAATGAGTAGGTACGAAATAACTTAATGCAATTATTTTACGGTAATTTCTGTCAAAAAAGAGTCCGTGTGTTTCCAATGAAGCCAGCGGATAAAATTTTGGGGCAGAAATGTTTGTATTCTACTGTTGATATTTCTAATTTTCTCAAAGAGCGTGGGCGAATCCAAAGGTACAAATAGTATACTAAATGTACATACAGTAAGCTCAGTACATACGAGATCCTATAGGCTTTGTCAACCATTAGGGGAAACTATTGAATATTGATAGGTTACTCAATAGTTCTTTTTCTTCTTCTTTTCGTGTCGACAACAAACCTACACAGTGTCAGCCCAAAACTTCGCCACAAGAGTGGCGTTGTTAGTAGCACTCATCAAATCCTCCTGAGTGCAGTTGCTTGGGCACTCAGGGCATGACATCAGGTGCTTCATCGACTGGGGAACAAAACCGCACCTGCACTCCATGTTTAAGCCATCCAAGAATCCCCACCTGTCTAGTAGTTAACGGTAACATTATTTTGTGTCGATGTCAAATACCTCAATATTCGCTTTCAAATACTTGTAACGACTTAACGCTTTAAATTAACTGAAACTGAGAATATACGCAATTTTATGAAGAAAAAGCATTTCAATTCGCAACATATCAACACGCCTCTTCGAGTTACAAGCATCGCAGCAACACCACCTGACCAGATTGTTTATTGCGTTTGTGGCGATGCATGAACTCCACGCTACGCTATGGTGTAGTAGACTATCCAGAAAATGTATATAACTACACTTAGGCTAGGTTGCACCATCTTACTTTAACTTTGTCAAACGTCAACATTCTGCTAAACTCCATACACAATACTCCGGTTATCGTTTTAGTTACGGTCAAAGTTAGGTGGTGCAACTCAGCCTTAGAATATATCAATAACTACCAATACCGACGACGACACTCTTTTTACGGACGACAGCATATAAGACTAATTTTTTGTTGCAAAGTAAGTAAAAAAAGTATTTCTTGCATCTTGACGTAGGTACTGTCATCTTCCGTCCTGCCACGTGTGTCGCGGCGGTGCGGAGGACACGGCGCACCATACCCTTGCGGTATGTGCGGCGTGGGCTCCGCAGCGCAATACGCTTATCGCCTCGGTAGGCCGGGACCTTGTGCTGCCCAGTATAGTCAAAGCTATGCTGGACAGCAACGAGGCCTGGGTGGCAATGGCCTCCTTCTGTGAAGACGTGATGTCTCAGAAGGAAGCCACGGAGCGAGAGCGCGAGGATGATCCAAAGCGGAGGACAATATGATCGCCTCCAGTTTCCTCTCCTCGGTAATGGCCAGCGGGCCAGAGGCGTGGGGGCACCCCCGCCTGCATTGCACAGGCCACCACCACCGTCGGACTGGAACAGCTGTGTGCTTCCAGCTGCTCCTGTCGCCCCCCGTCCTAGGGTTGTGGTAGAGAAGGCTTTGTCCGGAAACCCACAGTTTCCTCCCACTTAAGGCGAGTGACGGAGCACCGGGGTCTTTTAGTGGGTATGCCTCGTCCTTCTGACTTGGTGAGCCCCACATAATCTACCCTGTCCCCGCAGGGTAGGTATGCGATTCAACGCATTTTTTCTCCTTAAAAAAAGGTACTGTAATCTTATCTGTACCATCACAATATTCATAATATCAACCCAGTTGACAGCTACGTTCATTGATCTTTCTCTAGAAACGTTTTTCCATCCAAAAACGGTTTCAATGAAAATCAAAGTAAAATAAAACGGGCAGATACCTACACAACCTGCTTCTTTAGTATTAACGAAGGTATTCCAGTAGACACTTCATAAATAATATTCAGGAATCAAACCTTCATTTAACAAAGCAAGACTCTCGGTATTGTTTCTGAGAACCGCCCACGTTTTCTTTGATTGCTACCTCCGTTGTTTAGTAAGGTATTTTCTTAGAAAAAATTGCTGGAATAACAAGCCTTCAACTACAGTTAACAACATGTAGCTACAATCATTACATGATGGTGCTTTGTAAAATGAAAACTTTAACAGTAATATGGATCGAAATTCTTGGATGTTTTGCATTTACTGTGTTAAATGGTCCACTTGGAAAAAAGGTAACCAAAACACCTAACCGAAACACAAAATAACATATAGGTACATACAATAGTTTCTTATCCATAAATCTTAAGATATTACATGTAATTTGATTGTAGATACATAAAATATTTTGCAAAAAGTTAAGAACTAAGTTTAAGAAGTGTTCGATTATACCTACGTTACGAAAAGTAATAATATTATACCAGTCTATAGTATCAGAGCAGCAAAAGCTAGCATTCAGTGCCCTGAGCATGAATAAATACCTATCGTTCTCGTTATGGCATGGTAACTATTTCTTTTGTATGAAAAACAAAACAGCGCCGTTACGGTTGTGAAATACGATTACTATACTATCACAAGAGCTATTTGTGCTCAGGGTACAGTTGATCTCGAACTTTCATGGTCTTATAATCAGCCTCATGATACTTATCCAGGTTTTTCCCACAGGTAACCCCAGGCATGTACCAGGTGCACCCAGCGTCCGAAGGGCTATTCAGGTCCGAACTGTACGTGCAAGTGCAGCTATGGCCAGCCCACTACGAGCGGGGCGCGCCCATACTCCGGTGCGAGGCCAAAGTCACGGACTTGTATAGAGACGACTCGGCCGTCGCGCTGTATTCGGCCAACAGCGATCCGAAGATTGAGAGAGGTTGGTATCGTTGTTTTCTATACATTTTCTTTCCACAAGCGTACAAGAAATTGAAGAATGAAATGAATGACGACGGATTGTAAAGCTTGCCACCAAAATAGGTGACGACCACGACCACTCTGCCAAGAGTGTAGCGACGACGAAGAGAAGAGTGTATCTCATATACATTTTTTAAATTAATTTAGACCCGTTAACCCCTGCTAAGTTAATATGATTGTACACGAGTAATTTTACCACAATAGTGAAGTTCGAAACAGCGTTCCTCGGATCTCGGGTCGGTCAGTCAGACACCTTTGACCTTTCACCGTTCGGCTTTCGTCGCTTTTAAAATATCGCCTTATAAATTAGTATTACAGACATCGGTAAACAAACTACATGATCACTTCCTACTACTACTAATAAATGGGTTGTCTCTAGATCCAATCTATGATAGAACGAGTGCTCATAACATAATTATTGTATTCGTGCTTAATATGTTGGGGCTGTGAATGCCTTTCAGACGCAGAGACTATCAAAGATACAGGCATAATTAGTCGCCTAGGTTGATGACGAAGAGATCTCGCTCCTGCTTAATAACTGGGGTCTACAACTTGACCAGTGAAGTTTTAAGTGGATAGTTAGCAAACTCTAACTTAGCCTAGATCATTAACATCAGTCATTACAAACTTTTTATTATATTCTTCTCAAACATAATTACCATTAAATTTTAATAGGTCGACATCAGAAATGCGACACTGATCATACAAAGTTTAAGGAATCTTCCGAGAATAGCACGAAAACAATGTACGTAATGAAATGTGACTATGACGAGCAATATTGCTATCCCTTTTTCCAGAGAAGCGTATTAGTATTTGGAGTTATGAAAGATTGGGCAGACATCTTCATTCATTCTTGTTAATAATGTTTTAAGTTTCTCGGCAAGCCACAACATGACTAAAAGCTAGAGAGAAAAAATAAATATAAGTTGTTATGTTGACATGGGTACAATGTGGCATCCGTCAACCACCACCCGTATAATTGTGGCAGCTTGCTTGAAGTGATTTATTTACATATGTGTATTCATATTTTGTGGTTATTTTTTGTATGTACACATACGAAATTACACTTACAATACGGAACGGAAAAGTTGGAATGGTACAATGTAAGCAATTATTCGTTAGAATAAACAGACATGAATGTATTAAGTATACATTATACCAGTAAATGTATACGAAATAATTACTGAATAGGCTTAGGATGGATATCCATTTCGTTTTATAGAGTTTTCACGCATTCAAATCGGATGCAATCACTCATACATACGAGTAATACCATTTCGGGCCATTATTTTTAATTCTGATCAAATGATCACTCTAAAAGCTTACTCATTCAAACTTTCATCTCCTATTTCTTCTTACAAGATTATTTTTCAAGAAAGCACTACAATTTATATTACAGTAGCTATACATAATTGCAATGTGTTAATTGTAAGTTTTTGCTTACACTCTGTAAGCAAAAGCTCTTGTTGGAGGTAAGCTACAAGCGCGGCCCGTAGTCGCTTTGTATTTCGCTCGCTGCACGCTGCGGGTTTCAATTTGTATGTTTGTATTTAAGACTGAAACGCAAACTATGAAGCGTTTTTGAAAGGAATGCGTTGTGATGATACAGTTTTGAATTTACGCAAATTCTTAGTTCATAATTTTTCAAATGATGTGTTTGTGCTTATAAATTGTAGTAAAGTATGTAAACGTTTAGTAGGTATTATTATGGGTAAAACGTAAGATGATACAATATCTATTACGGGCAAAACAGCTGACACATTATCGTATATAACAGTCACTGAGAAAAACATTATGACTAAGATTGAAAATCTCGACATAAATAAAGGTCCTGGACCTGACCTACTTCCTCCGCTATTTATTAGACTATGTGGTAAGGAGCTTAGCATCCCATTATGCATTATATTTAATAAGTCACTCAACTACGGTATCTTTCCCAAGCGATGGAAAACAGCTCACATAATACCCATCTTTAAAAGTGGTGATAAGACCCGTTGTGATAACTATAGACCAATTAGCATCTTATCTTGTTTTGCAAAATTATTCGAAACCTTGGTCTATGATCAGCTATATATGCATTTCAAGCCATACTTATCAAATAAACAACATGGCTTCGTTAAGGGTAGGTCTACTATCACCAATCTGCTAGAATACAAACACTATCTATGTAAGAGCTTTGCCACAGGCGGTCAGGTAGACTCTATCTATACGGATTTTTCGAAGGCCTTTGATAGTGTCAATCATGGATTGCTTTGTGAAAAACTTGCGCTTTACGGTATTCATGGTAATTTGTATCGCTGGATGACTTCCTACCTCAGTAACAGAAGCCAATTGGTCGCTTTAAGGGGATTCACCTCATTACCAACATTAGTCACTTCCGGGGTGCCACAAGGGTCTCACTTGGGGCCTCTTCTGTTCGTTGTTTTTATTAACGACCTTATCGAGCTTCTATCTTGCGAATGTTTGTTGTACGTAGATGATCTCAAGATATTTAAAACTATTTCTTCTGATGCCGACCGCATTAACTTACAAAAAGATCTGAGCACTATTTCGAACTGGTGTAAGAAGAACAACATGGATCTCAACATCAACAAATGTTTTATTATTACATTCACTAACAAGCGTTCCAGGATCGTTAATGATTACACGATTGACGGACAGGTCCTGTCGAGATTCTCTGTTGCCAGAGACCTTGGCGTTTATTTTGACGAAAAACTATCTTTTCGACCACACTATGAGCACATAACATCAAAAGCCAATCAACTCCTTGGTTTCGTCTTCAGATCCACTTAAGGTTTTAAAAAACCCCGGTCCATGCTTTATTTATTCTCCGCTATCGTCAGGAGTATCTTGGAGTACGGCAGCCCCGTTTGGTCTCCTCACTACAGGGTACATATTGACGAAATTGAGCGGGTACAGCGGAAATGTTTACGAATGCTTAACTATCGCCTGCGTCTGGGTCGTCCAGGTTTCGATTATGAAGCAAGTCTTCAAAAATTTGGCATTCAAAAACTTGAATTGCGTCGAAAATATTTTGACTTTGTCTATCTTTACAAAATAATTAATTCGGTTATAGACACCCCTTACTTGCTTTCTCAAATATCATTTAACATCAAACATAGTGCTCGAAGATCCAACAAAACTAACCTTTTTGCATTACAGATTTTTAAAAACAATACCTCCTTTTACAGTCCCTTAGTTAGAATGGCTCGTCAGTATAATGAATTGGCAAAGCATTACCCGGAGATCGATATTTTTGCTTCCAGAATCACACATTATATCAAATCACTGCAGGATGTCCTCTACGCCGCGCCTGACGGGCTCGGTGATGGCTTTGAGTCGGCTCGACGTCGTCGCTGAGTCTCGCCTGATTAACCTACCTACTTATTTGTTTGCTCGCGTCCGTACGTTACGTGCATGACTGCGGTGACGTTTGAACTGTACTGACCTACCCACCTTGCTTTTCTAATAACACATACTTCTGAATTACAATCTAGATCTAAGCAAAACAATTTTGTTAAAATATTTTTTTGAAAATTGTAATTTGTCATGTGTTTTATAAAATAAAATAAAATAAAAATATTAGTTTAGCTTGATCTACCGTCATCTTCACGACTATTTACAGTTAATAAAAGGTGCCAAAAAGTTAATGTTTTAGTGAAAATGAGTGATTGACTGTCATAGAGATATAAGATTTTAAAATTTCGCGTTCAATTTCAACTAAAATAGTACCCATGTCTTACCTACTATTTTAGTCATAGAGATGTTCTTTAAAAATAAAATTTTAGGATGTTTTCGTGTTGAACTTGTTACACACAGTGCACTAAAGCCTTTAATAGATAGTTATTCAATTAATATTTCAATCCTAGTTCAGTTGTTATATCACAGCAATTTCAACATTTTAACAGTTCCTATTTTTATTATAAAACATTCAAGAATGCAGCAATATAAAATGAAATTGAAATTATTCCGGAATAGCATATAAAAAGTTATCGCCCCGAGCTGCATCACAATAGTGACGTCACGCCATTTGTAGTTAATGACGTAGATTATGATAATTTTACAGCCGAGTGACGGCGAGCCGCTTCGGAGTAGAATCAATTTGAATCGGGAATAGTCGTTTAAGGCTAGTCTTTCCGAATGTTCTGATTTTGAAATAATTGATGATTGTATGGTTTTCATTAGAAAAGCTTCTCTCAAAAACTTCAGTAGCTTCGGCAGCTTTCTTGGCGCGCGGTGTCCATCGTGCTTTCAGGTTATTCACTCCAGTATTTATGAAACATTGGCACACCCTTTGTAACTTTGAAGAGTGATTTATAATCTACAATGATACAATTTTATTACTAAAAATGTTAATTTACGGGTTCGATTGTTTCAGCCATATGACGCACACTGCTGAACAATTACTGGTATTTCTGTTTAACTTCTAAAAAAAATTGACTCATTTTGTCATTGAGTCATTTTTTTTATTGTAATAAGCTAAATATTGCAAAAAAATTCTAAAAACGAAAATCACAGCCCAAATCGTGTCACCTCCGTCCGCCGACCTCAAGCCAATATCGCAAATAAATTTCGTTACAAGACATCTCGATCATATTCCGGCATTCCATTTACATTTCAGCCGCTTCCAACTAATAAGATTAGCACCAAAGAGGGCATTGAGGGCGATGAGTTATTGCTTCCCGCGTCATTTGCGAAGACAATTTCCTCCGAGGATAACAGAGGCGCTGTACGAGAGTAATAAATTTTGCTTCGGCGCTACAAACAACGGACAGTGAGCCACGTAACCGCGCATCCGTCTTGGTTTCCGCGAACTGTTAGGTACTTGGAAGTATTTTAAACTAAGAAGCTATAAGGAAATTGTAGAAAATTAATTAGAAGATTTTAAACTTTCGCGTTCCATTTCAACTAAAATAGGAAGACATGGGTCTGCTTGCAACCACGGCTGCAGCATAGCAGCCGAAACGTCAAGCCGTGAGTACCTACATAATGTAACTCATTAATAAAAGTCGCGTTAAGACCCGTGTCTCTATTTTAGAAAATTAATATGATATCACTACTTTGGAACGCAACTCAAAAGGAAAGTCAATCACTCGGTGATTTTGTCAACTGAAAAACAGTCACAGGTATTGTGCGAAGTATTATTATAATGCGAATTATTTGAAGCGATAATTGCCGACAGTGAACTAACCGACTCGAGATTCGAGTAACACTAGTTCGAACCTCGCCGCCGCTGGACTATTGTGGTAATCCCACTCATAACACAAGCATAATTATTTAGATTACATGAGGGGTTACCGGGACTGTGTGTATTTACACAACAACACGGCAACAACTAATATTCTCTGTATGAACTAATCGCAAAATGTAATTGTCAATCATTGTATCTCATTTTTTAGAAATAAATAAATAAATAATAAATAAAGTACGATAGTACTATCTATTAATTCAACAGTTTTATGTCTATCTCGCTCACTTGTGCTCATGTTGTGATTACTAACAAAATCAATTTCCTTCAAATAACGAAGCTCTGTTAAAGTTGATTTTCTCCATGCGTAAAATAGCAACGGGTACTGAAGACTACAAGGATTTTGTCGATAGAAAACTGTAACTGAAAATAGCTTTACTTTAGATTAAAATCGACAACTCGTCTTCAGAGAGATTAATTAATTTATTGATCACCTTAAATAGGTTGAGCATTCGCTTTTCTATTTTGTCGGCTTTATCCTAGTACTCTATCATAATAAATTATTTAACAAGTCAAATATAAATATCTCACTCCATTTAAGTCCCAAGTGATTTCATAGAATTACACGATCCCTAAAACCGTTTCAAATCGTAATTTGAAAGATCTTTTATCAGATAATATTTTTTTATTTCAAGTATCACCAGACCTGTTCATCTCCGCGAGTTTACATCGAAAACAAAACACGCACGATGGCCCACCTACAGGATACTATTCGACAAGGCCTCACATACGAGCGAACATTGACTCACACACGCGTATTCTTGTGTATGATGGAAGAAAATAAAGAAAATGGTGTACTAAATACTGTGCAGTATTTAACTGCCTAAATAATAATAAAAACACAGAATGTACTTTTTTAAGTTGCCTCAAGACACTGAGAGGTAAATAAGTAGTTAATATTATTCATGATAATTCATGCTAAATCATGTATTTCCTCCGCCATTTTCTGCAGTTTGGCACCTCACGTCACATCATTTTACCGAAATCAGCCCTATAGCTTCGGCGCAGTGCCGATCACTGACGTTTGTCAACAAAATGGTGCTTGACTCTTGAGACAGGCTAAATTACACCATATTGTTAATGACATTGAGCATACATTTTTTTAAATACCTTCGCGAAGTAAAACTTCTGTACGTAGTACTTATTATTATTCTGTGGTATCACACAAAATATTACATTTATTGCCAGCGGAATTTGAACCCACAACTTGTAAGCATTTGGTCCGGTACGCAATTCAGTCCAGACGCTCACTGAGCTAGCCTTTTGTAAATTAGGTAAGTATCTTATGTATTTTCCTCAATTAAAACTAAAGAGAACAAAACTAAATTGAATTGGTTGAGATTATACAGGGAATCGTTTTATCTCCAAGATAAAGAGCTATAGGTGTAATACATTTGCCGTATCTCGTCGGTGACTTAGATGGGGCCGCCAGATTGGCTCTTAATTATGCTGTATTTGCATAATTCTGATTCTGTTTGATGTTAGGTAGAGTTGTGAGTAAATACGTATTTATCGATACAATCGGTAGCGAATAAAGGAGACGATGAAAACGATAACGATTTTATGAATGAACCTTATTAATAAAAAGTTACACCTAGGATGAACTCTGGATTAAAATGACATTTCCATACTAAATGACAATTTGAGCCAGAGTTTAACTGCGGTGTCTTTTATTAAGAAGAGGGAAAGAGTCTGTTTATTTACTTATAAACTTACTCTATCCTTAAGGATTTGTCACACTAGACCGTTAGGTCAAAGTGAATGCAGCGCGCATAATGTACTCGTACGATTACTTTGACATGGCTTCAGACCGCATCTATTGTGGCAAACCTTTAAAGTAAACAAAAACTAAAACGATGTTGTTTATTGTTTAAATTATGCCAATTACATGAGAACACAGTAAAAAAAAACATACACGTTGTCGTACATAAAATAAATAACAATTAAAAGTAATATATAGGATGGCATAAAAATAAACATCATTATTGGTGTCTATTGCATAGTAGCCGATTTATAGTGTAAAATTAATTAACAAATTACAATTGAGACTGTTTTATTTATTTAGTTGTTACGTTAAACTTAAGATTATGTTTAAAACTTATTCCTGAAAAGCCAAACACAAAACCATTATAAGTTCTTTTATACGCGTTTTACACGAGGAATGGCGCCGTTTTGCGAGGAACATCACTCATCGTGATTCACAATGACCACGACCACTCTGACAAGAGTGTACCGACTGAGAAGAAGATACGCATTTTACGATAACGTTATTTCGATAACGATACTTCGTGACCGTGGTCCCATTTTGCCAGTTCATCGATAGATCGATTAATCCACGCACGCTTCCACCACTAATCCCGCGTTAATACAGCGTTAGGACGCCCTTGTGTGCGCTGAGCTTATAAAGCAAATTAAATTACAAAGGCTTTCAAAAGCAATGAAGAAATGTTAACTGGAAGGAGAGCTTTCATTAATAGTTGCTAATTTCAAGTAACGCGGGAATTAAAGATAGGAAGAAAATATCTTGTAAAGGAGGTTAATTACAATTTTTGTGTTATACCTACTTACTAATTTTCTTTTTAGTCGGTTCTTTTAATGTTTGATAAATCTTATACTATATAAACTACACGCCCAAAAATACCAAAAAGTAAATTTTCATGATCCGTAATATTAATTTCTCTCAGAAAAAGGTTTCAGTCTTGTTGGTCGCGAAAAACGTATTTACATGCTAAATTAACGACAGTGTATTTGGCAGATACCAGTTGTCTAGGTACATAGAGTTATCGATTATAATATTAGCTATTAAGTGTAATTTTTATTATGGTCTTGTACCATACAGCGATGGTACGGGACCCTTCGTGTGCGAATCGAACTCACACTTACTTAGCCGGTTTCTTAGATCAAAATCATGTTATAACCACGATAGCCGAACGGTGAAGGGGTCGGAGTGGCCGACTCGAGATTCGAGGAACGCGGGTTCGAATCCCACCGCCGCTGGACTATTGTGGTGAGCCCACTCGTAACACAAGCTTATTTAGCTTAACACGAGGGGCTAATTGGACTATTAGTAATTTGGGCAATACAAATTGCTAATAATAATTTTAAAAAAATGTTACACCGTTCTTTAAGTGTCCCATATAACCAATACATATTTTGTTAGTTTTTGAGTGTCTAATTTGTGCTTTTCTTTCACAGTAACCTCCCCCGGGGCCGCGTCTCACCTCCATTTGTGCCAATTCCTGCTCACCGCCACAGTCCTAGTATGGGCCAACAACACCTAATTGTAACATAATGAGTTGTAATACTTGTAACATACGCGTTCTTGTAACATAGTTAAGCTAACTTTATAAATAGATAGATGTATTTGGCGCAATCGTGAATTTAAATATAGTTAACTGTACCTAAACGAGCTGATGATTATACCAAAGATTGTAAAGACTAAGAATATTGTTGATTTAATACAAATATATATGTCGAAGGAATTTATTGTTTTATTACAGTGTAGTGACCTTTTTTCACCGTTAAAATATCCTAGAAATACTTGTGATTTTTAATGTTTCAAAGATCGTCTCTACATAACCCCTGAAATATTCACTTGAAAAACTATAAATTTGTCTACACAAAGTAGAAATTTAATGAGAACTTCTATAAGGTAAGTGAAGTATCGGCAACCCAGCGGTATGATGAGTGACCACTAGGAAAGTTATGTGTGTGTTATGTTATGTATAATATTGTTATATGATTTCGAGCCTCAACTGAGAGAGTCAGTCCCTATTCAATTGATTTTAATTGTCTTACATGGAAAATTGAGAAATTGTAAGTATATTCTCGCAACATAAAAAGGATTGGTATTTTATTTCACATGGAGTACTTTTTCAGCAACTTCAAAAGTTAAAATATACGAGTATGTCCTCCTTCCTTCATAGCTAGTAAAATACCTACTATACTTCATTTACCTAGTAAAATAGCTTCTGAAAAAATTACCTGTTACAGGACAGTCATACAGAAACTCACACCGGGCTTCAAATAATAGGTTTTTCGTCCGGTATCTGAAACAAACAAGAAAAACAATGAGCACTGCTTGTAGAGAGCAATGAGCACTCACTGAAAAGTGCAATCAGCCCAAATTGAAATACGGCGAGCAACAGAATTAGAGTCTATGTGCTCGGAGCCGACCGCATGCGAGTGGCAGCTCGCATTGATCTGGAAGTAATTCCACAAATAGCCAAATAGTGCGCAATCCGTTCATTAGTACAAGCTATTCTAACAGCAAATACGCAAACTGGACCGCAAATAAAAAGGATCGTTTAGAAAATCTAGTTCAGCTAAATTCATAACAGCTATTTGATCATGAAAACCTGAAACACAAACATACTCCTAAAACATAAAGTTGGAATCGTTTAAAAAGTCTTCCTAACAAAGCATTCTACTAATATCAAAATGTTGCCACACTTTGTCAAAAGCTCCACGATTTTCGTATTCAAACCGCCGCGTAAACATTTCATATCTTAACCGCAAATAATGGTGCATGTCAACATTTTTCGCAAATGAGAAGTGTCAGAGCCGAGTCACAACTGGCGGTAAAATAAAAGGAGGAAATGTAATTAAAAAGTTCATGCGGTGTTGCCGCTTTTGAAATGAGTCTGCATCGAGTTTTGACGACTGGTTTAAGGGGCGGACTAAACTACGGCTAGTCTAACGCTGCTACTGTATTTTTGGGACTTTTGTCTCAGTTGATATGCCAAAATCTCGCCGTAAGAGGAATGGAAACGTAAAAATATAGACAAAGAGTAGTTCTGTTTTTTTTTGTTTTTTTTTTTTTTTTCAGAAAGGTAAACGGACAAATACAGCTTCTGTGTTTCCATTTTCATTCGATGGTGTCAGTGCTTACCTTATTATAACGATGTATGATGGCTGGTGGCTGGTGATTAGATGGACGTGGATCGTCCCGAGCTTGAAATGGGTAATCCAGTGTTTTGTCCCACTACCCTTTCGTCCCATTATTGGTAGGAATCACAGAAGTGACTGACGTGAAGCTGCACAAGTGAGACGGAAATGGCAACACCTCCTATCATAGGCCAAGATTTTAGTTCGCTGAGCCATCGAAATGAGTATATTATAAATACTAAATGGGTCTGCGGGTGTCTATGGGCGACGGTAATCACTTACCATCAGGTGATCCATGTGCTCGTTTGCCTCCTGTCACATAAAAAAAAACCCTTAGGGCTATATTTCACCGGGACACCATGGCGGCGAAACCAGTCGCCGCTACCAACAAAATGTATGCAGCTCTATAGAGAGTTACTCACCTGGTGTCCGTTTGGTTGCGCAAAGCTGCATACATTTTGTTGGTAGCCGGCGACTGGTTGCGCCGCTATGGTGTCCCGGTGAAATATAGCCCAAAGTGGTCTACATCGCTACCCAGGCATCGATCTCCAAGGCGTCTATGCAAAGAGAAAAATAAAATTTTATCGTATCCGGGTCCACGTAGTGACTTGGATTTTTTCCTTAATAATGATTGAATGACTTGCTAAAATAAGGCTGTATATTTTGGACCAAATCGTAAGTATAAGTACTATTAAGTACCTATATAAGGAACAATTTGGTTTAGATATCAGACTCTAGGTTATTCTGTAATTTTCTGCAACTATACATAATTAACAATTGCACATTAATTTATTAATGTGGATTAGCTACAACAAATATTTAAGATCGCTATTAGTAGGAATTAAAAATTAATATCTGATTTTAGTTTAGTATGTTCCGCCCTTTACATGTAAGTAATCCTTAGTTCACATGTCATTGGTATGACATCCGCTTTGTGGTAAATGCCCGTACGTTTGTTATATGGAAGCTCATCAATATGTCGCCGGAGCTTTGGGCTTATTGGACAAAGAGCAACGACTATTGAATTTACTTTGGACATTTGGAAGCTCTCTTCAATGATTGCATTAGTAAATCTAGGACTAGTTTAGTCGTTTGCTGATAAAGTCTCAGGAGCTTATCTGTCAAATAAAACTACGTTTAATTTCACAGGTCTAACGACCCGTATTCACAAACGATGCTTGCTTAAGTGAAGCAGCAAATCGAACGCTCAGCGTTGAATAGAGCTCTGTGATTGGTTCGTATGTCACCCTTTGCGTTCACGCACACTATGAGACCTCATAGTAATGTTTGTGAATACTGGCGTAAGATAGCGAATAAAGTCACCGATAACCAATAGCTAGCTCCCTAGATAAAATAAGAAACATTCGTCATAATTTAAATTCCAAAATCTCTTTGCTCTGGCATTTTTCATAAGTAAGCAGTTACTTCACTCCGTTTAGCGATTTTGGAATCATAACTTTATTTATTCCGTGGTCACGGTAGGTTTTGAGAGAAGAAGAAGAGGGGAAAAAATCCCCTCAAGAGAAGTGGGGATGGCTGAAAACCAGCGCCGTCTAATACATATTGTCATTGTAGTCCTTGGCAGCACAAGCTGAGCCACCTCCAGTCGCTTCCACCTTTTTAAAGTTTTCTTTTGTAATTCCTTTTTTGTAAAGCAATAAATGATTTTTTATTTATTTAATTTTATTGTGGTATGTAGCGAAACGATGACGAAATTGAATCTATTACGTATGTAAATATTATGAATGCTAGAAGTCCATTCTAGAAACATTATGATGTTACACATTATTTATTTAACTAGCTGAGTTTACCTCGTATTTATTGCTGACTCTATCAAGCTACAGATAATGTAATTCTCGCGATACCTAATTGCAATTAGGTATTGATTTTGAATCGTAATATAGCTAATGATTTTGCTTTGCCTGAATACGTTGGATTAAGTCCTTATTAATATTGCACGATATTCTATGACTCAAGTTTCATACTGGAAACAGATTTTGAAGGTGAATCTACACGATATGAAATTAATGTCTACCGACATTAAACTATGTATGACGTATGTATGTAATCATAGTGCAGCTTAGGACAATCGTAATGTATTTGTGAGCTACTGCTGAGCACAAGAAAATCACCCACTATTGGCATCCTCTTTATTTCATACCCAATGAAATAAAGAGGATGCCAATAGTGGGTGATAGGGGTTTTTTCTATACAAAAATCTATTTTTTTAGTTTTTATTCAATTAAAATATTATTATAGTAATGGAAGGTTCAAGTTTTGTATGATGGTAACAAACCGTTAGTGTGTAGAACTCACATACTTAACTGGTGTTTAAAAAGTTTATTAAATTAGTAGTAATTTAGGTAATTATGTTGGCAAGCGAAAGGTTATAGGTTCGACTCCCACCTTAGGCAGTTGATTTTTTTCTAGATATTTTAAAATTTAGATTTGATAACTAGTAACGCACAAATAAAACTTGTGCAATTCATCGAAATTCCTACCCTATTTCACCCAATGCCCTTTCTGAATGTATATCTATTACGATATCAGTCTGTCAATCAGGATTAAGGATAATACGACAAGTTAATTCAACGGCGTATGAGATATTGCGTCAGCGGTATACTAATGCACTAATGCCGGTGATGTATTGTGATTACATCCTGACAAGCAATATTCAGGACAAGTGACGCTGGATGACCATATGGAACCAGTTTAGGTAGGCCTATGGCCAGAGCTAATTCGTGTGGTAGTAAGTAGGACCTAAAGATTAATCACCAATAAAAATCCAAAGAGTAGGTACGTACATGTTAGGATATTTGTTCCCTTCTATAAAAGGAAAAAAGAATCTTATTAAGATTACATGTCCTGCACAATATTCAGGGCTAGCTACCTTTAAGATGTTACATCTTTGCTTTTAATAAAAATGTTTTGTTAGTTGTTATCTATGCCGACTCGGAGAACAAGTCAAAAAATTTGTGCAGTAGGATTTAGGTACAGCTTGATCGTCAATAAAATCCCAAACAGTACGAACATATTGTCTACTTTTTGCTCTCTTCTCAAAAAGGCCAAAATAATGTCATGAACAAGATCACGTATCAGCACAATATTCAGGGAAAAGAGAAGCTGAATGACCAATGACCATAATTATGCCATGAAATAGTTTAGGTAACTGGCATATTCCCACCACTGCCACTTGTGTTTAGTAAGATTAGACTGCAACAACTTGACTGCCAATAAAAACCCAAAAAATGGTTGTTTTTCTATAGGTCAAGAAAAACTTTTTTCTCCATACTCGGACACAGAATATCTAATAATAAGATTTATATCAACGAAAACAAAAGTTATGTTCGTTAATTCTGCATACCTAATTCCCCATTCGAAACATAAAGAAATTATAGCGTATTAGAGTTATGTCATATCACTGAAAATAGCGTATGATATTCATAAATCTATACTATTTTTCATTAATATTTTTATTCGAGTATGTATTGGACTTTATTAAAAGTTTATTCATTTCAATATTTGCAATATGAATGCTGAAAAATTAATATAATAGTTTTATTTATAGGCTCTTAATATAAAGTGTGTTTTTATTTGCAATACAATACCTACTGCAAAATAATTTCCCTTCGCATAATTAAAATAGATTCCATTTTAATTTACATTTATCGCATTTAATTCAAAATAAGTAAGTAAGCATTCAATAAATATATATTTGTGATTTAGTTATGTAATACGATATGCACAATTAAAACTACTTTTGTTACAATATATATAGACTTATTAATATTCTGATTCTTTCATAGGTAGACTAATTACTTTCACCTCATCTATGATTCGCGTTTTAATACACATAGAGCAAAAATGTAGTTATATCTATTTTTCTTAACGTTAAAACAAAATATCGAGAACAAAATATATTCATGAAAAGTAGACTTTAAACTTCAAGAATTTATGTTAAACCGCTTTACAGATTCGAACAACAATAACAAATTTCTTTCGTGGTTGTTCCAAGATCAGAAAATAAGCTACGGGCATATTCAATCCAAACAAGATTTCAATCCCAATCGTCTGAAACAAACTCAATCCATTTGGTATTACATGCAGTGGAACAGTTATGTCTAGCTCAAACTAGTAAATTCGTTTAGGTACTGAACATAGACTACTTGAAACAATACAATCCTCTTTATCTTGTAATTAGGCTGACTTGCACCACCTAACTTTAACTGTAACTGTGACGATAGCCGGTGCTTTTTATAAGAAATTTGACAGATTTTTGACGTTTGTTAAAGTTTAAGATGGTGCAACTCAGCCTTAGATTTTACTAAAGTTAGTTTAAAGTAAAAGACATGAGCGCGAAAGACGAAAAGTACCTAACATGTCTTTATGTTTGTCTTGCATTATAGCTCCTGAATGACTGAAGCAATTTCGATTTTCTCTTCTCGCTTGTATCTTGAAAACGGTAATGGTTGAAAACAACATAAATTTCGCCCCTTTCGTTAGGCTCGGTTTCCACCAAAAAAAAATCATTTCCTTGTCTCCGGTTCTTGTCCGGTTCGGTCCAAAGCGGAGAAGACTCTTCTCCGCTTTGGACCGAACCGGGCCTTACTCTGTCTCTGAGAGGCAGTTCATTCTGCTCCCCGTAGTATCGTGCATGTTAGTAAGTAATGTAGTTTTAAAGACGTTTTCATTTAACCAAGAATTTCATAATCATAATCATAATCATTTATTGCTTCATAAGTATACATAGGTGGTGATCTTAAACTTGTCTCAACTTTCTGAATGATTAATCGATTCCAACTTAATAGAGCTTTCCTCGCGGTGTCTACAGACATAAGTTAGCTGTAGTACGAAGTCAGCGGCAATAAATTGTTGGAACTAAAGCATGTCGCCGTCACATTTAACGATTCAGCTACTATTCTTTGGACTAGCTTGTTAAAACTCGAAGGACGATTGCTTTGCCTTTGACGTACCTACTAATTTTATAAAGCAAAGAGTTTATTTGAAAGTAGTTTAGAAACGCTTTTCTAATTCTTTCTTTGTCTATTTCTTATACAGTTTTGGTTTCATTTTATTGTTATATTGCCGAGGGAATAGTGAGTCCGTGAACAAAAAAGCGAAATACCACTAATATTATCACGAAATATAAGAAACTATAACACCTTCATACTTAAAATTTAGCATGTAGTTTCCTTACAGGGTGTAGACGTCCGTTAGGAACAGATTTTACTAAACTCCACCCCTAAGGGCTATATTTCACCGGGACACCATGGCGGCGCAACCAGTCGCCGCTACCAACAAAATGTATGCAGCTTTGCGCAACCAAACGGACACCAGGTGAGTAACTCTCTATAGAGCTGTATACATTTTGTTGGTAGCCGGCGACTGGTTGCGCCGCCATGGTGTCCCGGTGAAATATAGCCCTAAGGGTACCCCCTTTCGGAGTCCACGCGTACGAAGTCGCGGGCGGCCGCTAGTGGGTAAGTAATATAATTAAGTGGAAGGAGAAGAAATTTGGTGGCTTTTAATTTTCTTTTGTAATTAATTAGATTAGTTTAATTCTATCATAGATTTTTGTAGCCTACTTCATTTAATCTCTAGTTAGTAAAATGAATTTGTGAACTTGGTACCTACTTGAAGGTATCGTATCTCATGAGACAAGTAGGTAATTCCAAGAAATACGATAAGTTTTAACGCGCACAAGAAAATTTAGGGTATCTTATTATTAGAAAGGTAATGAATCTTAGATAACCCGGGAACAGTTGGATAAAAGAAAAGAGATGGCTAAAAATATCACACGTAATAAATTGTAAGAAATCGACCTAAAAAAGGTTTAGTTACTTATAAAAACTGATATTAAATTGAAGCAAAATCTAGATTTTCTTTTGCTTTAAGAAAAGGATCTTCAATATCCTGCATTTTCAGAGCAAAGTAAAATAGCTCCTCTTACAAGCTATAATAATGCTGAACCTATTAGCTAAGGTTCTATTAAGTTAGACAAAGAGTTCTAAAGGACGTAGCACATTTATCAACCCGGAAAGAGACCGTAACCGTATCAACTCAAGGCGGTATGAAACTCCATACTGCAACGCACACAAAGGCCCAGAACAGACGGTGAAACGCAACTGCAACGAAACTGCAACTTTGTGATGATTCTGATGATTGAAACTGAATCTGAAAGTTTCAAACTGGTCGCGTCATGTGTAGTCTCTCAACGGACGCTATGGCAGAAACTTAGATGCAACTGTTTTCTTCTGTCTGTTTTTATAATTTCTTTAAATATCCACCACAATTATATCTGTGGGGACCTATAAGTGGTTATCAAGTGTTATTAACTGTAAAATAATCAATTATCTAATAATAATAATCTACCTAATATAAATAAATAAATAAAATAACTCAAAAGTATCTAGCAGTTGCAGTTTCGTTGCAGTTGCGTTTCACCGTCTGTTCTGGGCCTTATCCGCACCGTAATGTAAACGCCTCGCTTCGCAACTGGCAGCGCGCGAAAGGCGATGACAGCTCGCGAAAGGCAATACGATGTTGATCCCTTTCCGAGTTGATAAGACGTCTGCTATGAGCTTAACGCGGACCGTAATACCTATTGGAGTCGGTAGAGGCGCTGCAGTCGCTTTGAAACTGTTAGAAAAGAGCGCAATGTTTGAGAAAAGGCTGAAAAAAGTGGAAAGTTTTGAGAGTAAGTTCTCTTAGTATTAACTGGTTTTTCTGATAGCCCAGTAATTAGAAAATTGTCTTGTTTGACTCAGAGACTCTAGATTTGATTTCCAAGAGTGAAGTGTAACATTTTTAATCAAATTTTGTACCAATTAGAGATGAATACAAAACGAAATAAAGATTTTATTACAAATAGAAATTAATTAAAATTTATATTTATTGCATGTGTAGTCAGACAAATATTTGTAATAAGTATTTAATTAATATCATGCGTTCATTCATTCGTTATATTTTTAGCTGCGTTATTAGAACATTCTCAAATACTTCGAAATATCGTCTGCCATCCATACACATACACATGCACATCGATATTTAATTAAAAACCAAGAGACCGTTAATGACCGTCTATGCGTTTTGTCTTAATTCTGATACTTGAAATACCACTCGAGACAGTCATAAGAACCAGCCAATAATAAGGACTGAGAAAGTCAAATGAACTCTGAAACGTTCAAGAAATATCTGACTTGAGTGTTGAATCAATAATTGGCAATGTTCTCTTCAAACTCAATGTTATCTAACACATAAAGAATGGTGATTATAGAACTTTCTCTTTATCAGTTGTCTTTTACTTCTACACTAAAAAGTGGTAAAACAAGCCTTCATGCAAGTATTATGTTATATAGGGACATGTTCACCACACAACAAGTATTCAAACGGACGACCACGATCTTAAGATTTTGATGGGTTTTATAACAAAAATAGAACAAAAATATTTATTCCAGTCTCGTCTCTCGTTTGAGCCAAATGACGTCCACTGTTGGACAAAAGCCTCCCTCAAGGATCCCCACAACACCTGTACTATGCCGCCCGTATCCAGGCACTGCCCGCGGCCTTCGCCAGATCGTCAGTCCACCTGGTGGGAGGCCTGCCCACACTACGTCTTCCGGCTCGTAGTCACCACTCAAGAAATTTTCTGTCCCATCGGCCATCAGCTCTACAAGCTACATATGTGCCCCTCCCATTGCCACTTGATTTCAGCAATCATAGTATTACTTTTTACGCCCTTAAAATCTTTAAAAGTGTAAAAACTTTCCATACACGGTTTAATTGTATTAAACACTCCGTCAAAAACACGCGTGATCACGATCTTCTCTGAGAATACAAAGGATTTTCCTGGATGTGATGGAAAACATAATTTGCCCGCGGGTTCAAATGAAAATTTAAAATTTCAAGAATAACCTCTATAACGCCTCACTGATCAAATACTCGTACATCGGAAATTCTGCTCTCGCGAAAGCTTTTATCTTATCTCTTAGGTAAAAACCACATCTAGATAAATACTATGGCATCTAAAGCAGTTGTTATAGGTGCGCTTTTACTACAAAAATTCTTAGTCTGATATTTTTGCTTGAAAGTATAATCTGAAGTGTTGTGACTGTATTCTGGAGACGTTAGGGATAACTATTAAGAGAAGTATCCTATTTAAAATAAGGACCTGTCAGTTAACAATTAAAAATAATTATATTAAAATGGATAAGTAGAGAAAGTGCTTAGAGGCATTGCAAGTTCACCTTTTAAATAAATAAATATCCTTGGACATTTTACACTGCGCCGCAAGCCCCAAACTAAGCAAAGCTTGTGCTATGGGTACTAGACAACAGATATAAACATACTTAAATACTTTTTTTTGTAAAAACATACATAATTATTATACATAGAAACACCCAGACCCGTTACAGAAATTAAAATTCAACATTTCAATATCTGCCCGGCCGGGAATCGAAGTTGGGACCTCTTGGCATAGTAGTCCGTTCTGA